>NC_083724.1:54123571-54737208 GCF_028564815.1 Eubalaena glacialis | reverse complement strand
TAACATTCACCATCTAATATAGATACAATAAAAAGAAAAGGAAGATTTCTCCTCGTGATGAGAACTCTTACAGTTTGCTCTCGACAACTTTCCTATATATCATACCACGGTATTAATTGTAGTCATCATGTTGTATATTACATCCCTAGTACTTATTTATCTTGTAACTGGAAGTTTGACCTTTTGACCACCTTCTTCCAGTTCCTCCACCAGCCCCCCACCTCTAGCAACCACAAATCTGATCTCTTTTTCTATGAGTTTGGTGGGGTTGTTTTTGTTGTTTGGGTTTTTTTTTTTTTAGATTCTACATATAAGTGAGATCATACAGTATTTGTCTTTCTCTATCTGAGGCATAATGCCTTCAAGGTCCATCCGTGTTGTCACAAATGGTAGGATTTCCTCATTTCTTATTATAGATAGATAGGTAGATAGATAGATAGATAGATAGGTCACAACTTCGTTATATAGTCATCCATTGATGGTCACTTAGCTTGTTTCGTTTTTTGGCTATTGTAGATAATGCTTCAGTGAACGTGGAAATGCAGATATCTTTTTGAGGTAGTGGTTTTGTTTCCTTTAACACCCCCCCCTTTTTTGCTTGATTGAAGCATAATTGATATTTTTAAATTGCACACACTTGAAGTGTATACATCTTGAAGAATTTGATGTATGCATGATCCATGATACCATCACTACAACCAAGTTACTAAACATATCCATCACCTGCAAAAATATCCTTGTGTTCTTTTGTTTTTGTTTGTCTTTTTTGATAAGAACACTTTACATGAGATCTATCCTCTTAACATATTTTAAAGTACACAATGCTGCCTTGTTAAGTGTAGGTGCTGTGTTGTATAGTAGGTCTCTAGAACTTACTTATCTTGTATAACAGAAACTTTATACCCATTGAAAAACAATTCTCCATTTCTCCCTCCCCTAGCCCCTGGCAATGCTGTTCTATTTTCTGCTTCAATGAGTTGGACTGTTTTACATACTTCATGTAAGGGGAATCATACAGTATTCTTCCTTCTGTGATTGGCTTATTTCACTTAGCATTATGTCCTCTAGGTTCATTTATGTTATAGCAAATGGCAGGATTTCCTTCTTTTTTTAAGGCTGGATAATATTCCATTGTATATATATACCACATTTTCTATTGTGAATAATGCAGCAATGAACACGAGTGCAGATATCTCTTCAAGGTCCTGATTTCACTTCTTGTGGATATACACTCAGAATTGAAATTCAGAGATCCTTCGGTAGTTCTATTTTTAATTTTTTGTGGGAACTCCAGTTTTCCATAGTGGCTGCACCATTTTATATTCCCACCAACAATGTATAAGGAGGGTTCCAATTTTTCCACATCCTCACCAACTTATTTTTTTGCTATTATTTGTAAAAATCCATCCTATTTAAGGTGATGTCTCATGGTGATTTTGACCTGCATTTCCCTGATGGTTAGGAGAGCAATACCCCTTTTATCTGTTTTACTTACTGGGTTTCTGGATCAACTTTTATTTAAAGAAGGGTCTGGAGGCTAAAAGAAAACCTTTTGAAGCTGATGTCCAATTCCTTCAAATTCCAGAGGGGGCCTAGATAAGTAAGGGCTTTGCCCACATCCACAGTTGCCTTTCTTCTGCTGTGGGAAACTGTCCTTATTTCCAACATTGACACGTCTTCATATCTAAAGCATAACGCACGCAGCTCCTTAGCTCACTTTGCAGCTTCTGAAATCTCCTTTCCTTAAGACAGAGTCTCAGCTCACAGCCACTCACCTTCTTGTCCCTCTCCTCCTTCCTAGCAGCCCCCATGGTGCAGAGCTGTTGTTGGCCCCCATTTCAGGGCCAGTTTGATTCTGGCCATTAGAGGAGAGAAGCAGCATGTTTGCAGAAAGTGTTTGTTGACCTGAAGCATTTTTCTGCGGTGGCAGCTACACATTTTAGGGGAATTGTGATTTAGGCTACACGTTTTCTTGGCAAGCAGAGCAGGGAAGGTGGTACAGACTGTAATTTAAATTTGTCCAAATAAGAAAGGTGTCATTTGAACTCTCCTGGGGAGTGAAACTAACAAGCATTCAGATGGTTGATTACTAATGGTTGCTAACAATGTCTTGATGTCTTAGAACTAACTCCCTTCAGCTCTAGCTGTGAATTTGCTTCACACTCCCATCCCCACCCCAACTTTACTTTCCCCAGCCAGTTTCAGGTAGCTCAAGAGCTTCACCCTATAGGAAGTCCCGCAAGAGAGGGAAAAAAACAATATCGGTGTTTAGCAGTGTGAGACCCTTCGAAGACCAGAGCAACGTCTGAAGAGGAAAAAATTCAGTCACATCAACAGGTTGGCTTCCCCACACAATGCTAAGTAATCACTTTGACTCCTCATCTTCCGCGGGATTGATGAATCCTCTTTCGCTCTGGCTGATGGTTTGGCCATCATGTAGCCTCAGATTGGTGTCCAATCTTGCTCTTTTCATCTGCTGTAGCTGAGGAAATGATAACGGGTTTTGCCACCTGGGTTACCTTTTAATGATCTGAGAGACCACAAGGAGCCGGCATTTCTTTTGTGCAGCTCCTCATTCAACAACCTAATAGCCATCGGAAAAGAGCTTTCTTGAAAAGAAAAACGTCTGCTCCTCTCAGGCAGAAGCAATAATACCGCACGATTCTCTGATTAAACTATCACACTGCGCATATTACCGGGCATCTGACCTGCTTGAAGCGGACTTACCGCTGAGACTTCTTGGTATTTGCACTGCTGCTTTTCTGCCAACAAGCCACGAAATGACAGATGAGTGTCCCTAAACTTTAGTGTGGACGGCAAGTAAAGTGCCCAAGAAACTGCTGGGGCCCAGCCACCTCCTGGGGCAATGCTGGAAGGGGAAACGTGTTTTTCTTTAGGGTCACCCTCTGTGGAAACGAACTTCAGTCACGGGTGACACTAAAGCCAGCACCACAGGCTACGCGAAACTGGAGCAGAAACACGCAGCACAGTCTCCCCTCTGCCCCAGCAAACAGGCAGCCTCTGCTGACAGGTATCGAACTTGGAACTGAAAGCAGGAAATTGTTCTCTCTCCTTCTGAGATTCTTTTAAAAAATAAAACATTTTAAACCTCAAAACCACCATAATGTAGTATTTAAAAAAGCAACTTCCTGTGTATTGGAGTGGCTAGTACTTAAGGCAGGGACCTGGTCCTTACGGTGGTTATGTATCTGCAAAGCTCTGCTTGTGTATCCTGATTGGTGTACAGTTTTAGCTATCCCATCAACATATATATAGATAAGTTTATTTTGAAAACTATGTATGTACTATTGTACTCACATATTATGTACATTATAAACATACTCCAAAGTTAAAATGATGAGATCCCACTATACACCCGCACATAGCTAAAGTTTAAAAGACTGACGATAAAGCCAGTTGGACCTGCATACATCGTTGGTGGTAATGTAAAATGACATAAGAACTTTCGAGAATAATTGGGCAGTTTCTCTTAAAGTTAAAAATGCACTCCCCCTGTGACCCAGCAATTCCACTCCTTGGTGGTTACCTAAATGAAGTAAGGAATTTCTTTGTGGAATATATGTTTCCACAGAGATTTGTATATGAAAAGCTAGAAGCAACCCAAATGTCCATCAGCAGATGAAAGGACAAGCCAATTGTAATAGTACATCCAAACAATGGAATGCTATTAAGTAATACAAATGGATAAACTACTTTTATACATAACAATATGGATGAATCTCAAAAATATTATGCTGAGTAAAAGAAGCTGGATACAAAAGAGCATATTAATTTATTCATATGAAATACTGAAGTAGGCAGAACTAATCTAATAGTGACAGAAAGCACATCAGTGGTTGCCTGAGGGTAGGTGGTGGTGAGTGGGGTAAAGGAGGGGTCACAATTGACCATGAAGGAAATCGGGGGTGCTGGATATTTTCTATATCTTGATTGTGGTGGTAGTTACTTGGGTACACATATTTATGAAAACATATTAAACTGTACACTTAAAATGAGTGTGTGTGATTGTATTTAAATTATTCAACAAGCATTCAGTAAACATGCTTTTTAAAAAACAAAAGTAAAGTTCTGTTCACTTTTGTACTGGAAGTCTTAGTTCGTGCAGTAATATAAGAACCGGGAATAAAATGCATGAAAAGGGAGGAAAAGATGAGACAAGGATGAAAATCAATAATATTTTAAAACATATGTATTTCACTAATAGCACACAAAAACCTATAGAGTTGTGTGATTTTAAATATTGATTTGATATTTGGTGATAATGTGATTTAAAAGTCTGGTTCTGTATTAAATATATTTTAATTAGTTAATGAGGGCTGTTACCGCTGGGTGGAAAACATACAAATACATGTAAATTCAAATGGAAGAAGGGCAAAATAAGTTGAGCTAAATAAATCACAATACTCAATTTTTAACCCATCTACCATTATGCAACGCAAATGAAATTTAGTTAATATATATCTCTTTTCTCTGATAGTCAATCAAAAAGTCTTACACACTAATCAGAAGGTGTTACATTTTTACATTTTTAAGAAATAGGTTTAAAATTATTAAAATTCTTCTTTTGGAAGATTTTTAAGCAAATTAGAAAATCACACTTCCAAGTTTTAAAAATTTTTCCGATCTGAAACTTTTTATATCATTTTCGGAAATGAAGTCATGAAACCATGAAATATCCCAAAACAACAATTTTCAAAATGTTCTTTCCATAGCATGAGTTTCTCTTGAAAAATTGTTCCTCCCTCATTCATTACTAAAAGTCATCTTTGAAAGGGCAAATTAAGTTTATTTTTTCAAAAGTGCCTGCTAGTAGAATAATTCTGACAGCTACATGTCATCATAGAAAATTTCAGCATATTACAGCTCTTGTCTTTAACAGGAAAATTCCATGATTCATTTGTAAGTGGAGCAGCTCTTATAAATACTTTGCTATGAAATAGCCAGCAAAGGCTCATTGCTGTAAAGATTTCCCAGGACATCCCTATGTTATTACAAAGTACTATAAACAGTGTACTGTCTCGTAAAGGCTTTCTTAAAAAACATAAAATTATTCACATCGATGACATCCCATAGCCCATGTGGACTTCTTACTTAAACTTTTTGTCTCTAATAATTTACTGATATATGATGCCGTGAAGGAATTTCACATGTGGAGCTATCTCTGAAACATTCTCTTTATGTGAATTTTTTAGAAATTGGCACCAAAATAACTGCTCCATCAGTGGTTACATGTACACAGTTTTCCCATACATTGATATTATTAAAGATCATGAATCTTCTTCAGTACATGGTTTCTTTAGTGGGCTCTCAGAAAAACAGTTGTTCTGGTACCTGTTTTTGAAACAGAATCTAGAATTTAACATAACTTATGTTAGGAACATCTGTATTTAATACAAACGTAGCAAACCTTCCACATAGCATATTTTTTCTGAATTGTTTCTTAAAATCATCAACAATGTTTTCTCTAAGCTGTCAATAATATTTGCTAATAGATGAATGCATTTTACTTTTTTGCTATATTGTTTCCATGTATTATTTCAGTCGTTTTTACCACAGCAGGAAGAACCAGTATTTCTCATTGATGTGTGGCTTTGATCATTTGTTATTATGTAAGGAACCTCAGAAATGGCATATGAAGCTTGGAGAAATTTTATGCAGAACTGGATTGAGTAATGTATTTCTTTAAACAGTTGTTCAAAAAAAAAAAAATTGTAAAAGTTTGTCTCCGTTATCTCAGATGATAAGCTGTTTAAATGTCTTACAAATCCGGATGCTTTTTACTAGCACCATATATAACCTTAAGGTGAGCTTTGTTGTGAATGATATTGGGTGTAAATATACATTTCAAAAAGTTTTCTTGGTAATTTTGAATCTTTTAAGCTGTCTTCTTGTAAGAATTAAATATCCATTATTTTTGCACGGATCTAACAAGAGCTATTAATGAGAAGGGTCAGGTCTGCCACTGTCTTGTGAGCTTGTTTCTGTATGATGACTATAGGGGTACGTCTGGGATGTCCTGGACCCTGAAAGAGGGTGACAGGGTGCTATGTCGGAAGAAAATGAGTAACTGGAGCTCCTCAGTTTGCTTCCCCCCCCCCCCAACCTCCGCTGCCAGTCCTGTGATTGGCATATAAAATAGAGATCACGAGTGTAGGCTCTGGGCCCCGTGCCTCTGGGTCGTGGAGCGGCCGCCCGCGGTCTCCTGCGCAGATGGGCCCCGTGGCCTGGCGTCCCCGTCCCCGACGCCGAGGCCCGCGAGGGGTCGCCGCCGAGGTTTCCAGCAACCCACGAGGCCGAGCGCGGCAGCCTTCCCCTCCAGCGGCTCGCTCGTGGCCACCCGCGACTGCTGCCGGCGCCGCCTGGGCTCCGCTTCCAGTTCACAGCTCCTGCGGAAGCGCTTCCCCTCCACCCCGTCTCCCCAGAGCCCGCCTGGGACACTGGTGGGCTAGCTGCTTTTTCGGGAAGTCCGCTCTCCCATTCATGGCCACAGTGTTGGAGTCTCCCCAGCACTCAGAATCTGCCCAGGCCTCCGCCGGCAGTGATCACCTGTGACCTGGCTCGGGAAGCCGTGGGCAAGCAGCAGCCTGGCGGCCGGCCTGACAAAAGCACCGGCAGGCCCCGTCCTGAAGGGCCACCGCCAGCTGCCAGGCTTCCTTCCGAGGCTCTAGGCTCCTCAGAGCCCCGCCCCTCCTTCCCCTCCCCCAGCCTAAGCAGGCTGCAGCCAAGGGAAGCAGTTGGGTTTTTTAACATCAAAACACCAAAAAGGAAGTTGAGAAGACCCCACTCTTTACTATCCAAGCCACATGAGAGCCTTACTGACACCCCATAACCCTGTGCCTTGCACCAAGTGGAAAATAAACTCCAAGCAGGCAGCAAAAAAAAAAAAACAAAAAAGAGTGTAGGCTCTGATATCAGTGTCTGGGGGAAAGGCTGGCTCTACCATCTACTTAACTATGGTCTTGCACAGGCTGCTTCAACTCTCTGCACTTTGGTTTCCTCATTTGTACAATGAGGATATTAATAATAGTACATCTGATTATCTATTCCTTTCCCTCTTTCTCCGTATCCAACACATCAAATCTAGCAAGCTCTTCCTTCAAAATATATCCTGAATCCACCCACTGTTCCCCACTCCCCTCCAGGCAAAGCCGTCTCTTACCCAGAAGAGCAGATTAGCCTCCTAACTAGTCTTCTTGCTGCTATCCGTGTCCCTTTTGTTCTGTTTTGCACGTTGCAGCCTGAGTAATTCTTTAAAAGGATATGTCAGAACCTGGCGCTCCTCTGCTCAAACCTTCCAGAGGCTCCCCAGACTAGCCTGAGTAGAGTCCAGAGTCCTTCCCACTGGCCTCCCGCCGGCCCCCCTCCCCGACCACGTTTCCTGCCACACTTCCCCTCGCTCACTCTGCTCCAGCCTTTCTGCCTTATTGCTCTTCTCCGAAGGAACAAGCACGCTTCCTACTCCTCCTGGCCTTTGCTCTCACTGTTCCCTCTTACAGGAAAATTCTTCCCCCAAGTGGCCACAGGGCTGGCACTCACTCCACAGTTCTCCTCAAACATTAACGTAGAACCGAGGTCTTCCCTGATCACTCAGCGAAGAAGCACCTCCCTTTGGACCGTTCGTTATTCCTTTACCCGCTTTATGTTCACTAATGGCACTTTTATACCCTAAGATATTTCAAATCAATAGCCCGCTTGTCTGTCTCCTACCACTAGCCCAGTGTCTGTCAGTCTGGGCTGATCTTGCCTCCCTGGGGACATTTATCAGTGTCTAGAGACATTTTGGGTTGTCATATTGGGAGAAAGGGGTAGAGGGCCGGGATGCTGCTAAGCACCTCAAATGCTCCAGACAGAAGCCCCCAACAAAACATGATGTGGCTCCAGACGTCAATAATGCTGACATAAGCAACCGCACTGTAGAATAGAAGGGGTGTGAGAGCAGAGGTCTGGTCTGTGTTGTCTCCATTGTCCACAGTGGTTACAACTGTGCTTGGCACATAGGAGGTGCACAGTCTATTTCTGTTGAGTAAATGAATACAATGAGAGTGTGTGAACCCTTCAGCATAGAGTCTGCAAACGGAACTCTTCCCTTTAACGTCGATCAGATATTTGTTGAGCTTCACAGCGTGCCAGGCACTGTGCTAACTTTTGAGGATATGACAGTGAGCACGATATCCTAGGTCTCTGCTCTCAGTAAGGCTCCCTTTTAGTGGACGTTAATATTAGCTGTTCTTGTTATTAGCTTGGTCATTGTTTATATCAGTCATCCTGGCACGACCTGTGGTTTTCCATGAGACTATGGTTTGTTTTGTTTTGTTGTGTTGTGTTATGGTTTTTATTTTTCAGCGATGCTTTGGAAAACTTGGAGAGTTTAGATTTACCACAAGCAGCCTGGCATAGTGTAAATAAAGACTGTAGAATTTGGAATCAAACAGCCTAGGTTGATATATGGGCTGTAGCATTTAATGTAGGTGTATCTGTCAGGATAGGCAAGGTTTTTTCCTCAAGGTTCTGTTACAGTAACAAAAAACTCCAACTTCTGGGGCCTAACAACAACAAAAGGTTTATTTTTTTGCTCCCATGTCCATGGCTATGGCTTATTTTATTGACTAAAGCAACTCACATGACCAAGCCTGATGTGAATGGGTCGCAGGAAGGGGAAGAGAATATTTGTGGACAATAGGAAAACAGTTTGGTTTCTTCAACTTCAGAGATAAGTCTAATTTTGTAAAATCTGTTAGTCAGGCTTTAGGTTGCAAATCACAGAAGTATAACTCACGTTGGCTTAAGAGAAAAAAGAATTTATTGCCTCACATAACCAGGGAGTCCAGAGGGGAAGTGGCTAGCCATCCAAATGAGGTTCGTTCTCTCTCTCTCTCTCTGTCTCGCTCTCTCTCCCCCTCCCTCTCTCTCTCTCCCCCTCCCTCTCTCTCTCCCCCCCTCCCTCTCTCTCTCTCTCCCCCTCCCTCTCTCTCTCCTCCCCCACTTTACCTTTGCTTCCTTCTCTCTGTGTTGGATTTATGCTCCTACCATAGACAGTCCGTCTACATGTGGAAGGGAAGACCATCAGCAGCCCCTGAATAACATCCTTTCAGATGCATGACTCAGAAAACAAGTAACCTTCTCCCCCCAGGTCTACGTTGAAAAAATCTCGGGAAAGGATTTTGATTAGTCTAGCTACCTATCCTTCGGATCATTGTTGTCTGAGGAATGGGAGTACTGCGATTGCCTGGCCTGGGTCCCAGGCCCACTTCTGTGGCTTGTGGTGGTGGGGGGTGGGGAGGAAAGCTGGCTGTAATTGGCAGCCTCACCAGCACTGCAGGATCAGAATAGGGGAGGAAGAATTGCCCAGAAATTCCCAGGAAGAGCAGGTCCTGCTCAGGTGAAATCAACGCAAGGCTCAAACACATACCTGCCTAGCTCTAAATAAGATAAAGCATGTGAAAGCCTTTTGCAAACTGTGAAGCATTGTCCAAATGCTACTGGCTGTTCTTATTCCTTTCAAGTTGAACACAAAGCCCCATTATTTACAAGGGTACATTAATGCTTTTGGCAGGCCAGCATTGTTCCACACGCTTACTTAGGTGAAAGTAAAGTTGCAATAAACAGGCAAGAGGTTACTAGCAAATCGAGTAAGTCAGTGACAAAAACTGTTTAGTATTAAACCTAGAAATGGGTGCTTGTTACTTTGGAATGAGGTTGCACCTGCCAGACAACAGCTTTATGGTGACAATGTGAATAGTTCTGCACTATGCATTTGCTGAGTGCTACTATGACCCTGGCTTGGTGCTAGGGGATATTCTGGCAGAATAAGACACAGCCCCTCTCCTGGAGAAATGTTTCACTCCGAGCAGATCCCAGTAGCTCCAAATATGCAGATTATGTCAAGGAAGGATCAGGACAAATTGAATTTTTCACTTTCCTCCTGATGACTTGACAGCCTATTTCTCATACTTACTGAATGATGTTTAATTTAATTCGTGTGCTTGAGGCAGCACGCTCTGCGTTGCAGCTGTGCACAGTTTGTTTGAAAGGGCTTTCGTGGCAAGGCCAAAGGCAGGAAGCACACTACCATGGTACCTTGATGAATGGATCCCTTGGGAAGGAAGCACCTTTATAATGAAGTCACAAAAGAAATCTTCATAAATCCTTAGAAGCTCAGCAGCGAGTGTGTGTGAGTGCAAACAAAAATACTTGCACAACGACCCTGTTGAAGGTAAATAAGGCCAATGCTAGGCAGAATTTTTAAAAATCTTACTGCTGTGTCTCCAGGCACCATTTCTATAGCCGTCTTCCCAAACACACACACACACATGCACACACACGTACACACACACTGCATTCATCTCTGTTGTGAACCCTCCTCCTGCTTCCAGCACCCAATGCCTCCTGCTTTTCCAACCAAAACAGGGAAGAAGAAATAACTGTCACTTTCCCTTGTTGATTGATCAACTGGGTTACTCTTGTGTTACTGAATTTCACCTTCTTAATCCCTTTGCATTTTAGGCCTTGAACTCTAACTGGGATAAATGACAGCTTCTGAGAAAACGAATATGTGTGTTGGGGAGATGGGCAAGGTGTTTGGAATCACACTTAACCTTATTGTGACAACAGTCCTAAAGGTGAGTCTGATTCAGTCTTTATAGTAAGAGGAGGGAACAGTGATAAGATCCATCTCTCTTGAGCCTCCCGCTTCCCAGAGCCTTAATTGGCTGGGGGCTTTGTCCCACAGCTGGCATGCAGAAAGGCCCAGTCTCTTGATCTTGACTCCCTTCCAGGAACCAGAGCTGCCCCAGAGACAGAGAGGATTCACTGACAAATAAGTCCCTTTCCTTTTCCTATATCCCCTGTATATTAGTTTCCTTGGGCTGCCATAACAAAGTACCACAGACTGAGTGGTTTCAACAACAGAAATTCATTGTCTCACAGTTCTGGAGGCTAGAGGTCCAAGATCAAGGTGTCAGCAGGGTTGGTTTCTTCTGGGGCCTCTCTCCTTAACTTGTAGACGGCTGTCTTGTCCCTGTGTCTTCCCATGGGCTTTTCTCTGTGTGTGTCTCTGTCAGGACTAGGGTCTGTGTTTGTGTGTGGATTAGGGCCCACCCTAATGACCTCATTTTAACTTAATTACCTCTTTAAAGCCCCTCTCTCCAAATACAGCACATCTGAGGTGCTAGGGGTTTAGGACTCTGAACATATGAACTTGGGGGGTGGGGGAGGTACACAATTAGCCCATAACAACTCACCTCCCTCCCCTTATCCTGACAAGTGGCCTGGCCCTTTCCCCTCCCTTAAGTGCCTGATCCAGGCAGACTTGGCTGTCCCAGGTCCCTAGTAGCCAGATGTGTGGAACCAAAAAAGCTGGAGACAAAGCCAAGAAGCCCTTGAAGCAGGGGGTGGAAAGCGTGGCAGGTGTGAGATGGTCATAGAAGCTGAGGTTTAGACCTGAGGAGTCAGGCAGCCAGAGTGGACATGAATGAGGAACAAGAAATCAGCGTGGTGACAAGAGGGTGGCCTGGGCTAGCAGCAGAGGCAGCAGGCTCTAGCCCAGGGCTGCTTTCTAGACGTTAGTGGCACTAATCCAGCCTTACATGGTTTATTCGAAATCTGGGCTTTCTCTTCCTTGCCTTGCCATCTCCAATTTGTGATTTTGTGACGTTATACATGTTGTTTTCTCTGCTCAAAATCTCCTCCACCCCAGTATTAACCTCATAGCTCCTGCATGACCTTCTGGATTTTATAAACTTCTGATGTCAAGCCTCCCTAATTCAGTACATTTTCATTTAGCTGTTCAGAGATCCAACTAGATTATTAAATTCCATGAAAATAGAGACACACCTTACACTTTTTGAGTCTCTACAGTTGTAAGTTCCCAACAAATGCTTTATGGAATGAATGTTTTGTATTAAGTTACTCAAAATCTTTCTTTGAACTGACTTGGCTTATATACCCCTTATGTGGCTCTCATTCTGCCTTATATGTAAGGAAGTGTATGGTGTTTAGCTCAATGCTTTAAGTAGTATAAGCAGTTTAGTGAAATGGTTATGAATGCAGACTCTGGCACCAGACTGCTTGGGTTTGTGTTCATTTTTTATTGGCTTGGTGACTGTATTGGCTTGCTAAGGCTGCTGTAACAAAGTACCGCTGGGTAGCTTAAACATAGATTTATTGTCTCAGTTCTGGAGGCTAGGAGACTGAGATCAAGGTGTTGGCTGGGTTGGTTCCTTATGACAGTTATGAGGGTGAATGTGTTCCATGCCTTTCTCCTAGCATCTGGTGGTTTGCTGGAGTCTTTGGCGTTCCTTGGCTTCTGCTGTATCAACCTGATCTCTGCCTTCATCTTCACATGGTGTTCTCTCTGCGTGCGTGCTGATGTCCAAATTTCCCTTTTTTGATAAGGAGACCAGTCATGTTGGATTAGGGACCCACCCTACTCCAGTGACTTCAACCTGACTTAATTACGTCTGCAACAACTGTATTTCCAAATAAGGTCACATTCAGAGGTACTGGTGATTAGGACTTCAACCATATTAATTAAGGCGGGGGGGGAGAGACAATCAACCTATAACAGTGACCCTTAGCAAATTACCTAGCTTCATTTTCCACATTAGCAAAATAGAATAAAAAATATAGCCTACTTTGTAGAGATATTGTGATTAAACAAATGAATATATTAGGCACTTGAGATAGTGCAAAACATAAGTAAGCCCTGCATCAGCCTTAGCTGTTATTTTTGGCCGTGTATACGTCTGTCTCCTTCGCTAACCTATAGTGGGCAGGGCCTCCGCTTGGTCATGTTTGTAATGCTCTCCCATCATGTAGTACAACAGAGCAGAGCACTTTGTGCCTGATACCTAATCTTCGAACTGATTGGTTAAACCAAACGTAGGGACAATTCAGAGTGATACTGGGGCTGGAATTAAAAGTCCATCTGGCTTTGTGAGATAGTGTATTTGGTAGATTACACTTTATCATGCCATTCGCATAGTTGGGTCCCGAAAGGCTTGCCCTGGGAAGTATTTGAAACCCCTCCCCTTTCTTGATCTCTTCCTGAGGTTTCTGGCTTTCTTAGAAATGCTTAGGGAATTTGGTATTACATATACAAATGCTGTGTTTTGTCTCCAGGTATAGAGAGGGCATTCAGCCTGAGCGGCTTACCTTTATTTATTAGCATAATTGAATGCTGCAGTTCTGTGGTTTTCTACTCTACTCCTTTGTGGTATTATCAGTGCAAGTCAGGAAAAAGAAGGGAAGAGCAATGTGACATTTCTTCCTCAGAGGCCAGGCTGGGCCATCTGGCAATCTTCAAATCTGGGTGCCAGATTGAATAACATGCTTTGGGTGACTTTTTAAATGTATTATTCAGGGTAGATGTTGTTTTAACCTCTGTGCTTCACACAACTTGCTAGCTAATAGGAATCTTTTCTCTCCTTTGCTTGAAAATTATATGGAACACAGCCCAGTAGAGACTAATAAATCAGCAGGAGAATTTCTCAGCTGGTCTGCATAGCAGCTAGTGATGGAGAAGGTGGTTGAATTATTCTGCATAAAGCCAGGACAAGGAAATGATGTGCAAGTGTCGTTCAGCAAATCTGTGAGGCACAGTCTGGATCCTGACTGATCTAGCAACTCGGATCTTCCTCCTGATGGGGGACAGCGAGTTCAGCTTCTAGCCTTGACTGGGTTGCTCCTTGGTTTCTTGAAATTGACAAGTCACATCACTTTTCTGCATCTCAGTTTCCTCTCTTGTACGATGAGGTCATTGAACTATGATTGTGATCTTGGAGGTCCCTTCTATGCTTTCACTTCTTCCATCACATTTTATAAACCTATAAACCCCAAGTCTTCTGTCTTCAGGCTAAATGGTTACAATCACTCGAGTTTCTGACAACCTACCCTTTAATTACTCTCTTGGAGCTCAGTGCCAATATTTGTATATTCTAAATTGCATTATCTCAAACTGAACTCAAGACTCGAATGAGAGCCCGAGTCTGTTTTATAAACAAACCCTATGAAACAAGGGGGACACATGAGGTCAACTCTATTATAAATACTGAGAAATTATCTGAGTGTCTCAGCAAAGAAGTGTCCCCACATGTTAAGATAGAAGACTAGGCATCATCACTGTGCATATGTGTTAAAGGAAAACTGTTTCTCTACTCACAACTCTTATGACACCAAATGTGTGGGCTTTCTCCCCCCATACCAACCAATTTTCCAACTCTCTGGATACCAACTGGGTGTCATATAATTTAATTCAGTTCTGACACTAATTACTTGGAGTTAGGTTTAAGGGCTCAGCTTCACAAGACTGCCCTCACTTCAGACACCAGTCGCAAGTGATGGGTCCCCAGGGTACCCATACTTCTGTCCATCTTAGCTACTAAGTCAGGGTTTCCTACAAACCCACTCAGTTTCAGTAATTTGCTAGAACAGCTCACAAAACTTAAGGAAACATCTACTTACATTTATCAGTTTATCATAAAGGATATTATAAAGGGTACAGATGAACAGCCAGATAAAGAAGTACATAGGGTGAAGTCTAGAAGGGTCCCAAGTACAGAGCTTCTGTCTCCATGGAGTTGGGGTGTGCTACTGGCACGTGCATGCACTCACCAACCTGGAAGCTCTCTGAACCCCCTAGATGAGTGGTTTTTGTGGAGGCTTCATCACGTAGGCATGATCACGATCGATTATTATTAACCCAATCTCCAGCCCCTCTCCCATCCTTGGACAGTGGGGGATGGGACTAAACACTCCAAGCTTCTAATCATGGCTTGATCTTTCTGGTGACCATCCTCCATCCTGAAGTTATCCAGGAGCCCAACAAGAGTCAGCTCATTAGAACAAAAGATGCTTCTGTCACCCAGGAAATTCCAGGGGATTTAGGAGCTCTGTGTCGGGGCACCAGGGGCAGGGATCAAATATATTTCTTGTTTTGTCACAGTGCCTTTGTGAAGTATATAGAGTAAAACAGAAATCAAGAGAAGGGGGACTTCCCTGGTGGTCCAGTGATAAAGAATCTGCCTTCCAATGCAGGGGATGCGGGTTTGATCCCTGGTCGGGGAACTAAGATCCCGCATGCCGTGGGGCAACTAAGCCCGCGTGCTGCAACTACTGAGCTCGCGCGCCTCAACTGGAGAGACTGTGTGCCGCAAAAACTACAGAGCCCACGTGCCCTGGAGCCCACGTGACACAACTAGAGAGAGAAAATCCACATGCCACAATTAGAATCCCACGCGCCCCAACGAAGAGCCGGCGCCTCAATGAAAAATCCCGCGTCCCTCGAGGAAGATCCAGTGTGCCGCAACTAAGACCCGATGCAGCCCCCCCGCCCCCTCCCCAAAAAAAAAGAAATCGAGAGAAGGAAATGCAAAGAGGGAAAAGCATCCTTCACCTTTAACTTAGGACTTCTTAGCAGGAGGACTAAGGTCATTGATAACTGGCAGAAACAGATGAAGGGTCTTCCAGAAATACTTCACCAGGTCACTTTTTAATCAGATCTTGCTGAAACATTTCTGGGAGATAACAAGTCAGTTAAGGCACTAACGGCCTGGGGATGAAATTTTCTTTGGCAAGCTTAACTGGGACAATGTGTGGTTTGGGATCATCTTGGAAGGAAGATGCTCTGTGGCTGGATATTTCTCTGAAGCCAGAGGGCTTCAGATGTGGAAGAAGTTCTGAAACGTCCAGTCTTACTGAACCATCCCTGTAAGAAGGCAAGTGGTGTGGGGAAGGAGGAAGAACACATATCAAGAGCCAGATGCTAAGAGTCTATGAGTTTTAAGAGTAGAGTAAATGTGTTTGATTCAGACCTAGTTTCTTATTAGAGCCCTACTGCGTCCGTGTGTTTATTCTATAAACTCCTAATTATAGAACTCCATAATGGAGTTCTGCCCAAGCTAACACTTGTTTAGATCTGTTTGTGGTTGTTACACATACTTCCACCTATTCATAATACTGCTTGGATGACCTTTTAGAAATGTTCTTTCATAGGCAGCTTTTTTAGACTGGGTATTCTTCTTAAAAGGGACCTGGAGAAAAGAAAATTCAGGATGCCTCGGCTACATCTTTGTGACACAGGCGTTTATCTGCCCTCACCCTGGAGGAACAATCCCATCTGCTCATCTGCTGTTTTCAGAGCTCTGTAGAGCTGCCTGGAGATCGTGCCGCTAGATATTCTCAAGTCACTAATTGCTCTCAAAGCCAAGGATGGGCTAATTAGCTGAATTTCACATTTGAGAAGATGTAACATTTGAAATTTGGTAACACCTGAGACAGTTTTTATACTCACATATTTGGTGGAAAATGCAATCCAAATAATCCCACTTCCTTCATATTTAAATTGTTAAAATGTTGCTTTGTCAGAATTATGTTATAGATGCATAATTTTTTTCAACAAGGCTCCTCACATTGTTTTGACCAATAGCCAGTTTACTGGTATTGTTTTTATAACTTCCAAATCAGCAGAATGAAGAACATAATTTGTCAGTCATTTTTATATATTGAAAGCTCTAACTTCAAATGCTCTTTGTTGTATATTTTTAAATGACTTTTGCTATTAAAAAATCTCAGTTCAGTCAAGAGTTCCTTTAGCGACCAGTTGGTACAGCGAAACAGGAGTAGCCTTGATAGAATTAATCATATTGAATTTCAGTTTTCATATCTGTAAAGTAGAAATAATATTAACACTTCACTCACAGTGTTATGGAATAGATATGAGAAAATAAATGGGACACGGTTTGTGATAGGTAAGGGTCTAACATTATCATTGATTCTACCAAAAGCAAAGCTACCAAAATATAATCATATAAATATATAATTATATAACCTAACCATAACCATAGTTATATAATCATACAACTAAATACTGTTGATATATCTGCCCACAGGAGGCAAATCAAAATTTAAATTTTGTATTCATATGCTGATATGTAGCATTTCTCTAATGACCATAATTGCACCGGAGACTCACAGCCCTGAAGATTGCTTATGGATGGAAAAAAAAATGCCTCACTGGAGAAATGACTCATTTGTATAAGGGGAAGCACAGACTGAAGAGGAGACTCTTCACCCATCCACACAAGTCCTCTACTACTGTGTGCTCCCTTGGAGCCCACAAATAACTCAGCTAAAAGCAAAAGGATAGAAATTGATCTGAGTTCTCAAACTACATGGTTCTGTTATGACTCACACGGTTAAGAGGCCCCTTGGGCTGAACAAGACACCCAGCATTTATCAGTTAGTTCATCTCCATGTAACTAACACAAAACCCAAATTAACACTGACTTAAACACACAGGAGCTTTTCTATCACATGCAAAGGAAGTCTGATTGAGGGAACCTAAGGCAGTGTGGCAGCTCCACAAAATTTGTAGAACCCCAGGCTTCTTGCATCTTCCTGCTGCAGTAGCCTGGTACATGGCTTATCTCTTGCAAGTCACCTCCATGTCCAAGATGGCTGCTGGAGCTTCAGCCAACAAATCCAAGTTCTAGCCAATAGGATGGATAAAGGGAAGACTCAAAAATGTCTTTCCCTAGCTTTTCCTCCCTCTTTCAAGGAACCTCCCAGGAAGTCCCTCCCAACAAATTCATGCTCTCATCTCAGAGGCCAGAACTTGGGCATTAGCCACACTTCACTGCAAGAGAGGCTGGGAAATATAGTATTTCAGTTGGTACATTGTTGCCCACAGTAATATAGGCATTTTATTAATAAGGTGAAAGGCAAGAATGGATTTGGATAAGCAACTAGCAATTACCACACAAAGTATAAATTACTTCTCTGGGGAAAGCATAGAAAGGGAAACTTATGGTCAAGGAGAATTGCTGCCTGGTGACTTGACCACCTGTCTACTTCCACACTCCCACTCCTACTATACACTGATCGCTGAAAGCCTGGTTCACCCACCACAGGGCAAAAAAAAAGAGGGTTAATAGCTAGCAGCTATGGTGCACTTGATATTTGCCAAGCCATGTATAATCACTTTTCATGTATTATCTCATTGTCTCAGAGCAACCCATAAAGTAGATGCTAATATTATTCCTGTTCTACATACATGGAAACCGAGGCTTGAGATTAATTAATTTAACCAAGATTACTAGGAGATTGAGAAGCAGAGATTTGAAGTCAGGTCAGTTATCTCCAAAGCAAGTACTCTTAACTAATGTGCTGTACATTACACCTACAAGAAAAGGAAAAGGGAAGAGGAAAAAAGTCATGAAGAGGTGACAGAATAAATTAAGTCCCAGAACTAAAGTGAAAATGGTATATTAAAATGCTAAAATATAATTTTTTAATGTAAAGTCATGACTCCATACAAAATTAAATTAACGTGACAACTATTTTATTTAACTCATTAATAGGTTAAATGGGTACGATATTAAACCTGTTCAAAGGAGAAGTCAAAGAACCACATATATAGGCAATGAGGAATGCTGGAAAGAATTTACAAATAGGTGCAAGACTGGTCTATCTGTAGGGCAGTAATCATTTGCATTCTACCAGGTATAATTCCTTTCCATTTCTAAGGGCAAGAATTACTTGCGTCATCATTAGTTTTGCTTACAGAGTTGAAAAATAGCTCTAAGACTCTGAAAGGCCAAGATACCCTGGAAGGGTATGCACCACAGGACACGCAGTAACCTTTTTGTCCATTTTAAAATATCATAATTTAAAAACTTTCCTGAAACACCTAAATTATCCTCTCTCTGTTGCCAAATATGCCAGCATTTAGAGAGACATAAAGAATATCCCCCAAATTCCTTTTACCTACTTACCCTCCATTTATCTGCTACTAGAGGAGCAGCAAAGAGCAAGGGAAGGGCACAGAATCATCTTTT
Source organism: Eubalaena glacialis (assembly GCF_028564815.1). Classification (NCBI taxonomy): domain Eukaryota; kingdom Metazoa; phylum Chordata; class Mammalia; order Artiodactyla; family Balaenidae; genus Eubalaena; species Eubalaena glacialis. Next base: position 54,718,354 of record NC_083724.1, on the reverse strand, counting down.
CAAACTAAGATGGAATCTGAATTCCAAGGGCTGCCATATCACCTTTAGTGAGGTAATTAACAGATACTTACTAGATGCCTTCGATGTTCCAGACGCTCCGCTGGACAAGCAAAGTAGACCTGGCCCCTGCTGTCAGATACTTACAGTCTACAGGGGACAACTTAATCTTCCAATGGAGGGCAAATTACCTGGCTAATAGGATGTACAAAGGTTCACACCCCCCTCTCACCCACACACACACACACACACACTATACACAACTCTGAGTTGCTTCTACAGACATTACATATTTCTTAGTGCTTATTTTATAACTTAGTCAAAGCATCCTTTCCAAGTCTAGACAGCTTGTCTGCCTTCTTGATGTTCTTCTTCCCCAGTCGTTGAGCATTCTGGGACATCATCAGAGGGAAACAGCCATGTGTATTAAAGTTGCCAGAATGTTTTTGTTGTTGTTGGCAGCCAAACTATAGGATTGGCAGCATTTCCCTCATGAAAGCTTCATGTTACTTCCTTTTGCCACCTTTGGCGATTCTGCAGCGATAAAGGGGTGTATAATCCCTCCGTACAAAGAAACTTCTGGACTCCTCAAACTCTGCCCGTAAGTCACCCCAAAGAGAAACAAGAAAACGTCCCTCTCTTTGCCTCTCCTTCCCATCCTTCTGCATCTGTCACTCTCTGTCTTTCTCACTCTGTGTGTTGTCCTCTTTGCCCTGCCAGCTAGCTCTTGTTTGCAAAGGTTTTTTTGTACTCACAGCTCTCACTGGTTCCTCCGGGGGCCCATTTACTCTTTCGTGGCTGCAGATTCCAGAAGGCCCTGGTTTCTGCACACTATTAATGACACACCAGTAGCCCAAGAGGGGTCATATGGGATGCTCAGTGTTCACCTTGATTACAGGCAGGAGGCAGCTGCGCGCTGACGGAGGGAGAGGAAAAGGGGGAGGGACAGTGACCTGCTACTTCCTCTTCAGAACCTTCTCAGAAAGCGGCCAACCCGTAATGCTACCAGCTCTGATAATAGTTACGAACTAGACTTGTTCAAACACATTGATAGATATAATCACTTTCCCCCAAGTCTGCCATTGCCTTGTAGCATGTCCTGGGCTTGGACACTGACCTCCCCAGGACTTAGTTTACTGAGTTATAAAATGATGGGGTCAGAACAGCAAGTTAGTAAAGAACTTTAGCATACATATTCTGTTTAAGTAAACTAAAGCCACTGAATTTTTTAACAGTAAGGTTAATATGACTTTTTAAAATATTTAAGCAGGTATTCGGAATTGTCCACTAAGGAACAGGGTTGAAAGGATAGAACAGTTTAGGTATTCTGTTGTTTGGGAGACTACTCACTGACTTTTTAAAATTAAAGTAATACTTAAACATGAGGAAGGGGAATCAAACTGTATAGGAGAGTCTAAAATAAAAAGTAATCATCTTGCACTCAACTCCACTCATGCCTGATCACATTTCCCAGTGTGAACTACTCTGAACTTCCGTTATTTAATTTCTTTAGCTGATTACCATGGTAACTTTATGTCTATAATACTAATATTTCTGTTTCCTGAACTATCTACTTTGCACGCACTGCTGACCCTCAATGTGATAGTGGAAGAGCTTTCCTCTGCTAGTGTAACTCCCAATTTTGTTTGGTTATATTATTTCTAGATTGTCAAGATTTAAAATATGTACTTCACTAAGTCTTTAATGCTTTGTTGATAGGTTGCTTCAGAAAATTTACCCCCCACCAAAAAGCATATTAAGTATAACGATCATATAGATATCTTTCACTACGGAACCAAGTATTTTTTTTAACCTCATGATAAAAATTCACTCCTTCCTGTGAAAGAAATGAAGTCACCAGCACTCTCATACCTCCTCCTTCCTCCTGTACCTTTTGTTAGTTATATATTACTTTTATTGGTATATTGTCAAGGTGTAATGTAATTCTCATTGAAATATAACCAAAGTTCATGTAACTGTGTAGTATTTGTTCTGTAATTAAATGGATTCATTTCAAACCATTAGTCTTTTTTTCTGTGTGTGTGTGAATAGCAGAAACATTTATTCCACCCAGCAAAGTCACTGACGAAAAGTGAAGTTCCAACACATTTCTTTTGTCTTCTCAGTTAATAAGTAAAAGAACAGGCATTTTATCAAAGAAGACATACACCTGGCAAATGAACACAATAAAAATGTTCAACATTATGAATCATTAGGGAAATGCAATCAGACTATAGTGAGGTACCGCTACACACTTTAAAACAGGCAATATTTTAACTACTGACCGTACTAATCAAGTACTGGTGAGGACTACAGGGGAACTGGAATGCTTCCATACTGTTGACGGGAGTGCATAAGGGTACCGTCATTCAATTTAGAATATGAAGCCATATATTCATATGAAGAATTTTATGCACATGTTCATAGTAAGCTTATTGGTGGTGGCCAAACTGCAAACAAACCACAAAACCCCTTTTGTTATTTTTCAGGAAGAAAATGAACTATTCATACCTGCAACTTAAATGATTCTCAAAATAATTATGCATCGTGAAAGAAAAAGACAAATATAAAAGTAAACATTAAGATGCCAATGATATTAACAGTCTAGAAAGCACTAATTGAGTGGGGAAAAAAGTAAATCAATTGTAATTGCCTGGGAGCCCTGGGAGACATGTCAGAAGGTAGATATTGGTGTTGGATGTTTGTTATTATGATAATGGATCCGTGGCTTTACAAATATGAAAACTTACCAAACTGTACATTTTAGGTATGTTCATTTCAGTGCATACCAACTGTACATACAGCTCAGTTAAGTTTTAATAGAAATTGGCTTCACATAAAAATCTGAATCTGCTTTTCAGTAGAACTCTGCCAACCACACGTTAACTCCACCACCTTTCCTTGTCCATGGGAGGGATTCTGTTGCAGTAGCAATGAAGACTGGTGAGCAGTGAAAGGTGTTTCCACTTGAGTTATCCAGGAACTCTGCCTGGGTCCTAAAAATCACATGCCTGGACTACACGACTTCCATTCTCATACAGCTCCAAAATCACTGGTGGTTCTCACAACTGTCCTCATCTCAGGGTGACCTCTGAACCCACCCAAAATTCTGACATCCAGGACGCACCATTAGTCCCACAGAGCCCTGCGGTCTACCCTAGGAGGCCTTGGAAAACAATGCAAATTAGATCACAACTGGAGCGAATGCTATTCTCTGCCATGATCAAACCATTAGTTTTTTAATATAGCTTCTTTATTACCAAATTCTTTATTTAATTCATATCTTAATTATATGAATTTATTTTTTATTTTTGGCAAAGCAGTTTTTGAGGAAGGGCTTATGTGTGCTATCCTGCTTTCTTTCATGTTGAAAGTATGAATAGTACCTCCTCTGGATTTAATCTTCTTTTGGTCACAATTTTCTTTTCTTCTAAATTTTGTAGATGTTGTCCCGTTGTCTTTTTAAAATGGATATGACTATAGAGCAGTCTAATGCCAGCCTGATTTTCTTTCACTTTTAAGGTGATTTTTTTTTCTGCAGGGTGCCCAAGGAATTAATTCTTTTTTCTTTAAATCTAAAATCTTGAGCAGAATATAGTTCCATGTTGCTATTACTGTATGACATTTTCTTATGACCACTATGTGTTTTTGCTGTTAACAGATTCCATTTTTTTTACTTCAGGGGGATTTTATTTTAATATACCTTTGAGTGATTTTTCCATTCTTCAGAGACATTAATTACCTTTATGCTGCTTTGTTTTAATCTGTCTTCCGTATCTGTTAGCTTCTATCTGATTGCAGAAATCAGTTTGTCTTTTTAAATCTGCATTTATTATGATTATCTCAAACTTTTCTATTAAAAGTATAATTTTAAATTTCCTATTATAAAATACTTTTTGCATCCAAAAATAAAGGTGAATATAAATATAAAAACCACATATATGCCCACAACCCAGTGTAACAGCTAGAATAATATAACCATGTATTAAAATTCCTATATGCTTCTCCCAAATTTCATGCCCTCTCTTCACTCTCAAAAGTACCAACATCTTAGCATAAAAGAGTTTTAAAAAATAATGTAGCATAACCTAATCAATACAGTTTACTTTTGAATACATTTGACCTTTTAAATAAAAGGAGCCATACTATATATTCTTCAGCAACCTGTTTCTTTTCCTCCCGAAAATTGTGCTTGTGAAATTAATTTATGTTAACACAAATACCTGTAGTTCTTTTTTCTCACTGTTCAGTCGTATTCATAGTATAGATATAACACCATTATTTTTTATAAATTTATTTGTTTTATTTATTTTTGACTGTGTTGGGTCTTTGTTGCTGCATGCAGGCTATCTTGAATTGCGGCGAGCGGGCTTCTCATTGCGATGGCTTCTCTTGTTGCGGAGCACGGGCTCTAGGCCTGTGGGCTTCAGTGGTTGTGGCACGCAGGCTCAGTAGTTGTGGCTTGCGGGCTCTAGAGCGCAGGCTCAGTAGTTGTGGCTCACGGGCTTAGTTGCTCCACGGCATGTGGGATCTTCCTGGACCAGGGCTCGAACCCGTGTCCGCTGTATTGACAGGCTGATTCTTAACCACTGCGCCACCAGGGAAGCCCCTAGATATAATGCCATTTATTCATTCATTTCTCTGTGAATAGTTAATTCCAGTTTATTTTAAATTTTTATTTTATAATTACCAATATTATTATAAAGTTTTAGTACAGGTTATCTTATACACATGTTCAAAAATTTCTCTAGAATGTATATTTATAAAGGGAGTGATATTTCTAAGTTATAGAAATCTTCAGCTAATTGAATAATGCCAAATGGTTTTCCAAAATGGTTATATATGATTTAAGTGTAGTATATTCTCTTCCTGGATATTGGTTATGTATTACTCTAGAAAGGATAGTTCTGCTGAACTTCAATTTTGGAAGAATGGGATCTGAAGTGACAGGCTAACATAAAACTATCTGTTGTAAACCAAAGAGCAAGGAAGGCAGCAAGACTGACTCAAAGAATAGAGTGTGTATCACATCTAGAATTAGCTGCTCTTGTGTCTTAGAGATATTATTGGTTGAGTTTATGTCCTGTTCTCAAATATCTCTGTCAAGGAACTGTATTCAAACGTAGGATTATCAAATAACTATTTTTATTGTTTCTTAAAGATTGATCTGTGGGAGATAAACATTCAAGAAAAAAACTGCAAAGTATTCAAGTAAGTTTAGATGTCTGATTTAGCCAGTTTTCTGCAGAATTTCTCAAATCCATTAATATGCTAATAGACACTGTGAATTTGTAAGAAGGATATATATTATAAAGAAGTTCCAATATTATTTGATCATGAAACTCCTTATGTTCATGGACTCCTGGAACGTACTTTGCAGAAATTTTGCTTTCTTCTAATCATGAAATGTTAGAACTAGAAGGAGCCTTAAAACAACTCAGTTTTAAACTCCAATTTTGCAAGAGGGAAACTAAAATTAAGAGAGTTTAAGTGACTTCCCCAAGGACACACAGCTCTTCGATGGTAAAGGCGGGATTAGGATCTGTATCTTCAGATTCTTGATCTAGTGTTCTTTGAATTGGTCAAAAATAAATGAAGTTGCAAGATGCAGTGGCCTGTACGTATGTGGTATGTCCTTCTTTTATTTATTTATTTATTTATTTTTATGGCTGTGTTGGGTCTTCGTTTCTGTGCGAGGGCTTTCTCTAGTTGTGGCAAGCGGGGGCCACTCTTCATCGCGGTGCGCGGGCCTCTCACTATCGTGGCCTCTCTTGTTGCGGAGCACAGGCTCCAGACGCGCAGGCTCAGTAATTGTGGCTCACGGGCCCAGTTGCTCCGTGGCATGTGGGATCTTCCCAGACCAGGGCTCGAACCCGTGTTCCCTGCATTGGCAGGCAGATTCTCAACCACTGCGCCACCAGGGAAGCCCTGTGGTATGTCCTTCTTTACCAGTGAGAATAGTGAGACTCAGATTCTTTCCTGTGAACCTCAAATTGCCCTTCTGACAGCTTATAACATCCTCTCTCTGAAACTATATTAGATCTCTGATCTTCATGAGGGTTCAAGAGTCTAGGATTATTCTCTGTAAAGTCTCCATGTAGAGTAGATATCACACACACTTGATCATCCTATCTTATTGGTCCCTCCAGCAAAATTTAGCCAGAAAAATTTCCCTTCCAACATCACGGTTCAGGTGGGTGAGGCAGTTTTATACGTTGAGGTTGTGTGGACACCCTCACACCCCATAAGCAGAATTTAGGAAGGGCTTGAAATTTAGAAATGGAATCACCTTTCCATTAGGCAGTGGAACAGTGTGAACCAGAGACCCTTAAAAGTTCCAGACCCTTTCACTTTGAAAAAAGTTGTGAGAAGTATATCCCCAGATTGAATTGCATTGTTATTTGTCAATACACTGTTGTAATAATGAAACATTTGATATAATCTGAATGTCCGGTAACTTGGGGTTGGTTATTGAATCAAGGTATGCTATGAAATACTATACAGCCAATAAAAATTATGTTCTAGAGCAATTCACGGAAAGATGTCTAAAACAGAGCTTCCCGAAAAGTGTGCCAGGTAGTAAGTTTTGATGCCCTTTGCCCTCATGGGAGATGGTCAGGGTCTTGTGTGGCCTGAACCCCCAGCTCAGATGTCTGAAACTGCAGGCAGTCTTTCCTATTCACACTAGTGTGTCATAAAAATGACTTATTTTTTTATGTATGCCATGATGCAAAAACTATTCAGAAAACTGGTCTAAAACATATTACATGAAACAAAAGGTTATGAAATATTGCTACAAAAAGTACATTTTTTAAAATAAATTTATTTTATTTTTGGCTGCGTTGGGTCTTTGTTGCTGCGAGCAGGCTTTCTCTAGTTGTGGCGAGCGGGGGCTACTCTTCGTTTCGGTGCATGGGCTTCTCATTGCAGTGGCTTTTCTTGTTGTGGAGCATGGGCTCTAGGTGCGCGGGCTTCGGTAGTTGTGGCACACAGACTCAGTAGCTGTAGTGCACGGGCTTAGTTGCTCTGCGGCATGTGGGATCTTCCCGGACCAGGGCTCGAACCCATTTCCCCTGCATCGGCAGGTGGATTCTTAACCACTGCGCCACCAGGGAAGCCCCAGAAGTACATATTTTTATAAACAGAGATACACTCAAAAGTCTGCTACGAAATGCATCCTGCCTACATCTGGATGATGGGAATACAGTTATTTTTATTTTCATTCTTTTGCTCATCTACATTTCTCTTTTTCAGTGAACACTTTTCTTTAATAACAATAATATGACAATACTAATTTAATACTTACATGACCCTTAATATGCTTTATCTTGTTCTAGCCTCAAGCAGGCCTGTGAAGTAGACGCTGCTATTATTATTTTCATTATATAAATGCTATTTTTAAATTTCAGATTTGAAGCTACTAAGAACTGGACAAGTTGATGCAGAAAGGAAAAGGTGGAAATGAGACATATCTGAAAAGTAGAAATAAGAAAAGGTAGTAACTAATTGTCCATGGGAAGCAACTACGTATGCCTCCAGGATATTGAGGATTATGGCATTAGTAACCAAAACGGAATCAAGGAAATACAAGATTATATAGAGATTTTAAAGAAATTTAGAGAAATGGTTAGTTTTCAAGAAGAAGCTGAGGTTGGCTCTTTACTTGTTGAGATTGAAGAGATAGCAAAGCAGGTTGGTAGAAATGTCCGGGTAATGGCCTGCGCTCAGGTGAGAGAAGAAACCTAAAGCTGTAGTGTGGGCAGCTATCCACAGTGGAGCCGTGCTTACAGCTACGCAGGTGAAGGGCTCTCCTGAGAAGAGAATGTACAGAGACAAGCAGGGTACCAAAAGTTTTACCCTTTAGGCCTCGTGTCCACAGACCCCTGAACTTGACATCCATGTGCAGAATGTTGATAGAATGGAATTCCACAACTCCTTGTGCATGGGTAAATGTTGACAGTGGATGACACGTACAAATAGTTTTCTTCATTGTTTTTCCTTAGATCAGAGATTACTTGGTTTATTTCAAGGAAAGTATAGGTGGAAAAGACATTTAACAAACTTGCAGTGTAATGTTGGTGAGAAGCACCCTAGAGGATGGAATTCAAGGTGAGAGATACCCTAGCTTTGGGAAGAAGTGATCAGAAATTGAGAAAATGCAACTGAATCATGACAAATGCTTGGTGTACTGCATTTAGGGTGAGGAAAGGGTCAAGTTCCAAAAATTCAAAATGGAGGGCCTCTGACTACATATAAATACAATGAGCAAAGATCTAAGAGTCTCAGGAAACCACAACTTGAAAAAGGATGTGCTGTATATATTTGTGCTGGTGCATGTAAGATGTTTATTAGGAAATAGTTTTTCAGGCAGCAGAAAGACATACGTGTAATAATACAACCACCTTGTCATATTTGGCATTAAGAAGAAATATATTAGAAATATAATAATTATATTTGTCTTCAAGGTCCCTCTTTTAAGAGAGTTCAAAGTTATTAAATAGAATACAGAGGACATCAAAGAAAAAAGAATAGATAACTGTAAAATGTACTTCTAAAAAAAGGCTAATGAACATGGTATTATTTATTTTTGGAATCAAAAGATCAAGGGATGATTTAATAAGGATCAGGATTATTAAGTTATGCAAGATTGTTATACAGAGCTTTTGGGCATCTTTATTGCCAGTAGAAAAGTAGGAAATAAGCTGAAACTCTTAATAACCCCCCCCGAAGTACATGTGCATATATACACACACATACATGGACCACACATACTCACACACATGCACATATAAGTGTATGTTTGTATAAAGAGCCCGGAAGGGTCTACATCAAACTATTAGTTGTTATTATTTGTGTGTGGTATTGATTATAGGTGTTTTTATTTGTTCCATATCTGTATCTTCTGATTTATCCATAGTAAACATGAAATGTTTGTGCAGTAAGAAAAATGTTTTTATGGTATTTATAGAAGCAAATAGGTCACTTCCCTCTCATCCCTATCGCCCTGCCAACCCCTAACCTATAATACTTAATTTTTATAATATTCTGTATAACAGTAGTACTGGTACTCTACTTTATCTTTTACAGATGCTAGTGAAAAGTAACCACCTTTCAGACAAGATCATTGTTTTGCCAGGGAAAATTGAAGAAATCTCACTTCCTGAGGCTGTAGATGTGATCATTTCAGAACCAATGGGATACATGCTGTTCAATGAAAGGATGTTGGAAAGTTACCTTCATTCCAAAAAATGGCTGAAAGAAAATGGTGAGTTGGCCAATTCCTGGTTTAGAAAGTAGGCTAACTTTTCTGTAAAATATGCCGTCTTACTTCCCCCATATTCAGTCCTTTACAGAAAGGAGGAGAGAGCATTTCTATGAAACCAGTTCTTTGATTTTCTCATCTTATTCTCCCATAATAAATGAGCTAGTCTCCAAAAGACATTGATGTCAGTGGCTGTGTGGTATTCAGTATGGTAAAGGAGACCAGTTCCAAGTTATGTATTTTTGTCCTAGTTCACTCACTGTTTTCCTTAGCTAACTTGGCCTAACACTTGACCTTTTGACCTTGGCTTCCCCATCAGTATTATTAAAAGTAATCTCTAAAGCCCTTTCGAGTGTTGACCTTCTGTAATGTGAGAAACTCTCTGGTGTCCATTTCTTCTTTCTAACATATTCTCTTCCTACTGTATGTCTCTTTCCCTATGGTCACTACATATAATCGAGATAATAATATAAAGTCCAGTATTCTCTTTGTGCTTAACGAGTGTCTGTGTGTGCTAAGCAATTTGCATAAATTATTTTATGAAAACCTTACGAAGTGTGAATAATGAACGTTTTCAGTTTATTTGGAGGGTTAGTGCAGAGGTTCTCGGTGATTTTACACTCCTTTCCCAGGGGACATTTGGTGATGTCTGAAGACATTTTTGAGTTGTCACAGCTGGCAGAGGTGGTGCTACCCGCACCTAGGGGGAAGGGCCAGGGACTTGCTAAACATCTTTCAATGTGCAGGACAGCCCTCACACACATCAAAGTGTTATCCAGCCCAAAATGTCAGTAGGGCCAAGATTGAGACCTGGCTTAGCAGGAGACAGTATTACGATCCGCACTTACGAAGAGAAAACTGAAGCACGATGAGGGAAAGCAACATGGCAAGGACAGACCTCTAATAAGTGACAGAGCAGGGGTTTGACCCCAGATCTGTCTAACCCTGAAATCCACACTCACAACTCCTTGCACACACACTAACTTTCCACTGTTCACCCCAGAGAGTGGACATGTTCCAACAGCACATTTTTTTTCAATTAAGGGTTAGAAGGTAACTGGCCAGTTTTAACAGTTGCATCTCTGATGAGAATTGCAGCTCCTTACCCGTTTTACTTACTTTAAAGTACTATTGTTTTGGGTCCCTAGTCATACCCAATGAAGACAAAACAGAGAATAAACTACAACTTCTGCCCACCAGGTTACCCGGTCTATATGCATAAGTAAAGCTTTAAGTTTGTCTGTAATTTCCTGCATGTTTCAAAATTTAGGGATTTAGAAATAGGCATTTTTTTTTAAAAAACTCATGCAAAAATAAATAAACTTGGGCAAAGTATACCTAATGTCAAGAACTCCATTAGCATTCCCATTTATAAATCAGCCCAGGATGATCTTGGAGGCCTTGTGTTCATGTGATAAAATTGAACTACAGGAGATGAAAGCAAAGTAGCTTGGATTTCCTCCTCAATGCCTCCCAGAAAGAATATTTGTATTTTTTTTCTGGATTTTTCTCAAATGGTTAGGTGCTTTTGTATGATGAGACTTTAAACAAAGTTAATTCACATGCATCTGTTGAGCTGCCCTCTAAGCTGAATATTTAGACAATATCTGGGCATCCTTTTTCCCCAGATATTTGAAATGGTTATGAAATTTTATATTTGGCTATGTTTCTTTAACTAGACAAGTAGAAATGAATACTGATTTTATCAGCTTTCTACCCTGTGCATTCCTGGGGGAAGAATGATTGATTTTTTTCCTAATTATTTTTATTTTCCATCAAAATAAGGCATAGCTTACAGCATCACATGACAGTAAAAAGGCTTACAATGAAAAATAGTCACCCTCCGCCACACCTCTTCCTATCCAGAGACTGCTCCCCAAAGGCTTTTCCTTTCAACTCTGTTCTCTCTTGCTTCTATTATTTACCTACATATTTCTATGTAAAATTATCATATTGCTATTCTTGTCACTCTCTGGTTGAGAAGTTAGCTTTCCTACATAGCAGCTCCTTCCCTTCTTGAGGCATCCCCCATCCTCTAAATGTATTTATACAGGTCCTCAATCCCTTATCCAAACCCTTGGGGCCAGATATGTTTCAGAATTCAAAATCTGGAGGACTTTGGAAAGGTCATAGAGTCATATACCATGTGTTACTTAACACCTCCAGTGGGATGTGAGGCAGCCCTCCATAATGAAACACATAGTATTTCTGCAGCAAAACATGAACATGGATACCAAGTAGGATAAATAAAGACTATAAACTCATGTCAGTTCAGGTCAGGTTTTGCCATCAAATGATGTTGCAAACTTACAAAAATCTGTTGCTTTGCAGAGCTTTTTGGATTTCAGAATTTTTTTTAATATAAGGAAATATAGACCTAGATTATTACTTGCTTAAATCAATAATCGATGTTTACATTATTATGACAATGTGAATACTGTTCAGTGCTGAGTCAGGTGGTGTAGTAGGTGCATATGATTATATATTTTTTTCATGAAATCTTTTGTTTTTCCTGAGTTAATTGCCTTGTTTTTTCATTAGTTTAGTTTTCTATATACTCATGACTAATTTTTTCCATGCTTTAACAGGTCTGACAGATTGCCTATAAATATTTATTTTGTGGAATTCTCCTGTAATGCTCTGTCCTCCTCGACCACACATGAACTGGTAGCTCTCTAGTCCTATTGTATGGCTACCCCACTTTGACTTTCCGTCATATTCTTTTGTCTTCCCCTTTCTTGGTTTATACCATTCATTTCAGCAAAGACTATTATCTAATAGCTTCTGGAGAAAGGGTGGTTGAGAAGTTACTGTGTATTGAGTCCTCGTATTACCATTTTGTTAGGTAGAGAATTTTAACTTGAAAACAATTTTTACTCAGTATTTTTAAGGCATCTTTTTTTGGCGTCTGGTACCCAATGTTGCTATTGAGAAGTCGAATGCCATTCTGACTCCTGAAGTTTTAGAATGACATAGTTTTCCCCTCTGGATGCTTTTAGTATTTTTTTTCATTTCTAGTTGTCTTAGTGTGAAACTTTTTCAATTCTTGTGCTGGACATTTAGTGGGTATGTTAAATCAGAAGACTCATTTTCTTCTACTCTTGGAATTTTACTTATATTTTACCTTTGATGATTTCCTCGCCTCCATTTTATCGAATATCTTTTCAATTCCTGTTAGGCTTGGGCTCAGATCATCCTCCTCTGAAACTTCCCAAGTTTACACAAATAAGGATACATATGACTTTTCCAAAGTTGTTTAATAGCCTTGTATCTTGAAATTGAAAAACCACCAAGCAATCATTATTGTTTTAACAACAGTGCTTGAGATTTTTTTTTTTTAACTTTTTTTTTTTTTTTTAATTTATTTATGGCTGTGTTGGGTCTTCGTTTCTGTGCTAGGGCTTTCTCTAGTTGTGGCAAGTGGGGGCCACTCTTCATCGCGGTGCACGGGCCTCTCACTATCGCGGCCTCTCTTGTTGCGAAGCACAGGCTCCAGACGTGCAGGCTCAGTAATTGTGGCTCACGGCCCCAGTTGCTCCACGGCATGTGGGATCTTCCCAGACCAGGGCTCGAACCCGTGTCCCCTGCATTGGCAGGCAGATTCTCAACCACTGCGCCACCAGGGAAGCCCAGTGCTTGAGATTTATATGGAGAAATATGAATGATGTTACAGTCGTGGTTTTTCTCTGACCACCTCTGAAAATACCGTAATTAAAATGATCTGTTCTATTTTAACAGACATCAAGGGGAGCATAGTTAAAGTATGAGACCATTGACTATTGGAAGAGATTTCACCCCTGGGTTTTTTCTTTCTGCTTATTATCTCTGTGGTTATGGCTGAATCATTAAAATTTCCCTGTTCCTTAGTTTTCTCATTTATAAATGGATATAATAATAGAACCTACATTATATTATTATGAGGATTAAATGAATTAATACATGGAAAGCCCATAAAAAGGTTCAAGGCAGAGTTAACATAAACAAGAAATTTTAGGTATTATTATTAGAATGATGATGGTGATGATGATGAAGGATCTGTAGTTTTTTAGACGATGAGAATAATAGTGCTGATCGCCACATCTGCCTGCCCAGAAAGGCCCAACTTCAGGTCTGCCAGCCTAGGTGTTTGTTTGCCTGCTAAGTTACCTGCCCTTTCCCCCAGTGACTGCAAATGTCAGGAACAAAACACAAGTGCTGCGGGCTTCCCAGCGTGGAGGATGGTGAGCCTGCCTGCACATAAGCATAGATTCTAACAGCACTTAGAAAGATAAATGGTCAATATGATTATACATCAGCAGAGTCTAAGAATGAAAATAATAATGTGATAGGATGATGGAACGTTGATTGTTTTCAAAGCTAAGTTGTTTTTACAATAAATAAAAGAAAAAATAAATAAATAAAAGAAGTGCCCAGAATTCCAAGCACCGGACATACAGAAAGGAAAAAAACTAGTAGCTGAAGTGGGAAGCAGCTGCATAGCACAGGGAGATCAGCTCGGTGCTTTGTGACTACCTAGAAGGGTGGGTTAGGGAGAGTGGGAGGGAGGCACAAGAGGGAGGGGATATGGGGATATATGTATATGTATAGCTGATTCACTTTGTTATACAGCAGAAACTAACACACCATGGTAAAGCAGTTATACTCCAGGGACTTCCCTGGTGGCACAGTGGTTGGGAATCTGCCTGCCAATGCAGGGGACACAGGTTTGAGCCCTGGTCCGGGAAGATTCCACATGCTGCGGAGCAGCTGGGCCCACGCGCCGCAACTACTGAGCTTGCGCTCTAGAGTCCGTGAGCCACAACTACTGAGCCCACGTGCCACAACTACTGAAGCCCGCGCACCTAGAGCCCGTGCTCCGCAACAAGAGAAGCCACCACAATGAGAAACCTGTGCACTGCAACAAAAAGTAGCCCCCGCTCGCCGCAACTAGAGAAAGCCCTCATGCAGCAATGAAGACCCAATGCAGCCCAAAATAAAATAAATTTAAAAAAAAATCATACTCCAATAAAGATGTTTAAAAAAAAAACCAAAACAGTAGCTGAGAAAGCCAATATGCCAGGTTAAATGCCTCACCTAGGACTCTAAATGTTTACTATAACGTAGCTTTGTGACTTGCTTTGACATCCTTTTTTATATTCCCTCCAGTCTTCTGCCTAATTTTCTTATCATTGCTTTGAGGCAAGTTTACATTTTAGCCTGCTGTGTAATAACTGAGATGGAATGAAAGAATGGAACAGGTCAAGTGGCAGGTCTTCAAGTAGAGGGCAGTAGGAGTCGACTTTGAGTCTATTGTCTTCTGCTTAATAGGAATGATGTTCCCGACGTTCGGCGACATCCACCTGGCCCCCTTTTGTGATGAACAGCTGTACATGGAACACCACTCCAGAGCCAACTTTTGGTAACGTTCTCTTCTCTCTTCCCCTCCTTTCAGAGTAAACCAGAGTTCTTAAACTGTTGACACTGTGGGTCGTATACTGGGGTCAGGGGCTGTCCTGTGCCCTGTAGGCTGTTGAGCAGCTTTCCTGGCATGCACTTCCTGGATGCCACTAGCACCTTCCCCCTAGTTGTGGCAACCAAAAATGTCTCCAGACATTACCGAAAACATCCCCTTGGAAGGCAAAATCACCCCCTGTTGAGAACTACTGAAACAGACAAATAAGGGAGCCGGTTAGGCAAAATCAAACATCCAAAAAACTGCCCTAATGCTAAAATAATAGCGTTCTCCCCCTGCCTGCTGTCCCTCCCTTTCCACTTCCTCCATCCATTCTTTTGGCCCAAGGCTATGGCTTCTGCTAGAAGATGCCTTTGTCAGAGAGCAGATCAATCAGTATACCTGGATGTAAATGAGTTGATCGGAAAATTTTTGGAGCTTTCCTACTAATTAGCTGTTGACTTTTGGGCAGTTCACTTCATCGTCTGAGACTTGGTTTCTTCCATTGGTGAAATGAGAACTAACACAAAACTCCTGCCAGTTTGAAACCACCATTCCTTCTGCCTTTCTTTCCTGAGACTGGTTTTTATAAGGAGAAGGAGGGGAGGAGAATGACAGTATTGGACCTGTGGGAGGGAGAAACAGAACAGGTACCATCCAAGTGGGAATGTGAGGTGTGTAGGAGGGAGCGCAGCATGCACCGCAGGTGGGCGAGGATGCGTACTAAAATGTAAACTTTGAGTTCTGGCTGAGGATGCAGAACCATCCAACAGAGATATCCAAAGTTGATTTCCACGGGTTTCTCTTTGTAATGCCATCCCTTGGTGAAGGGGCAGGAAATAGGAAGTGCTTTTGTTTCCCGCATTACGGAGTTCTATGAGGAGTGAGGTCAAAGCGTTATGATTTTTCTTTCTCCCCAGTTTTTTCCTGCAAAATAGGCTTTCCCACCACAGTTTCATAACCTTTAATGGCTTCGATTCAATCTGTAATTTTGAAACTACAAACCACAGAATTTCCAGTGGGGGTGAATGGCCTCTTAGTGTGTATGTGTGTGGCGACAGAGGGGGCAATGATGTCGTGTAAGGTCATGCCGACCCTAAATGTTTCTATTTTAAATGGAGAGGTTGGAGAGATAGGAATTTCAGGTGACAGAGTATGCCAGACTTATAGGGGAGGTTGGTCGTCCAGGCAGTTTTTTTGTGACCTCCCAGCAGTACCATCTGCTGCACTGGTGGTTTTGGCAGAATGTCTTGAGAGAAATCAAAGGGGTTGGGGGGGGGGAGGCGGAGTTGGAGACTGTTGAGTAGAGACACCCCTTTTGAGGAATTTCACTGCAAAGGGAGTTAGAGAGATGGGTGGTGGCTGACCAGGGAAGTGAGGTATAAAAAAGGTAGTTTTTTTAATGGAACGAATAGAACATGTTTGTATGTTTGATGGGGAGCCCAGCCCGTCCACTGTGATTATTAATACTCTCTAGGTAGTAAGAACTCCCTTGATGAGCTCGCCCATTCCCACAGTTCAAATACCATCTCTATGCTAATGATTTCCGAGTGTATCTCTCCAGACTTGTCCTGTGAACTCCATACTTTTCCATAGCCAACTGCCTCCTGGACGTCTGCCCTTGGAGAGACGCACCATGTCCACAGCTCAACTCCTGATCTCCCCCACTGCCACCCCACACCTGCTCTACACACAGTCTTTCCACCTCAGTTGCTGACAACTTTATCCTCCTAATGATTCAGGCTCCAAATCTTGAAGGCCTTCTTTCTTTGGTCCCCATACCTAAACCATTAAGAAATTATGTTGGTTTTACTTCCAAAGTACATTTGACCCCTGAACAACACAGATTTGAACTGTGCGGACTTTTTTCAATAAATATATACTCTAGCTCTACATGTGAATCTGTGCATGTGGAACCATGGATACAGAGGGTTGACTGTAAAGTTAATGAGGATTTTTGACTGCGTGGAGGGTAGGTGCACCAACGAACCCCCCCCACTTTTGTTCAAGGATCAACTGTATATCCAGAATCTGACCAGTTCTCCCTGTATTTACTGTTTCCCCTTGATCACAACACTATCATCTCTCACCTCAGTTACTACTTAACTTGTAGCTTCTTAACCTGTCTATTCCAACATCCCCAGAGCCCTCCAGTAGGTTCTACCCAGTCTGGCTCCTCATTTTCTACTGCTGTGTTCACTCCACTCCAGCTTCCCAGACTTCCTTGCTCATACTCAGACGCACCTGACACACTCCCACCTTAGGGCCTTGCATTTGCTCATCCTCCTCTGGAATACCTTTCCCTCCAGATTCACATGGCTAATTCCTTCAACTCCATAAAGGCTTTGTTAAATGCCTTCTCAATAGGACCTACCCTGACCACCATATTTAAAGTGGCAGCCATACCACTCCCAATCCCACGTTTTCTGCTCTGTATTTTTCCTCCAACACTTATCACCTCCTAAAAGACTTACTTATTATTGTTTATTGTCCGTATCCCTCCTCGTAGAATGTGAGCACTGCAAGAGCTGGAATATTGTCCCCGTTCACTATCCTGCCACATGGTAGGCCCTCAGTAAATATTTCTGATAAAAACTCCTGTGATCTCAAGCATGTATGGAAATAATTACCATCAAGATTTTAGTTGATATCTTTCTCATTTTTCTTTTTCTTTATAAAATTGGACTCATACCATAAATACCATTTTATAGCTCTTTTTTAAAACTTTATTAATACCTTGTTGACATGTTCTCAGGTCTTTTAGATATTATTTTGCTGCAGAGTATTTCTTTTGTGGCTCTCTTGTAATTTATTGACTTAAGATCCAATGTTGGGTATTAAATTATTTTAATTATAATTTAACCCTATACATTCTATTAAGAAACAATACTAAGGTATTGTTCCTATATTCCACAAGAATGTAGAATTTTATAGACCTCTATAAATTCTATAGGAAACAATGCTAAAGTGAACATCCTGTTATAGAAATCTTGTACATTCTGATTATTACCTTACAATAAATTGCTAGAAGCAGAATCACTGGACCAAAAGGTGTGAAGAAGGAACTTTAAAAAAATTATTCTTATATGTTGCCAAATTGCCCTGTAGAAAAGCTTTACCAATTAACACTTCCACCAGTGGTATATGAGAATGTCTGCTGAGTCTTGCCCATACAGGATATGTTTTGTTAAATGCCAATTTGATTTGCAAAAAAAAAATGGTGGCCGATTTATTTTTAATCTGTATTTCTTTGATAGCTGGTGCATTTGAATGGTTTTATTTTTAGTCAACAGATACACACACAAAATTTTTCAATATATAGTTATCAAAATTCATAGCCTTCACTCTGTTTCTACTTCCTGTCCCTTTATAAGGGGGTTTCTGCATTAGACTACTAGCATGAAGGCCCTCTGTTGTATTGATCCAAGGAACAGGTGGTGAAAGCTTGCATGATTTCTGATTTCCGTTAGAAGAGGCAAAGAAGTGGATGCTGGCTGAAAGGAGGGAGGGGGATGCAAAAAGTGAGTCTGGGTGTATTCTGAGGGAGTGGGCTGAGAGACTGAGGAATAACTAACAGGCTAAATAAATAAGATCCCCAGATACAGCCCATCATCAGTCCTCACCTGATTTAACTATCAACAATGCCGCTTGACGCCTTTGACTCTTCACTTCACTTCCGAGCCTAAGCCTGATTTTCTTCCTTCCTTATTGGCCTTAAATCTCCTTTGCTGATTCTTCCTCATGACTCAAATCTTTGATGTTGGATTGACTCCTGGTTAGTTCTTAGATGTCTTCCTATTTCTCTCTCTGCTCACTTTCTTACTGATCTCATTTAAATACCGTCTTTATGTTGACAACTCCCATAGTTAGAACTCCAGGCCAGACTTCTCCGCAGAACCATAGACGTTGGATGTCCAAGTGGCTGGTGACAGCTCACCTTGGATGTCTATTGGGCATCTTAAATTTAATATATCCAAAGGCAAGCTGCTGATTTTCACCACCACCCCCTGCCCATCCCTGCAAAACAAACATAAAACAAGCAAAACAAAAAACCTTGCTTCTACTACAGTCTTGAAATAGCCTCCTAACTCATTTCCTCTTTTTAAACAACAACCAACATGATCTTGATAACACATGATTAGATCATGTTCTTCTTCCACCCAGAACCCTCCAGTGGCTTCCGATCATCTGCATAGGAATGTCCAAAGTTCTCCCGATAGATGGTAAGACTCCGCATGATCAAGTTCCACCCTGCTGTCCCTCGGACATCATCTCCTGCTACTTGCTCTCTTGTCCTCTCCACTCTGGCTTCATTGGTTGGGCTCCCTGCTTCCCCTCGAACATACTAGGCTTGCTGGCACCTCACTGCCCTTCCCTCTGTCTGAAACGCAGGTGTCATTGTGGGTCGCTCTCACCTCCTTCAGGTCTTAGCTCACCTGTCATCATCTCAGGGAGACCATCTGTCAATTAAAACTTGTAATCTCTTCCCTCCTGGAAGCCCTTATCCCACTTCTCACTTCATTTTTCTCTATAGCACTTATTATCATCTGCCATATATATGCTTTTACTTATCTGTTTTATTTCTTGGCCATCTCCCCCCATGAGACTACAAGTTCTGTAAGAGTGGCTGTTCTGTTTACTGCTGTGTCCCCATCGTCTGACCTAGATGATCATAATTGCTCAATACATTTTTGTTAACTAGAAGACAAATGCATTATTTATAAGATTTATTTATATATTAAGGATATTAAGACTTTGTTGTAGTTTCTTCAGAATTTTCTCTTCACTTTGTAATATTCTTTGTGGTGGTTTTCACCACAAAAGGAGTTAAAAACTTTTATGTATGTAAATCTACCAATATTTTATTTTACAGTTTATTTATTTTCCTTTATTTGAAAAAAGGCTTCCCCACCCTGAGTCTGGTATTAGCTTCCTTCTACTTCTTTCATATTTTACTTTTTTTTTACACTTAACAGTCTTTCAAATATACATTTTAACTCTAAAATTCATTTTAGTTTAAGTATGCAGTAAGCATATAACTTTACCCTTTTTAAATAACCAGTCATGGGGTTCACTCTTGGTAGACAAGCTTACTACATTCTGATGTTAGTAGCAGTCACCTACAGAATTAATAATTTCCTTTTCTTACTTGATTAAGATTCCTTGGCCCTTATTAATTAAGATTCTGAAAAGTATCTCCTGAGAGTAAGGCTCAGTCATGAAGAATCATCATTCTCAGCTGTAAAACTTCTTTAGGTGATGGGTACTACTGACAGTACTGAAAATATATAATTGGTTCAGGGGGTTAAAACCAAGGCCTTTAAATACAATTTTTAATGGATTCTCGTATCAAGAAAAATATATACATAGGATCAAATAAGAGGAGTAACCAAATATTCCCAAGAAGTTTGAGATGATACTAGTTTACCTCATTACATTTATTACAGTTACAGAACATACAAGCGTAGGCAAGTAGGCAGTAGTTAAAAACTAGATAAATCAGACTCTAGAACCAGATTCAACTGTGTTTAATTCTTGGTTCTGTCAATTACTAACTGTAAAACCTTAGCCAAGTTAATCTAATTTCTTTTAGACCCAAGTTTCTTATTTATAAATTAAAGCTAACAGTGTTACCTACCTGGGGATGGGGAGTTTCAGGGATGGGACCTCTCCTTGTACAGCTGTCATAGCCCTTTCTTCAGAGGCCAGTGTGAGGGTTCTAGCAGATGCTGAATATGTCTGTCCCAGTTGCACATTCAGGGACTGGGAAAATAACTACATGGTGGGTATGAACTCATTGGACACCCTGTGCAATAGACTTGGTCAAACCTTCCTTTGCTACCTGCATAAACCCTTACTAACCAGAGATATCCTAAGATTTCTCATATCAATATCACTTCTTATCTCACATTCCTCAAAAAATCTAGATATTCTCCTTTCTCCTACATAGTTGCTTTGCCACAGAGAAGAATTGGGGAATGTTTACCATATGTTCCTGCGGTGGCATCGCAGAGTCCTCCCTCAAGGGACTGGGTTTCCACTTCAGTCATGGGCCAGTGGTCACTGGATCCATAAACCAGATCTCTAAGTTAGATCTGGAAATTGGGTGAGGGACCTAATCTTCCCATTGTGACAGCTGACATCCTGCTCGTAAGCTAGCAAGATTTTTGTTGTTGTTATAGAAATTGAGCACTGTCTAGTGACTGTGCATGTATTTCACCTCTCTGGTAACACTAGGATCTTTTAGCAACCACTTACAGATCCCTCCGGATCAAGGTACCCTGACTGTCACTCTAGTCTTGTCGTCCAACACAGTAATTATGTCATTCTAGCCTATGATGGTTAATTACTGCTTTCTTGCTTCTGACATTCTGAAATTCCATCCAGATTATGCTCATTCGGAGCAGAATTTAATGGCAGCATCACCCGTCACTGTCTTTGATGTACTGAGGACAGCATGCCTCAGATCTTTCACTAGTTTTTTCCCCATTACCTTTATGAATGGAGAGTTTCCTGGACTTTGCCTGAGAATAGTCAGGTGGAACATTCTTACGTCTTCCACAGTAAATCCATCTAGCATTTCCACCTCTCTGAGCCTTTGGACCCCTTCCTCAATACTATACTGTAGAAATTCTGGAATCTCCATCTCATTAACTGCAGGCCATCATGATGACCAAGCTTCAAAGTGACATCCCAGCAGACTGCTAGGAGTGGCATCTGCTAGAACATTGAATCCTGGGAGTGCCGTTGGTGATGAATTGCACCCTATGCTGACATAGTCTACCCCCACTAGTCCAACACCCTTAAAATCTACTCCAATACCCATTTCCCTGCTTCTTAGCAGAAAATACTAACCAGCTTCTCTAATGTTTTAGTTACGTAAGTCATCTCCTCCTGGAGTAGGAATTGTACTTACTGCTTGGGCCGTGCTGGAGTTACCAGCCTGTCAGCAATGAGGGACCGTTAGCCTGGAGGCAGTGGGCAACAGTGAGGCAGATCTTGAGGGGAATAAGATTATCTTGCAAGGCCCAGGCTTCAAGAGGAGTTGTTGTGCAGTCTTCAGGCAAAGGGAAGCTGTTCTCCTCTGACAGGACAGATGAGAATTAGGCTTCTGCTGGTTTGAAGGATTCGGAGGAGTTGGGAAGGTCTTTTCAGGATTCTCTGCCTTGTCTACTCTGCTATCTTAATTCCAGGTCTCAGGGCCCTAGTCTCTTCCTGTCAGGGCCCCAACTGTGATATGTAAGATCTGTCAAGGTTGCACACCCAATATCCTTTGCAACTCTTCCACTGTTGCTGCTTTACTACCTTGTTTGGGGTGGGGAGACGGGGCAGTTCCAGTTTCAAGAATGTGGCTTTTAACTATCAAATTCTATACCTGATTTTCTGCACAGAAGGCCTTGGAGCACCAAGGAGATAGGAATTCCCTGAAATTCTGCTAAGGAAGCCCTCTGGATTTCACAGTGTGTCTTAAGTTGGGAGTTGACTGCTCTGAGATAATAGTCTTCTTTTTGCAAAGCTTCCAATGCTATTAACAGAGCCTTGTCCACTCCTCAATCCATATAATTATCATCACCCCAAAACTTCAAGCACACAGTTACCATATAGCCCAGTGCTTCACCTTCTACCTTTACTGCATCCTAATTAGCCACTAGTGAGACTGTTAGTAATTGTGATGAAACTACATGCTAAGGGTTTTCCCTCCCCACTTACCAGTAATTCTACATTCAAGGGCCACACCCATATTGATTGTCTTAGCTTGGGTTCCCCAGGAATCGGGATCTTAGGCAAAGCTCATAAGCTACTTTATTAACGAATGCCATCCCAGTAAAACAAGAATGAGGAGAAAACAGAGGGAGGCAGGAAAGGAGAGAGAGATGATGCAAAAGTGCATTACCGAGCTGACCACCACATGGTATCAAATACCAAGGGATTGCTTGATCCCTCAGGACCATCTTTAGAGGTCAAATGAACTATATCTCGGGACAGCTTATACAGATGGTGGGAGAGAAGTGTATTTATCCATTGGCTCTTAACTCCTCATTGGGCAACTGTTTACCCCTTAACATTAAGTAGTCTGCGCTTCGGGGTTGTGCGTGCATGGACACCAAATGGGGGTCAGGGCACCTCATGCCCCACAGTCTGCAGGGATGCTCAGGGCAGGAGGGGAGAGCACACGGTGCAGGTCTGAGGTGAGGCGCTGCTGGGTTGTGCTCACGTGGAGTCAGATGAGTCCATACCTTGACACAGCGGGGGCAGAATACCTGGCTGAGGACTCCAGAGGCAGATAAGACAGAGGATCTGAGGTGACCCTTAAAAGGTGATATACCACTTACGGAACCAAAAGACATTTCCCAGTTTCCTTTTCAGAGTATTGTGAGTGGATTGTACGCACCCATCATGCTTGACAATGGCAGAGCGAGTTGAGTGATAGCAGGGATGCCAGTGGTGGATGGTCTATAGTCAGCTGTTCTTTACAGACATCAGAAGTCTGTGCTTACAAAGGACAAGGGAAGATGAATGTAAGCAGAATTCTGCCACGGGCAGTGAGAGCTCCCTTCTTGCACCTTTCCACTGTGACTCTACTAAATGCCTTCTTGACCACGGTGTTGCTGAGAAACATTATCTTGAAGGGGATCCATTCCGCTGAATGAACAAGCTGCTACATTCTACTGCACAGGCACTGCATGGTTTGTTCTTAGGCTAGTTCTGCCCCAAAACTGAAATTTCTGCTAAAGGTTCTTTTGGTATAGCTAGAAGTTTAGGCCTTCTGATCTTTCTGATATTTGGCCCTGATAGTCACTGGTCCTTAGAAACACCATATGGACCAAATAAGAACATTTCAAATTACCATGAGATACAACCAAATTTTTGTCGGAAGTCAAGTGTATGCACAAAGTATCACAGAGAACTTTTGCAGGAATACTACCAACACAGTTGTGTTTGGACTTTCATATGCCACTGTCCTTACTTCATTTACATTCAGTGATTCCTGGAACTATAACCTTCGTTCAGCTACCCAGTATTTCTTCTTGATATTTCCTCTGCTTCTCTTTTATGTCTGCAGCTCTTGAACTCACCTGGCTGTTGCTCATGAAATAAGCCTCAATTTCTGTATTCATCTTTTTTGTAACGTATGTCAGACTCATAGCTCTTTCATAGTATTCTGCCACTGGGCCCATACACATCCAGATCTGTGTAGTCAGGGATACACTGTTTCAGTTTCTGGATCCTCTGGCGTCAGAGCTCTCCATTTTCAGACAGAGTTCAACTTCAGCAGACATCACTTCATCATCCCTGGGCCTGGTTCTATACACTCTAAGCTAAAGCACTTTAGTTCTGTACTCACAGAATTAGGACTCCCCTGAATTAGGCAAAACTATTCATCAGAATTATATTCATAGCACACATAATGGCACACTCTTATTAACTGTTTTCTTTTTAGTTAAGACACTTACGGTTTTAAGTGACAAAAGAAAGAATTTAAAAATGGCTTAAAAAAAAGAATATTTTTGACTAATGTATCTGAAAAGCCCGAGTAGATTCAGCTTCTCAGGCACAAATGGATTCCAGGGCACAGACACTCATTGGGTCCAGGTCTCTCTCTATCCCTTAGCTCAGCTCCATTCTTGGATAGGGCTCTTCCCTCATGGCAGCAGTGTGGTTTCCAGCAAACCCCGATTTATAGACTCATAGCTCCGTGTCCACTTCTCTGTTGCAACAGTTTGAACAAAAGTCTTAGACTTGACTTTCCTTGGGTCACATGCTTAACCCTGAGTCCATCATTAAGGCCAGAGAGATAAGACACTCTGATTGGCTACAACTCAGCTACATGGCAGACTTGATTGCTGAGGGCAGAGTCAAACCATCCAAACCCCAAGAACTGAGAGTGAGGAAGAAGTGCCTCTCAGAAGAAAATCTGGTGCCGTAATCAGAAGAAGAACAACTGTTTGCTGGGTAGAATGAACAAAAGATGTCCACCATAGTTGTCTTGACTGATCCACTCTTTCTTCGGATCCATTTCCATAGGTCCAGTTCTTATACAAACAAGTAATGTCTAGATTTATGTTGGTATACCGAGGGGTGCTCCATGGATTCCTTTACAGAATCCCAGGCTTTCCCTTTCTTCTTAATGAAAGAGGCAGTCTGAAGCTTGGTTTCATTTAAGGCCTGTACACCCATTTCCCTTTCTCCTTTATACTAAAAAAACCCTATTTTTACAAATACAAAAAGCATATAAATATAGCACATGTAAAATATAAGCCACTTTGCTGGGGTTTAAGCCAGCAAAACCAGAGACATAATGAGCTGAGCATCTTTATAGACACCACTTTACAGAATGGTATGTCTGCATGCTGTTGATGCAGAAAATTGTCAAAAACAGCCAAGCTTCAAGTCCTGCTATATAAAAGGAATGTATAAGAAATAAAGTTGCAGTTTGTTTCTAGACACGCATCCTTCTCCTACCAGGCATTCCCAGCAGGCCATTCCAGCCACCCTCTTATGCTGCATCCTCAACATTGTGTGTGGCTTAGGTGACATTTTTGGATCCTTGTTTTTGTTTCCTAGTTCTTAGGGTTATATATGTCTCTCCTCAGGTTGGCATGTCACTGGTTGTTAATTCTGGTAGAACATATTCCATTAAGATACCCAAAAGTTGCTTAATTGTCAAACAGCAGAATAGGATTTTCCTTCCTCCCTTACTTTTCTTCCTTCTCTCTCTCTTTTTTTGGCCTTTTTAAAGGAAGGAAGTATTTAATGGGGATGAGTGAACTTTTTTGTTAGAATAGAATGAGGAAGCAAAGATTTTTTAAAAAAAAATTTTATTGGAGTATAGTTGATTTACAATGTTGTGTTAGTTTCTGAGAGATTTTTATTATAGTCAAACATCTGAGTTATGCTACAAGAGTGCGTGTGTTCATATTAGCAAGACAAAGGAGTGTGTGTGTTAGAGAAACCCCCTACTGTTAACTTCTGCAAGAGAACCTCGGGCAGTACCACCATCCTTCTAAGACAGATCCAGGACACTGTGGGAGGAGATATGTGAAGGAGGAGGAAGGACAAAAGACCAAGGTGAGCTAGAGGAGAGACAAAAACAAAAGAGACCCAAGAGGGAGTATTCCCCTGGATGCTTCTCCAAGCTCGGCTCTGCATGGAGACCATGGAGAGGCTGATGGAATGGTAAATGGACTCTTTTGCTGTACTCTGGGTGTGTTTAGGTGTAGCTAATGTAAGATTGTTTTCCTTCTGGACTGTATTTGCAGGACTTTTCAGATGTTGCATGTCTTATGGTGGAAAAGGAAGAGAGGAAGAGGGAGGTACACTTGAAATTTGAAGTCAAGAGAAAAAAATGCATGTAGACTCCTCCTTATGCACTCATAAAGAGGCCATAAGCTAACTTGGAAAATAAAACCCACATATGATGAAAACAATGGAAATTATCCCCAGCTTCCAAGCCAACAGATTTGTTTCCTGATCCATCCCCCAGCAGTGTATCTTAGGAAACCCAGAAAGGTGCCACCTCCCATCTGCTTTCATTATTTTATGATGCATTTCAGAAGGAGATTTGAGATTTCTAAGAACTGGAAATATGGTCCAGCCAGAAAGTTTTTAAAACCCAGGCAGTGGGCTCTTTGCCTACAGCTCTCCGTCTGCCCCAGGAATGGTGCCCGTTTGCACCACACTGATCTTGGCTGCTGGGTTTTAATAGGCAGTGAACACACAAAGAGAATGGCACATCCTGGGCCCCTCTCAGAGCTGAGGTTGAATGCAAAGACTAGTACACAGAGAATAGAGAGCAGTTTCCAGCCTCCGCCACTGCCAGGTGGAGGGCTGTCTTTGCCTTTGGGATTTTCTCTTTCACCTACTTGGCCAGGATTCTAGAACAGCTAACTTAGTAGTCTTCAACCCTGATCGTGCATTAGAATCACCTGTTGAGCTTTGGAAACAAACAAGTGCTAGGGCTGCACCCCCAGATCAAATAAATCACAACTCGGGGGATGCAGTCCAGGCATCAGCACTTTTTAAAAGCTTTCCAGGGGATTCTCAAGGACAGTCAAGGTTGAGTCCTTCTGGGCTTTCTGGGAAGTTCTCTGTCTCTGTCTGACCCTCCACTCCTCTCCCCTTCCCTGTCTTCACCCCCTTCTTCCCTCCCACCCCTCTCCTCTCTTCCCCTTCCCTCTCTCTCCCCCCTTCCCTCCAATAAAAAATTTTGTGATAATGACTTACTTCCCCAAGAAAACCTCCAGTCTCTTTCTAAATACTGAGAAGATCGTCTAAACTTACAGTGTTCTGTTTCCAAACATCTACGATTATAGGAGTCTTGTTTTCAAAATGTGTATTTATAAAGTGATATACAGCAGTTTGGCTTTACCTGTGGACAGCCTGGCTCTGGCCCTTGATGGAAGGAGAAGATTAGGAAACAAGAGATGAAGCCAAAGAAACTTTGGCGAATGATTTTCTGTTTCCCCATTGTCCTTATTGGCACCAGTGCCCCCACACAGGGCCATTCAGGACACCAAGTTCTCCATTCATTCATTAAATACATAGATAGATATGTAGATATTTTTAGTACTAACAGTATTCAAGGCCCCATGCTAAGTGCTAAATATACACTGAAAGAAAAAGAATAACTTCCGCTTTTAAGTGCCTAAAACTTGAATATTTAATTATAATACCAGGTTTTACATTTTCGAATGGAAATATTTGAGCTGAGTCATAAAGATTGAGTAGGAATTAATAGGGCAATAGAAGGAAAGGAGCATTCTAGGCAGGAGGGAAAACAGGCAAAGGCTCAGAGGTGAGAAATGGTATAAGCCCTTCAGGATCTGTAAGAGGCTCCGGGGGATGGTGTTTTGCTTGCAGATTGGCGACTGGCTGTTGACTTAACAATATTAGGCCTCCCTGCCTCTCGTGAGGGCATCTGAGGCATTGCCTCCTGATTAAGAGCCTTACTTTGACTGAAAATCTAACTGCACGCCCCCCATTTTTATGATTATTCTGTGTTTTTTTTTCTCTCTTTTCCCTGCAGGTCAGCAGGTGTAGGAGTGGGGGAGGATAGACACTGATGAATTGAATTTCCGTTTGATTCACAGGCTATATACAGCATGTGCACACACACCCTTAGTAGGGAAACCTCTTTTCAATCTAGGGATAAAGGCCTTCAACCTCTAGTGATAAGGGCCCCAAGCCTTTCTGGAGTTGGGCCTGGGAATTTGAATTTTTAACAAGCTCTCCAAGCAATCCCACGGCACAGTCATACTGGGAAGCACTGCCCTAGTGCCCAGTGCTGATCTGAGAAGGGAAGTTCAGAGAATAATAGCCAACACTTATATAGTAGTAACAAAATGCCCAGCACTGCTTCAAGTGCTTTACTTATAGTAACTCATTTAACCCTTACTGAAACCCTACAAAGTAAGCTTATAATTATTCCCATTTTAGAGATAAGGAAACGGAAGCACAGAGTTCAGGTGACTTGCCCAATGCACACAGTCAGTCAGTGGCAGAGTGTGAACAAAGCCACTCTTAATCCACACCCTAGATCTCCTCTGTAAAGAGCCAAGACCATTAGCCAAGCTGGCAGGGAGTTCTTGCTATGCTCCAGGCACCAGTCATGTGCTGGTAGATGCTTCACATCTGGCTCAGTGAGGGGAGGAAGCACTTGTAGAACTTGTCCATTTCTGTGGTCCAGATGTCCCTGACCACAGAACTGGGAAGAAATGTGCCCAGTGATGAGTCAGCTCCAGTTCACCACCAGACACAGCTGTCACTGACTTGTGACTCTAACTGGTGTTGGCCACCATGGCAAATGCCAGCAAGGTGCAGGCCAGTGGCTATGGAAGAACAGAAAAGGGAAATCTATTTCCTAAAACAGGGGGAGTATCCACAGGCTTTGGAGATCTCAAGTTGTGCTCTGGGTTGAGATAATGAGAGGGCCAAGGAATTGTATTTTGGGACATGGAAGGCATGTTCTGGAGCAGGCAGCCACCTTGTGGTGTGAGGTCAAGGGTGGGGACCCTAAGGCCTTCCTGCCCCCAAATGTCCTTGTCAGTATTCTCCCCACAAGTAATTTCCTCCATCTCAGCTACCTCCTCCCTTCTCTCCCCACCCCAGTTCAAGTGCAGATTCTCTAGAGAGGTTTCTTCCTCTAATCTACCCCTTGCCCTTCACACGTTCTCACACTTGCTCCAGGGCTAACTTAGAGGACCAGTGAGGCAGCCTTGCAGCGCATCACAGCTCTGTGGGTCTTGGGGACGCAGGACAGATGCATGGTGATTCTTTGTGCTACCTGTTTTAGGTACCAGCAGTGCTTCTACGGGGTTAACCTGTCCAGTCTCCGGGGTGCTGCGGTGGACGAATACTTCAGACAGCCAATAGTAGTAAGTGTGCTCTTTCTTCCCATGTGTTTATCTGTTGATTCATTCACTTACTAACTCAGGCACCTGGGATGCACTGTGCTCTCAGGCTCTGTGCTAAGCCATCACAGAAGCAAAGAAAGAGCTCCTTGGAGCACTATGTTTCAAGTTTTCCAGCTCTGATCTCCCGATCAATTAGGAGAATTCTCAGAGAATGATACTGTTGAAAGCAAGGAGATTTTCCAGCTGCCTTTCAGTGAGTAACTTCTGATTCTCCAACTGTCCTGACTCATCCCATGCACGTACTCAGCCCTCATACTTGTTCAATAATTCACATCCTCCCATTGATTCTGGTGGCCCAAGGCATAATAAAAGGGGAAGCTTTGGGTAATAAATAGCTTGGAACAGGAGTTTTGTTGTCAGACAGATTTGGGTTTCAGTTGTGGTCCCATCTAGCTGTGTAACCTTGGGCCACTTAAGTTTGCATTATCTGAAACTCTTTCAGTTTTAAGTGGAAGGAAACCCAACTCAAACTGGCTTAAACTAAAATGAAATTATTGGTCCTCAAATATTGCAAAGCCTGGAGACAGAGCTTGCTTCAGGGACCTGTTGCAGGAGTTCAGACAATGTCACAATGGTCTGGTTTTTCTGTTCTCATCACTTATCTCCATTTCCTCTGGTTTTACTCTGTTCCTAGACAGGATCTCTCCTCATGGTAGCAAGATGGCAGCAGAAGCTACAACTTCAGATTCTTACAACTCTAAGTCCCACAGGAGAGCCTGCCTTTTCCTAATAACTTTGGCAAAACCCCCAGAATTAGTTTAGATAGAGCCTGATTGTCCTACCTTGGGTCCTGCGTCCATCTGTGAGCCAATTCCTGTCTTCAGGGGAAAAGTAATGCTCTCGTTGGCCAATCTGAGGTCATAGGCCACACCTGGAGCTGATGGTAGACTAAATTCCTATGGAACTTCTTGTAGTGTCGAGAGGAGGTAAATTCTGGATGGTCCAGAAAACACCAAATGCCTGCTCCAGAGTCATTGGTGAGGATTAGATGATATAACCTAGTAAAGCACTTACTAAATAAAGCACTTACTAAATAATTGTGAGCTTTTATTATTAATATTATACTCATTAAGCTCATGCTCTCTAAATTCTAACTCTTGTTGACTTAAAATTTCAGGAGGAAAGCTAGACTGCCATCTTGTTTGAGTTCAGTTTATTCTGATAGAAAGGCATCTTTGGTTTTTTTCCCCAAGGACACATTTGACATTAGGATTTTGATGGCTCGGACAGTCAAGTACACAGTAAACTTTATGGATGCAGAAGAGGCAGATCTCCACAGGTTGGTACCAACCAATGTTGCTCTTGATTTTTAAAATCTCCTCCAAAAAAAAAAATAAATAAATAAAAAATAAAATAAAATCTCCTCTACCCCCCCACCCCAATCCCCCAAACTTCAGGACAGAGTTCCACAGCTCACACAGGGAAGAGATTTCAGGTGTGAGTCACACACAGGAATGGTCCATCAATTACTAGTTTCATTT
The DNA here is from genome assembly GCF_028564815.1 of Eubalaena glacialis. Classification (NCBI taxonomy): domain Eukaryota; kingdom Metazoa; phylum Chordata; class Mammalia; order Artiodactyla; family Balaenidae; genus Eubalaena; species Eubalaena glacialis. The sequence goes on along the minus strand of NC_083724.1, from coordinate 54,687,769 downwards.
ATTGCAAAATGAGGGAAATGATGCCTCCTTCATAGGATTGCTTTAGGAATTGAATGAGAAAAATTAAATAGTAGTAGCTTATGCTAACATAGCCAGACACTGTTCTGAGCCCTTTACATATAATGACTCATTTAATCCTCACAGCAACCCTATGCAGATGGTACTATTTCTGTCCCCACTTCACCAATGACAGAAATGAAGCAGAGTGGAACAGTAAGTTGCATACACAGAATTATGTAAAATGCACAGAATTAATATGTGTGTTAGAGGTAGTAGTGAACCTTTCAGAAGGCCAGAGTCTGGGCTTTTTAACCACTCACCCAGGCCAGTACCACAATAATGACAGGAAGAGGAGCTACACCTTGTTGAGTGCTTGCTACATACTAGGTAACGTGCTAAGAATTTTACATGCACTGGCTCATTTTCAAAGAGGGCCCTCAGTAAATGTTAGTTTTTGCCCTCTTTTTTCCACTTGAAGAGACTCTGAAATGAAGACTCATTTCTCAGGTGGTGATATGAATCCCCTTTGGATGACCTTTCATTATTAGTATTTTACCCTTTTCTGCCTGAAAAGATTGATATTTGTATTTTTTTCTGGGTAAGAAATGTAAGACCCAGCTAGGTTATAATTTGCCTGGACTACCGAGGAAGCAAGAGTCAGACTTCAGAAGGTACAGCTGGCTAACTCAAACCATCATCTATCTTGAGATCATGATGGACAAAGGATGCTGTATCAGTCAGGATAGGCTAGAGCATGCTGCAGTAACAAAACCAAACTTCAGTGACTTATGATAACGCAGGGGCCTTTCTCCCCTACACTGTTTATTCATGTGCACCAGCTTTAGCTCCATGCAGCATCGCCAGCGCCAGCAATCAGGCTGGTGCAGCAGCCTCTGTCTGGAACAAGGCTGATTACTGAGGAAGAAGAAAGAGCACGGCAAAGCATGTACTGGCAATAAAAGCTTCTGCCCAGAAATGACACAGCTCACTTCTGTTCACATTTAATTGGTCAAAGCAAATCACGTGGCAGTACCTAAGCACAGGAGGGTGGATGAATGCAATACTACTGTTGCTCAGAGCAAGAGAAGTGGCATTTGGGAACAAGTCTAATAACTACCACAGGTCCAGACAAAATTGACTTCCATTGGTTTTATTTGCTGCTCTGAGCTGCCTCCTGAGTCAAGAGAATTTTTTGAAAATTATGTCTTTGTTGGCTTTTCAGAGATGTCATTCATTCATTTGTTGCACTGATTCAGCATATGTTTGTTAAGATTCTACTTTGTGCTGGGTACTGTACTGGTGCTTGCACAGATACATTAAGTAATTTCTTAAGTCTCTCCTTGAGGAGCTCATGGTCTGTTTAGGGGAATTCCAAAAGTGGGAGGAAATAATTACAGTGCATTAACAAACAAATTCAGTGTGACAAGTATAATGGAAAACTCTAGAAATGCTCTGACTACTTCAGGGTAGAAGAAGTTAGGCCTTTGGAGGCACCATAAATGCAAATAACCTTAAAAATAAGATTTTCCTTTGTAAATCTCTAACACATTCACTAAAATGTGTCTCCCTGGAGTAGTACAGCCCCAGCAGTGGACCAATAATATCATCTTTTAATTGTGGAATACTTTGAAGTTTACAAAGCACTCTCATATACATTTTTTCCCACTTGACACACACAAGAACCGTGAAAGGGAAGTAGAAGAGAGATTTTGCCACTCTTCAACAAAAGAGGAAACTGAGGCTCAGAGAATTTAAGTGACTTACCAAAGTTCCACAGCTAAAACAGATCCAGCTTCTAGATTTTGTTACATCTTTTCCAACATTCCTTCTCTTCCCACTTACTCTGCATTTGGCATCAACCATGGCAACTTCTGCATGACTCTTGCTGTAGCCTGGTGGGAAGTCAAATTGCCTCCCTGAAAAATAAATGAACTATGACAGTGACCTTCTGAGCTTGATGTTCCCCCTTGTGGTCCATTTCATCTTTTAGGGGCCTGAATAGCCTTTCGCTTCTGAACAGCTGCATAGGGGAGCTGCCACAGCCCATGTTTTGGCTTCTGGAAGGACGGTTGTCAGCTACGTCCTGAGTCATCCTCCTGTTTAGTAGTCCAGCCCAGCTCCGGATGCTGCACTCGCCCTGTGGAGTTCTGGGTCACTGCAGCACAGTGGGCTGGTCCTTGCAGAGTTTCATCAAGAAGCAACATTCTCAAATGTGCAGCATCACCCAAGCATTAATCACCCACTAAGAGAATCTTGCTGCCAAAGCAAGAGTGCTTAAGAGAAAAAGAAAACGTTCTGTGAATGTTCCCACTGATCTCACAAATGTATCCAGTATGTCTGTCAACAACAACAAAAATAATTCCAAGTGTTTCTTTTTTTTTTTTTTTATTTCCTTGCAGAGTAGAAATTCCCTTTGTGTTTCAGATGGCGCAGTCTGGCCTCATCCACGGCCTGGCATTCTGGTTTGACGTGGCCTTTGTTGGCTCTCTGTATGTATCATACCCCTTCTTTGCCTACTCTATCCCGTGCCATCCTCTACTATTTGTCACCATAACTTTAAGGTTTTAAAAAAACTAAGCTCAACAACCGTAATATTTGTTTCTCCACGTTTCCAGAAAATAAACACTGATGTTAATGTTACTTTTAGATTTTAGAGTGAAAATAAGACAGTTTTCCGTAGTTGCCATATCAACTCTGGCTAAAATACTCTTAGGCCAATTGTGTTGGGATTTGGAGGCATAAGAGAGGGCCTGTGCTTTATCAACCAGCTTGTTCTTTTCCAGAATAGATGGGGGCATGGGGGAGGCAAGCCTCTGACATTGTTTCCATCACACCTGGTTATAGAACCTCTTGTGTCTGAGTCATACCTCAAATCATACTTTCCCCCATGTTGGTTCACAGGTTTCAGTTTCACGATCTAGAATCCTTTTTCAGTGATCAGGCAGGCAGCATTAGGTAACTTCCCCCTCTGTGCACGCCTCTCTCCCCTACTGGAAAGGTTTGCAGGTTGTAGGGGAGAGACCACCTACTAGTTGACTGTCAGTGTTGGGTGTTCTCTTAAGGGCTGCGCTGCTCCTACGACCCCCAAGTCTCTGCTCTCCTCCCGACACCCCTGCTCTCTTCCCAGGCTTCTCCATGTGTCCCAGCTAGCAGTGAGGGTTGATCTGGGCCACGTGACCAGGCAGAGGGAAAACTGACAGTGCACTCTCCTCCACTTCTTATAAAAGCATCCAGGCTCTCCATAGCACCTACTGGGAAAGACGTGTCTGTGGGTCTGTGATACAGCTCAGGGGGCTTGGGGGACTCAGGGGAGGCCGGGATCCCTGGAAGCCTTGTCTGGGCTGACAATCAGAAAGGAAACAATGTACGAGTCATTCCTATTCCACACAGCATGTATGTTCAAGGAATCTGTGCATCTATATCTCAGACTCTCCCCCACTAACATCCCAAGTAAACGAATTTGTTCCTGCAAGGGTAAGGGAGATAAGCTTGAAGCCGCCTGCTTCAAGGGGGAAATTTCTTTGAAGTTAAATGCTTTATCTTAAAAAGCTGTAGAACATTTGCATTCTCCTCCATAATATAGCTGAATATATATTTTGATATAAAGGTGGTTTATATTAGCAGTTAAATTATATAAAATTTCCCCCCAAAATCTTCAAGGCAAAATGTCCTCTCTAGCAATTGTCCCCGTGTTCATTGTGCACCTTACTGCCTGCAAGCCCATGACCACTGCCTAATCCCAGGACAGGTGACCTCAGCGTTCAAAGCACCAGCAGGGTGTCCCCACTTCTTCATATGAAATGAAGAACGTCAACTTGAACACACACACACACACACACACACACACACACACACAGGATGTCCGGGCTTGAAGGGCAGTAGAGGCCATCTGCCCCCGTAGTTTTTCTTGCTTCCAGAAACCCCATCAGGACCCCTGAACAGGTGGGCATGAGACAGTAAGAGGCTACACTCCAGACTTCTCACCCTGCCAGACTTTTCCAACAAATCAATTCCCAATTTAACTCTGCTGTTATCGGGCTTCTAATGAACTGTGACGTAGCCATACAGATTGATAGAGTGACCGAGTGCCTGGGTTTGAAGCCTGGCCTGACTCCGTAGGGTGGTTGTGGGATTTAATGGGCTAATTACATAATGCTCTTGGCACTGTACCCAGCACATAGTAACTGCTCAATAAACTGAGCTATTCATATCTTAAAAGTGTTCCATGAGTTAATAAACAGTGAAAACCACTCGTCCCCAGTTCAATCCATTAATGTGGGCCTGGAGCCTAATTGGCTTTTAACTCTTCCCTTGCCCCACAGGGTAACAGTTTGGCTGTCAACAGCGCCCACTGAACCTCTGACTCACTGGTATCAGGTGCGGTGCCTTCTTCAGACTCCTCTCTTTGCCAAGGAAGGAGAGACCCTCTCAGGGAGAGTGCTGTTTGTGGCCAATAAACGGTAAGCAGCAGAGTACAGACGCGATCCCGCCTGTTTCCTGGGTGCTGACAGGTGGGGGCGGGAGGAAGCTGGCAGGCCCCTGAGACTCCAGCACCAGAAATGGACAGCAGGCTTTACAAAGGCCTGGCTGAGTTTGCCGAGATGCCCTCAACCTCAAAGCCTGCAGGGCACACGTCACCTTGCACTGAGCACGGCCAGGAAGAGAAGCTTAAGATAAGTCAAGGGCAGTGTTCCCCACCTGACCGCAGAGGAAGGAAGGAAGGAAGGAAATCCATCAGCTTATGGGAGCACTTGCCAAAGACTTGAATTATCAAGCGCTGTAAAGCCCACGTCAGCTTCCTGACCTTACTTCCATCTGTCTAGCCACACATCCCCAAATTTAGTACCGGGAAATCGATCTGTACTGCAGGGGGGAACGTACTGCAGGGGTGGTGCATGGTGTGTCAGGCAGGACTGGCTGCTGCCCTCTGGTAATGGACTCACGAGGTCTCAGCAGTGAATACTTTGACTTACCTCATTTTTAGAAGGCTCTATTTTCTTTCATCTTGTTGGAGCTTTTCCTGGGTGAATTAGTGGAGAAAGGCATAGAGGAGTAGCTCAAGGACTCTCAGGATATTAAGGGTACTCAGAGGTCATCTCATCCAACTTTCTTCCCTCCCTACCGGCACTCCCACCCCCACCACCTTCCTTGGGCCTGTGCTTAAACACTCCAGTGACAGAGAGCTCACTACCTCATCAATCAACCCTTCCATTTTTAAAGTCTTTATTTTTTTCATGACAAAAACCAAACATGCTCACGTGTAAGCTGAAAACTACAAGAGTGTCTAGAGTTCAGCCACGCTCCCACCCTCACCCCATTCCCCAGATGTGAGCCCTTAGTCCATATCCTTTCAAGTGATTTTTGGTGCACGTACCAACGAATAACATCGTTTTAGAGTTGTTATTGTTTTACAGGAAGGTTGCACTAGCAGCTGCAACTTAAGTTTTCACTTAGTAATAAGTCCTGAATCTGTACAGATAGATCTGCTTTGTTCTTTTCATAAATGCAGAACAGCCAAGGACATGGGTATACCATAATGTCTTTTTAAAAATCCCTGATTGACTGACATTTAGGTTGCTTCCAATTTTTTTTTTTTTGCCATTGCAAAAAATTCTGCACTAAGTATCCTTGAACATAGAGCTTGCACAGTGACATGAATATTTCTAAATGAGATGCCTAAAAATAGAAATGCTGGATCAAAGGGTAGGTACAGGTTACAGTCTACTAGATCCTACCTTTCTCAGTGACTGCACCAATTTCCACTCATACCAGCAACAGATAAGCAAACTCTTTTCTCCACGTCTTTCCTGAAACTGGATGATAACTGTCTCTATGGCTCTTGCAAATCCAATAGACTCCAAAATAAGTGTTTAAAGTTGCATCTGGTTGTTTTGGTTTATAATTCTTTAATTATTTATAAGGTTATGACTTTTCATATAGTCATTGACTGTCGACTACTTTCTTCTCCTTTAGACATCTTTAATTATTAAAAAATTATTCTTGCTGTTGATCACAGATCTATTGATACTTCCTATAGATTCAACTCATTGATCTTAGTTATGTTTCTGAATTCAAAAGAAATAGGTCTGTTCCAGCCTCCAAATGGCAGTTGTTCAAGTATTAGGAGCATCTTACTGAATATACTCCTGGTCTCCCTGTACTCAGGCTAACGTCCTCAACTCCTCCCTCCTATAAGAGGGATTTTGAAATAGTTTAAAATTCTAAGTCCTTCCCTCTGGAAATACACAGGTTCTCAATGTCCCCTTTAAAATAGTTCTCCAGAAAAGGGAACCCTCTTGCACTGTTGGTGGGAATGGAAATTGACACAGCCACTATGGAGAACAGTATGGAGGTTCCTTAAAAAACTAAAAATAGAACTGCCATACGACCCAGCAGTCTCACTACTGGGCATATACCCTGAGGAAACCATAATTCAAAAAGAGTCATGTACCACAATGTTCATTGCAGCATTATTTACAGTAGCCAGGACGTGGAAGCAACCTAAATGTCCATCGACAGATGAATGGATAAAGAAGATGTGGCACATATACACAATGGAATATTACTCAGCCATAAAAAGAAACGAAATTGAGTTATTTGTAGTGAGGTGCATGGACCTAGAGACTGTCATACAGAGTGAAGTAAGTCAGAAAGAGAAAAACAAATACTGTATGCTAACACATATATATGGAATCTTAAAAAAAAAAAAAAAAAAAAAAGGTTCTGAAGAACCTAGGGGCAGGACAGGAATAAAGACGCAGATGCAGAGAATGGACTTGAGGACACGGGGAGGGGGAAGGGGAAGCTGGGATGAAGTGAGAGAGTGACATGGACATATATACACTACCAAATGTAAAATAGATAGTTAGTGGGAAGAAGCCGCACAGCACAGGGAGATCAGCTCGGTGCTTTGTGTCCACCTAGAGGGGTGGGTTAACGAGGGTGGGAGGGAGACGCAAGAGGGAGGGGATATGGGGATATATGTATTATTTATAGCTGATTCACTTTGTTATACAGCAGAAACTAACACACCATTGTAAAGCAATTATACTCCAATAAAGATGTTTAAAAATAAAATAATTCTCCAAAACTAAATACAGGACAGCATACATGTCCTGGTAAGTGCTGGCTACAAAGCGGCAGTGAACACTGCTGTTTTGAGTACCATACTTATAATAATAATGTAATTAAAGTTTAAATTAAGTTGGGGGCCATTTTACTTGAGTGTTTAGATAATTAAAAGCAAAAAGTATATTTTTACATGATCTTTAAGTCATTTCTCCCTTCTCCTAGTATGCAGCTGATTTTTGTCAGCTTCAATTCAAGTTTTTGTATTTATTCCACCCATGCATTCATCATGCTGTTTTTAGATCCTTACTAGAGCCAATGGATTATCTTACTTACTTAAAAAAATTTTTTTGTGTAGCATGTTAGTGAGTCCTACCATTTTGTATCATTTGCAAATTTAATAGGCAAACTTTTATTTAAAAATTATTAAGCAGAAAGAGGCCCAGAGTGTAAACCTTCCTTCAAAATTTGCATAGCCTAATTATCCTGAGCAAAAGAAGCCAGTCTTAATATGTTACATACTGTATGATCCCATATGTATGACTTTCTTGAAGACAAAATTATAGTGATGGAGACAGATCAGTGGTTGCCAGGGGTTATGGGTGGGGAGACAGTGTGACTGCAAAGGAATAATAACATCCTGTTTGTGGTGGCAGTATTTACATAAATCTATACATGTGTTCAAATGAGTGTTTAAAAAATATATATATGTCTATGTCTTCCTCTTATTTTGTTTGTCCTCAATAAAATCTAGACCTTGAGTTACTGGTTTCACAGAATCTGACCTTATATTTAAACCTACCCAGGCCACTATTGGGAATGATAGGGAGGGATTTATATCACTCACTAATTTCTGGAATTTAAAAAAGAAGCCTAGTTATCAAGGAAATTCAAATTAAAATAATAATATTTTAATCCCAAACATTTAAATATTAAGAATTGGAAAAAGTATAATGAAATTAGTAGTTTTATGCTTTGTAGATGAGGAAGTAATTTGGTACACTTTCTGGAAGATATTTTAGCAGTAGGTCTTGAGAGCCTTAAATATGTTTTATATGCTTTAGCCTGGTGAGTCTACCTCTAAGAATTTATCCCAAGAAATATAATCCTAGATAGTACATAAAGATGTATTACAGGAATGTCTTTTGCAGAGAATTTCTGTCACAAAACCAGATTTTTGTTACCATAAGTAATAATATGTTATTATAAAAACATAAATATTTAACAATGAGAAATTGCTAAATGAATTGTGCTATACCCACATAATGGTATTGAAAAATACATTGTTGAGAATTATAGGATAAATGCTAACGTTAAATAAAATAAGGAGATAAGAAGGACTATTTAAGCAATTTAAGCACGATTTTGCTAAAAATTTATATTTATAAATATATAGAGGGAAAATTACATAGAAGGGAAATATTCTACAATGCTAGTTGAAGGAATCCTTGTCTAGTGACATTATGGATTATTCTATTTCTATTTTTCCTTATTTTTCTACAGTGAATATGTCACCCTTTTATAACCAAAAGAAATACATATATTCTTGAGAATGACTAATAAAAATCCCACAAACATAGCCCCTTCAGATTAGTCATCAAGGATATAGCATATTACTTGTTATTATTAGCCGCTTCTTCTCACTGTAATTGCTTGAGCCTTCATCTGGGGTCTCTTAAAATCAATCACATTTGTTGGCTGTTTTACGTCAGTTTGAGATTTTAGCTTAGCCAATTCTTGCATGATTAAGATTGTTTTGGTACATTAGTGGTGACCCACGAAGGGTCTCTGTTACTTAAAGCCATTTCTGCCGTTGATATTGATAAAGCTTTTTTTTTTTTTAAATACTTTAATCAACCAGAAATACCATTACCTTTGTAATATTTAAACCAAGAAATTATAGCTATCAAACTCTTGTAATAAACAATTTGCAAGCAAACAAGCCTTCAATTGCCTCTACCAGTATTAATAGTATCCAAATAAACAGATGCAGAAATGTATAAGATGCGAAACACATGCTCTTAAAACCCGCATGAAGTAGGTATGCGTAGATGATGCCCAGGACTTCCCTGGCGGTCCAGTGGTGGTTAAGACTCCACGCTTCCACTGCAGGGGGCATGGGTTCAATCCCTGGTCAGCAAACTAGGATCCCACATGCCACGTGGTGCACCCAAAAAAGTAGAAAAAAAGGAAAGAAGAAGATGCCCTAAATATATGTGACTGGCTAACACCAGCCTTGTGAGTTGATGTGTTGGTTTTCTTCTTCTGCCTTACAGACAGAGCTATGACATTCACATCGTGGCGCTGGTAAACCAGACAGGCTTCAGGTCTGGGAACACCCTCGATTTAAAGAATCCTTTCTTTAGGTAAGAAATGCCCTCATCCATTTCACACCTATGTATATAGGATCTCAACTGATCATATGACTAGGTAAAGAGGTTTAGAATAATTCCATCTTTCCTAAGAGGAGAAAAAGCATCTGTTCTTCTTCTCTAAGGAGACTTGGATCCCGATATGGAGTTGAGTGTTTTATGTTCCATTAAATAGAATTCAATATATAACAATCTGATCCTGATACAGCGCAGGAGAGTCCTACAAAGTGAATTCTCCTTACAACTGAGCTGTAAAGAGCTGTGTGACCTCAGGTAAAGTCACTTTCCTTCTGGCATTCAGTTTTCTCATCTGCAAAATGTAGAGTTTAAAGATGATCTTCTTTGACCTTCATTCACTATGGGATGATTTTATGTAGCAGTTATTCCAATACACCTAAAACATGAGTCCATTTAAAGTAAATTTTTTTAGATGTTTTTTGAGATCATGTAAGTCAGGACATAATTTTCTTTGGCAGCTGTGCAGATTTTGTCTGATATGAAGAACTTGCCACAGTGGGTTGGATACAACAAATGTTTCTGGAAAAACTCCCCATTTGTATAGCTATTCAATGTGAGCCAATTAAATATCCACACATGAAATCAACCACACAAATAAAACCACTGGACACTGTCACTCTTGACTTTCTTAATAGAAAGTGACTTTTCTCTCATATTTTAATGTCTCCCCAAGGCTTTAATTCAAAGCATCATGTCTGTATAGTATTAAAAAGCTTGAAGAGAAGGGGAAACTCAGGAAACCACACCAAGAATTCTTTGGCCAAGATGGGAAAATGAAATGTTGACCTTGAAGCAGGGGAGGCAAGGCTGTAATTGTATATGTTGTATGTAGGCTATCACACATGGTGTGACTCTTTGAAACCTATTGCCAGTTAGGAATATGGATCTGTCTCTAATTCCGAGGGAAGAGAGAAGTCCTCACTCCCATCCCCTTGCACAATCCTGCCATGTTAAGCAAAGGGCACAGGTTTTGGCCTCGGAGAGAACAGGCTGACTACTCACCAGTACTATTGAACCTGCCTAGCCCTCAGTTTTCTCATCTGTAAGATGGGATAAACAGCATACCTCACCAGGCGATTGCAAGGATCTATAACATGTCCAAGTACTTAGTAGTTCACATAACTGATGCTCAATAAATGTCACTTTCTTTTCTTCCTGTTCTTGGCTCACCAGCTCTCTCTCTGAGTATATAGATGTTGATTTGTAGTTCATTCCAAACAGAATCATTTGGGTTTTGGAAAAGAAAATGAATTCTTGTAGGGTTTCAGAAAACCCACTTTTGAATGAAAGAACCACGTAAGCTAGTAACTCTGAGTCCCCCTTCCACTTCATCGCACAAGACCAAGGTTTGAACCAGAAAACCACGGAGAGAGGGCCCGGGCCTTGGCCAGCCCCTGCTTCGCACGAAGACATAAACACAGTAGCCGCAAGGTCAAAGTGAGAGTGTCAGAGGTCTTCTGATGCCTAAGATGGCTACAGCCCTGTCAAACAGATGGACAGTGGAGCAAGGGGCAGGTGCCTTTCCTTTTCCCCTTTTCCCTCACTCAGCAGCAAGTCTGATTCATGTATTTAATTAAGCAAATGAGGTGCTTGAAAATGTAACTTCCCTGGGAATCACAGATCTTGACTATATTTCTTCACCAGCCCTTCCTGATGTCTAGGCCTCGGTATCCTCAATGGAGATGTGGGCTAACTGACAGAATCTTTGACGAGCACTTGGTATATAGTAGGTGCTTAGTTAAATGTCCAACAGTGTTAATACCCTTCTCCTCCTCCCCCACATGCAACTCCAGTTTGCTATTGCAGCAACCGAGAAGCAGCAGCCCAAGGGAGAGAGAGAGTATGTGTGTGTGTGTGTGTGTGTGTGTGTGTGTGTGTGTGTGTGTGTGTGTATGTGTGTATTTGGGAGAATTAAAATAAATGGCATTACCCAGAGGAACAATTGGTAATACAGCCTCAGAATAACTTTCTCTCCATTTGCTTTTTATTCTGCCCATTTTTAGGGCACAGTAGGCCCTACTGACACACAAAAACAAAAGATTCATTTTGGGGTTTTGGCAGATCCCCAATACCATCTGGCCACCAGTGACATCCTAAAAACATGTCAAGATCAACAAATTAATTGCTGAACACATGAGCATCCACCATTACACATAATGTGAAAGTTTCTCTTTCTCCTTGGGCAGGGTCGGGGGGACTTTTATTTTGACTATTAATTATTTTAAAGTAATTTGAAAATAAAAGAAGAGCTTACAGCTGTTCCTAAAAGTGAGCAAAGGCACAAAACTACTTCCTCAGGGAGGGAAAGTTCTCCGGTAACCTAGTAGATTTTCCAAGAACTGTGAGACTAGTCCTTCATCATTAGCGTCCCACACAGTCTGTCCCAGGACCTGGCTGGGCCACTCACTGTGCTGGGCTGTGGAAATGCGGCTGTGACCAGGGCAGGTGCAGCCCCTGCCTCCATGAAGCTCTCATTGTAGTGGGAGGGAAGTGGGCATTAAATAGCTATCTGCATAATTAATTATATCATCATAACTGCAATTAAGTGACACGAAGGAAAAGTAGAGGGCACCAAGAGAGTGTTAATCCATAAAACCACCACCACGGGTGCCCCAAACGCAGAAACAGCTGAAGCTGCTTGAGAGCACCAGGAGAGAGAGCTCTGAGGTACTGTTGCCAAGTCCCACTAAGGAAAGCTGGGGCCCAAAGTTTCCTATTGAAACTTGAGGCCTTAATCAAGTTTGCTCACTTCTGAGAAGCCTCCCAAGCCCGAGGCTGGCTGAGATGCCCCGCCCACATCACTCAAAGAGCCCTGTGCAGATACCACTTTTAGGGCACCTGGATGGCTCTGTCTCAATTATTATTTTATTTGTCTGCAACGCCACATACCTTGAGCACAAGATTTTGCCTACGGCCGCTTATAATGCAGTGTAATGCAGTATCAAGCACATTAGGTGCTAGATAAACACTTGATGAATGAGTGAATGAATGTGGCCCCATGGAGCTCCTGATGGCTCCTAAAAGAACTGTGACCAAGATGCCATGGCCCAAAGAGCATTTAGTCTTCCATGCTCACACAGCAAGCCAAGCCTCTGTTCTACTCATGGCTTCTCACAAAACAATTTGACCCTTCTTCCCCCAAAATACTAAGTTCCCTTGATTTCCTCAAGTTAAATATTGGTTTCCTTTGTGCTTTTTTTCAACCAGTTTATTAAGTAATTATTGTGTGCCAGGCACTCTTCTCAGTGCTGGGGTATAAGAGAGAATGAGATAGGTACAAACTCCCTGGTCTCGTGGTTTGATGTCTCCCAACAGACATCAGGAAAGTAAGCAAATAAATAGGATAATTTCAGATAGTGGTAACCTCTGAAAAAGATAAACAGAGTAATGTCTACCTGATTTCAAGAATTACAAGAAAGCTACGGTAATCACGGCAGTGCAGTACTGATGAATGGATGGCATGTAGATGAATGGAATGAAATAGAGATCAGAAACGGACCCAAACATATATGTCAATCGATTTTCGACAAAGTTGCAAAGGCAACTCAATGGAGAAGTGATAGTCTTTCAAAAGTGGTGCTGGAATGATTGGATATCAGTATGCCATTTAAAAAAAAAACAAAACTTCCTTCCATATCTCATACCATCTCTAAAAATTAACTCAAAAGGGATTGAAAGGGATCATAGAGTAAAATGTAAAGCATAGAAGAAAATTTTTGTGACCTTGGATTAGACAATAATTTCATAGATATGACACCAGAAATAATTCATGGAAAGAAAAAAATGATAAACTGTCCTTTATCAAAATTAAAAATGAATGAAAAGTCACAAACTGGGTGAAAATATTTGGAAATCATATATCTGGGAAAAAAACTAGTACCCAGAATATCAAAAGAAAGTGTGATGCAAAACTCTCAAAAATAATAAGGAAAATAATAAGAAAATAATGATTTTTTTAAAGAGCAAAAGATTTGAACAGATACTTTATCAAAGAAGGTGTAATAGCAAATAAGCACATGAAAAGATGTTCAACATCATTAGTCATTAGGGAAAATGCACATTATAACCATAATGACATACCATTACACACCTATTAGAATGACTAAAATAAAAATCCTGACAATACCAAGTGCTGAGGGATACATGGAGCTCCTGGAACTCTCATTCATTGCTAGTTGGAATACAAAATGGTACAGACACTTTGGAAAACAGTTGAATAGTTTCTTCTGTCATTAAAAATTCACTTACCATATCACCCAACAATCCCACTCCTGGGTATTTACACAAGTGAAATGAAAACTATATTTGAATGTTTATTGTATCTTTATAATCACAAAAAATTGGAAATAGTGGGAATGTCTTTCAAATGGAGAATGAATAACATCCATACAATGGAATAATTTTCAGTAGTCAAAAGAAATGTAGTACTGATACATGTAATAATACAGCTGAATCTTAACTACATTATGCTAAGTGAAAAAAAGCCAGACTTAAAAGGCTACATACTATATGACTCCATTTCTATGACATTCTGGCAAAGGGAACACTGTAGATACAGGAAACAGATCAGAGCTGGGGTTGGGAGAGGGTTGACTATAAAGGGGGTATGGGAACATTGTGCAGGGCGATGGAATTTTTCTAGATCTTGATTGTAATCGTGGCAGTATGTCTTTATGTGTTTGTCAAAACTTGCAGAACTGGACACTAAAAAGGGTGAACTTTACTGTATCTATAAAAATACTTTAATTATATAAAAACTTACAAGAATAAAAAAGGGATAGCAGAAAACAAATGAACAGAGTGATGTGCTGGGCAGTGGCAAGGCCAGGGATTGGGGGTGGGTGTTATTTACGTGGGGTGATCTTCTAGGCCTCTCCAAAGAGGTAGCCGCAGAGTGAAGACATAAATGTGAGGAAGGAACCAGCCTGGGCAGACATGCACGCAGAGCCTTCTGCAGGAGAGCAGGAAGGGCAAAGCCCTGAGGCAAAACGAGCCTATTGAATAGCAAGAAAAGAGAGTCATTGCTTAGTCTTTGCTGTAAACCTATAAAAAAAGAAAAAGTCTTTCAGTGAACAAAAATCTGGATCATCATCTCAGATCTGAATTTAGGCTATGCATAATCAAACTCACTAAATATAGTGGGTAAATACAGATCTAAGGCTGCCCATAAAAACTCCAGGAAACGGCATGGAGCAGGAAGAGGGAAGTAAGAGGGGGCAGGGAGGGAAGGAGGGGACGTGAACATACAACCAGCTTGCCTGTAGCTTTGGATCTGGTGGAATTTAATTACTCAGTGTCACAGAATCACCTTCTCTGTTTTAGGTTTGCTTAGAAGATAGTGACAAGCCAAGCCATAAGTAAATGAAGCCCTGAGAAGTCCCTTGACATGCAAGTTAATCCTTCATGTTCACATGCATTCTAAATTTTACAAGGATGTTTAGGTTTATTTAAATTCCTTTTTTCCTCCTTAACTTTAAAATGTGCATCCTAATTTTACTGACAAATCTATTTCTTGGTGCTTCTTTACCTGGACTGGTCCTTAACAGCTTTCTGCATGTAGCCTAAGAATGATTTTCTTTTCTGTTTTTTTTTTTTTTTATAGTAAAGCCAACAACGTTGCTTTAATTTTTGAAGTATTTAAAAAAGAAATTGAACAAAATCCTACCTCATGTTTATAACGTATGCATATGTATGACATGACATTAGAGCATGTGAGGGGTGATCTATTTGCAATTTTAATCTGTTCTTGCAAATATTTTCAGTAAATCAATAGCTAGTGCCTAGCTCAGCGATGTGTTAAAGAATTTTTGCTTTATTCAGGTCATGGAATAATATGATGTCAGGAATGTTCTTCATTGGCAAAATTTGATGACTCTGTGTGTAGTTAAGAAAATAAAGATGGAACCTTTGTCAGTCCTCTTAGGTTTACAATAAAAATGTACAGTGTGAGACACCAGTGAGGCCTCTCCTTTACGTTAAGACATTTGTTGTATGTCACACTTCAAATGGTGGTGGAAGATGATCTTTCTAAAGAGTGGGTTTTCCCCTGGCTTAACAACCCTTATAAAAGTGGATGTCACGTCAGCACCACAATCTAATGAAGCCCAACAGGCAACCTGCTCACTCCGTGGGGGAACCTGGGATAAAGAGCAGTTACATATTCTCATCAGTCAGCCGGTCACCCACAGCCGTCAGCTTTCCACTGTGGTGCTTTCACTCCTTCTGGCAGCTCAGTTTGAAATAGCCTTCTCCTTCTATCCATGCCAACAGTCTTACTCCCTAGACTGCAAGGCTTCCTTGCAACTCACCCTCACCAGCGTGCCTCTCTAAAAGTACCCTTTCCTACCTTTACTGTGTCTCCCTTCTTGAACGAACCCTTTGATGCAGCATTTTATCACTTCCTACCATAAGCACACACATCTTTCTCTTCTATTAACTGGTTCTTTGTGGCTTGGATCAGAGACTGATTCACTTTTTAATTTTCCACAATGCCTAACGGTACACCCAGTGCATGGAAGGTGCTCAATAAATGTACATTGATAAAATAAATAAATCTATCCTGAAGTTAAGAGTAATCAGAATAATGGAATCGGGCCTGACAGTGTTCTTTTTTTTTCAATCAATATTTTTGTATTGAAGTATAGTTGGTTTACGGTGTTGTGTTAATTTCTGCTGTACAGCAAAGTGATTCAGTTATATATACATTTTAAAATATTTTTTCCATTGTGGTTTATCATAGGATATTGAATATAGTTCTCTGTGCTATACAGTAGGACCTTGTTGTTTATCCATTCTATATATAATAGCTCACCTCTGCTAACCCCAACCTCCCACTCCATCCCTCCCCCAACTCCCTCCCCCTTGGGAACCACCAGTCTGTTCTCTTATGTCCATCATTCTGTTTCTGTTTCATAGATAGGTTCATTTGTGTCATATTTTAGATGTCACGTATTAGTGATATCATATGGTATTTGTTTTTCTCTTTCTGACTTCACTTAGTATGATAATCTCTAGTTGCATCCATGTTGCTGCAAATGGCATTATTTCGTTGTTTTTTATGGCTGAGTAGTATTCCATTGTATGTATGTAATACCACATCTTCTTTATCCATTCATCTATCGATGGACATTTAGGTTTTTTCCATGTCTTGGCTATTGTGAGTAGTGCTGCTGTGAACATAGGGGTGCATATATGTTTATGAATTATAGTTTTGTCTGGATATATGCCCAGGAGTGGGATTGCTGGATCATATGGTAGTTCTATTTTTAGTTCTTTAAGGAACCTCCATACTGTTCCCCATAGTGGCTGTACCAACTTACATTCCCACCAACAGTGTAGGAGGGTTCCCTTTTCTTCACGCCCTCTCCAGCATTTGTTATTTGTAGACTTCTTAATGATAGCCATTCTGACCAGTGTGAGGTGGTACCTCACTGTAGTTTTGATTTACATTTCTCTAATAATTAGCGATGTTGAAAATCTTTTCGTGTGCTTATTGGCCATCTGTATGTCTTCTTTGGAGAAATGTCTATTTAGGTCTTCTGTCCACTTTTTGATTGGGTTGTTTTTGTTGTTGTTACTGTCGAGTTACATGAGCTGTTTGTATATTCTGGAAACTAAGCCCTTGTTGGTCGCATCATTTGCAAATATTTTCTCCCATTTGGTAGCTCGTCTTTTCGTTTTGTTTATGGTTTCCTTTGCTGTGCAAAAGCTTGTAAGTTTGATTAGGTCCTATTTGTTTATTTTTGTTTTTATTTCTATTGCCTTGGGAGACTGACCTAAGAAAACATTGGTACAATTTATGAGGCCTGACAGTGTTCTAATTGCTTTTCAAAAAACTGTAAACCCTGGATTACAGAAACACAGTATGGCTGCTGCCACTGCCTCCACCCACACCCGGGGCAGACATTCATAATCAATCCCCACACTCTTTCCCACCGAACCCTGATGTGACCTCACAGTCCTTCTCAGCCTGACACCCTAGGAAGCCATTATCAATCCATAGACGTGGGCACAAGAGATGAAACCCATGACTTCTAATGATTCAAAACATTGATATTATTTCCCAATCTTTGAACAGTCCTGAAGATCTAAAATATTATGAATTTATAATTTATAATTTGTGCTGAAGCACAAATTTGATACAGATACCTGCTACAAGGGTGGATGATAGGGAGGGTCTTTTTGTCAATAACTCAGAGGATGCATCTCCATGTCATCAATAACTATCCTGAGGTATTCCTTAAAAATTGTTTGTCATCATCTTCACCCTATTTTTAGAAATTTAAGTAAGCTCTTAGTGTTACTAAACAAATGATGTAGAGTAGAGCTTACTTTAATGGAGGAATCTAGTAACTTTACTACTTATTCCAGTCCTATATCTTATAGAATTATTAAGAATCAAAGGGAAGTACTTACTAAGTGTTAATTTACTGTGTTTTATGTGGAAATTACATTACCATAGTATTTGCAAATTTGAAAGTGACCTCAAAGCATGTCCCCTATGAATATCAAGAGTAGATTCTGAATTTAGGGAAACCTTGGAAACCTCAGTCTATCATGAAGCCATCACATCATAATTAAGACAAGGCCAGAGCCCTGGGGAGTCGTAGCAAGTTGGTCAGGAGCTGATGTCAGGAGCTGCTCTGAGGTAGCCCGCATCTCGGGAAGTGCAACCAGGACAGCTGTGGGACTTAGAGGTCACACAGGCTAAGGAGCTCCAGGACATACACCAGGCAGTTGCTGTAGAGGTTAAATTGTGCCTTTGACTGCCAGTAAAATGAGGCGCTGACTGAAAAAAAACTGTAACTTTATCATATCACAGAACAAGAAGTGCAGAGGTAGAGTGGACTCCAGGATTGGTGACTCAGTGGCTTGGTGTTTTCATCAAGGACTGAGGTTCTTCCCTCCTTTGGCTCTGCCATCCTCCCTCATGGGTCAGCCCCCTTAAGAGGCACAAGGAGACCATGAAAGTTACAGGAGTCACATCTACACACACCGATGTCCAGGGTCATAAGAAGAGACTGTCACTTCTGGTGTCTCCTCTTAAAGATATGATGGTTATCACTTATATAACACTTATTATGTACCAGGCACTCTTCTAAGCACTTTACAAACATAAACTAATTGTGATCCTTACAGCAATCCTGTAGGTATGTATTATTTTTAACCCCACTGAACAGATGAGGAAATGGAAACAGAAAGGTTAAGTAATTTTCCTGATGTCACACAGCTGGTAAGTGATGGTGCCAGGATTGTAAACCAGGCAGTCCACTCCAGAGTCTGTGCTCTTAACCACAAAGCTCTCTGTACTGCAAAAGAGCCTTTCAGAAGCAACCCACAGCCTTGCCTTCATGCTTCCGTGGCCAGACGTGAGTCACATGCCCACCTCTAAACCAGTCAGTGACGAGAGACATGGGATTACTACAGAGGGGCTAAACTGAACAAGATTTATCTCTGAGCTGGAGATGGACTGAGCCTGAAAAAAAGTAGGGTTCCATTCCCCAGGAAGGGGAATGGACATAAGGCAAGGAACCACTATCACCTGCTTATGAGGGGCTGCCTACAAACAGTCCAGCCGCACTACTAATTCCATTTCCTCTGCACTTATAAGGTAAGATGGTGTATTATACCGTAGTCATCCACACATGTATGTCTCCCTCTTCCCACTTGCTTGCAAGCACTCCGAAGATAGGAACAAATCTCACAAATGTGCATATTCCCCACAGGGCCTGGCATAGGGCCTGGCTCATAGAAAGTGTTCAAGAAACGTTTGTTCATTATAATTGAATTTTCATTCTCAAGTCTGCTTAATTGGAGAGGTCAACAGTTGGCCATGCTCAAGGCAGGCCGATAATGCATTTTCACATTGATCTAGCAATCAAATAAATTCCGAGAAACTTCCCTTGCCATGCAAAATAGCATGAAATCACACATTAACATAGGTCAATACAAAAGCCTAAACTTATTAAATTGTTAGTGTCTTGCACTCAGCACCCTTGGAAGTAACATTAATGTCACATTTTATTGTGACTTGACAGTTCCACTATATTTAATGAAACACATCAGAGAGCCATAGACAGAGCAGGCTTCATAATTTGTACCACCCAGTGCAAAAAAAAGATGCAGAGACCCAGCCTGGGTAGATGAGTCCGTCTCCCCTTTCATGAGCTTATTGTTCCAAACCACAGTGGATGGGTGACCCCGCAAGAGACTGTGACTTCCCAGTACTGAGTACTGAGAGTGGCTGCGAGGGCCCCACAGATTTGCAGACTGAGCTCAGTCCCTGAGCAGGAACTAGCATTTCTCTTCCCCACCTCTGGAAACAGCTGGACACATGCCTGATTCCAACTCTACCTGTGCCGTGCACCCCCCTAAGGGCAGAGTGTAACAGTAGAACTCAGGCCACCCTGCCTGGTTGCTACTGTAGTCAGAGGGGCAGGGGCAGGGGCAGGGAGGGAGAAGCCAGGCGGAGCCTGGGGCTTAGTGGATGGATCCCAGAGAGGCAGTGGGAAGGCAGGACCCCCTGTGAGCCGAAGCTACCAGCCCCAGGCGCGTGCTCTGTAGTCCCAGCATACTCCACTGACAAAACACAAATTCAAAGATAAAAGTATTAAGGATCTCAGGACAGCAACTACAGAGCATTAAACCACAGGACCCTGTGCAGCTGCACTTACCACACGCCCTGGCCACAGAGGTGAGCTGTAGTGCCTTGCTCAGATGTGAATATCCAGCTATGGAGAAGAGAGACGCCATTTTAAGTCGTGCTGTTATACAAAAGCTGGTTGAATGCATGAGCTTATCTCAGGGGATGGGGAAGAAATTAGACAATGAAGAGGGTAACTGCTCTCTGTACAAGTGTTTATCCCGGGTTCCATTCAGTGGCTCCTCTCCTGATGTATGCCATGGTGACTTTGGACTTTACCCTG
This sequence comes from Eubalaena glacialis, assembly GCF_028564815.1. Taxonomy (NCBI): domain Eukaryota; kingdom Metazoa; phylum Chordata; class Mammalia; order Artiodactyla; family Balaenidae; genus Eubalaena; species Eubalaena glacialis. The sequence goes on along the minus strand of NC_083724.1, from coordinate 54,667,386 downwards.
CAGACAGGGAACCAGGTACCATTCCACGTTTTTTAACTGGAGGAGTGACATAATCAGATTTGTCTCAAGCATGGGTTTCTTTGGGGGCAGTGTGGAGGAGGAATTCAACTGACCCTAGGCAGGCAAATCAACCAAGTTCTACATCAGTTATTACTGAAAGTAACATAATAGCACCATGGTTAAAGGTAAGGGCTCTTTAGTTAGAGTGTAGCTGGATTCAAATCCTGGTTCTGTCACTTACTAGACATATAAACTTGAGCCAGTCACCTGCCTTCTCTGAGATTCAATTTCCTTATCTGCTAAAATGAAGTAATAGCAATAGGGTTCTTGGGAGGGTTGATGCAGTGATATACATAAAGCATTTAACACAGTGCCTGCATCATTAAATATAGCTATTATCATATTTTATTGCCATAGGAAATAGATTCTTATTGGTTTCTCTTCCCAGCTCCATGTTGATACCCTTTCTAAAATTTCTGTGCTTCCAATTATAAGAGGAAAAGGGGCACATGCCTGACCACCCCCATCTACCACTCTCTCCCCCCTCTGGAACCTATAATTCCTTGGGGCAGGAGCGGCTATTCCTTCCCCTGCTTTATAACCGTATTCCTCTACCTTAGGATAGCAGTCTCAAGATCTAGCTGTCCAATATGGAGTAGCATCTTATCTACTTACAGAAGGAACTCTTGTCTGTGTCTCTTTTATATGAAAGGAATTTAGAAAATTCCACTTTCTGTTCATAACCTAATTTTAAACTTATTGTGGCTGAAGAAGTCATCTCATTCATTTACTCATTCCTTCATTCATTCACCTCTTGCCCTGGATCAAAAAGTCTATGTAAAGGATGAACTAAAGGGTGATGACTTAAGGAAGAAATAAAAATATATTAGTTTAATATTTGTAGTATATTGTTTCCATTAAAAACAAAATCCATCAGTGTTATATTAATATAAATGAAGTAATATGGAAATCCCATTTATCTGTAACTCACCGGAAGAGAGATCATTTGGGGGACACAACAAAAGCAGTTATACCTCAGGAGCACCGGAGGCGACTGGCACTGTTTCCCAGGTATTGGGAAATACCTAGAAATTAGAATGAAAGAATGTGTTTATCAAAACAAAAACTCCAGGGCCATGTGCTTTCAAAAATGGAGAAGTTAAACATCATGAGCTTTAGAATCGGGCACACTGGGTTTGCATGTGCATGGAGACTGGCAATTTTAGGTTTTGCAATTTGGCAAAACCCGTGGGCAATCGGAATTGCCTTGCCAGGCCCACTGAGTGATGCTACAAATGAGGAGCAGGTGTGTTGACCTCCTTGGCCCTAATGGTCAGTTAGAGAAGTTGGTGCTGGGCTAGGGCAGGAAATGGAGATGCAAGTGGTCTGTGGGTGCTACTCCTCAAACTTTAATGTGCATATGAATCACCTGGAGAGCTTGTTAAGGTGCAGAATCTGATTCAATAGGTCTGGGGGTGTGACTTGAGATTCTTTATTCCTAACACACTCCGCCGTGATGCCAGCGCTGCTGGCCATGGACCATGCTTGAGTAGTGAGGGCGCATACTCCAGTGGGTGGCTCTGTACCCACTGAGTATGCTGGTCCTGCTCTCACCTGGTGCTTCAGTATTTGTACATTTCTATGTTGTGCATCAAACTGGTAACTGGGTCTCTTTCTTTCTTATTCAGTTGTTAACAAATACCTGCAGAGTACTTACTATCGCAGAGATAATGGCAATTTGAAGGTTTGAAGCAGAAGGGTGATGGGACTGGATTTATCCCATGTACTGGTTCACTTTGGCTGCTTTTGATAAACAGATAGTATGTGGGCAAGAATGGAAACAGGGAAATCAATTAGGAAGCTGTTTGCATAGAACAAATGAGTGGTGAGGAGTTAGGGCAAGGTTTTTAGTGGTGAAGATGCTGAGAAGCGACCAGATTTAGGATCTATTTTGGAGACAGTAGTAACAGAACTTGCCAATAGATTGGCTGTCAGTAGGAGAGGAAAAAGAAGAATCAAGGTCAACTCCCAGGTTTTTGGTCTGAGCAACAAAGGGCTACTTACTAAGATGGAGAAGACTAGGGGAGGGGCAGGTTTGGGAGGGGAAATCAAGAGTTGTGTTGTGGGCATGTTGGGCTTGAGATGGCCGCTTGTGTCAGAGGAGAGCTGAGAGCAGGCAGTTAGATGTGTGCATCTGGAGCTCAAGGGGAGCCCAGTCTGGAGGTAGGGGCGGGAGAGCCACAGAGCATGCAGGTGGGAATTAAAGCACAGGCCTGGATGAGGTCCCCTGGGAGACAGTGTAGAGAAGAGAAGAGAGCCCACAGCAGAGAACTCTAACATTGAAAAGTTGGAGAGAGTAGAAAGGGTCTGCCAGAGAGCCTCAGCAGTTTGCCCAGTAGAGTAGGAGGAACGAGTGACAGAACAAAAGAAGAAATTGCTTCAAGGACGAGGGATGAACAATTTGTGTCAAATGTGGCTATGAGGCCAAATATGATGGGAACAGACTTAGCCGTTGGGATCAGTCACATGGAAGTTATCAGTGGCCGTGATAAGAGCCATTTCAGGGGTGAAGAGTGAAGGGGAGGATGACAAAGTGGACAGAGTGTATCTAGACAGCTCTTCCCAGGAGTCGTGACGTGAAGAATAGCGGAGACATGGGATGAGAGCTGGGTGCCTCTATCTGAATCTCTGCCTTGACAGCACGTATAGCACCTCATTTTCTCCACCTTCGGTTGGACTTGGGCCGCAGCTTGGTCTTTATAGACTACATGTAGGCTGGAGTCTTTTCCTGAATCTTAGCCCCACATCTGGCAATGTACAACTGTCTGCCCGACGACCCTGAAGACAAGTTTCTGCCCACTAGAGTCTCCGTTTAAAGTAAGAGTAAACCATGTACCCAGGAGAGATGTGGACAAAAAGAGAAAGAAAGGGGTAAGTCTTTTCTTTCTTTTTTTAATTGAAGTATAGTTATTTACAATGTTGTGTTAGTTTCTGGTGTACAGCAAAGTCATTCAGTTATACATACATATATATTCTTTTTCATATTCTTTCCCATTATGGTTTATTACAGGATATTGAATATAGTTCCTTGTGCTATACAGTAGGACCTTGTTGTTGATCTAGTTTATATATAGTATTTTGTATCTGCTAATCCCAAACTCCTACTTTATCCCTCCCCCACCCCCTTTCCCCTTTGGTAACCATAAGTTTGTTTTCTATGTCTGTGAGTCTGCTTCTGTTTCATAGATAGGTTTATTTGTCTTATATTTTAGATTCCACACATAAGTGATATCATATGGTATTTGTCTTTCTCGAAGTAAGTATTTTCCTTACAAAACCAGGAAAGTTCTATGTAGTTGATGGCAGTCAGTGACGATGCTGGGTCTTCAGAAAGCATGACCATCAAATCGATGACAGTTGAAGGTAAGAAGTCAGAGACCTCCCATCATCAGCAATTATAAGCAAGGTGACAGACGCTCACAATGCTAGGAATTATTTAAATTTAATTTTTGAATTGTCAGTACCTTCACCTGGTTCAGAGTTCATAAAGTAAAATGAATGTACAGTGGAGTCTCCATATGAGCCCTGTCCCCAGCCTTCCACTTCCCATCCCCTGAGTCAACTAGGCTTGTAAGTTTCTTGTCCATCCTTCAGTACACACGTGCAAATACATGTGCATTCTTCCCTCTCTCCGCCTTTTGGCACAAGTGGTATTATAGCCGACATACGATTCTGCATCTACAAAGACAGGAATTTGGCAACTTGGAGAGAAATGGATTTTTGCAGCTTCACCTAACAGTTGTGAAATTCATGATAAACGTCTTTTAGGAAAGCAGTTTTTTATTAGGTAGTAGGTATGAAAAATGGAGTCTAAGTTGAGATCTCATGTGTCTGGGAGCATCTGTTGAATGGGGTGGACCTGTGAGGAGGTAGAAGGTACCTGGGAGAACAAGGTAAGAAATGTGATATTTGTGCCTAAGAATTTTCATACAAGTTCCCAGGTCTGTCATGGAACCTTGCCATCACTGACATGTTTGCTCGCCATCACCCCCTCCCTTCCAGCACTCTGGGAAGGCTCTGCCCTCCTGCCAGCACACCCACGGGGGTCCTTGGCTGGATTCCTCTGAAGTCAGTCACCTACGAAGATCCCCTCCTGTTCTCTGTCAAAATTGACCTTGTATCGCAAATGCCTCCGTCTTGGCTGGCCATCCTTGCAGTGCCTCCATCAGGATTTATCGTGTGACCAGGTCCCCGTGCTTCTGGTTTAACGTCCCACCACCAGCTGCATATCTGAGCCCCTCTCCTAGCAGGGTGGGTGTGCCTCTTGAATGTGAATCAATTCTAATATTTAAAAAAAAAGGACCCAGTTTTTTAAATTACCATCTGACATGCCACGTGAAGTGAAGCTCATTTTCAGATGATTCCCAGCTGTCATAATAGCATTGTGCCTGGATGGCTTAGTTATCACAGAAGAAAGGAGAGCGATTTTATTTCAAATTTAACCTGATAACAGGAATTGTGATTGGAAATCAACTTGAGATATTTAGAGCAGCTACTTAGAATCACATCAATTAACATTTGTCCATTGCTTTACTGTTGATAAAGCACTCTTATGTACACTGTCATCATATATGTTAGGGAGAGATGGTGGCTCCAAGGAGAGAACAAAACTGAAGTATTTTTCTGCCTAAGCTTAGAAATGGTGAGGAAACAGACAGGTTCTTTCAAAAGGAGACCACAGAGCTAAGCACAAAAGAATAAGCATTACCAGCGCCAAACCCAGAGAGACTGAGATGAAAACATTGTCAATTCAAGATAGATATATTGTGGGAGGAGAGTCAAGCCAAACTGAGCTCCTATAACAAAGTGTCAGGATGAAGGGCTGTTAGACAACTGTTTGGCCAAAGTACGTTGCTTGTTCTTTTATTTATCGCATAGGTAATACATAGCTTTGTATTAAAATATCACAACTTCAGATAAACCCGAAAGAAAGTGGCAGTATATTTTAGGCTTCTCTGTCTAGACTCTCTATGGCCACATTCTTGGAAACATTTGCCTGAATTTCGTTTCCACTGAGACCCCCAATTTGCTGCTTCTTTCCTTGTTTCCCTGTAAAGTCTTTACCAACCTGCTGTCTCTTCCAGTGGTTTGGGAATCAACATTTTCCTAGCTGTTGATGACTCAGGAATGGACTTAATTGATGATAACCTCATGTCCTGGAGGGTTGGCACTCATAGTTATCGTTTGTCTCAGAAGCTGAAATGCACACTCTATCCATATAAATTGTGAGAGAATTCATCTTGATGAATGCCGAGCATGATTCGGCACATCTGGCGATTTTGACTGGCCAACTGTGAATAAGTATTTTCTTTATGGTGTTTTCCCCAGAGTTTTGTGGAACTGGCTAGAACACATTTTTGTGTTTCTACTTCCCACCCTCACTCCATTTGCCTATCAGGTTCCCTTCCATACAGTAGGTACTCAATACATGTTTACTGAATGAAAGTTCTCTTTCTTAGAGCATGATGAAGCTCCACCGCTGAATGGGTTCAGAAGGCTTCGTTTCCCATGAACTCCTCCTGTGCGAAGCGACTGTCCTGATGAGAGAGTGAGAGCTGAACTGTTGAAAAGACTGATTCTCCCCCTTGAATCAGGTAAATGTATGGGAAGATGTGAGACTTATGGGCATCACTGCTGTGTGATGAGTCCGAGTATGTGCGTATACATAGGTATCATTACTTTATTCCTGGACTGTGGACATTCCCAGCATGTGACCCTTCTCACCAGGAGCCAGCATTCAGAATTCTTTCTTCTCTGACAGTTCTCTTCTCAAGACTCCCCTCCCTCTGTAACTCATCCAGCTGATTACAGCTGCCCCCAAATGCCTCGAGTGAAAAATGGGCAGGCGCAAGGTAGAGGTGAGCTCTCCAGAATGAAGACCAGTGATGGCCAAGAGAATGGAACAAGAGTGGGAAAGGTGCCAAGAAGATTAACACTGACCTCGCGTTTCTGGAACACACTTGAGGGGGCTTTTTTTCCTGGAAGGTTCTAATAGTGCTAAGCCTGCACTTAGCCCAGACCCTCTCCTGGGTCAGAGATGAGGAGGGTGGCAGGGATGGGACACAGAAGGCAGGACAGGAGCATGAGAGCAGAGTGAAGTTGAATTAGAAGGAGAAAAGAAGAGAGGGAAATTGTAAGTAGAATCAATGGAAACAGTAAGGATTTATCAATAGCCCTTTTCCCAGGTGGCTGTTAAAGAGTATCTATCCATCTGCCTATATATCTATCTATCCCTCCATCCACTCATCTATCCATCCATCCTGCCTTTTTCCAAAAGGATTTAAGTGCGTTTCCAAGGATAAAGTATATATGATGACAGAGTATAAACTATAACTGGGTAGAATAACAAAGAAATGCAAGGATGGGGACAAAACGGAGCCGAGAGCAGGGCTCACCCCCATGTGCTGGGCTGGATGGCTGAAGGGCTGCCTGTGACAGTGAGAGGCAGTGACACACATGACCAGAGGGAGAATCTTGCTAAACCTGGAGCTCTGCGCTGTGAAGTGTGTCTTCCTTGGTCATGTCTTGCTTGGACTTAGCACACCTGGTTGGGCCTTGTGGGTTGGCCGCTCTCTGCCACAGGTGGCAGGGGAAAGGCAGACCTAAATGTGTGTGATTGTGAGGATTGTCTACGTTAAAGCCTGAATGCAATGATTGCTTCACTCGCATAAGGCAAATTAGCTGAAAGAACCTGCCCAACTATAGAAAACACCTTGTCAGAAGTTATAAAACAACATTCATTTTTTCAGAGTTCCAAGAAGAGCCAATTTTAAAAGCTTTTTTTGAGTTGAGAAAAAAATGGCCTTAAAATCGTATCGACTGGGCCTGTGAGATTCTTTTCTTAGCTGACATCTCCCTCTACTGACAGTACATCCTCTCACTTCTCCTTCACCACCCAGCAGGGAAGTCCTTTGAAATGCCTTTGAGTCCTTGCTCACAGATTGAGGAGGACCCGGGGGGCGGGGCGGGAGATCATAGGTTCTGCTTGGGACTTGGGGAATCGGAGCCGTCCAAGTTCAGGCAGCAACAGGATACACCTGTCTGGAGCTCAGAAACGAGACCTCAGACAGAGAAAAGTGGTGGAGTGGTCAGTGGGAGTGGATGAAAGAAAAGAGGTGGAGGAGGAAGATGCCTGAACCTGGAGAGCCTCTCAGACAGAAAGGTCAGGAAGATGGGTAGGAGCAAAACAACGTAAGTTCCGGAATTCATTCCCCTGAAGGCCTTTTTACAGCCACCTGTCTTGGCTTGTTGAATCCCAGTGTTGGGAAACTCACTCCTTCACTGTCAAGAACTGTTTGACAATGTTTATTGTTAGAAAGTTATTACTTATAACGAGCTGGAATCTGCTTCCCCACAATCTCCATCCGTTTTTATCATCCTGCTGTTCTGTGCTATAAAGATAGAATCTGTCACCTCACACGTTTTCCCAACAAATGCTTCCCCACAAGAATCCCATGAGAAAAATATGGCTAAATGGTTCAGTTACCCAGTTCAAGGTCTATTCTCTCCTCCGCCACCCGCTATAAGCCCTTGAGAGCAAAGACTCCCCTCCCTCCCCAGCCTCCAACCTAGCAAACTTTTCTATTGTACTAAGGGCTTCGTTTGCATGATCTCTTTAGACATCGTATCAATTGAATGAGCTAGGCATTATTATTACCACCATTTATAGCTGAGAAAGCTGAGGCTCAGAGAGAGAGGTTACTTGTACAAAGCCACATAGCAAGTGTGGGTAGAGCCCAGCTTGACATCCATGTCCCTCTAATAATCAAAGCCTGGGCCCTTAAAATCAATGTGATTCTACCTATTTTGTCTCTAGACAGTGTGGGCTGTAGAAAAAGCCCATAGTGTTGCCCACTGGACTGAACCTACTTGAAAATTGGTAATTTGGGGTCATGGTGCTTATAGATAATACGGTTAGGACTTTGTCTCTGGACCCGTTTCTTCCCAACTGATGCTACTGACTCTTCCTCATCTCAGTGTCAGCATCCGTGGAGCCGCCTTCCCTCCCAGGTTTATTCCATCCGCTTAGCAGCGCCGCCGATGTCTCCTATTTGACTCTACCTGTGGGTGACACAGGCGCCCTCCAGCCCTCTCTGCTCAGCGCTCATCCATACAGGACTCCTGTTCTCCTAAAGTGTCTGTCAGTCCTTCCAGCACCCGTTATTCTGGATTCCTCCAGAGGACAACAGCTTCCTGCTGGCCATATTTTGGATGCAGTTGGCTCCCTACCAACCAGCTCTGAGACCTCAGTAAGTTACTGAACTCCTTTGATTCTTGAGTTTCTTACCTTTAATAAGGGAACAAGTACTTGATATGCTGTGAGTTTAACTGAGAATGTAAGTGAAATGTCCAACATAGTGCCTGTCCCACATCACATCTACACAAAAGTAGTAGCTATTATCAGTCTGTGCTGGGAAATGGAAAAATACGTGATTGTTCTTTCTACCTGGAGAAGGTAGACAATTAGAGGAAATGCTGGCAGCAAAGGGAGAGAGAAGTCCGGGGAGTAAGAGAGCAAATAAAATGCACTGTCATGGAAGCCACAGAAAGAGAAGGTGTTTTCCTCAGGTCCTGCTTCCTAGTGGATGTTCAAGAGTCTCTATCTTGCATTTGACAAAGAGATAACAGGGGGTTTTCAAGACTTGTCTCTGTGGAGCAGTGGGGATAAAGACAGATGGCAGAGAAACAGGGCAAGATCTTAAGGAAATAAAAGCAGTACTGAGGACTCTTTATAAAGTATGGCAGGAAAAGAAAACAGAGGAGAGAGGCAGCAGTCCAAGGGCAAGGGATATGTCAAGTAGATGACTGATAAATATTCACTGAGGATTTATCAGGGGGCTGAGAGAGCGACTGACTGAGTGAATGAAGATGCTTAGGGTTTGATTAAATGTATTTGATAACGTTGACATTGTTTAGTCTGTGGCACCTATATGCCTTTTTAGTAATACTGGTGGGAGAAAAATTGGGAGGATTATATAATATTTTCAGCCCCCCAAAACACATCTTTACCAAGAGCCTTAGGTAAAAATCCTTTCACCTGCTACCATCTGTGCAGATTCTGCCTAAATTAATCTGGGTGGGCCCTAAGAGTCTCTACTTGGAACAAGCTCCCTGTTGGCACTGCTGGCTGTGCTGCTGGGCGCCAGTATGATGGGCCATACTTTGGGTAACAAGACCATAGCATATCTGACCTTGGTTTGCCCACACCCACTGTGACATGTGGTGGGTACCTGAGACACTCTTGGTGTCAATTCAGTTCTAGCACTGGTCTCTTCCCCTTCGCCTCTCCCCACCACCAACCCTCACCAGGAAAATGCAATAAATAAAAATTCAGTAACAACAGTTGCTTAGCATCTTGAATTCACAGCTTCAAGATATTGTCCCTCTGTTTGCTTTGGGCAGGGAGGGGAATGATTTTTCTTCATTTTTGGATCTCAGAATTCTTGATTTTTTTTTTTTTTTTTTTTTTTTTTGACATTAATGGTTTGGTGCAAACCCACTTTTGTTGATTTGGTATTTCCTCTGTGGATAAACTTTCTGGCTTTGGGAAAAGCCTCCTTCTTTTATGAGGCACTTTTAACCTGCAGGATTTCCACTTAGCTTAATTGGCATATTTATGTATTGAGATGGGTGCCTAGAGGGCTCAGGCCACGGCATCTTTTGTATAAATCGAAAAAAATGAAATGAGCCGTTCTCACCGTTGTGTGCCCTTCAGTCATGGAGCGTAGTGAAAGGCTCATCATTTACAGGCTGCGAAAGCTCAGGCAGATCAATAGGCATAATGCGACCCGGAGTCATTTAGAAAAGCAAAACTCGGGGTTTTCAAAGCCCAATTATTTCAGGAGCTTGGCCATTACTAATTCCCTGTTAAATCCTTCCCAGGCCTTCATTCTGTCTCGATGTGAAGGAATGGCCTTCTCCACCCCTGATGAATCCTCCTCCTCAGGTGAAGCTGGAGAGCCTTCTCCTGAGGGTCGGATGATCTGTAAAGTGTGAGGAGCTCACTGTTCCCAGCCAGCCCCCCCGGATGACAAGCCCAGCTGCAGGCTGTCACTCTTCAGGCCCCTTCTGGAGCCTGGCATGCTTTGAAGGCAAGTGTGGGAATGGGTTCTTATTGGCTTAATATGGCTATAGTTAATGGCTTATAGATTTTTAGATAGTCTGGCCCCGCTAGGCATGTCTATTAATTCTCTCTTAAGATTGTCGGAGGTGAGAGAAGGTCAGAGAGCCTGGGACATGGGCGTGGCTTTCCTCCAAGCCAGACCAAGAAAGGTCTCCTTAACAAGAATTCTTATGACCTCCTAAAGGCTTGAGAAAGAAAGAGGGACCTTTTGGTCGATACTGAAAGAATTTGGCCTCTGGGCTCAAGAAGGCATGTTTCACAAGAGGGACAGGTGATATCAGAGTAACACAAATACCCTGCTTGGATGAGTTCATAAAAATAGACACAGGTGAACCAGCTGCCCTTGGAGGTTTTAGCTTCTGCCACTATGGCTATATAGTGGGTTGACTGGTGGTCCTAGACACTTGTGAATGTGACCTTATTCACGAAAGAGATCTTTTTTTAAAATTAAAAAAAAAATTAAAATTGAAGTATAGTTGATTTACAATGTTGTGTTATTTTCAGGTATACAGCAAAGTGATTCAGCTATATCTATCTAATCTATCTATATATCTATATAGATATCTATGTATCTATATAGATATATGTAGATATATTCTTTTTCAGATTCTTTCCCCTTATAGGTTATTATAAAATATTGAGTGTAGGTCTCTGCTATACAGTAGGTCCTTGGGAAAGAGGTCTTTGCAGATGTAATTAAGTTAAGGATCTCTTGGTGGGGTCTTTCTGGATTATCCAAATGGGCCCTAAATCCAGTGATAAGTGTCCTTATAGGAAGAGGAGAGGACACAGATACAGGGGGAAAGGCCATGTAAAGACGGTGGCAGAGACTGGAGTGACGCAGCTACAAGCCAAGGTGTGCCAGGGATCGCCAAAAGTCACCAGAAACTAGGAGAGAGGCAAGAAATGGGTTCTCACTCAGAGCCTTCAGCAGGAACCAATCCTACCAACAGCTTGATTTTGGACTTCCGGCCTCTAGAACGATGAGAGAATACATTTCTGTTGTCTTAAGCCACCAAGTTTGTGGTCACTGGTTACAGCAGCCTTAGGAAACCCATACAATGACCAACCACCCAGGCTGCTGGCTCCCTGCTCCAGAATCAACCCTGGAGTAACTCAAGTACCAAGAAGAAATATGGATTCTAGAAACTAGTGATAAAAAATGTGCGCTGCCCCTGCGGGTTGCCTGGCTTTGTGGGAGGACCAGTGGGGGCCTACAGCCAGAAGCGTGGCCTGAGGCCACAGTGAGAAGAGAAGTTGTAGGAAAGCCTATGAATCTGCCCTTCCTCTTCTCCAGGTCACTTGGAGAAATCACCGACCACCCCTTCAGATTCCCTCTGTCAGTGTAACCGGGATGCAGGCAGGCCCTGAAGCCTCCTAGGGTAAGGTGTTGAAGGAAAGGAGCTACCGGACAGGGCAGTCTTGAAGGATTCACCCCTCTCCTTCTCTACCTCTACCCCAGAGCGACTGCTTATAACATAATGTAGTGAAGAGGTGCCCTCCCCACAGTACTGCTGCTAAGTTTTTATTTATTTGTTTATTTTTTATCTTGGAGTATAATTGCTTTACAATGGTGTGTTAGTTTCTGCTGTGTAACAAAGTGAATCAGCTATACATATACATATATCCCCATATCTCCTCCCTCTTGCGTCTCCCTCCCACCCTCCCTATCCCAACCCTCTAGGTGGTCACAAAGCACCCAGCTGATCTTCCTGTGCTATGTGGCTGCTTCCCACTAGCTTGGTTCTGAAGAACCTAGGGGCAGGACAGGAATAAAGACGCAGACGTAGAGAATGGACTTGAGGACACGGGGAGGGCGAATGGTAAGCTGGGACGAAGTGAGAAAGTATCATGGACTTATATATTCTCTTAAGTTTTTAAAGATGCATTTCCAACTACAGGAGTTGCCTGGTAACTCATGGGGCTCATCCTTTCCTCTCTTCTTCGAAGTCACACACACGAGCCCTTCAGACTCCATCCAAAGCAGCATTGCTCGAACAAGAATTTAAATGAACACAAGAAATGCCTGTGATAAGGGATGTTAGATATACAAAACAAAATATCAAAAAAGAACCACGTGAGGGCTTCCTTGGTGGCACAGTGGTTGAGAATCCTCCTGCCAACGCAGAGGACACGGGTTCGAGCCCTGGTGCAGGAGGATCCCACATGCCGCAGAGCAACTAAGCCTGTGCGCTACAACTACTGAGCCTGTGCTCTAGAGCCCGCGAGCCACAACTACGGTAGCCCGCGCACCTAGAGCCTGTGCTCCACAAGAGAAGCCACCGCAATAAGAAGCCCGCGCACCACAACGAAGAGTAGCCCCCGCTCACCACAACTAGAGAAAGCCTGTGCACAGCAACGAAGACCCAGTGCAGCCAAAAATTAAAAAAAAAAAGAACCAAGTGAAAACTATGATATTTTAAAGAGAATATAATAGATGGAGTAAATAATAGGGCAGATACAGCTGAAGAATGAAGCAGGGAAATAGAAGATCAGTTTGTAATAAATATAGTCAATGGGCTGAAAACCTTACTATATAAGGAAACTGCGTAAATTGAAAATAAAACCTCTTAACACTCCAATTTGTGAACGTGCAAAGGAAATGAGCAAAAACTCTCGATAGAAACAGAAAAGACCAATAAACATGAAAAAATCCAAACTTACCGATAATAAAATAAATATAAAATAAAACAATTATGTACTATTTTAATCCCAAATTGGAAAAGATGTAAAGCATTTTCAGTGATCAACTTTGGATGTCATTGATGAGTGTTCAAATAGAAATATCGTTGAGAGAGTTAGGAGTTTTATCAGTGATACAGATTTTAATGCAATACCTAAAACTGGGGCTTGATAGAAAATTGAGAAGAGAGATCATGAACGCACTGGGTACCTAGGAATGAGGTCAAGTGTGACCAAGGAGGGCAGTGAGGTAGCCACTCTCATAGATTGCTGGCTCACAGCTTCCCTGGGGGGCATTTTAAAAACATGAATTAAGACCTTTTTGGGGCTTCCCTGGTGGCGCAGTGATTGAGAATCCGCCTGCCAATGGAGGGGACACAGGTTCGAGCCCTGGTCCAGAAAGATCCCACATGCCGCGGAGCAACTAAGCCCGCGTGACACAACTACTGAAGCCCGCACACCTAGAGCCTGTACTCCGCAACAAGAGAAGCCACCACAATAAGAAGCCCGCACACCACAACCAGGAGTAGCCCCCGCTCACCGCAACTAGAGAAAAGCCTGTGCGCAGCAACAAAGACCCAACAACAACAACAAAAAAGACCCTTTTGACCTACTAGTAGTCCAGAGATCTATACAGAGATGTGGGCAAACATTTGTGACCTCCATTGACTTCCAGCCTCTGCCCTGTCAGGGGAAATGTCCTCCATCTCCTCTCCTCTCTTCTCCTCAAAGGCAAAGCCTCTTCATCCTCCCATTCTAGGTCTAGGTTCAGGCTTTGCTAAACTACAAGAAGAGTGGTTGCCTTCTGGCAGCCATCTTGGATGATGAAGTAACATCCTTGGGGATGCAGCCATGACCCAGAGTGGGGAGGCAAAAGGAGATGCCTGTATTCCTGGTAGCAGTGAGTCATCATACCAACCTTGGAGTGCCTACCTCTGGATACTTTTTTATGTCAAAATTATACCCCTCATCTGTTTAAGCTACTCAGATCAGGTCTCTGATTACCAGCCGTCAAATGCAATTTAAATCTAAAGGCTTTTAATGAAGATTTTGAGCTTAGTTACCTCTGTTCACTAGCATACTTGCCATAAACTTCTGTTTGGTTGCAGGCATTTGGGTGAGTCTGACATCCATTTCCTGAAATGCTATGAAACTCATTAATCATTGAGTAGTTTATTTTCTACTTAAATTTTTCAAATCCAGTTGTTCTGTGACAGCTCTAGAGCAGGTGATTGATGATGCATGAAGAGGTCTTGTCCAAGTAATACATGAGAGTGAGCAGATGTTAAAGGGCTTTACCAGTTAAAATGGAAAGAACATCTGTGAAATACATCTTCCAATAGATGAGGCCAGACATTACCAAGGAGAGGTTGGGAAGAAAGAAGGAGGTGACTGGGACCAACTGGCATAGGTGGAATAAGGGTGAAGGCACCCTGGCACTCAGGCACTCTGTTGTTGTATGTCATCTTGTTTAAATTCACATGAAATACAAAGTTAGTTTGATCCACTGAGGTCATTTGTAAATGAGATGTTAAGACAATAAGGAGAGTTCATCTCTAGTCTCTTTTCCCATCCTATTAAATATGTAGAAACATTATTTTTTACTGAAAAAATATGAGAGGGTAATTCTTTTATAATTCAAGTCTTCTGCATCTAAAAGGAAGTAATAAGAATTACATAAATGGGGGGCATTCCTGGTGGTGCAGTGGTTGAGAGTCTGCCTGCTGATGCAGGGGACACGGGTTCGAGCCCTGGTCTGGGAGGATCCCACATGCCGCGGAGCAGCTAAGCCCGTGAGCCACAACTGCTGAGCCTGCGCGTCTGGAGCCTGTGCTCCGCAACGGGAGAGGCCGCGATGGTGAGAGGCCCGCGCACCGCGATGAAGAGGGGCCCCCACTTGCCGCAACTAGAGAAAGCCCTCGCACAGAAACGAAGACCCAAGACAGCCAAAAAAATAAATAAATTAATAAAAGTGCTGAGGCCGAGCCAACCCAGAGTCTGACATCACTGGTCAGGGGGTTGGGGGAGGGGCTTCAGGAATTTTAAAAAAAAAAAATTACATAAATGAGATGTTGTTATAAAACAGGTTTAGATGGGGACTTCCCTGGTGCTCCTGGGTCTCCAGGCCCCAATGCAGGCAGCCTGGGTTCGATCCCTTGTCGGGGAACTAGATCCCGCTTGCATGCCGCAGCTAAGAGTCCACATGCTGCAACTAAGAATCCCTCGTGCCACAACTAAGACCCGGCGCAGCCAAAATAAATAAGTATTTAAAAAAAAAAAAAAAAGGTTTGGATGAAAAGACTTCCTAGGAGCAAACATTGGGAAGAGGGAGGAAAGAAATGAAACTAAATAGATCTGATTTTTCATTACTGAAGATTCAGTGCAAAAGCAAAGGGCAAAGAATAGCTAGGGCACTGCTGAAGAAGAAGATGGGAGAACTTTCTCCATCATACATCAAGACTAACTGTGGTGCTCTAGACAGATATCCAGGTATGGGTGCAAGGATGAGCAAGTAGAGAGTGGCACAAAATAAAAAACCCAGACAAATGTAAATTGGTGCAGCCATTATGGAAAACACTATGGAGGTTCCTCAAAAAACTAAAAATAGAGCTGCTATATGATCCAGCAATCCCACTCCTAGGCATATACCCAGAGAAGACTATAATTTGAAAAGATACGTGCACCCTTATGTTCATAGCAGCACTATTTACAATAGCCAAAACATGAAAGCACCCTGAATGTCCATTGACGGATGGATAAAGAAGATGTGGTGCATATATACAATGGAATATTACTCAGCCGTCAAAAAGAATGAAATAATGCCATTTGCAGCAACATGGATGGACGTAGAGATTATCATATTAAGCAAAGTAAGTCAGAAAGAGAAAGACAAATACCATATAATATCACTTATATGTGGAATCTAAAATACGACACAAATGGACATATCTATGAAAGAGAAACAGACTCACAGATATTGAGAACATACTTGTGGTTGCCAGTGCGGAGGGAAGGATTGGGAGTTTGGGATTAGCAGATGCAAACTAGTATATATAGGACAGATAAACAACAAGGTCCTACTGTATAGCCCAGGGAACTATATTCAATATCCTATGATAAACCATGATGAAAAAAATATGAAAAAGAATATATATATCTATAACTGAGTCACTTTGCTGTATAGCAGAAATTAACATTGTAAATCAACTATACTTCAGTAAAATTTTTTTAAAAACCCAGACACAGATTCATACATAGACAATCACTTTATAACTAAAGAACCACTGCAAAGTAACAGGGAAGGATGTCTTTTTAAATAAATGGTGCTGTAACAATTGAATATCCTTAAGTGAAAAAAGAATGAGGGAAGGAAAGAGAGAAGGAAGGCGAGTGGGAAGGGTTTTGATTGCTACTTCCCTTGGGATGAGGGAATCCAAATAAAAATGTGCTCACCTTCATTAATTCAGAGTTCAATAAAAATCAAAGCTGCAATGAGCTGTCACTGCACATTCTCTAGATTGGCTAAATTTTAAAAGTCGAACAATGTTAAATGTTGATAAGAACGTGGAACAATGAGATCTAATATGCAATGTTGGTGGAAGTATACATTTGGATATCCACATTGGGAAATAGTTTGGCACCATCTAGTAACACTTTAGATGTTCATCTTCTTGATGTAGCAGTCTTACCCCTAGAAAAGGTCTGCATAAGCACATCATGAGACATGTAGAAGAATCTCCAGAGCAACACTATTCATAATAACAAAAGACCAGAAAAAATGACCACCAAAGTAAAACCGATAGAGAAATTTTTATGCAATTGCAGTCCGTACAGCAGCAAAAATCAATGAACAACAGCTACAATAAGAGTAGAGTAAGTCCCCTACATACGAACGAATTCCATTCCAATAGCGCATTCGTAAGTCCAACGTGTTTGTAAGTCCAACAAAGTTAGCCTAGGTACCCGACTAACACAATTGGCTATATAGTACTGTACTTCTATAGGTTAACAATACTTTTCACAGAAATAATACATAAAAAACAAACAAAAAATAAAACATTTAAAATCTTACAGTACAGTACCTTGAAAAGTACAATAGTGCAGTACAACAGCTGGCATACAGGGGCTGGCATCAAGTGAACAGGCAAGAAGAGTTACTGACTGGAGGAGGGAGAGGAGGTGGGAGATGGTAGAGCTGAAGGGTCGTCAGCAACAGGAGACGGAGGGCAAGCTGCAATTTCACTCACACATGACGTTGATGGCACAGGTTCTGGTTCCTTGTTGGATTCAGTTCTATCTACCCTCTTGAAAAAATGATCCAGTGACACCTGTTCGAATCTTTGAAAGTTTGCAACTTGAACGTTCATATGTAGGGGACTTACTATAAATCTTTTTTTTTTTTAATGTTGAGCAAAGGAAGGTAGACACAAAATGAGTCCTGTCTTAGTCCCTTCAGGCTGCTATACAAAGTACCACAGACAAGGTGAGATAGAAACAATGGACATTTGTTTCTCACAGTTCTGGAGGCTGAAGTCCAAGATTACGGTGCCAGCACAGTTGGGTGCTGGTAAGAGCCTTCTTATGAGTTACTTTTCATTGTCTTCCTCACAGGGCAGAGAGCAGAGCAGAGAGGAAACAAGCTCTCTCATGACTCTCACAAGGGCACGAATGTCACTCATGAGGGCTCCACCCTTATGACCTCATCTAAGTTACCTCCCAAAGGCCCTACCTTCTAATACCATAATGCTGTGGGGCAGGGTTTCAACGAAGGAACTTTAGAAGGACACAAGCATTCAGACCATAACAATTCCCCATGATTTCATTTTTATAAAGGTCAAAAATGGCAAAAACTAAGATACAGTGTTGAGAGATGCACGCTTATGTGGTAAAAGGGAAGAAAAACAAGGAAGTGAAGAACATAAAAGTGGGAGATGGGATCAGGAGGGACTTGGGGGACTTTTAGGGTACTGGAAATGTATTTCTTGACACAAATGGTTGTTACTCGGACGGTCACTTTACACTGATTCATTGAGCTGCATGTTTATGTTTCATGTGTTTTTGTATATGTGTAATTTTTTTTTTCCAAATGAAGTTTAAAAAAAAACAGCTGAAGAGGCTCAATTCAGGCAGATATATGAATCGGGGGAAATTGGTAGATTTGATAAATGACCTCTTCATACTTCAAGTAACGTCCATCATACTTTGAGATGTTTGTTTTCTGGTTTTGTTAAGACATTGTAAGTATTTTCATCATGTGTCTCTCCTGGGCAGTAATGACTGAGTCAGTGATCATGTACAGCAAGAATATTTGATTTTCACAAAAGTTGTATTTCATATAAAATATTCAACTTACATCAATTTTTCTTTACTCTGCATGAGGGGACACAGGTAAGAATGTTCAGAGAAGCATTATTCAAAATAGCAAAAAACAGGAAAAGGTGTCCGTCAAAGTGAAATTGATAAATCATGCTATATTTTGGCTATATTCAGCTACAAAATAAAAGCTACATACAGCAATCTGGATTAATCTTTTTTTTTTCTTTTTTTTTAATGTTGAGCAAAAGAGGACCAATACAAAGGACAGGTTTTCTATGACTCCATTTTTATCAAATCCAAAAACATGCAAAATCTAAACTGTGGTGTTTAGAGGTGCACGCTTATATGGTAAAAGTGTGAAGAAAACCCAGGAAGTTATGAGCATAAAAAGGATGGGCAAGGCAGAGGAGCAGGGCTGACATGCACTAACGCCATTCTAGGCTCACTGGGGAGAGAAATCAAGTCTAAGAGAATCTCATTCCCTAAGGATGCTGAATAGTTTCTAGAATCATATATAGCATCTCAGGATTGGAAGGAATCCTAAAGATCACTAAGATAAGTAGCCTTTTGATTTTTTTCATTTCAATTTTCATTATTATGTTTCAAGACAACTTAGAGATTTCAATAGAGGGTTTCCAAACTTTTAATTTTGCCAGGTAAGGTATATTTAAAAACATACTACTATCTATCATTACCATTATTTCCTACAAGGTATGGCATTTCACCCTTAGAAAGAAAGAGGTAAAAAATAGAATAAATGGTAGTCCTTTAAATTGAATAAATGAAGGTTTAGAAACTTTCATTTATAAGATAGGTTGCCTATATCTTTCCAGGGACTTTGTAAAAATTTTATAGTGGACCATCAGCAGTCCCTAGACTAGCATATGGTGAACCTTGACCTCACCGACCACTTCTCTAATACTTGAGCCTTCTTCCCAAATCCCTGAGAAGTGTCATTTGCTTGAATACTGCTGATGAATGAGAACTCACTCCCCCCTAATGACATCTCTTCATCTTTGAACATCTGCAGCTATTTGAACATTCTTCTGTTTGCTGAACCTAATTCCAGTTCTTTCCCTTTTGATTCATCGGTCCTAGATCAGCGACTGCACATCCTGTCCAGACTGTACAGTCTTTTATTTGTCAGCCTCAAGATCTGAGCCACGTGCTTTTTCCCCTACCCGTGACCCATGATCCTCCTCATGTTTAAGCAGCCTCAGATCTTTTGTACAGATTTCATATACATATCCCAAGTCATCAGCATACTTGTCACTCTGCTAATAGTCTTCCTATTTGTCTATATCCACTTGAAAAATGTGATATTCCAAACTGAGTACAAACAACTTTCCAGGTGTACTAGCCCAGAGGAGAGTAAGCCCTTCATCTCTCTTATTCTAGACTTTATACTTCTTCATTTAGTGTAGTCTAATTACAGTTTTCTCCAGACATGTGCCCAGGAGTGGTATGGCAGGATCATATGGTAGCTCTATTTTTAGTTTTTTAAGGACTCTCCATACTGTTCTCCGTAGTGGCTGTACCAATTTACATTCCCATCAATAGTGCCGGAGAGTTCCCTTTTCCCTGCACCCGCTCTAGCATTTATTATTTGTAGACTTTATGGTGATGGCCGTTCTGACCAGAGTGAGGTGATAACCTCATTGTAGTTTTGATTTGCATTTCTCTAATAATTAGCCATGTTGAACATTTTTTCATGTGCCTGTTGGACATCTTTATGTCTTCTTTGAAGAAATGTCTGTTTAGATATTCTGCCCATTTTTTGATTGGGTTTTTTGTTTTTTTGATATTGAGTTGTATGAGTTGTTTGTATATTTTGGAAATTAATCCCTTGTCGGTTGCATTGTGTGCAAATATTTTCTCCCATTCAGTAGGTTGTCTTTTTGTTTTGTTTATGGTTTCCTTTGCTGTGCAATCTTTTAAGTTTAATTAGGTCCCATTTGTTTATTTTTGGTTTTATTTCCTAATGTATTGTAAAATTGCCCAAATCGACTCTCTGATTGTTATTAACTCATTTGATAAAAACAATCTCATATGTGATTCAATGCGAATCTAGAAATTGGTTGGTCATAGAAAGGATAGAGTAGTGAATCTTACAATTTGATACGATATGAGAATGGCCAATTATTGTTTAAGTGCTCCAAATTCACCTAATTTGTGCTTAGCCCACATCTCTCCACTTGTCAGAAAGTGTACAGTGAGGTCCTCAAATGTCTTTCAGGGGACTCATGCATGACTGTGGTGTGCTGGCCAGTGTAGCGTGCTCCAGGAAAAAGGAATTGAAGTTACTGAGCTGCCACTTGTCCTTGGGCCCGGCTCGCTGGCTCCACCCACTGGCACCAGGGTGTCTTAACAGCTTCTCCAGGCTGGCTGACTCTCTGGAACTGAGACTCAACTCCCCACTCTGCAGCTTGCAGAATTTTTCTCCCTTCTTGGAAAATGAGAATAACGTGGATTTCCCACTTACAGTCTTCTGTTACCCATGTTACTCTTGAGGTTACAGAAGTCCCACCAGTAGGAATTCAGTATCTCATTACCTACACCTTGATTTGCCTGGGCCAAAAGGCTCAAAAGTAAAATGACAAAATGTCCTTACCTATCTTGTGCATAGTGATGTAAGACAATTTACAGAGAAATTAAATTATTAATAATAAAAGTACCAATTTTCATTTGTACTGTTAAGAGATTGTGTGTTTGTATAAAATTTATCCCAGCCTCTATTATTTAGCAATATGTATATAGCTAAGTGTAACCTTATTATATATATTTGATATCATATTTAATAGAAATTCACTCATGACCCACAAGCTGTTTGCAGAGAGATAGTATGAAACAGGGTTTCTTTTTTTCAAATTCAAAAGAGGAGAAAATACTTATTTTCGTAAAATATTCTCTAACCTAAATAAAAAGGCTTAAATGCATTTGCATTGCATAAAATTAAGATATTTATGCAGAGTGTATTACTTATAAGTAGCAAACCAAAGCTTGTTCTCTGTTTTACTTGTCTAATCCTTAAGAAGTCACCCTCTGGGGAACTCACCCATGGTATTTTTGTTCTTCCAACATCAATAAAATACAGTGGTAGAAAAAAGACTGAAAAATTGAAATTTGAGAATTATTTGCACTCCCATCCCATTCCAATCTGGCTCGTTCCTTTAACAAGTATTACTTGAGCATCTGCTACACACCCAGTCCTGTTGTTCTAGGCACTAGGGAGACTGACGTGAAACAGACAAATCCCTGCCCTTTTGTAGCTCAGTTTTAGTGTGGGGAACAGACAGCAATAAAGTAAATATATAGATAATTTAGATAAGGTTAAGAGTGGTGAAGAAAGTAAAGCAGGATGGGGGCTAGAGATTAATGGAGTGAGGGAAGGTGGTATTTTAGGTAGAACGACTTAGAGACTCAAAAGTTGCCATATTTTCTGTTACTCTAACAGTTGGAATTGGCTTTCATCAATTACTACACGCTCCCTCTTCTTCCTCACCTCTGGAGGGAGAAGAACGGCAAGGAAAACCAAAGGACAAACGACTGAGCGTTATTTCTAGGACTTAGTGAGACTCACCTTGATTTTGTTTTCTGGGTTTTTAAAAAATAAATTTATTTATTTATTTTTGGCTGCGTTGGGTCTTCGTTGCTGCGCACGGGCTTTTCTCTAGTTGCGGCGAGCGGGGGCTACTCTGCTTGTGGTGCGCAGGTTTCTCATTGCGGTGGCTTCTCTTGTTGCGGAGCACGGGCTCTAGGCGCGTGGGCTTCAGTAGTTGTGGCTTGCAGGCTCTAAAGCACAGGTTCAGTAGTTGTAGCGCACAGGCTTAGTTGCTCCGCAGCATGTGGGATCTTCCCGGACCAGGGCTCGAACCCGTGTCCCCTGCATTGGCAGGCGGACTCTTAGCCACTGCACCACCAGGGAAGTCCCTCATCTTGATTTTGGATAAAGAAAGAAAGAGAGGAGCAAAGAGGGGCCAGGAATCAGTTTTGGCTTTAACTGCCAAAGAGGAGAGGAGAGACTCCAGGAAGAGAAGGTGTTAAAGAAATCACAGTGCTTCAGAGGCATGACCAGAAAGGAGGTCTAGGGGGGGAAGGATTGTAATGAACTCATTCCTTCTTCGACCGGAGCCTGGCTAGCTTGAGGGAGGTTTTGCTTTCTTCAACTGGCAATATGCGTGATTGACTCGTTAAAGAGGCACTGAACAAGGATTATTAACCGGGGTCTTCAAGTCTTCAAGAGGTCTTTGGACAGAATTCAAGCGGTCCGTGAACTGAAATGGTGCGAGAGAGAGAAAAATCAAATACATCTTTATTTTCATCAACCTCTAACTAAAATTAATCTATTCCATCAAATATAACCACCACAAACATCACATTACAGTTGTTGCAGATACCTTGAAATATCATTTTTGCTCATTAGCATTCCAAAACCACAGTGGGCAGGAGACCTGCCCCTGGATCTCATTTACTGCATTAATAAAGAAGCACCTGTATTACTGTATCTCACCTATTCTTCAGTATTCTGATGATTGCATTTCAATATAATTGGCTTACTTTGTAATCCTTTGCATTCTAAATATTATGCATTTAAAAACATAATGCTGAGAAGGAGTTCAGAAGCCTCAGCCAAATGCCAGAGGGCTAAGAACTCTTGTATTATACTCTGTCAGGAGCTTGATTGGGAAGAACAGAATCCTTCAAGTCATTCCGTGCCAAGGGAGCCTGCAGAACTGCCAAAGATAGGACCGCATTCGCCCCTTGCCTCTGGGGCTCCAGGCACTCGACTTTAGGAGAGACTAATAATAATCAGGACTCTCCTTTCTAGCTTGCTAAGGTGTCACCCATCCATCCTGTGGGTTTGGATACTGTCAGGCATTTCAGGGGAAATAGTGCCGCCTGGTGGCAAATGTTCTTCCTCAGCCTCACACTTCTGTCTGTCTTGCAGGTAGGAACATTCAGGGCAGAGCACATTGGCATTTAGAATGGTCTGTGCATAGCTCTACCCCGTTTCTTTCCACTACATGTGTCCAGGCTTGCCAATTCCCAGTATCACAAATTTGATCCATGATAATATTCAAGCCAGGTTTTGCAGAATCATACTTTATGTCTCCTTTTAGAAATGTTCATCAGTGGGCAGTGATTGGCAGTGTTTAAATTCCCATGCTCACAGGGCTTCTATAATGGTGACAGTCTCTTTCCCCTCAAAAAAGCATTTTTATTTGTCTTAGTGCTTGGAGCGTTTCAAATGCAAGGTGCACAGAGAGATAGGAAGGCTGCGGGAGACTCCTTTTCTGTCTGTCTTGAGGCTTCAGGTGGCATTGATCTTAGTGGATTCTGGGTTTCTGACACGTTGACCCTGGATTTGCTTCCTCGCTTTGGTCAATTTGTCCTTGAATCATCAGTTGCGACGCCAGCTCCTGACGTGGGCTCTGCTACTTCTCCTCCCTTCCCCAACCACTTCTCACGACCTCCACTGCCCCCTCACTGGTCTAAGCCACCAGCCTTTCCTCTCAGGTTGTCATAACAGCCTCCTAACTGGGCTACCTTCTTCCTTTGTCCCCTTGAGTTCATTCTCCATGTGGCAGACAGTGAGCCTATAGAGACACAAGTCAAATCATACCGCTCCTCTGCTCAAAATCCATCTCACTCAGAGTCAAAATAAGTCTTCACAATATCCTACAAGGCTCTGTAATCAGGTCTGCGGATAACTTTCTGATCTCACCTCCTACTACCCTCACCCTCAGCAACAATACTGGCCTCCTTGCTGTTCCTCAACCAAACCCGGCACGTTTCTGCCTCAGGACATTTTTACTTGCTCTTCCCTCTGCCTAAAACGCTGTTCCTCCAGGGACCAACATGGCTCACTCTCTCACTTCTTTCACAGGACCAGAGACCCATACCCCTTATTTTACTTTTCTCTGTAGTACTTATCACCATCTCACATTTTATGTATTTTACTTATTAATTTTTATTGTCTTCCTCCACCTGCTAAAACATGATCTCCATGAGAGTAGCGATTGTTGTCTCTTCAGATTATGATAGTATCCCTAACATCTAAAAAAGTACCAGTCACAAAGCAGAAAATCCAGTGTCTGTTGTATGAGTCCTATTTCCTGCCATTAGGAGATCACACTCTACCTGATGGATGGACCGTCTTTCACGCCTGCAGTGAGCTCTGTCCCCCAGCCGCCACTCAAGACTCTCCTGGCCTGTGAGGTCACTGGATGACTTTCCTGTTGCGAGCTATATAGCAGGCTTCTCTGTTGCTTGTAGCATTAAAGCAGGACCCCCAAAGCAGAGTGGCCCAAATCTACTTTTTCTGTCAAATTTGAACCAACCTTGGGATGCAAGGATCACTAAGTGGCAAGTTTTCAATATGATTACTTTGGGGAAGTAACAGTATGCCAATTGACAATGCTTGTATAAGGTGGCTTTGCTTTAGTTTCTCTGAGAGCTTTTAAAAAATACCAATGCTTAGATCCTTCCGCTAAGGGAGCCTGATGACTCCATTAGTCTGAGCTAGTGGTGAGGGGCGGGGCCTTGTGGGGTGTCAGGCATTGGTAGTTTCAAAAAGCTACCAGGTGTGCAGCCAGGGAGGAGAAACCCTGATTCAGGGCTTTAGAACTGGCAAAGCATTTTCATGCATTGTTGTCTTTGTTTCTCACATTACGTCCACGTGACAGGTGGGGTGGCAGGTGTTTTTGCCCCGTTTTACGGGAGATCCAAGAAGATCACTGACTTGGCAGCCAGGAAGTCTAAGAGTTAGGATTTGAATCCAGCTTTGGCCCCAAATCCGGGACTCTTTCCCACCAACGTAGAGCAAAAGTCACCTCTAAATTAGGTGGTAAATCCATCCAGAACGACGTTCTCCTCGATGGCGTATTTCTAACTGCACTTCTTTCTCCGTGAGGCTGCGTGAGAACAGAGACCTGGCTGCCTTCTTCGCTCAGAGCCTAGCGCAAGTTATTTGTTGAGTGAAGGAATGAGGAATGAGTGAATGCAGCCTTTGCACCGTTGGCCCATTTGCTCTGCTGTTGTCCGCAAGTTCTTTGTCAGTTTGGGTGCATTTGCGCTGCTTCGGTTGGCTGCACTGTCCAGTGACAGTTCCGCCCAGATGCTGGTTTTACTCCAGGGACATCTGAGCTCACATTTTATCCAGGTCAGGGGAGCTGCCATGAACCCTCTTTTCTTCCCTTTTCCTCAGCACATTTCTGCAGCTGAAAGATTGACTGAGGCATCGGCATGAAGAAATTACATTTCTGTCTGCTCAGAAGTCCCACACCAGTGGGCTCGTCATAGGTAGGCCTCAGTGGAATAGTTCTCTTTCCCAGCAAGTCAGAGTGGAAAGAGAAGGGAAGAGTGATCTTCATTAAGATGTGTTCACCCATCACTTTCTTTCCAGATGAATCTAATAGCTCCCTACAAACTGGAAAAGTCCCATCACCTCCTGTTTCCGTGAGGGTGCTTTTGGATGAGATAGCGTTAAATTGGTTGACTTTGAGGAAAGCAGATTGCCCCTATCAGGTGGGTGGGCCTTATCCAATCAGTTGAAAACCTGAATAGAACAAAAGACTGACCTCCTGGAAGCAAGAGGGAGTTCTGCCAGCAGACGGCCTTTGGACTTGAACTGCAATGTCAGCTCTTCCCTGGGTCTTCATCTTGATCACCTTTCGACTTGAACTACAGATTTCGGACTTGCCAGCCTCCATAATCACGTGAGTCAATTGTTTAAAATCAATGTCTCTCTCTATCTCTCTATGTACGTATACACAGATCCTATGGATTCTTTCTCTGGAGAACTCTGACGAATACACCCCAGTAATAACCCAAAATATCTCCAGACATTGCCAGGTGACCACTGGGGGGCAGAATAGTCTCAGCTGAGAACCACCGCTGGTGACAGGTGAGGCTCCCTCATGGCATAGTTTCTGGAGAGGGTGACCTGGCTAGAAGAGTCCAGAACCTAATGGAAGCTAAAATACCTCCTAGAAGGTGTTCTCTATGTGTAATTCAGTTGGAGTTTGTTCCAGGTCTGGTCTGACAGCAGAGGTCTCAAGGAGTCTCTGGAATATTTTAAGCTAAAACTAATCAGCTTTGCCTTGAGCCATCAAATTCTCTCTTCTAGAAAAACTGTGTCATACTTGCCTGAATTTTACTTCAAAGAAAAATGAAAGCAAATCACCTTTGAATCCAGTCCTTACAGACTTTCTCATTTATAAGATTTTCTCTCAATTACCTTATGTTGAAAAATAGACTATTGATTAGAGAAGATGAGCCATAAACTAGTTCAGATCAATGCAGATTTTGGATGTGAGTAGAAGGCTCCTGAGAGAATCAGTTTTTTTTGTTTTTTGGGTTTTTTTTAAGGGACAAAGAAATATTATACAGTCATTATTCCTGGGTGGTAAACTTGAATGTTGAAAGTCCTTTCTGAAAACAGTATTGGGTGACTCCAAAAGTGCCTCTATTGATGACAAGGATGCTTCCATCAAAAATGAATATGGGGCTTCCCTGGTGGCGCACTGGTTGGGAGTCCGCCTGCCAATGCAGGGGACATGGGTTCGAGCCCTGGTCCGGGAAGATCCCACATGCTGCAGAGCAGCTGGGCCCATGCATCACAACTACTGAGCCTGCACTCTAGAGCCCACGAGCCACAACTACTGAAGCCTGAGTGCCACAACTACTGAAGCACGCACGCGCCTAGAGCCTGTGCTCCACAACGAGAAGCCACCGTAATGAGAAGCCCGCACACCTCAACGAAGAGTGGCCGCCGCTCGCTGCAACTAGAGAAAGCCCACGCACAGCAACAAAGACCCAACGCAGCCAAAAATAAATAAATTAAATAAATAAATTTTTAAAAAATGAATATGAATAAGGCAAGCTAAAAAAAAAAAACAAAAAAGACATCCTAGACAAAAAAAAAAAAAAAAAAATGAGTATGAAGGCTTTATTAAATGAAACATAAAAGCAAACATTTCCAAATTGGTATCTTATTTTAAATGTGGCTTTGAGTATGTTCATGTCACTAAATAAATTAAATATTACAAGGAGACATTTGGCTAGTTCTCCTATATCTGTAAACGTTGGCCCAAATGTACTTCTGCAGATTGTCTCACCGACAGGAAGGAGCCCTGAATGGTCAGCATCCATGGTATTCTTTAAGGCAAAAGGGTCAGAGGGTGACCAAGCCTGTCCCCTCCCTCCCTCTCCTCTCTCAGCCTTTCTACTCTGCTTTTTCTCCACTTCCTCCGCACTATACCCCAGCCTCCTCTTCTGCTTCACTCTCCCATTTCATCTTCCTGTTCTCCTTGCTTTGCTAACTCTCCTTGCTTTTTCCTTTTTCCTTTCAAATATGTACCTTTCAAAGATCTCCATCCCCTTGGGCATATGTGCCCATTCTTGTTCTCCTGTCAAATGTGATGGAAAGATGAGAAGAATTTAGGAGAAGAAAGGGGAAAAAATCAATTCTCGTTGCATCACTGAGAATGTCAGTGTGGAGGAGCCTCCAGAGACGAACAAGGTCTGGGAAAAGTCACGCGGAGGATGGTACCATCCATACACTTGGCAAAATATCACTCGCTGCCCTCCCATCCGAACCTCAGAACGGCACGCATAGTTTCAACAAAGCAAACAGAAAAAGGAAAGGTTATATATTCCTTCTACTGCAGGGATGAATTTGCTGCAGGAATCAGCATTTTTTCTTTTGAAATCAGATTGATTGGGCTGCGCTCCCAACCGCCAGAGGTAGTGAATATTTTCAGCTGGGTTTGTGGAAACCGCTCCCTCGCTCGTGGATCTTAAAGAATCCTACAGGATGTCAGCTGCCCACAAAACTGAGGAGTGAGCCTTTAATCTTTAGTTTGTGATGGCGGCCGAGGAAATGCCCATTTCCCAGGTCCCGTGACCTTCTGAGGCAGGTGCCCCTGCTCCACCCTGTATCGCCCACATTCCAGGAGTCCCCGACCCCGCCTCCACTCCACTGTCCATCACCGCCCCGATTTTGCCCTTCCAATCCCCGCAGTGTTTTCCCTCTTGGACATTTCAGCTCCATTCTTCCAGGAACACAGCCTTTTTCTTTTTTTTCTTTTTCCCTTTCTTTCTTTTCTTTTTTTTTTTCTTAAAGTGCTTCTATAGCACCTTGTATTTTTTTTCTTTTTAATTTAATTTTATTTATTTATTTTTGGCTGTGTTGGGTCCTCGTCTCTGTGCGAGGGCTTTCTCTAGTTGTGGCGAGCGGGGGCCACTCTTCATCGCCGTGCGCGGGCCTCTCAGTATCGCGGCGCCTCTTGTTGCGGAGCACAGGCTCCAGACGCGCAGGCTCAGTAGTTGTGGCTCATGGGCCTAGTTGCTCCGCGGCATGTGGGATCTTCCCAGACCAGGCCTCGAACCCGTGTCCCCTGCATTGGCAGGCAGATTCTCAACCACTGCGCCACCAGGCAAGGGCCCCCCCCCCCCCCCTTTTTTTTTTAGTAAGTCTATCTTGCCAAGGAGCATAGGGGTGAGAAAAGGGGAAAGACCTCTTATTTTTTAGTGACAGCTTTGAGAGTGAGGTTGAATGAACGCCTCAGTAAATTACTCTCCCATGCTTCTTCCATTTTCTACCTTCAGTCTTTGGTGAGTTTTCTCAAAAGCTCCTGCTTGAAATATTTGAACAAACTGCTAGGTTATACTTACCTTATTTTTTATCTCCATTATCCATAGGTAATGTTTCTTGGTTTACATTATTTCTTCATTACTTTTTCTTTTGTTCCCATGCAAAAGACAGATTGGCTAAAATGAGCAAGTCTGGAATTTGGATGTGTGTTACTCTCCCATGAGTCTGTTTATAAGCTTTACCATTCCTTTCCCCAGATCTTTCCCTAATATGTGTATTTCATAGGTGTTATAAATGATGAGTCTTATAAGTACTTATTTTCCCTAATGTATTAAAAAGAATACATGTGGGGCAGGTGAACTTTTTTCAGAGGTTAACTCCACAGTCATTATGTGGACAGAGTCCCTTGTTGCCTTCTAAGGCAAGGGTCTATAAAACCAAGCCTTGCAGTTCTTCCTTTATAAAAGCTCTTGAAATCTGTTCCTTCTTTTCGTTTCCTGCTGTCAGCACATTGGTCTGGACCCATGTGACTCTCTGCTTAGGGGTCTTAACCTACTGCTGCTCCTGCCTGTAGCAGATCCTGCCAGTAGCCTGTCCGTCTCAGCCGCCCCTTTCTATTCTGCACACTGCGCCCACCCCATTGCCAGCAGGTGCATTTATGTCTGTTTCTCCAATGCTACCAGATGCCATTTTGATGGTTCTGGGGAACCTCGAATCCCCGCCCCCAGGAGCAGCCCTCAACCAATGACTGCTGGGAGCTCATGTATAAACACCTCAGCTCCTGCATCCCTTGGGTGGGATACCTCTGAGTTGTATGTTCTACACAGGCTCCCAGAGTCCCCCAACAAGACTAATCTCCAGTTATCCACAATGATAAATTACTTGACAGTGAATACTTTACTGTCTGCCTTCTGTTCCCCATCTCTCTCCCCCAGTCCCATGTTGGTATGTCCTGGCACCACCCCCAAAATCAGTTATTTTCACTTGAATCTTGGTTTTAAGGTTGACTTCTGGAGGAACTCATTCTAAGACATTGCCTCTCATGTCAACCCCCACTAAACAGTCATGTTATATTGAACTTTCTTTAGAAGTTCAAGGAGGTTAAAAAACAAAAACTTTGTAAACATCATCTCCACTCAGAAATCATTGGCAACTTCCAGTGAATAAAGTACAGATGGTCTTAGCCTATGGCTTAAGATTCTATATCATGTGGCTTTTTTCTACCTTCTGTAATCCTGTTTCCTACAACTTCCTTCCACTCAAAATGGAGTTTCCAACCATTCCCAGAGGGCACAATGCTCATCTTGACCCCCAAGCATCTGCCGGTACTATTCCCACCACCTGAGCCCCACGCCCCGCTGCTTCAGTGTATCTGAGGCCACCAACCATCAGGACCGTTGTCCTCTTTGTGGATCTTTTTGCTGAACACACCATAACTTTGGCACTTTGCCTTTACTTCTTTATTCTGATATTTACCATATTTTTCTTTATTCCTCTCCTGGCCTCCCACCTAACTGTGAACCCCTTCTAGGGAAGTTAAACCACTTTCTGTCTTTAGGACCTAGAATGTAGGTTTACAAACACTAGGTGAGGAGACAAAATTCATACTCTGCCATTTATTAAATGTGTGACTGAGCAATATATATATCGTCTCTTTGAACTTGTTTCTGTATTAGTGATATATTGGTAATGTAACACTACATATAGTTGTGATGATTTGAGTGACATAATACATATGAAAAGTGCTCTTGAAACTATCCAACGGTATCTAGTTAGTCATGATTAAGTGGTTGGCAAATAATTCCTTCTGCTGCTGCTGAAAGTGGGAATGATAAAGTTACGTAAGACAAGCAGCTCCCTAGAGATAAAGAATGAGTATCAGGAAAAATCAGCAAAAAAATATGTATCATTACATTGAGTTTTATTGAACCAGTTCATGGGCAATAAAGTAGCATGATTCTATCTACCTCACATATTCATTAATCCTACAGAACTTTATTGTTTCGATGTCAGATCATTTTTCTCCCCTGCTCAAAACCCTCAGACGGCTCTTCTTTTTCACTCAGAATAAAACCCAAAGTCCTTAAAATGGCCTAAAAACCCTTTCACCATCTGCCAACCAGCCCCGCCCTCCTCCTGAACTTGTTTCCCGTTACTCCTCTCCCTGGCTGATTCCAGCCTCCTTGGCCTGCCCCCATTCCTCAAAGACATAGTCATGTGGGGTCCTGACTCCTGCCTTGGGTCCTTTGCTCCAGCTCTTTCCTCTGCCTGGAAGCCTCCTTTCCCAGATCCATGTTTGGCGAATTCCCAACCTCCCCAGATTTCCCCTCAAACCTCTCCTTAGTGACACCTACTCTGACCACCCTATTTGATATTATAACCGGTTCCCCCACTCTGGTTCTCTCTTTACCCCGCCCTATTCTTTTTACTATAGTACTTCTCATGTATCCTACAATGCCCTTATATAGTGTTTGTTATTGTTTGGTGTTTATTATCAGCACGTCTTAGTTTTGTTGACTAATATATATCCCAAGTGCCTAGAACAGTGCCTGGGACAGAATAGCCACTGAATAAATATAGTTGCTGAATTTGTTGACTCAAGTTCTTACTATGTGCCGACAAATAAAATAGCTCTGATCCTTATACTTGTGCAATTATAGTTTAACAGTGACACCCATTTCACAAATATGATCGACAACTGAATATGTGCCAGGCAATCTGCAAGGCCCTAGAGATACTGCAGCAAACAGAGGACAATTTCCCTGCTTTCACACAGCTAATCCTTGTGAAATGATATGATGTTGTAAAAATTCAGGTGTTAATATATGTGAAATACTCAGCCACCAAATTAAAAACTTCAGATCGTTATTTTCACGTCTCTGTCTTGTGGACAGAACACCAAGAGCACCCGGCCTTGCACATGCTAAACCTCAGCAATAGAGTGTATTAAGACAAACACTGGATTGTGTACTCCCCCAACAACCTAACTTCTACTTTCAATGCGAAGTCATGTTTTCATTCAATAGTTTATATAATTTATTGTCCAAGAAGCTATATTTTTGAGATTTTTTTGGAAGACCTATTGCTTTGAGTTGCTAAATACTAGATAATACGTTAAAGAGTATATGGTAGAAACTTATCTTGTCCCCCTAAATATAGAAAAGACATAAGGTTAGGCTTCTAAAGCCCTGGTGATGGTTCTGGGTTTTGTCCTGGTCTTGACACTAAACCAGTCATATGACAGTGACAGGCAGAGTGTGCACCGCTCAGGTCTTCCTTCAGGAGAGAACTTGCTGCAGGAGGTGAGAGGTGGGGTTAGCTGAAGGCCTCCAGCTCTCAGACCTTCGGCATCCACCACAGTGTCCAAACCAAGGCCACAGGCTTCCGGGGCTGCTCCAAGCCAACCACAGAACGTGGCTGCGATGCAAGAGCCAGGCCATCCCTGCACAACTCGGGACTCTTCTAACGGCCAGTTTTTGCTTTGAGTCTCCACACCAGCCTGGCCAAAGCATTCTCAGAGCTGTTCTCTGGGGCTCTTCCTGTACAATCCTTCCTTCCCACATCGCAGTCCGAGGCCCTTCCTCTTACCCCGCTTCCGCTTCCCTTTATCTTTACAGGCTATTCCCTGCATAAATCTTATGTTTCTAACTCTGCTTTTGCTTCCCAGAAAACTTGAAATAACACCACTGGTACCAGGAGTGGTTCCAGAAAGCTGGCAAGAAGATGGGGTTGGAGACGGGATCACTCACCACAGGCTGGCGAAGAGGACCCCAATCCAAGTGGTAAGTGGGGCACAGCTAGTCCTTGGCACAGATGGTTGTTCGACTACTAAAAACAATCACCACTGATGAGCAGGGCGTCCCCTGCTGGAGAGGAATGCCCTTGTCAGGGCGGCGGTTCAGGCATTTGAAGGTTATGGGGGGCTTCCGTGTATCTAAGGGGAGTGGAGTTGGAGGACTCCCTGCAGAGTGACGGTGAGGACTGGAAACAGATAGTTAAAGGAGAGTGGAGGAAGCAGAGGCATCT
The DNA here is from genome assembly GCF_028564815.1 of Eubalaena glacialis. Classification (NCBI taxonomy): domain Eukaryota; kingdom Metazoa; phylum Chordata; class Mammalia; order Artiodactyla; family Balaenidae; genus Eubalaena; species Eubalaena glacialis. The sequence continues at coordinate 54,634,582 of NC_083724.1, read as the reverse complement.
CTGGTCACTTGCAAAGAGGCTCCTGTCCCTTGCAGGAGAGGACAACGTGAAGAGCAAGCCCAAGATTCCAGAGTCATCGGTCTCCAGAATCTTTAAAATGCTTAGCCAAGGCAGCCTGTTACACTGAGGCCAGTGGCCCGCTTGGGAGAACTTGAGACCCTGAGCTATGGGATGGGGACGTGAGTGGGTGCCCCCAGTTTTGCTCTGCTAACTGCCCTGAACATGCAGAGCTTGCAGAGGTGGCCACACTGCCTCGTAAAGATCCACACTCTGCTTGAGCAGGAAGACACTGCAGAGGCCTCTCCCCGCAAGACAACACCTGCTCCCCGAAGCCCTGCTCTCAGGAGCTGCCCCCGCTGCCTCCCCTGGCTGCCAGGCCAGTAACTAGGGTTAAGTCCAGCATAGCCCAGCAGAGGACATGCTGGGCCTGATGAAGGAGAAGAGAAACTACCCCCCCTCCCATGGGACCAGCACGAGTTGGCCAGCATATAACTGTCAGGGGAGAAGACTACCCAGGGACTGGGTAATGAGGGTGCTTGACCAAGGGGCTGGAAGGTAAGAGTGAACAAGCGGGAAAACTCTGACTTGGGGTCACTTTCTTGGGACATGGGATTTAACACTCCAGCGAGGACCCTGGAAGAATGGGGCAAACACTATGTTTTTACTCAAATCACAGAGCAGAGGTGAAATGCCTGAGTTACCACAGCAGATGGTAAAATAGGATGGAAAAAACAGATGGAAAATCGGATCAGAAACAGTTCACACTCCTTGGAATGAACAACAATATTCATTTACAGTTTTGCACCAGGGCTATGTTAGCTCGCCCACCTTCTGTCTTAATATAGTCCAAAGAGATCTGGACCATCTGGACATCCCGCAGAACATCACACTGATGCATTACATTTGTTAAAATAAAGACATGGCTAGCATGCTAGAGACCTTGGTAAGAAGCATGTGTTCAAGAAGGTGGGAAATAAACTCTACAGAGTTTCAGGGACAGGCCACTTCAGTAAAGTTTTCAGGAATCCTAAAAAGCTAGGACTAAAAAAAAGGAGGTACACATTTTTAGGGTCAGGGGCATGTCAGGATATCCCTCCAAAGTAAAGACACGTTGTTGCCTCTTGGTTTCCCTATTAACAAACAAGGAAGTACAATATCTGGGGGGCCTCTTCAGGTTCTGGAGGCCAAATAGTCCACATCTGGGAATCTTGCTCTGGTCCATGCGCTGGAGGGTGTGGAAGGCTGCCACCTTTGAGTGGAGCCTGGGTCAGGAAGGAGCTGTACAGCAGGTCTAGGCTGTAGTGAAAGCAGCCTCTCCACTTAGAGCAGAACATGGGGCAGACCCTGTGGCGTGGGAAGTGTCAGTGGTGAGAAAAGATGCAAGCACAGAGTTCATGGTAAGCCCAAGTGGGAGGATCATAACACAGGGCCTTGGGGTTCTTTAGCAAGGCCTTGCCATCTGTAATGGAGAATTATGTGCATCTGAAGAAATAGCTCCTAGCATGTTACTGAGCCCCCATAGAGACAGAGTGCTTGATGATAGTGTACCGATGACCATCCACCCACAACTGCCCATTAGGAGGTGGGTTCTGTCTCACCTGTCAATGCATAAAGTGAAAAGGGCCCAGCAACAATCCATCATAATGTGGAAATGGTATATCAGGGATTGAACCCAAGTAAGACCAGAGGGCATGAGTCAGCTGCACGAATAGAAAACCCAGACCTCCATATCACCCACATGATTACACCAGCCCCGCTTCCTCGTCTCTCCCCGATGGCCACAGAGCAGGGTGCCTTACAAATAGCTGATGGAGGAGGAGAAAGCCCAAGCATAGTTTACAGATGAGTTGGCTAGGCTTGGGGGTGCAAACTGAAACTAAATAGTAGCATTGCAACCTCATTCAGGCTGAAAGCAGAGGGGGAGAATCTTCCTAATGGGCAAGCAGTGCTCCTGGTCATCCAATTTATGTGGAAGGAGAAGTGGCCCAAGGTGAGAACATGTAGAAATTCCTATCATTGGCCAATGCCCCAACCAGCTGGTCAGGGACCTGGAAGGAAAAGGACAATGGGAAACAAAGAGGTCCAGGGTAAAGGCAGATGGGAGTGGACACAGCAAGTGACAATTTTGTTAATACCCATCAAAAGGCATCCACAATAAACACTGAACAACCAAGAAGACAAAAATGACTCGGCCAGTTGACATTAGTGAGCTTTCAGCACTGGGCACTCTAGAGCTGGCCTGATGGGTACATGAACAGAGAGGCTACAGTGGCAGAGACGGAGGCTACACATGGGCCCAACAGCATGAACTTCCACTTACCAAAGCCAATCTAACTAGTGATTCCTCTGAATGTAGAACCTGCCAGCAACAGAAACCAGTGCTGAGCCCCTGATATGGCACTGTTTCCCAGAGACCAACAGGCCACCTGCTGGAAGGTTGATGACGCTGGGCTCCTTTTATTCTGGAACGGCCAGCTGTTTCTTCTCCTAGGGATAGAGTCCTATTCCAAGTATGGACTCGCCTTTCCTGCCCAAGAGCCTCAGCCAGCACTGCTATCCAGAAGCTAAGAAGTGCCTGATCCATGGTCATGGAAAACTACACAACATGGCATCTGAATAGGGAACACACTTCACAACAAGGGAGGTCATGTGATCCACAGGACACATCACATACTGCACCATCCAGAGGCAGCCGACCTGACAGAGCTTTGCATTGGCTTTCTAAAGGTGCAGTTGAAGCACCAGCTTAGAGGCCATAATCTGCAAAAATGGGATGCTATCTTCCAGAATGCAGAATAAATAAATCTAAATCAGAGATCTCTATATAGTGCTGTAAGAAGAAGACTCCATAGGCCTGAGACCTAAGGAGCAGAAGCAGGAATGGCCCCACTTGCCATCATTCTAAATGGCCCTCTGGGGCCATTTGTGTTTCCTGTTCTTACAGCTCCGGGCTCTGCAGAGTTCAAGGTCTTTGTCTCAAAGGGGACATATTCTTGGCAGAGGACAGAGCAAGAGTTCCACTGAACTATGGATGCTACCTGGACATTTTGGACTCACTGTGTCCAGGACCAACAGTGGGGAGTCACCATGTTGGCAGGAGTGATGAACTCTCATCAGGAGGAGACGGGGACGTGTGGGATCACTGTAGAGCCCAGACAATCCACTTAGGTGCCTCTCGGTACTCCTTAGCCCCCATTATATCCGTAAGCGGACCTCTGTAGTAGTCCTTGCCTTACAAGGGTATGATTACCAGAGTCTCAGAACCCTCAATTAAAAGATCTTCTTTACCACCTCCTTCTCCCTTTGTGCCTCCCTTCACAGGTGTCAGATCAGTGTTAGATCAGTATTATGGTCTGAGGCTTCCCTCTTAGTCCTGTTCCCTCTATCCTTGCCTTTCACAGGCTTTCCCCCCAATAAATGTCTTGGCCTTCTAATTCTATCTTGGCGTCTGTTTCGTGGAGAATTCAAACTGACATAATGGGCTTAGGTTAGTTGGCTAATCTTTTCTCCATCTTAAAAGGAGGAGGAAAGTTGGGTAGGTACGTAGAGCTAGACATCATTGTAAGCCCTGACTTAACCTGTCTATAGTTTTTAAAAGTAAAATGGCAGAAATAGTTAGAAAATTATTAATGTATTAATAAGCTTGGTTATCAAGTCTTTATTGCTCAGAAATCAAGGAAATCACAAGCCAAAACCAGTCACTAGTTTGCAAAGGAAATACCTCTTATAAAGCCCGAAAACAAAAATTTAACAAAAACTTAAACCAAAAACATGTTACTTGTTCTCATCCTCGCTAAAACCTGGGGCTGGTACACTTTGCTTGAGGAGTTTTGTTTTACCATAGTGCATTGTTAATGCTCCATGTATAAGTGATAACTCGTGGGCTTTAAGTGATATTAACTAGTCTTTGACATGATCTTTCATTAAAGGTGGTATTTTATACTACAGTCAGATACACTTCCATTTTGATGGTCTGATTTTTCTTTCTGTGGCTCCTGTGGGTGTCACCAAAGAAAGTAAAATTCAGACAAGGTCAGTTTTATGTTTACTAGACGGTAACTAGAACATTCTAAATGCACAATTAATGTTTAGACTATATTTGTGCACTTTTTAGCAAATGTATTGAAAAACATAATCCACTCTACTCAGAAGCAGTTCTTTTTTGCTAAATGAAAATGTGTTGGCAACTGCTCCGTTTCCATGGATTTATGATTCTAATAGGTCCTGAAAATAAAACCCAATCTTTGCCAAAATCTCACTTATGCTTTATATCAATAACATGCCCTTTATCCCTGCTTATGCATTTGGGAAACAGAGAAACTACACCAATTAGTTAAAAATCCATTAGTTAGAACTCTAAAGAGCTGATTTGGAAGGAGGGGAGATGTGTGGGAGCTGACACCTAACACTTTATTTTTATGAAAAAGAAAAATTGTACAAAATCATGATGAATTGAAAAAAAAGTGAATATTTTCCAGAATACATTTGGAAGTGTATAGTTCAAATTTAAACCATTTTCAATATCTAATGATGTTAAATCACTGCAGGAGACCTCAAGCAACAAGAGAGATAGTTATGTCCAAGACATTCTACTTACAGAAACAAGTGCACTATACATTTAATTCTCTAATTCTAGTGACTGCAAAAGGATTAAACAGGGTTTAATCCTCAGTTAATTGGAAAATCAAATCAAATCACCAACTTGAACTCCATTCCCTAAATAAGCAACTCTTAATTTTAGCTGCACCTTAGCATGTTCTGGGGGAACTTTCCAAATTCTCAATGCCCAGGTCCCACTTCAGACTAATTAAATCAGAATTACTGTGGTGGTTGTTGCTGTTTTTTAATCCACAGGTGATGTGTGGACAAGATTGAGATCCACTACCTTGGATACTACAATTATTTTAAGTTTAAGCTTACTACAGTTATTTTAAGTTTTAAACCAGTTTAAATAACAAATCTCTACTGTTGGATGAAAGCATATTTGCCAAGTTACCTTTAATTTTACTAGAGTGCTGGAAAAAGAATGAACTCCAAATGCCTGGTTAACATTATGTCTGATGGCCTTCCAATCCTGGGGGTGGCCATGTGACTGAGTTCTAGGTGCTTAAATAGAAGGGGAACCCTGCCAGGTCTTTTCCCTCTGAGATAAAAGGATAGCGCCCTACTGGGGGGAAAAATGTGGATTTCATCTTTTCTCCATTCTCCTAGCCCTGAACTCTGATATAAATCTGGAAACTGAGAAGTACGTCTTGCAGTCAGAAAACAATAGTGAAATAAGACAGAGAAAAACAAATACTGTGTGATCTCACTTATATGTGGAATCTCAAAAAACCCGAATTCATAAAAACAGAGAACAGATTGGTGGTTGTCAGAGGCGGGGAGATCGAGCATAGGGGAAATGGGTGAAGGTGGTCCAAAGGTACAAACGAAAAAGGAAAAAATGAAAGCAGCTTGGGTCTGTGATGACACTGTTGAGCCACTGAACTACAGCAACCAATTGCCTTCAGAATTTTTGTTGGGGGAAGAAAATTATCGATTAAGCCACTATTAGCTGAACTTTCCATTACTTGCAACCAAAATAATTTCTAATGGATACACCTTGGCGTGCGCGCTCTCTCTCTCCCCCTCCACCCCAAGATACAAATCACTAAACATTTACTATTAGCTGATAACTTTATCGGCTTTTGAGTCACACAGCAACCCCAAAAGATAAGTGCTGTTATTCCCATTTTACATATGCAGTAACTGAGGCCCATACAAATTAGTTATCTTGTCCACGGTCATATATTCCTTGGATTTTAAGCCAGGTTCTTTTGATTCCAATGCCAATGCTCTTAATTATGTTGCTATAAACCTCTTGCATGTGTACAGGTCTGGTTGTCCTGATTAAATTGCATGCCATATCATTTAGGAAGAGCATTTTATGCTTCTAGGAATACATATAACGTTCAACATTTAGATCATTAAATATTTGAAGAATTAACGGGCTTAACTTGGTCAACTGTAAAATTATAGAAAACTTTTGTTGTTGGTGGTGGTGGTCTGCGAAACCACAAGATACTTCCTACTCACTCCAAACAAAACACTCAAGTCAGTCTTTCCTGTCAACTTCTTGACAGCACAGATTTGATAAATAACACCATAAATAATAATCTAGGACTTAGGTATGTGACAACTTTTTTTCTCCCTGGTGAGAAGGCAGAAGAATATTAGAGTTTGATGTATATGTTTAAGACAGCTACATGGATGTGTCTTAGAGGATATGGGGTGCTGAAAATACAAATGAATCTCTTCCAGGTAGGGTGTATATGTTAAGATTTTGTTGTTGTTATTATTATTATTAGCACATACCATACTATTTGCCTAATAGGTGCTGCTGATGGACCTCCTGCCATTCCTGTTCTGTATTCTCTCCTTTTGAGCTTTCACTGGAGAACTAATGAATTAGAGAAAGCAGTCCAGAGTCAGTCACTTTGAGTTTGGAGTCAGACTCACTGGATCAGAAATACTGAATGTTTCCCCTTTGTCCATAACATGAGGGGGAAAGACGTACTTAACTGTTCTTATGAGACTTAAATGAGCTTATCCAAACATAATACTTAAGGCAGACAATAAGTACTTATCAACGGTCTGTGTGCTGAAGAGTGGGATAGGTGTCTGGGAAGTAATGATGGCCCCCGCTCTCAAGAAGCGTAGTCTAGTGAATCATCAGTCTCAAGCCTAATGCCTTAAGAGGCGGGAAGCAATGTGATTTAGAAGACAGTAAAATCTGATGCTTGACACCCCTGGGATCAAGTCCCATTCCTCAACTTTACGAGTGGCCCTCCAAAAGATATGTCAGTGTACCAACCTGCAGAAGCTATGAAAGTGACCTTATTCGGGAAAAGGATCTTTGCAGATGTGATTAAGTAAGGACCTCCAAATGAGATCATCCTTGATTACCCTAATGGGCCCTAAATCCAATGACAAGTATCTTTATAAAACGTAGAAGAGGGGAAGACATAGAAGAGAAAGCCGTGTGAAGACAGAGGCAGAGGTTGAAGTCATGCAGCCCAAGCCAAGTAACGCCTGGAACCACCAGAAGCTGAAAGGGGCAAAGAATGCTCCCCTAGAGCCTTCAGAGAGTGCACAACCTCGCTACCAGCATGATTTCCGACTTCCAACCTCCAGAACTGTTAGAGAATAAATTCTGTTGTTTGACCAGACCAGGTTTGTGGTGTTTCTTCATCTGTAAAATGGGGATAACATCCTAACTAGTCTCATTTCCTGAAATGTTAAGTGGGGTAACTGCAGTCTGGAGGAACGCGCAGACGTTTAAAACGGCGAACGTTTATTGAGCGCTTGTCCTGATCATTCAATGTGCTAGGCGCTTTCCCTGTATGACTCAGCCGTCTCTATTTTATTAATCACATAACCAAGGCTCAGAGAAATTCAGTCTTTTGCCCAAAGGCATACAGCTAAGAAGCGGAAAAAAACGAGATCGCAATTCTAGCCGACTCCCAAGATTTCCCGTTAACGTCCCCCGCTGGACTGCCAGGGAGGATGCAAATGAACGCACTGTCAAAGCGTTAACTAGTTTAGCCTCAGTTCCAGCTACAAATTAGCCGAGCCAACCAAGCCTCCGCTTCCACAACTGGTCAGGCCTCGTGAGATGCCGCCGGCTTCCCCGGCCGGGAAGCGACAGGGTTAATGACGTCACTTTCAGGAGCCGCTATCACGTCCTCGCCCCACGGATCCTTTCAAGGGCCAAAACCCGCCTGTGACGCAGCCCTCGCGCCTCTGGACGAAGTGAGAATAGAAGCGGGCCAATAGAAATGCCGAATTTCCGTTTTTCCGGCTAATCCCCACCCCTTAACCGAACTCGGCCAAGGAAGAAGGGAAAAGGCGACTAGGGGGCGGGGCAAAGCGAGGAAGCGGAAGCCGTGGCAGCGGAACTGGGACGCGCGCCTGGCCGGGGTCACACGTGTGCGGTGAGTGCTGCGGCCTCTGCGGCCGCTCCCGGGAGGGCTTTGCCGCCTGCTCGGCGCTGAAGTCGGAGGGTCTCTCGGGTAGAGGTGTTCACACATGTCACCCGCTGGGCGGCCTTCTGTGCCATTTTCTGTTCTGGGAGTTTGGGGGTTGACGGGAGCCTGGCGACAAGGGCGGTTTACAACTCCTCTCCCTACCACGCTTTCAGCCTTTTTGTCGTGTATTTGACAGACATCCGCTCTGCGCCCGGTCAGTGCTAGATGCCCAGTTTGCAACCTGAATGTACAGTTGCAGGTTGTAAGCGCTGGGGAGGAAATGACCTGGGTGCCGAGATACAAGATAGGGGAGTCTGATGTGATCCTGAAGCCGAGACCTAGAGCGTGGCGAGAGGCAACCCCAGGGAAAACTACTTTCAGCAGAGGCCGTGACTTCGGCTAAGTCCCTGAGGTGGAAGGGGGACCGATGTTAGTGAGCTAGAAGTTCAGCCATATAAGATAAAGGGGTAGGGTGAGAGAAGGTTCTGTAGGGCTTTGAAGGCCATGGTGGGAGTCTCGATTTTCTCTACAGTGGAAAAATATTCCCATTATTAGAACACAGTGAAGGCTTATAAGCAAGGGAGAAACACAATAGGCCCTGGTTCTTTTTGGAAAATGGATAATAATTTGGATTATTATTGATTTTATCGTTGAATTATTGATGATGGTTTGAATTAGGGTAGTGGTACTGGAGATTGAATTTGAAGGGTTAGAGGTGTTTTTAAAGATTCGAGAAGAATTATTGAAAAATTGAATGTAGCAGACCAGGAAGAGTAAACTCTCACAGGTAAATCTTAGGTTTCTTCCTTGAGCAGTGGAGTGGATGCTGTGCCATTGCTGAAATGGGGAGGAATAGGGTGGGGAAATTAGATGAGGAAGTTATTGTTTGGGGGTGGTTTGCAGTGGTCATATAGCTAAAGAATTTTATTTTGGTTCTATTAAGTGTAAGGTGTTTGTTAGACACCTAAATGGAAGTTTCAGGTAGGCAGTTAGATACACAAGCCTGGAGCCCAAGGAGATGTTCCTAATGGAGAGATAATTTGGGAGTCCAGCATAGAAAGCCATGGGATTGCACGAGATCACCTAGGGAGAAGAGAGAGGGGAAGACTTGAGGAATGCCAGCATTTAGAAGTTGGGTATTGAATGGTCATTACTTTCAAAGTGCAATGCTGAGCCTGCTGAAAGGAGTAAAGATCAGTCATGATCAGTCACGTGTCCCTCTATGTCTGGGAAATCTCTCGTCTTTTCCTTCACGAGGCAGAATTGGGCTCTCTCAGCTCTGTGGCTCTCTGAACACTTTTTATATATTTCAGTTATAATGCTTAATTATGCCATGTTTTAATTTTCTGCTTGCCTGTCTCTATCACACCACACTTGGATTTTTTTTTTTGGTATATATATTTTTTAAACCCGTTAGCTCTCTAGCACATAGTGTGTAGGTATTCAATACATTTCAAGTCCAAAGCATTGTTATAAGAAGGTCATCAAAATGTGCCATAGGAATAAGGAGAATCATTTGAGAAAGAAAGAAGGCATCTGGAGGAGGAATGATAAGAAATTGTCATTTAGGCTGGATGTGAAGAATGGGTAGGATTTATATTGATAGAGAATGGCTTTAAAGTTTGGCTCCTGAAAAAGAATAGTGAGGGAGTAAGGTTGGCTTCAGTGTGGTATTGTGATGTGGGTAAGTTAGGACTAAGTTTTGAATGGCCGTGAATGCCAGACTGAGTTTGAAATTTTTCCTATAAGCAGTGGGAAGCTTTTGAAGGTGTTAGAGCAGGCAAATGACATGAAATGGATGTGACAGTGGAAGACTAATCGGGCAGCTGGCGGTGGATCATAGCAGACTGGGTCTAACGGCGGAAAACAATGTGAGCAAGAGATAGAGTCTGAGTGGGGTAGTAGAGGGAAGGGAAAAAGAGGAGACAATTCCAAGACACTGGAGTGTGATGGTTGGATGTGATGGTACCGGGTTCCCAAGCAAATGCATTTTGCTTAGTGAGAGAAGCAAGACCCCAAAGGCTGTATATTGTCTAATTCCATTTATAGGACATTTTTGAAAAGGCACAAAGCTGGAGGGTAGAAAAATGATCAAGCATTGCAAAGAGAGCCAGGAGAGGATGATTGCAAAGGGGTTCCACAGGGGACTTTTAGGAGTGTGGGACAGTTCTGTAAGGTGCTGTGGTGGAGGATACATGACTGTGGGTTTGTCAAAATCAGCACTGTACACCAAAAAGAATGAACTTGTCTATAGGCAGATGAAAAGAAAGTCAACTTGACATGTCAGGAAATGGAATGCAGACTGGAACAAAATGCATCTAACTAGTACAAATGTATAAAAAGACCTCACTGAAGGAGTGGAGGGAAAAGAGCTGACCTAAGTAACTTTGGAAAGCAGTGTTTTGAGTGGATACTGTGAGGGAAAAGACGAACTGTAAATAAACACCACATTATAGTTGGTACATTTGTTTTTACCAACTATAACCCTGTGGCACGTGATTAGAGTTGGAGACATTAGTATGAACTTACTTAATAGGTACAGAAATACAGGTTTGTGTATACACATAGGCTAATATACATACATATATTACCTAGCCCTGTCTGGTGAAAAGACCTAGAAGCAGTGACACCCCAGTGACAAGCACACCTAGCATTCAGATCTCAATAAGAGGGTTTCTCTAGGGTTCCTTGGAGAAATGGCTGATTTTAGGGCTTGTGCAAGGAAAGTAAAAGGTAAACTTGGAACAAGTGCCAGGAATTAAGGACATGCTAAGGAAAAAAAAAAAAAGGATGGACCATATGAAAAGGACACAGAAGCAACCTTAGAGATTTCAAAGCTGGAACAATTTTAGCAACAAAATAAAGATACTATTAGTCCATATCACAAATAATAAAATACTATGAGGCCATACTGATGTAAATAAATGATTAAATGAATGAGGAGAAGGAATAAATGTTCCCTACAGAAGAATACAAAATAATGAAGGTAAAAGTAAGGGAAATAGAAAATCATCATGTAAACACCTTGGAAATTGCTGCAGGCAAGATCCACTGGAGAGTGCTAAAATCAGTGGGGGGTACAGGATATTTGCATGATCTCAAAACATATCCAAGATATTTATTAATTGCTCTGGGGATTTTAATGCATTGATTCAAATTCTTTAATACTCCCTGCTCTAGAAAGTGGAGCTTAATTCTCCTCCCCCTGAGTTTGGGCTGAATTTTAGTGACTTGCTTCTAACAGAGTATGGAAAGGGAGACATAGTAACTTTACAGCAGAGACACCTTGCAAACACTACAGTAACTTTACAGCAGAGACACCTTGCAAACACTATGTTAACCAAGTGATCAAGGTTAATATCACTAGTCATGTCGATATCATGCTCCTCCTAATGTGATGGGATGAGAAGGGCACTTCATCTCTATGGTATTCTTCCCTCAAATCCGTAAGGCCAGTAGAATCATAGGAAAATGTCAGACAGACCCCAAATGTGGGATATTCTACACAGTGCCTGACCAGTACTCTCCAAAAGTGTCTTGGTCATGAGAAACAAGTAGAGATGGAGAAGCTGTCACAGATTGGTGGAAACTAAGAAGATTTGATGATTAAATGCAAGGTATCCTGGAATTGAAAAACGACGTCTGTGGAAAAACTGGCGAAATCCAAATTTAATAGCATCATATTAATGTTATTTCTTAGTTTGGGTAAATGCATCATGGTAAGATGTTAACATTAGGGGAGGCTGAGGGGTATACTGGATCTTTCTCTGTGTCTTTCCCAACTCTTCTTTTAAAATAACTTATATCAAAATAAAAAGTTCATGCACAGAAGAGCTAAGGGATGCAGATGTGGTTATGAAGGCTATAGCCAAGTGACAGTGACCCTACAGTCATTAATGATCTAAGGACACGGAGTAATTCAGAGGCCATTCATTTTCCAGAGTGCTCTTTGGGACCCTACTGGTCTCTTGAGATATTCCAGGAAAAAGTGGTTCAACTACAGTTGGGAAATCCTGCATACTTTAGCTTGTGCTTGGTGATTAATGGCTTAAATTAGCAAATTAAAAGAATCTGCCTTTCCTTAAAGATGCCTCCATTATTTTCATTTAAGAGTTTCCCAAATACATTTCACCTCAGAACCCCTTGTTTCTCTTATATCTATTAATATCTTGAGAAATTTGTTGTTCTTCAATGGAAAATTCTTGTCTAGAAATATCTGGAATTGTCTAGGGATCCCTAGCATCTACTCGCGAGGGTCAACTTTAGAAATTTTGAAATGAGTTGAATATGCAACTTTGGAAGGTACAGAAATAGACAAATAAAACATAATAACTTTTGCTCTTGATACATTCGGCTGCTTTCAGGAGCCTTGGGCAGCTGAGGGGTTATCTGTTGTTTGCCCTGTGCATGGTGGGGTCTCTATCCAGAAGCAGCCTGTTAGGCAGATTTCTTTAAAATGAAATGTTAAATATTTCAACAATCTTATTTCGGAGGTCTTTGAAAATTACTTGGTTGCCTCTAAAAGAATAACAGATTAAACGTTTGAAGTTAGTTTTTGTTTTAGCTACCTTGGGTTACATAAGGAACTTTTAGATAATCTTCTTTCATTAAATTTGAATATGTGATAAGTGCAATGTTTGTTCCTGGCTTTTTAGGATAGAGACCAAAAAATCAAGTGGTAATATTGTCAGTTTCTCATCACAGAGTCTTCCCAGGTTGTAAGTAATGCAAACACTGACAGTTTTATCATGCTTAGTGTAAATAATGATTTATTTTTAGCCGTTACTATTGCTGAAATGTTGCCTCCAAAACATCACACACTAGCCAAGGGGTGTGTGTGTGTGTTGTTAGTTTTTGTATTGGTATCGTATTTATTGTCACTTTTACAATCTTAGAAGTCATGATTGTGTAGTTCCTGGACTCATGGGTGCCTGTGCTGGACGCAGCTAATTTGTCCTGCATCTGTGACCTCAAGGAGTAAATGTGGCAGTGACCACTAATGACTTTTATTGGATGAGAGCAATTCAGTGATCCTTTTTTGGATTTTGTTTTTGTTTTCCAGAGTTGCTGTAATGGAAGTCAAAGGGAAAAAAAAAATCGCAGGAAAAGGTACAAAGCCATCACAAGAAAAAAACAGGTTTCATAAAAACAGTGGTAAGATACTCAAAACATGCTTCCCATGTGGTTGTTCTGGCCCTTGGAGGGAGCGGTTGGTGGGATGAGGGGGCATGTAGCAGATTCCAATCTATTCATGGGTTAGAGTTAGGATTAAAGTAGTAGGAAAAAGTAGGTGTTACTATATATGAGTTTGCATGTTCCCTGTGAAACTTAGACCTTTGAGAAATTGCCAGGATAATGGGTGAATGCTGTACTTTTGAAAGACATGTCAGCTAGTGATGCTGTTCCCTCACTTTAGTCACACTAGTTCACAACAACATTTTATTTTAGCGTTTGATAAATTGTGGCTGATTAATACGTCTACTGGTGAGCCAGATCTTCAGGATTTCTCATTGGGATGTCTTTATTGTTCCATCAGGTGTCAGTATTGCAAAATAGAAAAGTCAGGCATTGTGTCAATGACTAGTTTCCTAAGCAATCTTTTTTTTTCTTGCAACTAGAAATTCTGAAAAATAAACATTTTAAATTTGTTTATATATGATATACTTTCTAAATTTTAAATGTTCATTTTATTCTTAGATTCCTATTATGTTATTGACCCCCTAAATACACACACACACACACACACACACACAGACATATAAATAATATCTCATCTTGTGATATGTGCTTAAAACAGAAGTACACCTAACTGGCAATAGTGGTTATCTCTCGAATTATGGGTAGTTTTTATTATGTATTTCTCTACTTCATAGGTTTTCTATAATGAACCTGTATTATAATTTTATAATCAGAGTAAGTTTTTAAATTTTGTTTTGATTTTTTAAGTCCTTTTTTGAGAATAAAACAAAGTTTTTGAGAATAAAACAAAGTATGTTTCACTAAAGAGTGTGTAATTTTCTGTAACAAATACAATCCAGTGGATAAAAGATCTAGGCCCAGGATCATTGAACTAACAATTATTTATTATTGTCACTAGATTCTGGTTCTTCAAAGACATTCCCAAAAAAAGTTGTTAAGGAAGGTGGACCTAAAATCACATCTAAGAACTTTGAGAAAACTGCCACAAAACCTGGGAAAAAAGGTGTGAAGCAGTTCAAGAATAAGCAGCAAGGGGATAAAATACCAAAGAACAAATTCCAGCAGGCAGATAAATTCAACAGGAAGAGAAAATTCCAGCCAGACAGTAAAAATGATGGTAAGCACTGACTCCTTTAGCAGAGTTTTTGCAGAAGCCTTGCCCTGCCTGAGCTATTGCCTGAACCACTGTGCACAGGGACTCTAGAAGTCTGGTAGAGACCTTCTGTTCTTGTTCCTTGACAGGCAACACTTGGGGTGGGAGGGTAGATGGGATTAAATAAAAAACAGAAAGCATCTTCTCTGGTCAAAATTGTCCTCTGGTACCTAGAATTCCTTACTTCCTAGGCCCTTGCTGAATTCCCCTAGCTGTGGAATTAGGCTAAGTTGTAATGGCTTTATGCATTGGAACCTCAATAAAACATTCCTTTCTGTAGGCTAAAATTAATGAACTCATTCATTCAACAAACAAATACTTAATACTTAAATTTAATACTTAAATAACCAGTGTGTCCCAGCTAAACATCCGCCTTGGCTAAGGATGCCCTGGTGAACAAGAAACATATAGACCCTGCCCTCACAGAGCTCAGGCCACTCTAATATCATCAACCCATCAGATGGCTCAGACCCGTTAAACAGTTCCAGAGAAGGTATAGTATACATGTGACAGATTTGACTTGAATTGGTTGAACAGGATAGGTTGCTAACTGATTAGAAGTGTTGGCAAGGTTCCTCTTTGTTGAAACAAACTACTAATCTCTTCATCATGATGTTTAAGCGGTTGTCTCTAACCCAGAGCTTTGCTGTCTGTTGTACAGCCTGCCCTTGCTGTGCATCGTCTGTCCTGCACTGGTCTCAAACGAGCAGCTTCCAGGGTACGCATGCTGACATGCATATGCCTTCTCTGCAGCATCATGAATTTCTCTGGTGTCTTTCATACTCTTTTTCTCCAGCATGGCATAGCCTGACACTGCTCCTTTGCTGCCAACTGAGACCACTGCCATGGGGCCTTTTTACTCCAGTTCTTTAGACCTGGTCCCTGTTCTCTGCTCTGCCTAGGGCTGCTCCAAGACAGGGGCGTAGGGAGAGAGGAAAGGAGGGAAATTTTCATTATTTCTCATTAGGCCTGGAGGATTCTTTCATGCTCTAGCTTCCATCTTTTCTCTTTTCCCCTTCTCTTCCAGCTTCTCTTTCCTACCTACTCTTTCCTAGCTTCTCTATTAGGTCCTAAATCTTCCTTTCCACACTGGAGTTCATTTTAAATGCACACACATCCTCATCTTATTATAGTGGAGCCCTGGTTCCTTTTGCTATAGGAGATAAGTTCCCAGCATCTCAAAATGGAACTTTTATTTTATTTTCTCAGTTTTGTACCAGCAACTGAGGGGGATTGGATACTAGACATCCCCAAAATTGGTTGTATCTGCTGCAACCCAGCATGGCATATGTCAAGGGTGCCCAAATATTTGTAGAATGAAATGAACTCGGGATTGGTTATTATCCTCTGCTGCATGGTACATGATGCCCTAATATTAATGGTCAATATGCCTTCTGTTGCCTGTAATCCTCTATTACCAGGCCGGGAATAAGCAAGTGAGCAGAAAGGGGGGGTAACTAAACACACTGTAGTATACTGAATGCCATTAAAAATTATCTTCTTGAGGAATATTTAGTTTCATGGAAGAATGCTTACAACATAATAATGTTTAAGTAAAGACAATAAGGAAATTAATATAAAACGTGTAGGGGAAAAGACAAGAAGGAAATAAAATGTTAATCCCTAGGTTTTGAGATTATAGGAGAATTTTGTTTTTTGAGTGTATTTCTAATCAGAGAAGGGGAGATATCCAGAAATAACTTATTCTCCTAAGGGTTCTTTGCAGGGTACTCATGTAAATAATACCCATTTTATTAAGTTTTTTTTTGTTTGGCCTCTTTGGGTTTTTTCATTCAATTAATAAGTTATTTAGATTGTGAAGACCAAAAACAACCAATAGAAAGATACTCGACTTTTATAGCATGACCCTAATTGTAGAGAACTGAGGAATTTTGATTGTGCATTGTCATGAGTAAGAGACAGCAGAGAATAAAGTTTTAGAGCCATATCTGGGTTTGAATCCTGACTCTGCCACTTAGGAGTTAACGTGATCTTGGACAAGGAACTTACCTGCTTGGTGCCTTTGTTTCCCTGACATGAAGGGGATAATAATAGTACCCACCTCATAGGGTTGTTCTAAGAATTAAATTACTTAATACATAACAGCACTCAGAAGAGTGAATTTTTGAATATTGTTTTTCCTATGTTAATTTGGACTAATTTTTGTTTTCATTGAGAACTGATTATACCTAAAGTCCAATGATCTTAATGTTCTAGAGTAAAATTTTATTTTACCATTGAGAAAGATGCTTAAACTTTTTAAATTGCTTTTATAATCTGTTTAGTTTCCTTTTTTTTTCTTAATAGGTATCCTGTTAAGATTCAATAAATAGCTGTTGAATAAATGAACAGTTGGTGTCAACCAAATTTAAAATGTGTAAACTGCTCAGAAAATGAAATAAAGTATAAGTTGGTAGGGAATGATGTTTTCCCCCTTCTAGTTTCCTCAATGAGTATTGATCTTGATTAGTGATTGCCATAGGTACCTAATTTGTACTTGTGTATGGCACTGAGAATGTTAAATGCAATTGAAAATAATTTCTGTAATGACTAGACACAGCAGCCAAGAAACCCAAATGGGATGAGTTCAAAAAAAAGAAAAAAGAACTGAAGCAGAGCAGGCAACTCAGTGATAAAACCAACTACGACGTTGTTGTTCGGGCGAAGCAGATCTGGGAGATCTTAAGAAGGTAATGCTACTTAATGGCATCTTTATTAGGCCCTTTGAGATGATGGAAGAGTAACAGTGTACCTAGTAAATAGTGAAATGTCCTAAGATAAATGATATAGCGCTTGGGTTATTTAGGGAGTACTCATAACACTCCAGTAGAGGCATCAGTGTTTGGATGTCTGCCCATTGCAGAAATGTGTGGAATCATTAGGATGGTGTCAGATCTGCTCATGAAAATGAATGAGAGTTAAAATGGATTTGACGTCCTTCCTGAGAAATTTCTGAGAAAATGAAGGACAATTCTTTTCGGCTAGGTTTTGAAATACTTGAGTACTTGGTGTCTTGGACTTGTTTTATTATTTTCTTTACTTTCGAAGTTCTGGCTGTTAAGATTTAGATTGATGCATAAAATTATACCTTGTGAGATGAGTTTCTGCCTTTGAGAAAATTACTTTTCTCTGGCTGCTCTGGAATAGTAATTTTAATGTCCAGTTTGCTCTCTTCGAAGAGAAAATCATACTGAACTGGGTGAACATACACTGGTATGGTTTTTATTTTTGTGTGCTTAAAATAATGTCTTTACTTAGGCTATGTTTCCTGCCTCTTTTATAGAAAAGATTGTGACAAAGAAAAAAGAGTGAAGTTGATGAGTGATTTGCAGAAGTTGATTCAAGGGAAAATTAAAACTGTAAGTAGGGCGTACTCAGTTGCAATTTTAACAATTGAAATTGACTCGCAGTAAAGGGTAGTTGACCATTGTGGCAGGTGAAATTGTTTCTGTTTTTAATGTATTTGGCCTCAAATTTCAAATACCTTTTATAATACTGATTAAAAAATTTAATAGTGAGAGACCTTACTGCCGGGAAATTATAAAAAGGCTATCAAGTTTTTGACTGTTCATTTTAAAATAATTTACTTAAAATAAGTCAGTGTTCTCTTAAAATTATCTCGAGGAATTTATTAGTTCAACAGTGTTCGTTAGAATGTCTTGCTGTGAACTCTATACTTTAGCATGTTCTAAATTGCTGGCTATTTTGTATGTGTGATGCAAACACATGATTACTTTCTTCCTGCTTTTACAAGCACCATGCAAAGATCTTTAAAATATAATAGATTTGTGACTTCTGCATTGATTTTCATTGTTGCTGTTTAATCCTGTTTTATAGTAAACTTCTATTGATTCTTGTGTATTTGGATAAATACTTAGTGATATTCACTTGTAAGCCAACAGACTCGGTATCTTTGGAGACCCTTGAGGGGCAGTCTTTGCTGAACCACGTACGTGGGTCTAACCAGATGCTGTATTGCAGTTTGAAGGACTGTCTTAAAATAGTGAGTTCCCAGCTGCTGCTTTCTTAAAGCCAGCAAGGTCTTTTTAGGTTGGAACTCCTCCTCATCTCTAGCAGTAGTCTGTTATACTCAATTTATAAATAATTTACACTCAAGATCCTTTCCCAATTACCCTTAGGTTATTACTGCATGCCCGTGGACTTGGGAATTAGTCTGGTATTCAAATACTCACTCTGCTATTTAAAATATGTGTGCCTTTAGACAATAACAGCCTATTTATTGATTATTTACTGTGTGCTAGGAATTATGCTAACCAGTGCATACTTTGTATCCTTTAACTTAGTCATCATCCCTATTAAACGTTTGATACATCTGGGCTCAGAGAAGTTAAGTTTCATCCCCAGGGTCACAAGGATAGCAAGTTCCTTAACTTCTCATAAACTTACTTTAATCTGTAAAGTGCTAATAGCAACAACCCACTTTTAAGGTTGCTTTGAGTTTAAATGAGAAAAATATACTTAAAGCACATATATTGGTTACACAGTAGGTAATCAACATATGCACAAAACAGCCTTATTTTTTTTTTAAAAATATTTTTAAAGTTTTATCAAAAATGTCTATGCAAATTTCCCTTAAGGAAATTCTTTGGAAATCCATGACTTTGATGAAGGTATACCTTCACCTTCTGACTTGTTAGAATTTAAAAATTTAAAGACAGACTCAGCAACGAGTAAAAAGCACTATTAAAGTAGACTGCAGCATATAAAAAATAATAGTGCATGACTGATTATCTGCGGTTATTGCTTTAGAAAATTGATCAGCAAGTCCTTCAGTGAGGATCTAATCCATCCAATGGTTGTGAGGGGGGTTGGGTTGGAGAATCAGATTTGAAATTCTAGGAATATAACTGGATGTATGTTCAGGGATTATAATGAAAATGTGAGAAATGGAGTGATTAGCTCATAATGTAATTGCCAATGTGTATCTAGATTATTATAATAATTAGGTATAATTATTTATGTAGCAATACTTTGGTTGCCAAAGCCAAACATTCTTAGACCATTTATATTTTTAAAAAAATCATAGAATAATAGAATTTTTGCATTGGAAAATTCCTCTTTTAAGGAAAGTAACTCAGAGAAATGAAAAATGTAGTGTGTATAATCATTAGACAGGTTTGGTTTGAATTATAATGATAGAATCTTGCAGAATACTTAAATGCATTCCTGTCTCAATGCCGTACGGTAGCCAGCAAAACCAAAGAATGCCATTCTGAACAATTAAACAAGAATTTCTACTCCCAAGTAACCTAGGTTTGATTAGCCATGAAGACCCTACTTTTTCTTCCTCACAAGGAATTGTAAAAGAGGCAGCAATACAATGTAAATAATATGATAGAAACATATATTTTCAGGGAGAATTCGTCTAAAGGCCCCAGTTGTTTTCCTACAGATTGCGTTTGCACATGATTCAACTCGTGTGATCCAGTGTTACATTCAGTATGGCAACGAAGAGCAGAGGAAACAGGCTTTTGAAGAACTGCGAGGTATTTCTTATATATATTTTGTAATTGTTTGTAAAAAATCGCTTGTTTTCTCTTGAAATACCCAACACTGTCCTGGAAAAGAATTCTGTTGAGGGAGAGCAGTGTGTCCTCTGCAGGACCTTTTCTGTTTATTTGTTTTTTTGCCTGGGACAAATAGGGAGTTATTCGTTTGTGTTCCCAAGATTGTGCAGTTAGTTCTTCCCTTGTTTCTGGAGGACTGAAATGAGGTTATCATTAATGTAATGTATTTTGTTTTTCAGGTGATTTGGTTGAATTAAGTAAAGCTAAATATTCCAGAAATATTGTTAAGAAGTTTCTCATGTATGGGTGAGTTGTTCTATTTATAAAATATTTTTTTATTAGTTTTTTAAAGGTGTGGATACCTATTGTGTGCAAATAAATGTTGCTTAAAAGTCTGTTACCATAATAGTAGGCTTAAGCAGATGCTTGTGATGTTTGCAAGGAGTGTGGTCTTAAAAAATTAATGTTATTAAAATTAATGTAAAATGATGGTATTGTCTTCATTGTTCTTACGAGTATATCTTGAAGCCCTGGAAGAAGAGAAATGGTTATAATGAACTTTAAATTAGTCACCAGTTATTTAGAAGATGGAGTGATGGGAGGGGCAGGTGAGTAGGCTCAGAAGCAGGGTTAGTGGGTTAGGAAATGTCAAGATGGGAGGATTTCCTGAACTAGGTGGAATTGATACTTGTCTTGCTGTCTCAAGTATAATAACGGGCCAAAATATGCTAACCAACAACAAAAAAGTACAGCTGACAAATTTTCAAAAACTGTATTCCTGACTAGAATTACTGGCCGCTTGATTATTTTAGGATAGAATAGAAATACTTGTGATTAAGTCCTGTTTTAAAAGAGAATCCTGGGGCTTCCCTGGTGGCGCAGTGGTTGAGAATCTGCCTGCTAATGCAGGGGACACGGGTTCGCGTCCTGGTCTGGGACGATCCCACATGCCGCGGAGCAACTAAGCCCGTGAGCCACAACTACTGAGCCTGCGCGTCTGGAGCCTGTGCTCTGCAAAAAGAGAGGCCACGATAGTGAGAGGCCTGCGCACCGCGATGAAGAGTGGCCCCCGCTTGCCGCAACTACAGAAAGCCCTAGCACAGAAACGAAGACCCAACATAGCAATCAATCAATAAATAAATCTTTAAAAAAAAAAAGAAAAAAACTGTTGCATTCAATTCTAAGTAATCATAATTATAAAAAAAAAAAAAAAAGAATCCTGGAGTGTGTTTTATTCATATTATCCTGCATGTTTGACTTTTACCTTCTCCTTTTCTCCTTCTACCCCACTTTTTTTAAGCTGAACAATTTACTGATGGGAACTGACATTTATTGAGCACTTACTATGTGCTGGTTACAGTTGTCAGTGCATCTTAACTCACTTATCCTCACATCAACCTTATTCTTTCTATTCTATGACTAAAGAAGCTGAGTCACAGAGCGGTGAAATACCTTGCCCAGGGTCTTTCAGCTGGTAAGACCCTAGGTCTTTTCAAACCTAGGCAGGCTGGCCCCCGAGTCACTTAGAAATGCAAGGTAGAGGGAATTCCCTGGCGGTCCCGTGGTTAGGACTCCGCAGTTTCATTGCTGATGGCCCAGGTTCAAGCCCTGGCTGGGGAACTAAGATCCTGCAAGCCGTGCAGCGCAGCCAAAAAAAAAGAAAAAAACAGAAAAAGAAAAGAAAGAAATACAAGGCAATTTGATTTCCCTTCTCGTAGCATTTCTCTGTGTTAGCCACCTCCGCACACAGTGACGAGCTGGTCTCAGAAGAAGTGTGTTATGTTTTGTTGCCACCCAACTTTCTCCTTCTATTGCTTCTCTTTTCCCATGGTCACGCTGGGTTTAGGAATAAAGCACAGATTGCAGAGATAATGAGAAGCTTTAAAGGTCACGTGAGGAAGATGCTGCGGCATGCGGAAGCGTCCGCCATCGTGGAGTACGCCTACAATGATAAAGCCATCTTGGAGCAGAGGAACATGCTGACAGAAGAGCTCTATGGGAACACATTTCAGCTTTACAAGGTGACATTTCAAGACATTTTTCCTAGAGATTTTACTTTCTCTATGTGCTGTTCCTTACCTTCCAATGCCCTGTTTTCAGAATGTATTTTTACTTTGGTTGTTCCTTTAAGAGACTACCTTTATCCTCTTGGATTATTTTGTCTCTGGTGTAGTAAGCAAGAGATCATACTTACATTTCTTTCTCCCAGAGCACAATCTTTAAATCCCCTATAAGTTAAAGCTACTTTTGTTACTCCTTCCCAAGTACTGTGTGTAATGCTTTGGTACTTCTGTTTCTGCAGTCAGATAGACCAAGGAAGAAGATTCTTAATAGTCAGTAAAGCTCTGTAAACACCCCCTAACCAGCTCTGGTTGAAGGGCATCGAGCTCCCTGTTGCTGCCTTCTCCCATGTTTCCTCATGTTTGTGGATTACCCTTCCCCGGGTCATCTGCAGAGAGGAAGCAGAGTAGAGAGACCCAACCTTGGATTTAGTACAAGGCTAGTAATGGGACTAGGACAGTTAAAGGATCAGTTTCAGACTTTAGGACACAAATACACATATTTATCTCAAGGGAGATGGATTGATTCCTGGGTTCCTTCTGCTAGTCAGTTTCAGCTCCTGGGTTGAACTTAGTGCTCTGTTTCCTTTGTCACAGTCACTATAGGAATATCCAGCTAATTACAAAACATGGTGGCAAGAATTTGTTAACTGACTACTTGATCTTATGATTAGGCACATGCTAGGTGCTTGACAAGTATGAACTGGCTGGTTGGTTATTTAGCTTGGCTCTGGAAGTACGATGGTGGGTGTATAGAATGAGAATTAGATAATCAAGAAGTACCCTGTGAGTGTATTTACAGTGGGGCTTTTGTTATGTAAATATGGCAAATCTAAAAATTTAAGTTTATGTAAAATGAAAGTAATTGATTTTCTTTGTTCTGAAGTTGAAGAAACTTGATTAAATTTAGAGGGGTTTGATTTTTCTTCTGTTGCAGTCAGCAGATCACCCAACTCTGGACAAAGTATTAAAGGTACAGCCAGAAAAACTAGAGCTTATCATGGATGAAATGAAACAGATTCTAACTCCAATGGCCCAAAAGTAAGGAAGCTGGTTTTTTTTTTTTTTCCTTAACAAATGGCATTTGAAGGAGGAAAGTTTTATATAGACTTTGCAGAGAAAAGGTGGATAGTTTCCCAATTATAGTCTGTTATTTAAATTGGATTGTGAGACTTAAAAGCCCATGCATTTGGCCTTCTTGGAATTTGTACCACAGTGGAGTGGTCAGGGCATTACGTCTGGGACCAGACTTCCTGGGTGTGAATCCTGGTGCCTCTCTCAGTTACTAACTGTGTGACCTTGGGCAACTTAACTTCTCTGTGCCTCAGTTTCCATATCTGTAAAATTACGATAATAATAGTATATATTTCATAGAGTTTTATGAAGATTAAATGGGCTAATATTTCCAACGTGCTCAGAACAGTGCCTTGCCATTAAAAACGACATGTTTTTGCCGTCTACATGGATACTCCATGTGAACTTGAAGTCTTTGGTGCCCGATCATTAGCCTCCACTGTACACCTGAATTCACCAAGTGTCACACTAGGAGGCTTGGATCAATTACGTGTTGTTGCAATTGCTGATACTGTTTTGATCTATTTAGGATTTAACTGCTAAAATGATTTTATGAAACTGATGCATTATAAAGGAGGCTTGACAGAAAGAAAATAGCCATTAAAAAATAGTCTACATGTGGATTTCTAATCACATGTCCATTGTTGTGTAAAAGAATATAGATGTCCTTATTTAAGAAAGTCGAGTGTATTTTGAATGATAATTTCATATTTGCTGATTAGATACTAGAAACTTGTACTCTGGTCTTGGTTGTAGATGGCAACCAAGACCTATAAATATTTTAATAGGTCTAAAAGTTTTTTTTTTTTTTAGTCTTAGTATTGCTAAAGTTATGATTTATTTTATGACAAATGACATTTGCTAAAACCACTTCACTTGTTTTGATTATTTTAGGGCGACTGAGGTTACCTATCTCTGTATTATTGTGGTGCCATTTCTGACTTTTTTTTTCTTCTTTTTTTCTGTTTTCAGAGAAGCTGTGATTAAGCACTCACTGGTACATAAAGTATTCTTGGACTTTTTTACCTATGCACCCCCAAAGCTGAGATCAGTAAGTTCTTGGTTTTAGGTTTTAAACTGAAACATGTAGAACTGTGTAAAAAATGTGGAATACTGCTTTGATGTATATTGGCTTTTGAAAATTTTAAAGAATTGTTTCCTTATTTAGAAAAGATAATGCGCTAAACTCCCTTTGAAGAAGTCTACTAATTCCACTTAGATTTTTGCCAGAAAGACAGTAGAATTGACCATAATTTTATCAATTTCATTGAATTTTTATATTTTAATTATAATCCAGAGAGCATCCTCTAGCTTAACCTAATCAGAAAATTAACTAACATGGAGGAATATTCAGCATTCAGGGAGTTTGAAATTCACCTGTATTGGTACAAAAAAAAAAATTATATTGGTGTTAAAAGGTTACGGGAGGACACTTAGGTAAAACTAAGTGAACCGTGAAAAACTGGACCTTACATGAGAGTGAAGGTTAATTGCACTGCCCTTCAAGTCAGGAATGGGATGGGAAGTCAGGATGGGAATATAGATGAGAATTCATTTAGTCCCCTGAATTTTGCTTGCCTCATCATACTGTGAACTCATCATCCATTTGTTCTCATTCTAATAATAAGCGATAACCAAGTAACGAGACTCGCGTCTTTTTAACAAATATGCCAGATTAAACATTCATAGGAATTTTGACCCTCTCAAAATTGACATGCAAAATAGTTTTCCAAGAGTGGCCACCTACCTAAGCATGTGGTTCAGTGACCACAGCAGCTGCTGATTCTCTTTGGGGGATTTCTCTCTTGTTCTGGCACAGCACAGTATCTCACAGTTCTGGATTTACTGAGGCAGGACTTTATTTTCAGAACTGAGAAAATGATCATTTGAATATATTCCGTAGTGGAAAGTCTTTATCTTTTTAATGTTGAATGTGTTTTAGTAATAGCAAAAAATCATTGGGAACTTAGTGTGAATATGAAATAATCAGACAGGTCTTTGTGGCCCCAGGGGCATTTTCAATAGAGAGACTTTTTAAAAACAAAAACTTTTGGAGGTAAAAGAAGCATAATTGGAATATATGTTTAACTCCCCAACTGGATAGCTTTGAAGAGATTCATAAGTTCAGGTATGTAAGCTGAAAGCTATGTTCTTGAGATTTATCCTGGAAAAGGATTGTGAGATAGTTAAGGGTGAAATTGCTGTTCCTTATTGATAAAAATAGGCCACTTTTCTCCTTCCTGGCAGGAGACTTTGTATTTATTTAATATAAATTTTTAAATTGGGAATGGACTAAAGTGGCCCCGCAGCTGTTAGCTGGCAGAACTCACTTATGTCCTATATGCTAGACTTCCAAATATAATTACAAAATTATATACATTGAAAATAAGGAATAAAGATTAAAAATAAGCTAAAATTACCTTGTAATAAACTAATGATTGGGTTTTTACTTAAAGGTCATTGAGTAAAGGCCTAGTGAAGGCCTAGTCTAAATGTTAATGTAGGGATAAATATTTCTTGGAGAAATGTTATTTAAGTGTCTTTATGGTGAATTATTAATATGATTTCCAGAGGTAATCCAGTGATAAATTAAAAAAGAAAAACTTTTTCAGACAAAATTAGTGTTTTGGTTTTCTGCTTGTTATATACATGACTCTCTTAGGGAAGAACATTTTATTTATTTTATCTGGCTTTTTTATTAAAAGCTCCCTTTTTCCCAGAGCCAACTCTTAGATTTTTTTTTTTTTCTTGAGAAGTCCTTTAGAATATACTGTACGTAAACAGTTGACCCTACAACAACACGGGGTTGGGGTGCTGACAGTCCCGTCCCCCTCAGTGGAAAATCCGCCTATAATCAGCCCTCCCCATCAGCAGTTCTGATTGCGGATTTACCCACCTTCAGATGGTGTAGTGCTATAGTACATATTTACTGAAAAAAATCCGCATGTAAGTGGACCCGCCTGGTTCAGATTGCACTCAGGGGTCTACTGTATACATAATTTTTTGAACAGACATTGGTAAAACTCAGGGATTTTAATAGAAATTGCCTGCCAGCAGTACTTACTGCTCTTGATGGAAAAGAATGTTTCCAGGAAGAGGGTGTATGGATGTTATACCTGTCCACAAAATTAAACATTAAATTGTTTGCTACCTATACTTTCTGCCTTTCATTCTCTGTGCATAACTGCTCCTTAGTAGGCAGATTGTGAAAAAGCAACAAGAAAGAGTAAACCAAAGCCCTGAACTGCATTTATTCCCCAGGAAATGATTGAAGCCATCCGAGAAGCAGTGGTATATCTGGCGCACACACACGATGGCGCCAGAGTGGCCATGCACTGCCTGTGGCATGGCACGCCCAAGGTAAGTGTCACTCAGGGCTTGACTTGCCTTTCCTTAGACTTTTTCGGTCTCCTTGGGGTTTTGCCCTCTTGCGCACAACAATATTATCTTTGCAAAGTTGTGCCTCAAGGCCTCACAGAAACTGGCTCCCCTTTGAGCGTTTTGTTTCTTCTCTACTGGAGTCTTCTTAAAGTTTGAAAACCTTGGGTTGTCTTGTATGGGGAGGGGTGTGTCAAGCAAGTAAACACACTATTTATGTTAGGCTTAAGTTTATAAAAGTTTTGGTACCTGTCAGCCTCTTTGATTCCTCATTTAATGATCTTGTTGTGGGAGAGGGCGAGGAAAGAGAAGAAAATGAGCAGCTGTGCATTTGCTCCCATGGTTCTTAAGTACTTTGAGGGAAAAGGTAAAGATCCATATTAATTATAGAAGCTTAACAGAAATGATCCTCATTTCCTTGATTGGTATAATTCTGCCTTTAAAAGACAATTGTATTTTGTCCACTTTTTTTCTTTCGTCCACTTTTTAATACAAATTTAATTTCTCCTCAACAAGTAATGTATTGAATACCATCTGTATGCTAGACTTTTATGCATTTGAAGACAGTTCAGACATTGGAAGAGGGATCTCAGTTCTTACTATAAAAGGAGGTAGTTTCACTAGATTTGCCTTGCAACTAATAATTTTATGGTTCCATATTTATGTCTCAATGGATTGTCACATAGAAGTCTAAGATTATAATAGCTCTGAGAGGACTTCTTATAGTGTATTGCATTTTTTGGTTCTGGTTCAATAACTATTTTCACTAATGAAAAGTATGCCACTCCAATGAAAGTTTAATATTATATAAAATTTTTAACTATGAAATACCTTAATCTATAGCTAATCTATAACTAAACCTGTAGCTATAAGTTCATTGAGACAATTTTTCTTTTTTAAGGACAGGAAAGTGATTGTGAAAACAATGAAGACTTATGTTGAAAAGGTGGCTAATGTACGTATAAAAACTACATATTTCTTTTAACTATTTTTAACAATAAAATGTATTTATATCTATTATAGGAAATTTGAGGAGTTCCGAAAATTACCAAGAAAATTATTTGTTGTTTCATTTTGTTATAATCTATTTTTATGCATATGCATGTCTTTTTATATATTATTAAATTTACACAAAATGAATTTCTCCTCTTTTCATTTAACATTGTACTGTGGCAATTTTCCATTTTTATTAGATAAGTTTTGAAGACCTGATATTTAGTCTCTAGGTAAATTGCACTTCAGAAACTTGTTACCAATTTTCATTACCACCAAAACATAACAGAAAGTGAAACTTGTCTCTTTTTTTTTCTTAGATTAAATTTGTAGTGTGGTCAAAGAAAATTTTAGTTAAGTTTTATAATTCTTTGGAATCTTTTGGAGATGCCATAACAGCTTTTCTAATGAAATTGGAGGATATAAAAAGTGTTTTTTCTGAAGGATTAGTTGCCTCAAAAAATAGTATTTCTGTGTATTTAAATACTAAATAGTTTTCCATAATAATTCTAAAATATATGTAGTAATAAGCATTAGTTTTCAATTTTTGAACTATTTTATATATTATGTTTTATAGCTTCTAATTTACAGATGAACTAAAGTTAGTGATATCAACAACTTTTCCCTCTGAAAAATCCAATAAGAACTACTGGCATCTAGTGAATACTTGATATAGTAAATGCTAATTCAAATTCAGATAAACTGGTGCTCTGTGATTGTATACATATCTGTTGTCTTCTGTAGGATTCAAGACTAGGAAGAGAGTTAGTATAAAACCACGTAGAAGGCAGCTAACTTGCCTGTAACAAAATGAAATAAGAGGCTCTCTAGTGAGGGGTTTTCAGAGTATGAGAAAATTTTATGATTCATAATTCATCATTAAGTAAATCTTTTTGTATAACATTTTAGTTTGAATATTTTAAATTAGAAATGAGTAAAAATAGAATGTTAATAGAAAGTTCTATTAGGTGGAAGGGAGGGATAAACTAGGATTTGGGATTAACGTATACACACTGCTATATAGAGTGGATAATCAACAAGGATCTACTGTATAGCGCAGGGAACTCTACTTAATATTCTGTAATAATCTAGATGGGAAGAGATTCTGAAAAAAAGATGGATATATGTATATGTATGACTCAATCACTTTGCTATACACCTGAAACTAATACAACATTGTAAATCAACTATAGTCCAACATAAATTAAAAATATAAAAATAAAATCGGAAAAAAACGTTCTGAAAGGTATTAATAGTAAAAGACACTCTTTTGTAATAAAATTAGATTGTTTTAATTTTACAATTTGGTTACATCAACAGTAAATTTTTTTGGAGAACCTCATCCCCACAAGGTATTGGGATGTTAGCAAATTAACAATTCAATGTCTTTTTTATCTCAAGGAGTTGCTTCTAAAGGGGTGAGATAAACTAATACAACCCATGGATTTGGTCTATGGGTTATTTGGAAGTATTTAATTTTCAAATATTAGGGATTTCTTGATATACTCTGTATTATTTCAGTCTTTTGAAATTTATAATGACTTATTTTATGGACCAATGTATGGTCTATGTTAATGTCTTGAAAAGAATATGTGAGTGTCGTCCTCTATAAACGTCAGTTTGATCAAAATGGTTTGTAGTGTTTTCAGATCATGGATGTTTTTACTGATTTTATTTATCATTGTCTAGTTCTATCAGTTGCTGGGGAAGTGTGTTCAAACTTCCAAGTATAATTGTAGAATTGTCTATTTCTCACTTAAATTCTGTTCCACCTTCTGTATTCACCCTGAGATATTTTACACTTGGGTGTGTTTCCGTGTGTGGGACTTAAAAAACCAGAAACCCGTGGTTGTGTACTATATGCACAACATTCTCTACTTTGTTCCCTTCATTTAATTCATCTCAGGGGTCATTTTATTTCAATATATATTCATCTATCTACCTCTCTCTTGTTAATGACTTTATGATATTTTATTATATGACTTCCATAGTTCATTTAACCAGTCCCTACTATCGGACACGTTAGTTTCTAGTTTTTTATTTCAAATAATTCTCCAGGGCATATCCTTTGTTCGTATGTGGAAGCATGTCTGTAAGATACCTCCCTAGAACTACAATTGCTGGATCAGAAAGTACATGCATTTTAAATTTTCAGTGTTGTTGTCAGTTGCCCTTAAAGAGGTTGAACCACTTTACATTCTCATCAGCAACATAAAAGTGTGCCTGCCTTTCCCCAAACCTTTGCCAAATTAGTATATTATCAAGGGCTTTCACTTTTGTGTATAGGACAGGTGGGATATAGTATTTCATTGTTTTAATTATAGTCCTTAATTAATGAGCATTATTTCATATGCTTAAAGCCATTTGTACTTCTCTTTGTGAACTGATTCTTCATGTTCTTAGCCCATTTTTAGTTGATTGTTGGTCTTATATATAGTAAAGATGTTAGACCTTTGTTGTTTTTCTCCAAGTTGTTTCTAGTTGAGATGTTATTCCTGCCATATTCATCGGATCTGGCTCTGAATGAGTGTTGGCTGGTAGCAAAAGTCAAATCCCTCTTAAAGTAAAAAAAGATTTATATCATCATCTGGGGTACTTAAAAGGAATATGCCACAACCTTTGAAAACTTTTTTTTTTTTAACATAAAGTAGAAGTTCTTTAAATCTTGGAACAATATCAGCATCATGGAAAAAATTCTATTATTTCAATAGTAATGATTGTGAAAGTCCTAATGTATATTTGTATGATCTCATGCTGCTCTGCTTTTTGAAAGCAATTGTTTTTATCTTATTCTCATATTCACTATATAAGTATATTCTTCTAGTTCTTTTTTTTTAGTGTTTCTATTTTAATTATATAGGATTATTTTAAAGAAATTGTACAATATACCAAAGAAAATGAAAAATTATTTGTAATCCTTCAACCCAGTGGTGACAGTGTTTTTCCTTCCAGGATTTTCTGTGTATGTGTATTATGTATATTTTGTGTGTATAATTATATCTGAGTTTATATATTTTCTTTTTCATGATTGCAATACTCTAGTTTTTTTTTTCCCACTTGTCACCGTAATTTTCTTTGAGTTTAATTTTCAAGTAGCTATTCTTTAACAGGATACCTATTTTTGAGAGGTGTTATATTCTGATTAGTTTAAAAAAATGAGTCTCAGCTATTTAATATTGAAGAATGTGCTTATCTGTTTCTGTCATTTTCTTACTCAACCTAGAATATAATTAACTAGGTCCTGATACAAGAGCACGTTTCTTTGAATGACTTTTATCCATCTCCGTTATATTATGCTGGATACGTTGTCAGGGTGATAACCTTTTAACGTAACTCTTTAGGTGGAAGAAAAGGGAGAATCTGTGTATTTTTTTAACCTTTACTGGCTTTCAATTCCTACAGGGCCAATACTCCCACTTGGTTTTATTGGCGGCATTTGACTGTATTGATGATACTAAGCTTGTGAGGCAGATAATCATATCAGTAAGTAATTCACATAGTCTTGAATTTAAGTTAAATTGATACATCATTTGTGAGTGTGTAAGTTTGATTTCACATGTAGATGTGTAAAGACTTTGAAGTGTGTAAATACTTTCTGCCAGTATTTCTTATTTTTTAGTTGCCTTAAGCCTATTTTGGGGGGTTGCTTTATTCCCGTACAAACCATAATCCTGTTACTTGATTATTACTAATTAATGTTGCTTTAAATATGTAAAAGACTGCTTAAATTAGGGTAATGTGACTTTTTAGACCATGTAACATACTAAAAGAAAAATTAGCGATGCAGTGTTTAGATTTGATCGGAAATTTATTTTCATAGTAATTCTTCAGTTATTCAAGAACTCATGTCCACCCAGGCAGAAGTTATCCATGACCTTTTTTCTCTCCCTTTGGAGAAACTAGCTCTGCATAGCTTATCAATACATCTGTCCTGACTTGAACTGGAGAAGAAAAACTTATGAAGTTCACTCAATTGTGATGGCTTCTTAGAGACTTCATGAAAGCTGGTGTAGAGTTAGATTAAAAATTTTAACTAAAATTACAATACTAGCTTCCTTTTTTCATTTCAGCTTTTTAGCCTGGTATAATGACCATAAAGTGGTAATAATTGAATGCGGTTTACTTAACCCTAAATTTGCCTTCAGAAAAACTGAGCTGTTCTCTTATAAAAACTTCACCCAAGTAAAAACTATATTATGAAATAATTTTCTTCATCCTGCAATGACTGCCCCTTTTCTGACTTGAGATTCTGTGATCCTGTTTTATTTTTCCTTCCTTTATTTCTAGCATGCAAGTTGTGTTAGGTGTATGATAGAGGTTTCGGGGGAAGGCGTAAGAAATTGCAGCATTGGTAGCAGGGACCGAACCTGGAAATGTTTTAAAAAGCACATAATCTGTATAGACACAGATTATTCATTTGAAAGTTGGTACACATGGATGGGGCCCTTGCAGAAATCTTAGTGACAAAAGCGACTTCCACACCACCTGCAGGGAGAAGCATATGGATGTTCAGAAAGAGAATTTACCTGTTGGCCTGTGGTGGTGCTGTGGCCTCTTTGTAGCCTATCTGGGCCAGTTAGAGCTGGGTGATTAGGAAAAATGTCCCAACTAGTGAAGGGATAGGAGATTTGTTTTCTCAGATGCCAGCTGTAGGTCCCAGTGTGTGAATTTCTCATGCCCTTGCTGTCATTTTCCAGCTTTCCCCTTGACTGTTTTAAGATTGTGATGACTTTTTTTGGGATAGGATTGTGGGAAGAAACAAGTTGGCAGGACTTTGATGTTACAAACTGAGTATTTTGACATGTTCCTTGTGACTTTATTACCCTTTTGACTCCAATCAATAATGATTGTTTTTCATTCCAGTGACAGAAATGTGAGGCCATAGATTAGCTAATGAATAAAGTTGTTTCATGAAAATGGAAACAGGCTGGGCTATTGAAAGCTTGCTTTTGTTTAATATTTTCATGACAACTAAAATTTGCATAACTGTTCCAAATGGATTTTAAGAGAAACCAAACTTCCTTCAGGATTTGCCACAATTGTCTGCTAGATTAATTTTTTCCAAAGATTTATCCCACTTAAAGTCGCTGTTGAAACAGTTTTAATTCCTTGTGCTTATCAGTTTGATTCCCACAACTGTTTAACCCACATTCCTAGTGACTTTCTCATACTTAGGACAGCTTTCCCTGAGAATGGCCTCATTTGCTGATGTCTTGCCTCTAGCTGACAAATGCTCAACGGGTTTTGTGTATCATTAAACTATGTAGCCAGTGATAAAACTATGGAATGCTAATTGCTCTTGCATTCCCCCCCCCCCCCCCCCGCCCCCCGCCATCCACCACCCACCACAAAACCTGTTGCAGTATGCAGTGCTTGTTAAAAATACCCAAGAAAGCTTAATGTTGCAAAACATTCTGTTCAGGGTAACCAGATTCCTGCAAATGTCAGGTTGAAATCACAGCCTGGTCAGTTGAGCCCTCACCTTTCAAAATGGATACACACTGTTTCCCACTTACTTTACTTTCTAAAATAAACATACTTATAAAATCCGATCCTGGAATTGTTGGTATGATGCAACTGCTTTGACAGCAGTGATCCTCTAAAAAGGAAGTAAGTGCACTGGCCAGTTGCTCTTTGAGAGTGAATATTGATACATACTTTAAAGCGTAGTATCTTTAAGATGCTATACAGAAGATATAAAGAATCATAACAGTGAACGCCCAGCCTCCCACCTGATAGGGCAGGAAGAAGTAAAACTTGCCAAATACAGTTGAAGTTCAAGCCCTTTGTGTACTTTTTTTTTTTTTTTTTGCATATCCTTGTACCCGCCCCCCCACCCCCGCTGTGATGGATTGGTGCTTATTATTTGCATGCATTCCCTTATCCTTTTGCTATATGTAGATGTTTATGGTATTATTTTGCATGTTTACAAATTGTATATAAGTGATGTGTTTTCTCCTGCAACTTGCTTTTTCCTTTTGGCATATGTTTGTGAGTCATCATCAAGGGTCAGGAAGCTTTTTTAATAAAGGGTCAGATAGTAATTATTTTAGGGTTTGTGAGTCGTGTATGGTCTCTGTCGCATATTCTTGTTTGCTTTGTTTTTTGTTTTTTGTTTAGCAACACTTTAAAATGTAAAAAAGAAAAAAAATATTCTTAGCTCACAGGATGTACAAAAACAGGCTGCTGGTTAGATTTGACCTACAGGCCATGGTTTACCCACCGCTGTTCTAAACCATTCATTTTTCAATGCCAAATAGTTTTCCACTCTATGAATATACCACAGTTGATTTTTCCATTTTTTCTGTTGATGGACATTTAGGTTGTTTATAGTATTTGTAACTTTAAACATTCATATTATTTTTTGCTATTCCAGATAATTCTGTAAGCATTCTTTTATGTCTCCTCGTTTCTCAAAAGCATTTACTTAGCAGAACTGTGGGTTGCCAGATATGCTGCCCATATGTTATATAGAGTCATGTGTCTGTGTTTCCCGCCCAGCCACTACAAAACCTGTTGCATTATGCAGTGCTTTTAAAAATAGCCAAGAAAATTTAGTGTTGCTAAGCATTCTATTCAGAGTAACTGGATTTCCTGAAATGTCAGGTTGAAATCATAGCCTAACAAACACTCCTTTTCTCTTTAAGACCAGGCTCCAATTCAATCTCCAGATAATGTTCTCTGATCTCTCAGCCAGACCTGCTCTCCCCGTTCTCTCAGCTCTTATAATTTTTGTCTTTGCCGTCTATTCATTTAGCAGTTAATTGTGATCTGACCCAGGGCTTACAAACTCAGAAACATTCATTGGCCAGGCAGGTAAATGAGTGAGGCAGGCCAGGTTGGGAGGGGCGGGGGGAACTAGAGTGCACATGCCCTGTCCAAGGCGGTGGCCACCCTTGGCTCCAGCCTCTGGGAGTGTGAGCCCCATGGTGATAGATCTTCCAATTTATTTTTCTTTTTTAATTGTGATAAAATTTACCATCTTAGCCATTTTTAAGTATATAGTTAAGTGGTATTAGGTGTAGTCACATTGTTGTACAACCAATCTCCAGAACTTTTTCATCTTGCAAAACCAAAACTCTGTATGTTTAATAACCTCATCCCAATTTTTTGAGTGCAGCCAAAAAGTTGGACTTCTGTATAAAATCACCGCATTTTTTAAAACAAAATACTCAAGAGGCTGCAGTCACTGCCGGTGATTTAACCTTGTTTTTACACTTCTGTTTTTATCCATTATTTAAATCTTATTTTTATTTTTAACTTTTAAAGAGTTCCTCTTGCCTCTTCTGCTAGATTTTAGCTCTTTAAGGTTAAGTTCAGCCTGTGTTTCTTTTTGTTCACACACAACCTTCCATAGAGGAACATGCACCACAGATGGGCATGGTGCTCAGTAATGTATGTTGCATTTTGCATTTCTTTCTTCCACTGAAAATGCATGTGTGCTCTAATCTTACTTCCAGTGTGCACCTTTCATTTTGACCTTTACCTTTCCCTTTTAAAAGAGGGTTGGCAAAACAAGAATGCCAAAGAATCTGACAAGGGTCCAACACAAGGTCAGAATGGCCACACATTTTCACAAGGGAGATCTTTTGTTCTTCCTGCACTTTTCTTCTGTTTACATACCTGCTTTAGAGTAAAGCATAAGGGGAAGATATTACAACAGTGGTCCTTCTTGTGATTTTCTCTAAGTAAGAGGGAAAGTGAATTGAAAACCTTTACATTTGAACCTTCATTGTTGGGGTTCTTTCTCTTTTGAGGATGCCAAACTCATGACTCCGTCAGCTTTATTTAATCTCCATAGTTAAAGATGCTGTATATTGATGGGTGTTTTTCATATGAAGATTATTACTTTATAGCAGTTTCCAGTTTACAGAGTGAATTTTCTGATTTGCTCCTGGTAGTGGCCCACAGGTCGGGCAGGTGTATCATTTCCTTTTGCAGATAAGGGAATTGATGTATAGAGAGGTTAAAGGATTTTCCAAAGGCTACACAGCTTGAACCCAGAGACCAAATTCAGCACAGATCAACTGCTCTGTAGCTGCCTCTTCCCTATCTCTGTGTGTTTTGACACTCAGTGTTCTCCAGGTGATCATCTAGAAATTTCTCTCCTCTGTGTGTGACCCAGGTTAAAGAGAAATGAATTAGTACTCCATAAAATAGCATCACTCATACTGTTTTATTTTTTCCAAGAGAATGTTTTTGATGGTAGGAAACCAGGAATACAGGGGAGTTGGGGGAGAATTAAATATCACATTTTTAAGTAAACATTTTTTAGTTTCATATGATTGTTAGTTTATAAACATTGCACTCTTTTAAGAATCTTAGACCAACATAAGTGTAGATTCTAAATTCCTTAATTACATACTGAAAGGTAGTAAAAGTTCAGTGAATTTGGACACTAGTCCTTGAGTAGTATTTTTGCATGGATTTTATATGCATCTTGTGTTAAGGTGAAACCATTTCTGCCCAAGCGAGATACGATGCACTAGTCCTTAAGTGTAGAACCCACAGAGAAGATCAAGTACATTGAAGACTACATTGCTGGCTTCATGCCACCCCTTTTCCTCCTAGGCCAAGAAAAAAA
The DNA here is from genome assembly GCF_028564815.1 of Eubalaena glacialis. Classification (NCBI taxonomy): domain Eukaryota; kingdom Metazoa; phylum Chordata; class Mammalia; order Artiodactyla; family Balaenidae; genus Eubalaena; species Eubalaena glacialis. The sequence continues at coordinate 54,598,607 of NC_083724.1, read as the reverse complement.
AAGTTAATTAAAAATAAATAGCAGCCATTCATAGTTCTTCACTGCATACTCCCCCCCTCTTTTTTTTTAAAGCAATTGTTTTAAAGGTGTAAATACCCCAGAGGGTTTTTTAAGGACAGCAAAGTTGTGGAGGTTTTTTAATGATTGTACAAATTGGCCTAAGCTGTGTATCATTCTCAGTCTCTTCTTTAAACTGATTAAAGCATTTATCTTCTTTTATGAGTTGGTTAAACCTTAAATAAAGCCACACTAAAAGTAGCCCATATTTGTGGCACTAAATGCCTCTTTTTTCAAAAATGCATATGTTGAGTCTACTTTGGGGCATGTTTACCTTGAAATTGCAAAAGAGCTCCCATCCCCATGAAGTGATGTACATTTTTTTTCTGTCTTCTCCTTTAGTACTGAAATTTTAAGTCATTTTTTCTGAGTGGTTAAAATTTATATTGATTTTGAGGTGGTTAGATCTGTTGCACCTATTTTCTAGCTTTTTTTTTTTTTTTTTTCCTGCACTGAAATTACTAATCTCGTTGTAATCAGTAGGCACTTAAGAGAATAGCAGATCTGAGTATATCATCTCCTGGAGAATTCCTTTCCTTAAGAATGGGGTGTATGTTTTCTTTGAAAGAGACTAGAGTTGAAGTCAGAGGACCAGAGCTAGTGAGAGCCCTTTCACTGACAGGCTCACGTCCTCCTGCAGGTAACCTCCCCCCGTTTCTGGGTCCTTCATCTGTAAAGCTGGGTGGTTGGACTGAATTCTTTCTGTGACCCCAGCCAGTTCTGAAGAATCTCTGGTGTTCAGACACACATGGCTTTGAATAATAGGTTATAAGAAATAGGAATGTTAGAGAGGGAAAGACTAATGATTTTTCTGTTGAATACGTAGGATAAACGAATTTTTAAACAGTGACTTTTCTGTCTTTGCAAATATCACCAAATCTACACAGGAGCTCAGTTGGGGTGGGGATGACATTGCCTTTGTTCCTTAATCAAACAACTAGAAAAGGAGGTTACTGTTCTTGTTAAGTTGATTGGAAATGTCATAGAATGCAATTATTTGTAACTGCTCCATAGACTCTTTCTGCATTTATTTCCCTCCCCCCTCTTTTTGTTTTCGATGTGATACTTAAACAGCCTTCATTTGCCATGAGTAAGTAACCTAACTTTAAAAGCCTTTATCCACTTGTTCTATTTAACAGAGTTTCTTTGTCTCCCTTCACCTACATCTCATTAGGGAAATTCTAATAAGAATGGTCGTCATCAATGCTGCTGCTGGATTTAAGTGCAGCTGCAAATTAACTGTATCTGCTCAGTGGCCCCAGCAAGCAATGTCCCTAGTAATAGTGGCCTAAGAAATGTTGGTTACAATGAATGAGATAACTCCTTTAGATATATATTTTTCAAGTCCTTGAGCTTGGTCGGTTAAATATAAATGGATTGTTCAGTAATGCTAGTCCCAGTAGAGAGGCGGTTCTGTATTCTGAGTGTAAATTTCTCTGTGCTTTAATGAGACGACTTCAGAACTAGCTGTACATTTTTCATTAAGTACGTTGGGGAAAAGTTATGTATCCTTCTTTACCATTCAGATTCCAATCATAGTTTATTTTAAGCATATAGATTCACTTTTTGTTTCTATAATTTTACAGGAAATTATTAATTCCTTGCCTAACATAGTAAATGACAAATATGGAAGGAAAGTCCTGTTGTATTTACTAAGCCCCAGAGATCCTGCACACACGGTAAGAGAGATCATTGAAGTTCTGCAGAAAGGAGATGGTAACGCACACAGGTGAGGGACAGTAGAATAAAGGGCTTGGGCCCTTTATTCCTCTGCTCTGATTGTTCATTCATTTTGAGTGGCATGTGCTTCCATAAATCTACTCACATGTGTACACCTCTCATGCTCCCTCCCTCTCTAAAACTCCAAAGGTGAATTCCACTTTTAAGCCTGTAGTTTTGGCAGATTCTTAAAGTTTTTATCCTGAAAAGGAAATGAAAGCATCATGCCAAAAGAACGCCTCTGAGGCCCAGCACATAGTAGGCGCTCAGGTGTGTGTTTTGCTTTATGTTTAAAGCAACTGGTACCACTTAATCAAGTACGCTAGGGAGCAGAATCCATAAAGTAGTCCAAACATGTGTTGTCAGATACTGTGTTATTGTCGTTATTTGGTTTGGGGTTGGTTTGAGATTTTTTTTTTTTGTATTACACAAGGCAAGCTTCACTTATTGAGTGCTTGTTCTGTGCCAGGCACTGTTCAGATCCTGGGGACACAAAGATGAAAGACAGATATCCCGCCCTCAAACTGCTTATCTACGTGCACAACAGAGCGTGGCACAAACTGTTATAAGCCCTTAGAGATTTCTGTGATAATAAAACACCATATTTCCTTTGCTATTTATCTTACCTTAATTCTTCTTTCAACATGTTACCACAGTAAGAAAGATACAGAGATCCGCCAACGAGAGCTCTTAGAATCCATTTCTCCAGCTTTGCTAAGCTACCTGCAAGGACACGCTCAAGAGGTGGTGCTGGATAAGTCTGCGTGTGTGCTTGTGGCTGACATCCTGGGAGCTGCCATTGGAGACGTGCAGCCCGCCATGAATGCCGTCGCCAGTTTGGCAGCGGCAGAGCTGCATCCTGGTGGCAAGGATGGAGAGGTACTGTGCTGTCATGAGACAGGTGGGAAATATGACTCCACATACCTGCAGAGGAAAAACAAAATCCTCTTAATGCTGTCGGTGATTGACCCAGGCTGTCTTTCCAGCATATTCTGTGTTCTTAATTTTGTTTTGAATTTGCTGTGGACTTTTGCACTTCTTTCATTTGTATGTACTTCTTTTCTCAACCTCAAGGGCTGCTTATGTTTCCATTTTCCTACGCTCTTCCTGTAGAAAGCCTTATTAATCCTTCCAGGTCCTCGGAATCCTTCTCCGTGAAGTCTTCCTTAATTCCCTCTCAATCAGAAAGTTTTTGCTCTTTCTGATAGCTCCTGCCTATGTTATTTGGGCCTTGTGTTATTCTGCCTTGTATCTTAAGTTTCTTGGTTCATGCACTGGACCCCCAAAAAAGAGAATACCATTTGGGGAAACACAATACTTAAATAAATATGCACACAAATGATTATTTATTGTAGAATAGAGATACGTGCTGTGAAGGAAAATGCCAGGTTCTATGGGATTACGTACAAATGGGAGCCAGCCTGTCCTAGGAGGACTTCCTGAGGCAGTGAAAGCTAAGCTGAGACCCAAAGGACTGGTAGCTAAGTGAAGAAAGAAGATTCTAGGCAGAGAGAAGAGCATGTGCGGCCGCCTTGGAGGAAGGAAGAAGCTTGGCATGTTTGAGAACAGGAGGCTCAGGGGGCTGGAAATCAGTGAGCAAAGGGAAGAGGAAGGCGGAAGCCAGATCCTGCCCGGCCCTCGCCCCGCACTGGGTTGTGAGCTCCTGATGGACCCACATGGATGGGGAGCCCACTGTTTTCTGACACAGGAGATGGGGAAAGAAATGGGCCATGGATCTTAGAGACGCCCTGGCTCCTGCCCTCACAGAGCAGATCCTGTTAACAAATTGGGACGATGCCTGTGTAATGAAAGTCCCTCTGTAAGGACACAGGGCCTGTTGTCTCCCGTGCTGGACAAGGAGAGATCCTAGGGGATCTCTGTGCGAACAGTTGGTATGGCCCTTGGAAAGGAGTGAGATTAAGCTGAACGATGCTTTCTTGGCCTGCTCATCAGGTAGTGCTCCTCGGGCATCACCTTAAACGATGATTTAAACATCATTCAGCACTAGGTTTTAATGTTTCTGCTGTAGCGTTCTGTCCCATCGGTTTCTTTGCTCCTCAGAATGGCGTATGACAATCTGGAAAGTGGTTAGCATGATCTTAAGATGAGCCTGGTGGTAGAGCTGTTCAAACTGGAGCTCATGAAGCTGAATGTGAGCTGCCTCAGTGGCCATGTTATCCTGAATAACCATCTTCATTTCAGTCAGGGTTGGACTAGATCTCTCGTCCCTCCAGGTGTAGTAGTCATTGTAGATAAAGACCTCTTAAGCCTTTTGGAACTTTCAACTCACCTGAGACTTTATCCGTATGTGGTGATATAGAGTGAATGAAAACAGCTTTTTAATTAATATGTTCTTGACCCCTCACAGCTTCACGTTGCAGAACATCCTGCAGGACATCTAGTTCTGAAGTGGTTAATAGAGCAAGATAAAAAGATGAAAGAAAGTGGACGAGAAGGTAGGCTGTGCAACTTGACCTTTTCTTGTATTGGATGTGGAATTTCAGTAATGTCTGGCATCCCTGAACTTTATGCCGGCCATTTAAGTTCAAATGAAAGTCTGTTGAGTTTGTGAGTAAGAAATGATTTAGTGGTTGCAAATAATGCTTTTTCCCCCTGGAAATTTGTCTCCTAGAATCCTTTCATTTTCTTTCCCTTTCCCACCCTCCCTCCCTTTCTCTTTTCCCTCCTCTGCTACTTCAGACTTCAAAACGGGCTTGTCCAGCGTTCTAAAATGCCATTTTATTCTTTGAGGATGGTGAGAGCAGAGTAGGAGGGCCAGTTTGTGAGTATCATCATCCCAATTGAAAAGCATATTTATCTTTAGTTTTGAGGAAAGGATAAGCAGAAGAAAATTATCTTCATCAGAGAATTTTGAACTGGTGCCTATTTGGCATTGAAATATATATGACCAAAGAGCAAGCCAGTCCTTGGCACTTCCTGGTTTTTCATAAACCTTACAGCTGCTCTGTAGAAACTCAGCTCTCAAGAGGAGGACAGCATCTTTTATTTATTGATGAGTGAAAATTTGCATATCATTCCCCTCTCAGTCCTGTCTTTGACCAGACCTTCTCTTTCTAAATTCAAACTCCATCTGGTATTTTAGCCACTAAAGAGGCTTCCTCCCACTGAGTTAAAACAGTTTGGGCTTTCTATTACTGTGTCTGAAAAAAGTGACAGATCATGAATTTATGTCTTGAGGCAAGTTGCAGTTCTAATGGCTAGTGAGGCAATCAGTATAGTAGTAGAACTGTCACTTCTCACTCTACCTTTAAGAACAGAGACTTGGGCCTATTTCTCACTGTAAATTTTTTATAAAACAGGAAGCTTCTGGTAATAAATTTTGAAGAAAAAATAATGTATTGAATTATCTTTTTATTATTAAAAAGTTGGTGCATAGTTGAGCTGAGTTTATGTCAGAAAAGTTGTCTTGCTTTTAAAATCCAAGCAATTTTCTAGTGACTTTTCTCCTTATTTAAATTGCCCTGGCAACCCTAAAACACATCTGTTTGAACTTGATGTATTTGTCATTTTCATGTAGCACCAAATGAGTGACTAGCTGTCTTGGTTATCTGTTGCTGTGTAACAAGCCACCTCAAAACTTAGTTTTCAAAACAACAGTCATTTGGTCGGTGTTTGGTGGAGCTCAGAAGCTCTACTCTGAGTCATCTGGGGCTGCTTGGCTTGGGGTTGGATTATCCACTTTCACAATGGCTGGCAGTGGCTAAGTCCAGCAGCCTTGGTTCCTCTCCCTAGGCTGTTGGGTTTCCTCACAATATAGTGGTTGAGTTTTAGGAGGACAAAGTAGGTGCGTGGTACTTTCATGATTTAGCCTCAGAAGTTATTTAAGGGCAGTTGTACTGTACTCTCTTGATTAAGTCAGTCACAAAGGCCCACCCAGTTCAAAAGGAGAAGACATCAGTTCCACCTTTAGATGAGGGAGTGGCACTATTCTAGAAGCATACACAGAAAGGAGATATTGTTGTGGTCACCTTTGGAAAACATTGTCTGCCTCACCAGCTGATTTCTGTCCCTCTTGAGCATGTGCCACGAAGAGTAAAATAGTCATAGGCCTCTTGGCTTCTAAAGGCTCCTCATATTTGGCCATCTTTGAATTTTACATGCTACCTACCCAAGATGTTTGCCTTTGAGATAGGTAGTCCCCACCTCCATCTGTACCAGATCCTAGTCTTCAGAATTTCTCCTTTGTCCAAGAGTTAGTTAACACTTAGATGGCACAGTGAATAAGATAATACACTCTGAGACCTTGGGAATCAGATGTGCTATAATAACAAAAGATGAATCGTATTTTTGATGGGTGAACGAATGTTTAGTGTTGTAGAGAGAAGTTGCCAGGTGTGCGCCAGAATAGTCATTTGACTGTTAATTGTGTTCACGGCACCTTCTGAGTGAGCATTTTCCTTGAGGGGAAACTTGATTTTAACCAAACACGAGGTGCTGCTGTCAAACATTTACTTCCTGAATAATTTTCAGGTCAGGGTTAAATCATTAAATAGTACAAAGAAATGCAAACATGACCAAGCGAGCATTTTATAAGAAGTCATTGTTTCTCTTGAGTAATTACTGCTAAACATAGCTGAGGATTTGGGTCAGAGTTGAGAGAAATGGCTGTATTAAAAACGTATTACATAAAGCTGAGCTAGAATTTTTAGTGTTAAGTGATACTGGGTGAGAACTCTTTATTAGCTTTCTCATTAAAACACGTTTCCAGCTTTAAGGGTAGTAGAGAGAGAGAGTGGGAGTTTAAATCTTGGTATATGATGTTCATTAAGTTTATTTTACAGGTTGTTTTGCAAAAACACTCGTAGAGCTTGTTGGTATGAAGAACCTGAAGTCCTGGGCTAGTGTCAATCGAGGAGCCATTATTCTTTCTAGGTATGTAGAATGTGTGCCTTTTTCTGCTCAGGGCCCTCATCCTCAGTGCCCGTGAGTGCAGAACATGCTTCCTTCACACACACTTCTCAGTTCTAATGTCTGTTTCCAATAGTCCAGTATTCCTGTCAGTTAGTCTTGGTCTAGACAAGTGTACCAAATATTAGAGAGCAAATGTAACTCTTTCCATCAGTCCTTACAGTTTTTTTCATATGCCCTCTTTTGGATGGCAAGCATCATAAAATTATGGCATTCACAAGGCATCATTTGATTGTTTCACCACATTTATGGTTTTGACCAAAGTTTACTTGTATTCTTTTTTTAATGGATTAGTTTTGTTCCTGTAAAAACTGACAGAGTTGTTTTTCAAATCGTGACTGACTTTACTGACTTTGTTTTCAACTATTCTAAAAGGATTCGAGAAACATTTGCTATTAAAGTCTACATGCTAATTAATCTTTGTTTCTAATTAAAATGATAGAAAACTGATGATTTGTAAATTGAGACATATGCTTAACTTGTATATTGTTGTTTGGACATAGGTTGAGTTTATAATTTACAGGTCATTGAAATTTCCATGTATTCTATTACCAGATAAAACCCTTTTATTAAGGATATTCATTTAAAAATAGATTTGTGTGTTGTTTTGAAGTAATCACTGTTGATTTTTTTCGCCCTGCTGTGTTATCGAGATTTGGAAAAACAGTTACCAGTCTCAGCTTGAATTTCCCACAGTATTTCACATGCAAGTTACTATGCAATTTAATTTGTATATGTTTATAAATGTTGTAAGCATTTCTTCAATATATATTTTGATTTGGTACACATATACTCACAAATACGTACATTCCAAACGGGCGTTCATTATTTTTAGCTATATCAGTATCTCCAAATATATGGGTGATACAGATCACTAGTTTATTTCTCATTAAAATTAGCTAATTTTCCAGTTGATGTAGAACAGCCGGAGTCCATTAGCTGAAACATGAACTTTTTTGACATGAATTTCTTTACTGGGCATTTGGAATGTTAACACCTACTGACACATTCTTTCATTACACTCAATTAACTAAAAATTCTGGCAATGCCGTAAAATTAATTTTTTTTTTTAACATCTTTATTGGAGTATAGTTGCTGATTCACTTTGTTATACAGCTATATGTATACATATATCCCCATATCCCTTCCTTCTTGCATCTCCTTCCCGCCCTCCCTCTCCCACCCCTCTAGGTGGTCACAAAGCACCGAGCAGATCTCCCTGTGCTATGCAGCTGCTTCCCACTAGCTATCTATTTTATATTTGGTAGTGTATATATGTCAGTGCTACTCTCTCACTTCGTCCCAGCTTACCCTTCCCCCTCCCTGTGTCTTCAAGTCCATTCTCTACGTCTGTGTCTTTATTCCTGTCCTGCCCCTAGGTTTATCAGAAGCAGTTTTTTTTTTTTTTTTTTTAGATTCCATATATGTGTGTTAGCATATGGTATTTGCTTTTCTCTTTCTGACTTACTTCAGTCTGTATGACAGACTCTAGGTCCATCCACCTCACTACAAATAACTCAATTTCATTTCTTTTTGTGGCTGAGTAATATTCCATTGTATATGTGCCACAGAACCAGGAAGAAATAGAAAATATAAACAGACCAGTCACAAGCACTGAAATTGAGACTGTGATTAAAAATCTTCCAACAAACAAAAGTCCAGGACCAGGTGGCTTCACAGGCAAATTCTATCAAACATTTAGAGAAGAGCTAACACCTATCCTTCTCAAACTCTTCCAAAATGTAGCAGGGGGAGGAACACTTGCAAAGTCATCCTACGAGGCCACCGTCACCCTGATACCAAAACTGGACAAAGATGTCACAAAAAAATAAAACTACAGGCCAATATCACTGATGAACATAGATGCGAAAATCCTCAACAAAATTAATTTTTAAAGATTGCTCATCAATCAGAGCTCCCCTTGGGTGGATTTCAAACATGAGAAGGATACTGTAGGTTTATTATGGAATACTCCTTAAAACGGGAATATGAAATATCTGAACAATGAAGTATCTGAGGTTCTAAAGGGAAGTGAAACTGGCGATAAATTAATAATTGATTAATATAATAATTATTTTTATTTGGCTTTAGAATATTGTCATGTGCTTGTTTGGCAAAATTCTTTCCTTGTTTATATTTTTCTTTAAAACTCGTGCAGTATGTGTGTGTGTGCGTGTTTGTTTTTGTTTGTTAGTTTTGCTAAATCTTTTTTAGAGTAAGTGACAAAGTGTCATTCTGGGTGAAAAAATCAGCCTTGTATGCAGTCTGAAAAATAACTCAGGGAAGCATAATTGTCTAGCATTTAAATGCATGAGCTCTAGACAGACTGCCTGGGTTCCAGTCCCAGCTCACTGTGTGGCCTTGGGCAAATTATTCAGCTTTTCTGAGCCTTAATTTTCTTGGATGTAAAAGGAGATTAATAATAATCCTAGGTTGTTATGAAAACTAAATGGGATGATGCATACATAATGCTTAGCATTATGCCTAATGCGTGTGTTCAGTAAATATTAACTTGTATCACTATTATGCACTGTGTGACTGTGTGTTTAGCCAAGGTTTATAAAATAAGAACACCTGTGAGTCAGAAGTCTATTGAGAGGGCACTTTACTTTTCAGCTTTGCAGGTGGCAAGCAGTACTTGTTGCTTGTCTTCCACAAGCATGTCCTCCTCTCTATGGACATGATGGAAATTATTGGGACCAGGGTCTTTCAAACATGCCAAGTGATTTCTTTCTGGATTGTGTTTCAGTGGTCAACATTTAAACGTGGTCATGAGGAAGTTGGGGGAGAATAGGAAATTCGGCCCTGGGGTTTGGTGGTTGAGTGCCTGTGACTTGGCCCCTATTTAGAGAAAGGGGCCTACTTGTTGCCAGTCTGCAGAGCTCTGCTCACATGTGATAAAGTACGCCAGCAAGGTCTCAGAGAGCAGAGCTGACCTCATTCTGTTGAATGACTCACACTGATCGAGTGGTTAACTAGGAGCCAGGCTCTGGCTAGGTGCTTCAGATACGGGATCATGTGAGCCTCAAAACACAGCCCTGTGAAGAAGGCGGGTTCTTTTGTTCCCATTCCGCAGGCCAGGAAACTGAGTCTTTGAGAATTTAAATAGCATGCTCTTGGTTGTATAGTTACTGAGTGGCAGAGGCAGGTTTCAAATCTGGGTAGTTAAGCTCCAAGGTAAAGCTCTTTACCCCTTCACTCAATGTTTTGGCAGTAGAGTTCAGTAAGAAGGCCATTCATTAACTGCTTATCTTTCATGCCCCCCCACCTTTCCTCGTGTACACCTATTCACGCATGTTAATTCAGTCACTCAGTGAGCATTTCTTGACTGTCTGCTCTGTGTACGTGGTGCCGTGAGATAAATAAAGCACAGGGTCCTTGCTCCTTAGCTTTTCTAGGTGGAGAAGGAAAGGTAGAATAAATGTGGTAAACAATTTTAAAGCAGGGTGTTCATCCTAAGACAAAGTGAAAGCAGGACCAATTATGTGGTTTTAGAATATAGGCTACTAGCCCCCATCATTCATCTGATGAATGGGGAAAAAAAACTATTTATAGTTACACAACTTGTCTCACAAGTCAATGAATTTTTTGTACTGTGTGCGAAGGTAGTATTTGCAGACAATCTAAGGGTTTTTTATGAAATTTAATTTTTTGTTTGTTAATTTTTGTCTTCTCTCTTCAGCCTTCTCCAGAGCTCTGATCAAGATGTTGCAAATAAAGTCAAAGCTGGATTGAAAAGCCTTATTCCCACATTGGAAAAAAACAAAAACACCAGCAAAGGAATAGAAATGCTACTTGAAAAACTGACTGCCTAAGTAGAAACAGTTAAGAACAAGTTGGAGTCGTTTTTCCTCTTCCGTTTTCCCAGTACAGGAAAGAAGGGCTAGGGTCCATCTTACTGGTCATTTGCGTGCTCTGTATATGTGTTTCTTCTTTGTATAAGAATCTATTTATAAAATGATTTCTAAAAATGGCCTTTTTAAGAAAAAAATCTCAGCCTTCTCTTTTATCATATTGAATAGTAAGCAAATCACGATGTAAAAGGTTTTAACAGTCGTACACAGTGGGACCAACCAAATTTATATAAAGTAGTTGCGTGCGTTGATTCAGGGGAGAAGACATCTTCAGTGAACAGTAGTCTGAGAGGGCTTCATGGAGGAGGAGGAACCTGAGAGTTTCCTGCTTCAGAGGAAGGCAGGATGTGGTAAAGAAGAGCCACGGGGAGTCCTTGGTGGGAGCAGTGAGGTGGCAGTCAGTGGTTTTGAACTGAACTTCAGGAAGGCTTGGGGCTTGTTGGGTACAGGGATGGGGATACTCTACATCCAGGACAGCTGCATTCCTAGCTGCCTTATGGATTGGGTGCCATGTTAGATTTTGTTGGAAACAAGCCACTCCAGGAAGTTAAGATTTGTAGGGGCAAATGTGCTGGATGAATTAGGGGATCATAGTGGGTAGCGGTGTTAAGGTCATTGTCACAGGGAAAATCTTCCTGTCTTTGAAACTGGGCCTTCCAAGTAAATAGCTCCTTGTAGTGAGACTTTCTCTCTTGGGACTTTCCCTAAAGTAGTTGAGGCCTACAGGGTTTGAGTTAGAAGGATACACAAATTTGTTAATAGTGCAGAAGTTGCAATTTAAGTACAAGTAGGATGTTTGAATTTTAAAACTACACTTGGCTTCCAAGCAACAAAGCTTGGAAGGATTGGTAGACCTTGGAAGAATTCATAACCAGGCTCATGTAGCCCTGCCTATGAATACCTGACTGCTTTCGAAACCGAGCTTTGGGGCTTTCTCTAAGTAGCCGGCTGTAACAGGACACCCACTCAGGTCTGTCACTGCAGTTACACCTCAGGAGAACGGCTGTGCCTTTCCTACCAGACCGCTGGGTCCCAGGACTACTCCCAACTCACGAGCTGCCAGGACGTTACCTGCTGCCCTCTTCTGCGGGTGCATTGAACCCTGCAGGAGCAAAAGAGCCGATGCCTGTAATTCTCTTTTGGTGTGGATTCTCCCCCTACCCCCCCCCCGCCTCCCCCCAACCCCTACCCAGCCAGGTCTAAGGGTAGAGGTGGGACCCTTGGGGGAACTGGGGGTGGGGTGGGAGACAATGGGGAAGAGCTTGCTTTTGTTTGACTGATACATTGCGTGTTTGTTTTCCGTATAAAGGGCCCATTTGGAAAGAGAGGGGGACAGAAATTCTGCTGTTTGTTCCATCTGTAAGACTAAAAAAATAACATCCGTAGTTTTGAAAGTTAGAATATTATGAAGCATATAACAAGAGCAGAAATCCTTCTTCTGCCCCACTCCTCCACACCCCTGCCTTGTCCTCCCCAGAAGCAACGACTTTCAGTTCTTTTTAGCTCTAAGTTTTTAAATATATGATTTTTGTGGGTTAAAAAAAAAAATGTATCTGTTTTAGGCATTTTCTTTTAACTTCCTGTTATGGAAAAATACAGATTAAGACTCTTCACCACCACTGTCCCTGTACTTCTTTTCTTTCCATTTTCCCAGTAGAATTGCATCATCTTTGATAAATCGGTGTTCAGTTTATATGATTATGTTGACGTCAGTTGTTAAATACTGAAGGAAGTAGTGAGCTGTCATGACATTTCCTATACCATTTTTTTTTCCCGGAATGAATAAATTGCCTCATTTATTTTTATTTGCTTACTTTCCTACATTCCTATAATTAATTTTTCTCAAACTGTCCATCAGAATTGCATACACTCTTCTCCAGTAGGCATTTTCCTCTTTTTTCAGCCTGTCAAGGCTCGCATGTTATTCTGGGGTCGACCCCTTTCCCGATGGCTCCAGTGTGTCCCACCCATCTAGTGTGCCTCCAGTGGGTCATAGATGTGCTGAAATTTTAACAGCTTCAACCCTTACTCCACCAGGCCATACAAACGTTTCCCTTGTGTGGCTCATGCAAAAGAACACTGGTATGAACTAATCCCAGGGGCCCTTTCCTTAAGTCAGTGATGGATTTAGGAAGAAGCCTGGCCAGTGGACCTCGGAAGAGAAGTATATTCCTGGGAGAGGTTCCTTTGGTCTCACACCCACAAGGAACAGAGTCCGTTTCCTGCTGGCTGACATTAGTATATGCAGAAAGCATACTGAGGATGGCTGAGCAAAAGGTTGAAAGAATCGGAAACTTTGATGTTGAACTGCTGAATAAATCAACTCCTGGAGCTGCCCTACCCCTGAACTTCCTGTTATGTGAGAGAATTAACTTTCATTTATCATTTAGGCCATTTTGAGCTGGATCTTTAGACACTTGCAGCCAAAATGGTGCTAACCTGTCAGTGAACACTGCCTTCCACACCATCCAGTACATCAGGTCACCTGGCAGACACCTCCGCTGGAGCCAGCTGGCTTTCTGAGTGTCCTAAGAACCCGCAGCACAGCCATCCTCATCCTGGGCCTTCCCTTCATGTCTCCTAGGGAAAGCCCATTCCAGGATCCCATGCATTTCATTTTCTTGCTTAACATCCTCTTTTGAATGGGGCACAATCTCTAGCAGCTTCCTGAGAAAGAATGCATATGAGGTAAAATTTTAAAGTCTGAATGTCTATTCTACCCTTTCATACCTGGACACCTAGTTTAGCTGGATATAGAATTCTAGTTTGAAATTAATTTTGCCTTGGAATTTTGAAGACATTGGTCAATATTTTCTTTGGCTTGCAGAGTTACTATGGAAGTCTAATGCCATTCTTATTATCAGTCTTTTATATGTGGCCTTTTTTGTGGGGGGTGGTTGTAAGGGGTTTCTCTGAAAGGTTTCAGGACTTTTTTTATCCGCAGCCTCCTTGTACTTCAGGATCATGTGCATTGCTGTGTGTCATGTGTGTCTGCTCTTTATTCTTCGTGCTGGGTGCTTGAGGATTTTAGTCGGAGACGTGAAGCCCTTCCATTTGGGGCCTGTATCTGTATCGTCTCCCTAACCCCCTCCTCCTCCAACCCTATTTTCTCTATTCTTTCTCATTGAAACTCCTGTTTTGCAGATTTCGAATGCTGATTTGATCCTCTAATTTGCTTTTTCAATTCTTTGGCTCTTTGTTTTGCTTTCTGGGTGAGATATTTCCTCCACTTTCTCTGTCAGCCCTTCCATTGACGTGTTCTTTTCTTGCTTCTTGAATGAAGTATCTCTTAAATCCCTAGGAATGTTGTCTTTTTTGTTTGTTTGTTTTACCTTGCTTTCTCTCTTTTCTTGTGTCTGCACTTTTTGTCTCTCATGTTTGAGACTTTCTGGGAGAGATCTTTGGCTCTCCTTTATATACTTAAGACACTTAAAACTGATCAGAAAGGGGGCAGGCCCTTCTGGACTGTCGACTGCTCATTACACGGGTGACGAGGTATGGATGCTCCTGTTTCACTGGAGTCCTCCAGATGTCAGGATCCATAGGCCTTGTGTCGGGGCCATTCTGTGCCTCTAGAGGGAAATCCACCTGGCAGCCAAAATTCTGGTTGCTCAACACTGTGTGCAGATTTTCATTAACCCACCTGCTTTGAGTACAGCACCTCTCCCTCATGTCCTTTTACACCTGGCACCCCCCTGTCTGAAGAAATCGAACCACTGTGAGTCCACAAAATAAACTCTCAGCCTTCTGCCAATGTGTGGAGTGGTAGTCAACCAGTTTTAGCCAATCCCCCTGTTTTCCATCCTAGGCCTCACCCCAGCTTTCCCCAGTACTTAGCACCTCTACTTGCTGGGATTCTCTGTAGATCACAGTGAGAATTAACTTGCTCCTCTGCTTATACGTGGTATTCAGCTTTCTTGGCCCTGATAACTTTCTCCGTGGCTTCCTCTTTTTCCAGATATTTGTTGTTGTTCACTCACTGATGGCTTCTCTCCTGTTTGTTTCTTTCTTTGTTTTGACTTTCTACCATTTTAATTTATTCTTAGCAGAAATCAACAAATGGTTTTAACCAAATTGAGAACAACCTACCTGGCTGAATGGAGGATGTATTTTCCATGGAAAAGTTTCCTGCTTTTGAGAATGTCTTTAATTTTAAAATTTAGCTTTTGTAGCTTTCAGATTGCACCCCATGCTTTTCTAAGGGATCGATCTGACGTTGCCTAGAATGAAGGAGAACCTGTTCCCCTTTAAGCCTGGGGTAATGTGTGTTTGCCTAATGGAATAAGGCTTCCTGCTTGCCTGAACGCAAAGGATAGGCTCTTTAAAATATGCGATAGCACTTCTGTTTCTGTTTGCAATGAAATTTTGAAAAGGTTACATCTTAATTATAGCAGATTAGTCACCCTTAAGAGTATGTCTTACAAAGACAAGAGTGTGTGTATATTTTTAGAATAATGGTTAAGAGAGTACAAGGTCTCAGAAAAAGCAGCAACAGTTTATACTGAGCCACTAATCAAACTATTTCTAACTATTTCTAAAACTAATGAACTTAAATAAGCATAAAAATCTGCCACTTGAACTTTTTTCTCACCTCTGAAACTGTTTAACCTAAGGAAACTAAGGTTATAATCATCTCCATCTGTTAAGGACTGAATTCATCGTGTCCCCTTCAAGTGTGTGTGTGGGAATCCTAACTGCCACTCCCACCTCTGTACCGTACCTCAGAAAATGACTATCTGCAGATGGAGTCTTTAAAGAGGTAATCAGGGTAAAATGAGGTCTCATGGGTAGGCCCTAGTTCAGTATGACTGGTATCCTTGTAAGAAGAGATCAGGACATACATAAAGAGAAGATCATGTGAAGGCAAGAGAGAAGAGGGCCATCCACAAGCCAGGGAAAGAGGACTCCAAATGAAACAAACCCTGCTGATACCTTCATCTTGGATTTCCAGCCTCCAGAAGCTGTTTGAGGAGATAAATTGCTGTTGTTTTCGCCACCCAGTCTGTGGTATTTGTTAGGCAGCCTTAGGAAACTAAGACACCACCTTTCCTTTTCTAAATTCAAAACCTCCACCACCACAGTGCCTCCAAATTCCCTACGCTTTTTCCCAGATGAATTCTTAAGGGTTTAAATGAAGTCAACCAGTAGATACCTTCTTTGGATTGGTCTTTTATGAATGGTAACTAAACGGCCGCTCTGCTCTGCATTCCAGAGTTTGCAAACAGACACTGATTGCTGTGGGCATGTTTGTACCCAAAACAGTGACTTGGAAGATAGTGCCATGTTTCCACTTGCATCCCTGTGAAGGACTGGTGTTTGGAATCTTTCATCAAAATGATTTCTAATGTTTAAACATGGCCTCATGCCCATTGCTGAATGTAAGTGGACAAAGAGAGCTCCAAAAACATGGTAATGAGAAATTTTGGTCCGTGCTGTCTTGTTTTTAGGGGAATTAATTCTATCTTGGGGGAAATGATTAGTACTTAGTTGTGCCGATATGTGATAGCACTTAAGTGGAAGGTGATAGAAATCTGGTAAGGTTATGAGAATCATCTGACTGTGCTCTTGATGACTATAATTAAGCATAATGAATAATTTAGATATTTTAAATGACTTCCAGATGCTTGAAAACAGACTTTCAGATAGAAATCCTCTTGCATTTAAAACTCATGTTCTTATTGATAAACCTGCCAGTAAAGACATTGACTTGCTGCTGTTACATTCAACAGTAGACAGTGATAGAAAGAATGAACATGATTTTTAAAGACCTGTGTAACAGCAAGGAAGTGCTTTTGAGGAAATGGACAAGTCTTGGGTATTTTTTTTCTTGCCCAATCAACTATTCTGCCCCATCTGTATTGCTTAATACTTAAATCTAGTTCTAAACGTAGATGTATTGAAACCCATTGCATCTGCGTGTAACACAACCTGGTGGACGTGTGTTCTGGTCTAGCTGGTACCTCTTTGGGGGCTCCCCTCCTCTCACGTTTCAGTCATCCCGTTTGTGTAGGGTGAGCCCGTCATGACCTGCCTTCATCAGGTGCACGTGACCCAGGTCTCCCAAATCACACCACCATTCACTTGGCCACGATGATTAGTTAATGGGTAAAGTGCTCTTTTTAATAAATAGCATCAAATCAGAATCTGGCATGGGACCAAAACAAGAACATTTAGAGCTCTGGGGCTTCACTGGGTCACTGTGAGGTTTAACTCAACTTAAATTGAGTTTATATGTGAAAAGGACCTAGAACTGGGCCTGAATACACAGGTTGGGGCTCACTCCCAGGGCCAGGCTTTCTAGTGGCCAGGTAGAATCATGGGAGATTTGGAGATTGCTGGAAAGCTTTGTTGTCACAAAGCCATGACTTGGAAGTCAAAGTTCCCATTGTTGAGTTTCTTTGACATCAAACATTCCAGCAACCCTTGCCCCAAAATGCAGTATTACACTTGCACTTTTGAGTTTGTATTGGCTAAGAAATCACATAGGAAGGTCCATGAATTCATTACCACTTTTAAATACATATTTTACAATCAATTTAAAACAACTGTGTACCTTTGAAAAGCCTTCACTCCATTTGTAGCTAGGGCTTGGGGCAAGGTAGGGTCTGCAGGCCCCCTGCAGTCTCTTCTGCCCACAGCTTTGGAAGCATGTGTGAAAGCACTTGAGCCCAAATTGGCTCTTTTTTAAATGCAAATAACCCTGATAGGAACAGCACCTTCAGCTGTAGCCTGTGATTAACACCTTCCTTTAAAGTCTATCAACTTGTTCGGGTAGAATGCTGAGAGCTAGGCAGCTTGGAGAGGGAGTTCGTTTCCTTGGGAAGGAGCAAGGGGTAATTTGAGGTCATTCACCTGGGCCAAAAAGCCTAGGAACAGCAGAGAAGTACAGGGTTTCAACTTGCTTAGTGGTCTTGTCATGCAGAGATGGGTATGAGTCAGCACCAGGAGACACTGTGGGCCAACTCCAGGTGATTGCTTTGTAGAGGAAGTTGCCTTGGATTTGTTTGAGAAGCTTGGACCCAGCGTGGGTTCTGCCACTTACTAGGCAGGTGATTTTGGTCCTCAGTTAACTCATCTACAAAACAAGCCACCTGCTTCATGTTCCCTCAATTAATAGACTTTTTTAAACAAGAGCACTCACTACAAATGGGCGGGGTTTTTGAGAGCAGTACCGCAGTGAAAAGCACTTGGAGTTTGTTTTCAGAAGATCTGGCTTTGAAGCTCGGCCCTGAGTCTGACCAGGAATGTGAGTCACAATCTTTAGAAACTTCTGTTTTCTTATTTATAAAAATAGAGTTAGCACCTGAAAATTTCAGAGGGTTGAGGTCAGAATCAAATGAGATTGTGTATGTGACGGTGCCTTGTAAAACTTTGTAGGTGTTCATGATTCCCCAGATAGATTGGATATTCCTTGCCTTGCTTGGTTCCCAAGTCACAGGGTTGCAGTGTGCCAGGGACTTGGCCAGAGGTGCAGGGTGGAAGAAGGGGAGAAAGAGGACCAGTAGTTCAGGGGAATAACCTTCGGTGACTTAAGTTAATACAAGAAGTACACAACCCTCCTCCACCAGGATTGTGGTGGGACGGGCATGTTCTGACTCACCTTAGAAGCAGGTAATACGTTGTACTTTGATTCTACAGTACAGTAAATCCTGCATTTGGGATAAGGTGAGAGCTCAGCAAAAGGCGTTTGAGGCCTGGCCTGGGAATCGAAGGATTAGTATGGTAGAATGAAAAGAGCTTGGGATAGATGTGAGTTCTAACCCCCAACCCACCAGTAGATCAGGTGGTTTCTAGATGGGGTGCTCAAAGTCCCAGTTTGCCCTGAGATGCCTTGGGAGCAGCACTGTGGTAGGAGGTGGGGGCAGAGCCGATGGGGCTCTTGACCAGCCACCTGGGCTCCAGTGAGAGCAGCCCCACTAATATCTGTTTAACGTGTTCAGATTTGGAGTTAGGTTTCTTTTTGTAACAGGGTTCTGCTGTTAAAAACAAACAAAAAGCTAGAAAACCACAGAGATTGCAATCTCCTGCTCTGTGTCCTCAATGCCACATGCAATCAGAAAGCTGAGCCAGAAGGGAGGCATTAGACTGCAAGCAGATTTCCTGTGAAGCCAGCGAGGCTTAAGCATCTGGGCCGCTTGCTTGCTTGGCATTCCAAAGCCTGCTACATCATTTTGTATTCATAATTTAATTTTTTCTTAAGGGGAGATCCTAAATTGTACAGGCTTTAGGCCCCACAAATCCTGGATCCCTTGCGTTAGACACAAGCTTCTTTTTTTTTTTAGAAATTTATTTTTAATTTATTTATTACTTTTGGCTGTGTTGGGTCTTCGTTGCTGCGCTGCGGGCTTTCTCTAGTTGCGGCGAGCGGGGGCTGCTCTTCATTGTGGTGCACAGGCTTCTTATTGCGGTGGCTTCTCTTGCGGAGCACGGGCTCTAGGCACACGGGCTCAGTAGTTGTGGCTCGCGGGCTCTAGAGCGCAGGCTCAGTAGTTGTGGCGCACAGGCTTAGTTGCTCCGCGGCATGTGGGATCTTCCCGGACCCGGGCTCGAACCCATGTCCCCTGCATTGGCAGGCGGATTCTTGACCACTGCTCCACCAGGGAAGCACAAGACGCAAGCTTCTTAATGTACAGACATCACTACACACCTGTCCTAGTGAACTGAACGTGCACCCTTAGAAAGAACAAACCAGCCATTTGGAAGGGGGTGGGTGTTGCTTTGGAAGCTCAACTTTATTAAGTGATGGCAAAACCAGTGCTGTATTATTCCTGCTAAATAAGAATGGATATATAATATTGGTTATTGCTCATCTTCTTTCTTCTCCTCCACCAACATTTTTATCAGAAGAGCATAGCTTTGAGGCTAAGAACGCATACTGTGTAACAATTCCCCGTAGAATACTCTCATGTGATGTATTTAACACAGTGCCTGGACATGAAAAGCACTCATAAGTTTTAGTTTTCCTTATTATCATTATTAGGTGATTAATCGAGATAGAAACAACTAGTTTCCTATCTCAGTACCTCAGAAACAGAATGCCACTTTTTGGCTGGGTGGACTGCCCAACTCAAAAACATTTCTGCCTTCTTCACAGAAAAATTTTTTTGCCAGTGAGATGTAAGAGTAAATGTACTCATTCAGGAAGTCACGTTAAAGAGAGAGAGTGCCCTCCTCTGCTCTTTTCTCTCTCTCACTCATTTGAACTTAGATGTGATGGCTGGAACTTCAGCAGCTGTCTTGGAGCATGTGGACAAGGTTTTTACCCTAGGCGTGTGAGCAGAAGGGAGCCTGTGTCCCCGACAACTTCATGGAGTTGCTATATTAGCCTTGGACTACCAGCTCTCAAATGCTTTTTATAAAGGCAGGGTTCTCAAATCACCTGGATGGCTTGTTAAAACAGATTTCTAGGCCCTACCCCAAAAGCCTCTGATTCAGTAGATAATGGTTTGGAGCCTAAGAGTCTGCATTTTTAACAAGTTCCCAGGTGATATGGATTGTGCTGGTCCCAGAACCATGTTTTGAAAGCCAAGGTTTTATGTATTTAGGGAAATAAACTTTTCTTGTTTAAGCCACTATTTGGGACTATTTTGTTATTAAAGTTGAGTCTTATACATTATTTAACTTTAGTAACTAACTCTTCTTGCTCTGCTGAGTGATGAGGAGCAGCAACATGACTAAAATGCCACTCAAAGTGAGGCAGAGAGATGGGATGAATTGCACATGGAATTTTTGGCCTCTGCATCGTTCATCTGTCAGATCAGTACTGAGCACCTAGTATGTGCTAAGCATATACAAAAATAACTAAGACATGGTCATGATTAACAGTAGTTAACCTCCATGACTTAACAGCTGATACTCATGTGGAAGTCCGTTGAATCAGACTCATTAGAACCAGTGTCTGCAAGAGAGTGATGAAATGAGCAAATGATTTCCCATCATTTGATTAGTCTGGAAATGGGGAGGGGCACAGGGCTGGAGGGAGGGGTTCTTAGAGGCCATCAGATGCAGTGGTAATCAACCTTACCTGCACATCGGAATCACCTAGGGAGCTTTAAAATACTGATGCCCGGGCCCCATTTCCAGGGATTCTGATTTAATTGGTCTGGGGTGGAGCCAGGGTACTGAATTGTTGAAAGTTCCTGTGGTGATTTTAATAGGTTGAATAAGGCTGATCTAAACCAACTCAGAGAGATGAGATGACTGCCCCAAGGTGGCATAGAGGGTCAGAGGCAGGTCTCCTGCTGTCCAGCCGAGTGCTCGTCAGATGTCTGGCTGGCCCTAGAAACCTGCTCGAGGCCAGGTACACGGCCAGGTTAATTCTCCTTCGCCTTTAACTGTCGGTGACATAGGATGTGTGGTGCTGTAAGCATGCATCTGCTCCCAGCTCAGTGACAGAGAGCTCGCTGCAACTCATCAGTTTCGCTAACAAGATTTTCCTTGGTGACAGCAAAACAGATCATTTTAATTAGCATTAGATAATGAATTTAAGAGCATTGAAGTAGTTCCAAAATCTCCCTTAACTTCCCTAAATAACATCATGCAGGAAGTACTCTAGTGGGATTTATTGTTGAGAAATATCTGTGGTAAGGACACAGCAGATGAGTCTCATTGCATGGGATTATTTTCCCTGGTTTTACTTTGAACATACAGACAGAACCACAGGCTGTCAGAGCTGCAGGGATTGAAATGTCTTCTGATGTCCTCTTCCCTTATCAGGTTTGCACATCTCCTTGTCCAGTTGTCCCCATGAGTTGGCTGTGACCCTGAGCTTAGACCTGCTAGTAACAGGGAGTTCATCCCCAATCTCCTGAGAAGCACCTTCCACTCAGAAAGTCCTTCCTTACACTCAGCTGAGAAGGACCCCTATAACTTCCCCCCCTCGATCAATTCTGCTTTCTGGGAATTCACTCCCTGCCCTTTACCGCCGGGGGAGCAGGACAACATCTCTGGGGGCATCTTAAGGGATTTGAATAGATGTTGTGTTGGGGATGAATACTGCTGCTGTTGGCCTCTGACTGAAGGGGTTGGGGAAAAAATGCATTGTCCTTTCTGCCCTGAAAGAGCTTGCAAGTGGATTTCCCCTCTCTCTAAATTTCTGTGAAATTGGCAGTGGATATTTTTGATTCACATCTCTCTCAAAGAAAAAAGGAAAAGAAAAATCTCGCCAAACTTTTAAGCTATTAGGCATGGGAGTGCCCATCTTGTTATTATGGTGCTAGTGTCTCCTGGGTCATATTCTGATTTAGAATGAGGGTGTCTGCTTTCCTTTCCTAACTGGCCTGACCTCACTGTGGAGAAGCTGTTGCATCACTAGACCTTAGCTGCTCTTTGGTAACCTGAATCAGTAATGTGAAATTGCATGAGCCAAAGACTCTCAGATTCCAGTTTTCTTGCCTCTTTTTTTTTTTTTTAATTTATTTTTTGCTGCATTGGGTCTTCATTGCTGCACACGGGCTTTCTCTAGTTGTGGCCAGCAGGGGCTACTCTTCGTTGCAGTGCGTGGGCTTCTTGTTGTGAAGGCTTCTCTTGTTGCAGAGCACGGGCTCTAGGTGCACGGGCTTCAGTAGCTGTGGCACGCAGGCTCAGCAGTTGTGGCGCCTGGGCTCTAGAGCACAGGCTCAGTAGTTGTGGCGCACAGGCTTAGTTGCTCCGCAGCATGTGGGATCTTCCCGGACCAGGGATCGAACCTGTGTCCCCTGCATTGGCAGACAGATTCTTAACCACTGTGCCACCAGGGAAGCCCTCTTGCCTCTTTTAAACATAAATTCCATAAAGTAAGATAGTACAAGACTATTGCCTGATAGCTTTTCTATGGGCCAAGATAAAAGTATTAATTTTGTTAAGTTTGTAGTTTAAAAAAGTAGACTTTTGGAGTTATTAGAGAATTATTGTTAGATGTACTGTACAATCACATCCCATGTTTAAGTTACGATTGCTCTGACACCAACTGCTGTGTGCTTTTGATGCTGATCACCCAGAGTTAGTGTCATATCCATAGACTTAAGGGCATGGTCCGCAACAAGACTGCCCTCTCTTCAGATGCCAGCCACACTTTAGCAGTCCCCAGGCCACCCACACTTCTGACCACTGGCTACAAATTCAGAAGTTCACACAACCCCTCAGGTTCAATAATTCACTAGAAGATTTACAAAACTCAGGAAAGCACCACGCTGTGACTATAGTTTTATTGTAAAGGATACAATCAGGACTAGCCAAAGGAAGAGATGCACAGGGCAAGGTGTGGGAGGGCCTCAAATGCAGGGCGTCCGTGCTCTTTCCTGGTGGAACACATCACTCTCTCAGTACCTCAATGTGTTCCCTAATCAGGAAATTACACTTAGCTGATCTCTAGAGTTTTTAGTGGGCATGATAGATGGAATCATTGGTTATGGGATTGGACTTAATCTCCAGTCCCCCTCCCCTCCCTGGAGGTTGGGCTGGCTCCGAGTCCCCAAACTCCAATCATGTAGTCTTTCTGGTGACCAGCCCCCATCCTGACTTATCTCATCTCTTAGCATAAACTCAGGTGTGATCCAAGAGGCTCATGAATAAATACATGCTCCTATTACTTGGGAAATTCTAAGGATTAAGAGTCTTTCTCCCAGGAAGCAGGGACAAAGGAAAGTCAAATTTTTTATTACACAACAGGATGGTTTAACTAAATGTGCTTGTAGAGGAGTGGGAGGGAAGAGTGATTGTCACACCCAATCGGTATGTGCCCCAAAGTGAATGTGAATGGGAGACTTGAATCAGTGGTGGTTTTATTTGGTCGCCACACACTTCTCAAAGGTTTTGTCATGCCAGTGTTTAAAAGATTGTGCTCTCTATTATGTTGTACATTATTAAATACATTGTATGTTTATACATACATATCACAGGCACAAACCCATGATCTATATTAACCATTCTTTATAGGTAATTTTCAAGGTGATTTTGGCTGCATGTGATTTTTGCCTTACTGACTATAGAGTCTAACCTGCATGAGCTCCCTGATTTGAGTCAACCCATTCAAGTTATTGGGCAGCCTTCAGGGTCAGGGAGTAGTTTCTTATGTTGAACCAAGTCTGTCCCCTGGTCCTGTGACTCTACCCTCTAGAGTCACACAGAGGACAGCCTCTGTTAGAAGAGGACTTTCAGTACTTGAAAACAGAGATCCCATGTGCTCCTAAATCTTCTTTTCTCCAAAGCAAACATTCTTTGATTTCTTCAGCCATTTTTAGTACATTCTTCTACATACATGGTTTTAGGACTTTCTCATGAATATTTAATGGCCCTTGTAAACTGCAGTGCCAAGAAATGAATACAACACTCTGAGTAGTTAAGTAATTATAGAACAGCTCTTACATTTCCTGATTTGGCACTCTATGCCCATTGATTCAGTCATTCCGAGATTACACTTTTTTAGCTGAATTATAATTTCTCAGTCTTTTTCACAGATCAAGTAAGTGCACTTTGGACACATGTTCCTTAGATGCCCAGCATCCATCTCCCTTTCTCCTGGTAACGTCATCATGATTTGGCTGGCCACTTCCGCATTCTCAGTCTCTATACCCAGAGATAGGAACACAGCCCAGGACTGAACAATTAAAACACTCCATTCCCTTCATCATAGTGAGTGGATCGTTCGTTTAAATTATGGAGGAAAAGGACCTCTCTTTCCACTGGCATCACTATGCCAATATGATAAAAGCCTTGAGTTACTACTGAATGAAGCCAACATGGAGGAAAGCAGAATAGAGGGAGAGAGACTGAGTCTTTGTGACACCATTTGTGCCAGTGTCCAACTCTGCCTAAGGCTCTGACCTGGACTTTCCAGTTACTTGAAATTGCTGTTCTTTTGTTTGTTTGCTTAAACCGATTTTAGCTTCAGTCAAATGAGTCCTAACCGATGTACTGTTTTCTACTTAGTGGTGTGGTAGTAAATGTTGAGCAACCAGTTCTCGTTGGGAAGGGAAAGGAAAGGCCCTGATTTACAGTGCTTGCTAATTTCTATAGTCTAAATACCCCACTATGACCAATTACAAGCTAACATGTCAGCCTGTTCACAAACCTTCTAAGAATTTAATGATCTACGCTCATAAGCCAGCTTCAGCACACTACGGCTTCGATATCTTTACTCAAGATATTAATACAAATTTTGATCAAAACCAAGCCAAGGATCAAGCTCAGAAGCCAACTAGAGAACTCTCTGCTGTTGTCCAAGTTGTTGTGGATACGTCAATCAACATTCTTTGGGCGAGCCCAACAAGCTACGGATTTAACTCTTCTTACTAACATCCAGCACATGTTTCTAAATACTTTGTCCACTATTCCGAGAAGATGTCAGGAATTCTGCTAACGGCACGTCCTCTACATTCTTGCACCCCTCTGTGCTGTCAGTCCAGTCCTTGTAGGAAGTGGGGTCACCTTGCCATGGTCTGCTTCAGTGACCCATGCTGCCTCCTGAAGACCACTGTTTTCCATTCTAAATGGCAAACCACCTGCTAAGCACTCTGGGGGAGGACTTTTATTGCTTGCCAGTTGTTTCTGGAATCTCTCCTTCTCCCCACTCGGAAAACTTGAACATGGTCTGTGTCCAGTCTTTCTTCACTTTCACAGATTATTTTGGGTATGTGCCATGGGAGAAATCAGAAATGACTAGAGTTGGAATTTTGTCTAACCTTTATCATTTTTGTTTTTGTAATTTTGCCAAAATCTATTTTCCCTCCAATAGATCTGCAATTTCTTATGGGTCTAGAGGCCTGTCTTATGGAAAGAAACTAGAGTTCTAATCGGTTCTTCAGTCTTGACATTTGTGTCTCTCTTAATAATGTTTGCTGTAGCCTTTTTGATAAGAAGCATACTTCCACTGGTAGAATTTTAGTTCTCTCTCCTTTTGCTTCACCCACATGTTCTTCATTGTGTCTATTTCAGGTCTATGGATTTCCAACTAAGTCTACACCCTCTTAACATTTCATATGATTCTTCTTACTCCTCTGTAGATATTTCTGTTCAATGATTCAACTTTCCACGGGGTCATACTTTGTGAGATCCTCAACCCGCCAAGTTTCCTTGACACTTGTAAGACTGTAGTTCCCTCAGATTAAAATTCTGTGTTTGCCATGGTCATTCCTTTTGTACATCATTATAAAGACATCTGAGGTCATCAGTGCTATAGCTGAACCCACTCTGTGGTTTCCTAGTGGGAATTATTGCCATTTTATCTAGTTAGTTTTCTCTGTTGCTTTCATCTTTCAGTTTAAGGAACTCTTTTTCAGGTTAGGGGTCATGAGTTGGCAAATGCATTCTTCCTGATCCCATGGTACGGTGATACACCACATCCCTGGCCTGGGACTCAGTATTCTCCTGGCTTTACCATAGACTTCATAACCAAAATCCTTTTCCTGGACATCATCTTCACAGCCACCTCTTCACTTCCCAAATCTTCTATACTCCAACTGTCCTTGGGGAAAAGGACATGAAAGTAAGACCTATGCAACCAAGTCCCTCAGTTGCCAAACTAGGACCAGCAGGGCATAATGGCTATGGCATTCAAAAGGGAGTCATGTTCTTGGGGTCTAGTCCCACCTTGGCTACTCACTGACTCAGTGACCTTGGACAAGCCACTTTAAGCCTCCGGGTTTTGGGTTTTTTGTTGTTTTTTCCTCTCATTTGATAGGTGGAAATAGTTGTCTCCCTGCCTATAGCTCAGGGTTATGTTCAGAATGAAGTAAGATGGTGTGTGTGAAAGTGTTTGTGAACTGAGCATTACACACAAGTGGGCTTCTGTTAGTAACATTACCAAGGCTTCTTGTGAGATATAGGATGGGAAATTGTTGAAGGTGAATTGTTGAAGGTGAGGATTATTATCAGGTTTTCTGTCTCCAGGCCAGTTCTCATTCTCCCACAGGAATTTTTGAGCAGGAAGTAAGGAAAGTGAAAAAACCAGGAGTGGCTTTATTTGGGTGGTGGAGGAAATGTAATTTGAAACTTATGAAAAGTTGCAAGAATCATACATACACCCTTCACGCTGATTCACCAATTGTTTATATTTGCCCCATGTTCTCATTTTTTCTCTAAACATATTTTTGTACATGTGTATTTTGGAACGATTTGAGAGTAAATTGGAGATATGTCCCTTTATCCCTAAATACTTCTGTATCTCTTTCCTTAGACAAGGACATTTTCTCACAAAATCATAGTACAGTTCTCAAAATCAAGAAATAAAACAGTGATGTAATACTATTTTCTAATCCACAGTCTATATTACTATCTTGTCTATTATCCCAATAAGTTCCTTTATGGCTTCTTTTTTTTGGTCCATGGTCTATTCCAGAATCACATATGGCATTTAGTTGTTATGCCTCTTTAATCTCCTTTAATCTGCAGTAGTTCTTCAACATTCCTTTGCCATGATTGACTGTAACATTTTTGAAGAGCACGTCCTTCAAAAATGTCCCTCAGCTTGGGTTTGCCTGATTTAACCCAGAGTTTGCTTTATCTAGGCAGGAGTAGCACAGAAATGATGTTGTGTCCCAGGTACATCAGGAGGCATCTTCAGTTTGTCCTATTTTTGCTGATGTTAACTTTGACCTTTTGGTTAAGGAGGGTCTGCCTTCTTAACTTGAAAGCTACTTCTTTTTAAATTAATAAGGAATTTGGAGGAATGTATGCTGAGACTATGTAAATACTATGTTTCTCCTCAAACCTTTGCCCATGAGTTCTGGCATCCTTTGATGATTTTCTACCCCTACCATTTAAGTATAGCCGGATAATATTTGAAATATTCCCTGATGTATTTTTCCTTCTCAATAATTCTTCTTTGTTCTGTGTTCTTTCCATTGTTGGGACTAAGGCTCACTGCCCCAGGGAAGGGTGGACCTTTAAGAACAGAGTAAAACTCTTGACTACTTGTTCCAAAATGAACTCTTGAAAGCCACGGCTGTCAATTTTAAGAGATGCATTTTTACAGGAAGAGAGGTGTTCCTTCTTCCTCCTTCCCTGCTTTCATTCTCACTTCTTTTAATTTTAAAAGGTTGGCTTTGATGATTAGTAGCAAAGCCTAACCCCACTGGATAATTAATTCAGGAAAGAAACTTCAATGGATTCTAAAACCTGTTGGAGAATAGGCTATTTGCTTGATGTCAAAAGGATTACATCTCAGATTGCTTACAAATTTCAAGGAGAAGATGGTACCTTTGAAGGAGAGATCTTGCAGTTGTCACTTTATCCAAGTAATAAAACTAGTAGCAAGACAACGTGACATTAACTGCCTCCTGCTATGATGCTTTCTCACTGTATTTAAAATGAACATCACCTATGAAGTAATTTTGCCAAAATGGCTTAATCTGAATCATCTAGTCTCTAGACTAAATTTCCAATTTATCATAAATACATGGGAGAGAGGAGCAGGTTAAATGATATCACACACACACAAAAATTGTCATGAAGAACCTAGGGGCAAGACGGGAATAAAGACGCAGACCTACTAGAGAATGGACTTGAGGACACGGGGAGGGGGAAGGGGAAGCTGGGACAAAGTGAGAGAGTGGCGTGGACATATATACACTACCAAATGTAAAATAAATAGCTAGTGGGAAGCAGCTGCATAGCACAGGGAGATCAGCTCGGTGCTTTGTGACCAGCTAGAAGGGTGGGATAGGGAGGGTGGGAGGGAGGGAGACGCAAGAAGGAGGGGATATGGGGTATATGTATATGTATAGCTGGTTCACTTTGTTATACAGCGGAAACTAACACAACATTGTAAAGCAATTATACTCCAATAAAAATGTTTAAAAAAATAAAATCAATTTTAAATAAAATAAATAAATAAATCAATGATATCACAAGTAAGTTATCAGATGAATTCAGAGTGTGAGATTTTTTTCCCCAATAGGAAAAAATAAAGGAGAGGGGGTTGTGCTAGACAAGATGATACTAAAGAGACAAAACAACCAAATGTAATGGTTAACCTTTATAAGATTCTGTTTTGGGTTTGTTTTTTAAGCCATAAAACAGGTTATTGGCATACTTGGAGAAATTTTAATATGGACTGGATATTAATTGCTGGAGTTGTGATTTATGAAATCATTGTCAAATTTCTTATTTGTGATAATGTTATAGTAATTATACAGGAGAATTTATTTAGAGTACACATGCCAAGATATTTAGAAGTGTTGTGTCATTACTGTGGGGAGACAGTTCTTTATCAATTTCTGCACAATCTTGTGAGCAAAGACACTAACAGCTTTTGTGCCAGACAATCTTTTTTTTTAAAATAAATTTATTTATTTTAGGCTGCATTGGGTCTTCATTGCTGCACGCGGGCTTTCTCTAGTTGAGGCAAGCGAGGGCTACTCTTCATTGCGGTGTGTGGGCTTCTTACTGCGGTGGCTTCTCTTGTTGCGGAGCACGGACTCTAGGTGCATGGGCTTCAGTAGTTGTGGTGCATGGGTTCTAGAGCACAGGCTCAGTAGTTGTGGCGCACGGACTTAGTTGTTCTGCGGCATGTGGGCTTCTTACTGCGGTGGCTTCTCACTGCGGTGGCTTCTCTTGTTGCGGAGCACGGACTCTAGGTGCGTGGGCTTCAGTAGTTGTGGTGCATGGGTTCTAGAGCGCAGGCTCAGTAGTTGTGGCGCACGGACTTAGTTGCTCTGCGGCATGTGGGATCTTCCCGGACCAGGGCTCGAACCCGTGTCCCCTGCATTGGCAGGTGGATTCTTAACCACTGCGCCATCATTGAATTCTCACCAAACAGTCTTTTCAATGACATTTGACTAGCAGAAAGCTTTGGAAGATAGAGTGTCTCTCTACGTCAAAGGGAAAGGTTTTTTTAGAGTGTAGCATAATAAAAACAGTCCCCCTCTCGGGTAAAAGTCAAGCAGGTTTTCTTGCAGCCCATTTTAAAAGATTTGGGCTTCCTGAGCTTGGAGTTCCTTAATTGTGACACAGACCCACTGTGTGTACAGCATCCCTCCTCCCAGTCTTCTCTGTGTTACCCCCCTGGGAACTGAGGGCAAGAGAAGCCAATGTGAACAAGAAGCTCATGCCACTTGCTGTGCTGAGAGTAGTAAAGTCCTTTGTCTCTGACACAGAAGTCCTGAGTCTTCTACCAGCATCTATAAAACTAGGGTTGTTAGCTTGCAGCCTGGGAGAAAGTCCTTCATATCTGATGAAAGACTTGTATCTAAAATATACAAAGAACTAATTCTTTTTTTTTTTTTTAAACACTTCGGCAGTTTCTTTTTTTTATTATTTTTATTTATTTATTTATTTTTGGCTGTGTTGGGTCTTCGTTTCTGTGCGAGGGCTTTCTCCAGTTGCGGCGAGCGGGGGCCACTCTTAATCGCAGTGCGCTGGCCTCTCACTATCGCGGCCTCTCTTGTTGGAAGCACAGGCTCCAGACGCGCAGGCTCAGTAGTTGTGGCTCACGGGCCTAGTTGCTCCGCAGCATGTGGGATCTTCCCAGACCAGGGCTTGAACCCGTGTCCCCCGCATTGGCAGGCAGATTCTCAACCACTGCGCTACCAGGGAAGCCCAAGAACTAATTCTTAAAGCTCAATAATGATAATAAAAAAAACCCCAACCCAATTCAAAAGTGAACAAAAGATCTGAACAGACCCTTCACCAAAGAAGATATACAGATGGCAAATATGCATATGAAAAGATGCTGTACATCATATGTCATTAGGGAAATGCACATTAAAACAACAATAAGATACTACTACACACCTATTGGAATGGCCAAAATCCAAAACATTGACAACACCCAATACTGGTGAGGCTATAAAGAAATAGAAACTCTCATTCATTGCTGGTGAGAATGCAGAATGGTACAGCACTTTGGAAGACGGTTTGTCAGTTTCTTAGAAAGTTAAACAGTATTACCATACCATCCAACAATCACACTCCTATTTACTCAAACTAGTCAAAAACTTATGTGTGCACAAAACCTACACACAGATGTTTATAGAAGCTTTACTCAGAATTGTCAAAAACTGGAAGCAACCAGGAAGTCCTTAAATAGGTGAATGAATGTGCTACATCTATACAATGGGATATTATTCATCAACAACAAAAAAATGAGCTACCAAACCATGAAGAGACATAGAGGACTTTTAAATTCATAGTTAAGTGAAAGAAGCCAGTCTGAAAAGGCTGTGCACTGTGTGATTCCAACTATATAACATTTTGAAAAGACAAAACTAGAGACAGTAAAAAGATCCATGTTTGCTAGGAGTTTGGTGGGGATGGAGGGTGGGGAGAGAGAGAGAAATAAATGGAGCTCAGGGGATTTTAAGGGCAGTTAATCTATTCTGTGGATAAATGACATTATACATTTGTCAAATCCCATAGAACAACACATAAAGTGAACCCTAATATGAACTATGGACTTTAATTAATAATAATATATCAATATTGGTTCATCAGTTGTAACAAATGTACCACGCTAATGTAAAATGTTAATAATAGGAGAAACTATGGATGGGAGGGTGGCAGGAAGAGTAAATGAGAACCTTGTGTACTTTCGGCTCCATCTTTCTGAAAACCTAAATCTAACTTTTTAATAATTTTACTATTCGAAAACTATTTTTACATAATTACGCTTTCTTGTTTATAAATGCCTGATTTAAGAAGAAAAAAAGAGTATAAAAATGTGTGGCGAGAGAGTGCGTGCTAGAGTCATATATAGTAAAATGTTAACTGGCATTGAATCTAGGTGGAGGGTGTGCAGATTTTCATTTTACTCTTCTTTCTACTTTTCTCTCTGCATTTCCTAATGGAAATGAGTGGGCTAAGGCCAGATCTAGAGGACTGGAAACATTGAGTATGTGTCAGTGGGGAAATAGGTGGTGATACAAGGCCAGGTTTTCTGCCATGCAGAGGATGACAGAAACTCATTCTCATCTGGGCTTGGGTGGGGGTGATTCCTGAGAGGATTTAATGCGGAGAGTGAGGGTGAACCACTGCTGTAGGTTCTTGAGAAGTACATCAACAGTCTTCTTACCCGATTGAGTTGGTACCTGATTGGGTTGAAGGGAACACAAAACCTCAGATAATTGATGACCTCCGTAGACAGAGAAAATTTGTATCTTGATTTCTAAGAGTGTATTTGAAGGAGACTGCAGGTGTCTTAGAGGAGCCCCAGATATGGGGGCACTGATCACAGCAAAATGGAAACAATGGCATGTTTAGGGAAGGAGCACCTAAGACGGCACTCCAGATCTGATCTCCTGTGATGCTGCAAGGGACAGATAGCAGCCAAAATGACTGTGGGCTGCCTGAGAGGCTTTGTGGTGGGCATGAGAAAGGCATGGAACAGCCTACATCCACCAGAGGCAGGATCTCCGAGGACAAGGGCGCCTGAACAGTGGATTCCTTAGGTTAAGAGATGAGGAGCAAAAGAACAGATGGATGAGTTACTTCAGTGGAGGATGCCCGCAGAGAAACAACCATGGGTCAGATGCCCACCCTGCCCCCATCCACCACATCTTGGTGTTATGTAATCTCCTGTGTGCCCAGGTGCCACTTTTAGGATGAGAGAAAGGAGGAGAATAATCCAAATTAATCAGTATTTTCCCACTTAGACTGGGTTTAAATCAGAAGTGTATGAGTTACCTCAAATCAGTTAGCCAATACAGTGATTAAAGGAAAGCTACATTTAGCTACACATTAGCTAGCCTGAATCTGTGGGGAAAGATACTACATTTGTTTAAAATCCTGGACCAGGGCTTCCCTGGTGGCGCAGTGGTTGGGAGTCTGCCTGCCAATGCAGGGGACACGGGTTCGAGCCCTGGTCTGGGAAGATCCCACATGCCGCGGAGCGGCTGGGCCCGTGAGCCACAACTGCTGAGCCTGCGCATCTGGAGCCTGTGCTCCGCAACAAGAGAGACCACGACAGTGAGAGGCCCACGCACCGCAATGAAGAGGGGCCCCCACCTGCCGCAGCTGGAGAAAGCCCTCGCACAGGAACGGAGACCCAACACAGCCATAAATAAATAATTAAAGAAAAAAAAAAAAAGATCCTGTTCCTAAATTTAAAAAAATAAAATAAAATAAAATAAAATCCTGGACCAGCTTGTGGATTCTCACTGGGTCCACCTTTCTGTGGCTCTCTAGTCAGCAAAATTCTTAAAATGTATAAAATTTTAAATAAGTAAATAAAATAAAAAGTTTTGACTGTTCCTGTTGGTCTGTATAACTGTCATGGAGTAATGTTTGTGTCCCCTCAGAATTCATATGTTGAAGCCCAAAGCCCCAGTGTGGCCATATTTGGAGAAAAGACGTGATTAAGGTTAAATGGGGTGGTAAGGGTGGGGCTCTGAGCTGATAGGATTAGTGTCCTTATAAGAAGAGACTTTATTTATTTTTATTTTTTATTACTTTTTATTGGAGTAGTATAGTTGTTTTACAATGTTGTGTTTCTGCTGTACAGCAAAGTGAATCAGTTATACGTATACATATATCCACTCCTTTTTAGATCTCCTTCCCATTTAGGTCACCACAGAGCGTTGAGTAGAGTTCCCTGTGCTATACAGTAGGTTCTCATTAGTTACCTATTTTATACATAGTAGTGTATATATGTCAATCCCAATCTCCCAGTTCATCCCACCCCCTCTACCCTCCCTTCCCCCCTTGGTAACCATAAGTTTGTTCTCTACATCTGTGACTCTATTTCTGCTTTGCAAATAAGTACATCTGTACTATTTTTCTAGATTCCATATATAAGTGATATTATACGATATATTTGTTTTTCTCTTTCTGACTTACTTCACTCTGTATGACAATCTCTAGGTCCACCATGTCTCTGCAAATGGCACTATTTCATTCCTTTTTATGGCTGAGTAATATTCCATTGTATGTATGTACCACATCTTTTTTATCCATTTCTCTGTTGATAAGCATCTAGGTTGCGTCCATGTCCTGGCTATTGTAAATAGTGCTGCAATGAACATTGTGGTACATGTATGTTTTTGAATTATGGTTTTCTCAGGGTATATGCCCAGTAGTGGGTCATATGGTAGTTCTATTTTTAGTTTTTTAAGGAACCTCCATACTGTTCTCCTTAGTGGCTGTATCAATTTACATTCCCACCAACAGTGCAAGAGGGTTGCCTTTTCTCCACACCCTCTCCAGCATTTATTGTTTGTAGATTTTCTGATGATGGCCATTCTGACCAGTGAGGTGATACCTCATTGTAGTTTTGATTTGCATTTCTCTAATGATTAGTGATGTTGAGCATCTTTTTATGTGTTTGCTGGCCATCTGTATGTAAGAAGAGAATTTAGAGAGATGTATTTTGTTATAGCAGTTCAAGCAGACAAATGCAATAACTAAAAGCAGTCACTGATGTGATTCAAAAGGCCTTAAAACATATATATATATATATATATACACACACGCACACACATGTGTGTATATACTTCTCTGTAGATTTTCTTGAGGGAACAGCAAAAGGAGGATAATACGGCACAGCAACAAAACTAAAATCTTCTCCTGTGATTGTTCCCTCTTTTCAAAATCCCACATCTCCTGGTAGGTCCCCAGATGTCTCTTCTCCCCTTTCTAAACTGCACTATTCAATATAGTATCGACTAGCCAGATGTGGCTTTGAACACTTGACATGTAGCACAGCTGATTGAGAAACTGATTTTTTTAAATTTTATTTAATTTTAACTAATTTAAAGTTAAAGACCAAAGCGGTATAAAGCATTTTGCCATTAAACACGAATGTATTGTTTTAGTAGGACAAAATTTCACTTCAATTTTTGCATCACTTAATATATTATGGTTGCAGTGTGTGGACTGGGCACTTCGGGTTTTCTGGTGTTACACACGAGCGTATCGCGATCTAGTCAGTGACAGTGGATTGTTTCAGTTCAACTGATTTTTTTTCTGTGTACTGATATAGTATAATTTTTGAACGTTTTGTACAGACCACATGAGCTATAGTAATTCCCATGTAAATTGGGATTGGTAATTGAGCTGAAATGCTTATTATTTTTGTTATAATTAAATCAGTTTTCTAATTAAAGTAATACATATAAATTTTTTTACTTTAAAAGAAAGTTGTACTATTGATGCAGGATTGAATGGAGACAGAGAAACTAGGACTATGATGTCTTAGTCTGTTTGGGCTGCTATATCAAAAATACCACAGACTGGGTGGCTTAAACAGAAAACTTTCTCACAGTTCTGGAGGCTGGGAAGTCCAAAATCAAGGTGCCGGCAGATTTGGTGTCTGGACAGGACCAACTTCCTGGTTCAGAACAGCTTGTCTTCTGCCAGTGTTCTCAAGTGGCAGAAGGGGCAAAGGAGCTCTCTGGGGTCGCTTTTATAAGAGTACTAATCTCATTCATGAGGACCCCACCCTCATGATCTAATCTCCTCTCAAAGGCCCCCCTCTCCAAATACCATCACACTGGGGATTAGGTTTCAACATGTGAATTTTGAGCGGACACAAACATTCTATAGCGTATATTAGAAGATTTTTTTTTTTTTAAAGACTGCAAGGAGGTATGTTGTAGATTTCACATAGAATGGCAGTTGCAATTTGCTACAGCAGAACAAAATGAAGAAGGTGTTTGTTGTATAAAAAGACATTTTAAGTCAATAATAGTGAAATTTCCTCTCAAGAGTCAGAAAACAATCTACAGGATTAGTCACCTGAAATCAAAATTAAATGTTCAAAAAATTTAAAAATAATTTTTAACAGGATTTGAGCTTGTAACTTTGAATTCTTGCGTGTGCATGTACACACACACACAACTATTTTTAGATGGAGAGATGGTAAAAAAAAAAAAAAAAAACTATTTCAGTTATAGAAACTTTGTTAGAAAAGTATGAGAAGCCTGAAAGTATTTTACAAAAGTTAAAAGATCTTGAATTAAGCAAACAAAGAATTGCCCATAGAATTCAAGACCTTTCTAAGAATATCAAAGATCAACTAATTCAAAATTTGAAAAATTGCAAGTACTTTTCTTTAGTTTTAGATGAATCATGTGATATGAAAGATACTGCTCAATGGTACTTTGGGTACAGTTTATATCAAAGGACTTCCAAATTTATGGAGAAATGTCAATTTGTGACTTAAAAATTTATGGTATACTAGAGACTGTCACACAGGGTAAAGTAAGTCAAAAAGAGAAAAACAAATACCGTATGCTAACACATATATATGGAATCTAAAAAAAAAAAAAGTTCTGAAGAACCTAGGGCAGGACAGGAATAAAGACGCAAACATGGAGAATGGACTTGAGGACACGGGGAAGGGGAAGGGGAAGCTGGGATGAAGTGAGAGCGTGACATGGACATATGTACACTATCAAATGTAAAATAGATAGCTAGTGGGAAGCAGCCACATAGCACAGGGAGATCAGCTCAGTGCTTTGTGACCACCTAGAGGGGTGGGATAGGGAGGGTGGGAGGGAGACGCCAGAGGGAGGGGATATGGGGATATATGTATACGTATAGCTGATTCACTTTGTTATAAAGCAGAAACTAAGACACCATTGTAAAGCAATTATACTCCAATAAAGATGTTAAAAAAAAAAAAGTTTATGGTGTAGATATTTTAAAATCTTTCCCATCTGTCAAAGAAGACCTTCCCCCAAATAAAGATTATTTTCTATCATGATGGATAGTGTTCCAGCTATGTTAGGTCAAAAGTTTGGATTCACCGTAGTTTTAATATGAGAGATGGATGGTTCTCTTATTGCTGAATTCTACTGTATGGTGTTGACAGTGTTGAACTTTATCTGAGCCCTGTGTTCCTGGAAAAGGCTACTGTAAAGGACCCCTGTTGTCACACATTCTGAGAAGACTTACCTCCACCCTCCTCAATGACTAGGACTCCCTTATTACCTGGCTCTATAACCCCCTTTGCTTTCTCTGAGGGAAAATAAATAAATGTGTTTTATTTCCTCCAAAGAAAAAGAAAGGGGCCTTAATTTTTTTCCTTCATAATGCAATGTCGCAAAAATTTACTGAAAGATATAAAACTCTTCAATATCCAAAGGGTAGTACTCCACTGCATCTTCATCCAATAAGATTTGGCATTTCTATTAACGAGAATCATTTGCGTTTTATTAGACCTCCAGAAGTTAACTTTTATCTCTACAGAATGTAAAATAGTCAAAGACAGTGGAAGGCACAGACCTCTTCAGAATCAGATAACCCTAGAAAGTTCCTCTAAATACTTAGCATTCTTTTGAAGACACTCAATAGTCTTTTTGCCCATTACAAAAATTTTCACAATTTTTTCTGGCATGTTTAAATTGTGTGGATTTAAAATCTGCAAGGCAAAATTCTGTATACCAAGAACTTGGTAGAGAATATAAACATCAACTGTCTACTATCCAGTAGTTAGCAAATAAGAGAAATTTTAT
Organism: Eubalaena glacialis; assembly: GCF_028564815.1. NCBI lineage: Eukaryota > Metazoa > Chordata > Mammalia > Artiodactyla > Balaenidae > Eubalaena > Eubalaena glacialis. The sequence goes on along the minus strand of NC_083724.1, from coordinate 54,561,682 downwards.
ATAATCTCTCTCTCTCTAAATATATGTATATATATATTTACACACATACATACCTACATAGGGATACTTAGACAAAAAAAAAAAAAAGCATTCCATTCATTTTTCTCAAAGACAGATAACCTAGACTTGAGCTTTGGAGCTAGACGGGCTTCCCCCAGAGTGTTCTGTGTCTGGAGCACAGTGTTTCAGTCCCTGTAGAAGTATGTTTACTAACTTATATCCTCAGCTCACCCCTAGGGACACCACTAGAAGCACACATACAAAATTGACATTATGTGACTTGTAGGGATGTCTTGCGCTAAGATGCACACTTGGGTCCAGCTGCCAATGCCTTCAGCCCTATCTATTCCATCCCTGAAAGACTTTAAATGCAAACAGAAGACTCCCATCCCTCTCCATTTAAGCTCCCACCACAGGGAAGGGCATGTTCCCCTTGTCTGTCTTTTCCAAGAGTTCCTGTGAATCATAATTTCTGAGGATGGGGGCCCAGCATCAGTATTTTTAAAGATCCCAGTTGATTGTAATTGGTATTAAAGGATGAACAATGTTGCGTTTAGATTGTAAAACTTCTCTGAGAACAAAGGTTTCTTTGTTACCCTTAATCAGGACACATTCTATAAAGTTAAAGTGTGATTTGATCAAGGGGAGAGTTATAAGATATTAGAGTTAAAGGGAATTTGCAGTCCAAAATGAACAAGGGACTTGTCCAAAGTTAATCATCCACTCAGTGGTAGAGCCAAGAATAGTTGGTGTGGTACGCAGAATTTTCAGATGCTGCCTATGACCTTTGCTCCTTGGTGTCACTTCTGTGACATGACACAAGAGACATTACCCAAGTGGGCTTAATCTCATCCCAGGAGCCCTTTAAAAGCAGAGCAGTTTCTCCAGCTAGTGGCAGGAGAAGACATCAGGAAAATTGAAGTATGAGGCAGTTTTGACATGATGGCAGTTCTCTGTTGCTGAGATGGAGGGGGCCTTGTAGAAGGATCTTTTAATATTGTGTGATATAATAAGAAGTATATATTTTGTTTTCATCCCTGATTCCTGGCAAAGAGCTCTTAAAACCATTAAGGGGTGAGAAGAATATCTTTTGTTAATCATAATAAGCTCCTTTCAACCACACCAGAGGTTATGCTAAGGAGGTGACTCTTGGTGAGCCCTTAGAAAGCATCAGGATGCTGGTTGGTTCCTCTGTGATTAGAAGGTTGGTCACTAATGGTCAATGATTTAATCAACTACACCTCTGTAATGAAACCTCCATAAAGACCCGGAAGGATGGGGTTTGGAGAGCTTCTAGGTTGCTGAGCACATCCACATGCTGAGAGGCTGGCTCACCCTCAGGAGCTTGTGCGCTCGGGGCTCTTCTGGAGTTTACCCTATATACCTCTTCTGGCTGTATGTTTTTATCATTTTTATATCCTTCATAATAAACCAGTAAACATAAGTAGTGTTTCCCTGAGTTCTGTGAGCTGTTCTAGCAGATTATCAAAACTTGAGGTGGGAGTTATGGGAACCCCCCAACTTTATAGCCAGTTGGTCAGAAGTACAGACTGCCTGGGCTTGTGACTGGAGTCTGAAGTGGAGGTATCTTGTGGGGCTGAGCCCTTAGCCTGTGGAGTCTGTGCTAACTCTGGGTAGGACAGGAATTGAATGAGATGGTAGGTCATCCAGTTGGTGTACCCAGAGAACTGGAGAATTGCTTGGTGTAGAAAGCCAATTTCTACATTTCATATCAGAGGTGCTGTCAATAAAAACAGATAACAGGCCTTGAGGAGCTGAGAGTGACCCCTAACTAACAGCCAGGACAAAGCCAGGAACCTTAGTCCTACAAAGGCAAGGAACTGAATTTGGCCAACGATCAGAATGAGCTCAGAAGCAATTGATCCACAGAACCTCCAAGTAAGAGCCCATCCTGGCCAGCATCTTCATTTTGGCTTTGTGAGACCCTAAGCAGAGAACCCAGCCAAGTCCTTCTGGGCTTCTGATCTACGAAACTGTGAGATAATATTGCTTCAAGCTCCTGAGTTTGTGGCAATTTGTTATGTAGCCAGAGAAATCTACTACACTTGGGTCTGGGGGCCTCTGCCTTCACAGCGTTCAGTATCTTCACAGACTGGCAGGAAGCTGGTCCTTTTGTTTCCCTCGTGAGAGTACAGTGGTTTAGAAAGGTGAAGGAATTTGAGCTGAGCTGTCATCTCTCGTAATGAAAACTCCACTGCCATTGTGGAGTGGCTAACAGGAAGCAGGCATTGTAATGCTTTTCATTTGTTACTTGCTTAATTCTCAGCCACTGTCCATAAAGTGTATGGAATTTCCCATTTTACAGTTAAAGAACCATGGCCCAGTAAGGCAAGTAAGTGGCCCAAGGTCATGCTGCTGGTAAGTGCAGAGGTTCATATGAGGTCTGTCTGACCCCGTGGTTTTGTGCTGATGACACCAAATGACTTCGTATTAGTTTCCTAGGGCTACTTTAGCAGAATACCACAAACTGCATGGCTTAACAGAAATTTATTGTCTCCCAGTTCTGGAGGCTGCAAGTCCGAGATCAAGGTCTCAGCAGGGTTGGTTTCTTCTGATGGCTATGAGGGAAGGTTCTGTTCCATGCCTCTCCTTTAGCTCCTGGTGGTTTGTTGACAATTGTTGGCCTTGGCTTGTAGAAGCATCACCCCGATCTTGCCATCTCATGGCATTTTCCTTGCGTGCATCTGCTCTGTGTTCAAATTTCCCCTTTTTATATGGACACAGTCATATTGGATTAGTGCCCACCCTAACGACCTCAACTTGATCATCTCCAAAGACCCTGTTTTACATTCACCGACCCTAGGGGTAAGGACTTCAGCATCTTTTGGGGGGACGCAATTCAACCTGTTACAGACCTCAACTGCAGTTCTTCAAGAGAAGCACACCTGTCTGCAGATGTTTGTTGCCTTGCCCCATTAATCCTAGAGTTGGAGATTGAAATCAGTACCCAAGCCCTAGGCAGAGGGATTAAAGGAAGCTCTGGGTTTCTTTTCCTGCCCTTTCAGTAAGTCTTCCTGTTCCTTATCACTCCATCCCATGCCTTCCAGCGGTCTCAGCCTCCTCAGATCCTCGTGAGAGGAAGTTGTCAAACCCTCCCGACCTGTTGCCCCTGCTTTGTGGTCGAATCCTGCTTATTCTCAGCAGTGTTGCCTAGAGGCTGCCAGTTCCCACTGGGTGAGTCCTGCTGGTGGGGGAGGGATTGGGTGGGTGGGGATGTTTCAGGGCATTGATGGGGGTTCCTGGGAGGACAGTGACAACTGGGCACAGGCCAGAAGTCAGAAAACACCCTGATGCCATCACTTTTCTTGCTTGTTTCTTCTTTTACCGGAGGTGAGCTTATCAATAGGAAAAAATACCATTTGTGAACCTTATACTGTAAGCCAAGCTCTGTTCTAGGGACTTTATATACAAGATCTCACTTTATTTTCCTTATGTTACTCAGTGTTTTGTAGTTTGCAAAGTATTTTCTCATCTGACCTTTACTGCATCCTTTTGAGAGAGTAAAATAGATTTTATTTCCATTCTGTGGATGGGAAGTCACTAGACTGATGTCACACCATACATGATATAGGTAGGACTGAAACCTAGTTCACAGAGGCAGCCAGACTTTCTCATGGGAGCAGCTAAAGGTCTTACTCCAGAAGAGGTATTGTATTCCCTCCTGTTGTCAAGGAACATTTGAGAACTTGCCTCCTTCTAAGGCCCCTGTGGAAGATGGCCATCTCTACGAGCCCTGCCCCATCCTGACATTCATATGTACATCCCTCTCTCACATACATTCATGCAGGCACACACATGAGCCTTGTGATCTTACTTTTGGGAAGAAACCATGACTTGAACTCGATAAGCTCTCTTGAGGGTTCTATTGGGTTGGCCAAAAAGTTCGTTTGGGTTTTTCGTTAACAGCTTATGGAAAAACCCGAACGAACTTTTTGGCCAGCTCAATACATCCTCCCCATCATTGTGTACTACCCTCTGCTCCCCAGGGACACATCCAAGGGAAGCCTCAGCCCAGTGCAGTCATAATTCCTAGCTGGAGTTTCTGTCTTGCATCTTTGCTAACCTATTCTTCTTTTGGGGAGCACAGGGCTGGCATACAGTAAGTACCCTATGAAGAATGATGACGGTCCATGTTTATGTATTGGCAACCTATTGCTGCATAACAAATTACCCCAAATTTAGCAGCTTGAAAAAACATGTATGTATTATCTCCTGGTTTCTATGGGGCAGGAATGCAGGCAAGATTTACCTGGGTGGTTCTGGTGTAGGCTCTCTCATGAGGTGGCCATCAAGCTGCCACCCAGTCCTGCAATGGTCTGGGGCTGGTGCGTCTGCTTCCAAGCTCACTCCCGGGGAGGGCTTGTTAGTAGGACTCACTTCCTGTCTGGCTAGTGGCTGGATACCTCACCGCACAGGCCTCTCCACCGGCTTCCTGATTGTCCTCAGAGCATGGCAGCGGCTTCTTCTAGAGCGAGTGATTTGAGAGACAGCCCAAGACAGAAGGGGCAGTCTTCTGTTATTTAATCTCAGGGGTGACATACCATCACTTCTGCCTGTTCTACAGATCAGCTCTGGGACAGTGTGGGAGGGGCCTAGGCAAGGCTGTGGATACTGAGATGTGAGGTCAGAGGGAGCCGTCTTACAGGCCTGTTTGCACAATTTGTCGATACATATTTTTCATTTTCCAGAGAACTTCTCATATGTTATCTCATTTTTAAAAAACTTTTTTTCCCATGGTTTTATCTCATTCTCCCAATAAATTAGAAGCCTCTCAAGGGAAGAGAATGTCACATTTCTAGATTGCTGGCTCCTTGCTGCTCCCAATCCTCCTAATCCATACTAGTAAATAAAACAAAATAAAAATAAACCAAGCTTCTGTGGATTTGGAAAGAGTACACACTGCATGAATTAGGTAGGCTGTTTTTCATTCTCGACCTCAATTTTTGCCTCTGTCAAATGGGGTACAGAGAAGAAAGGTTTGGACCGGATGTTTGCTAAGGACCCTTCTAGCCCCAAGGGTTTTTTTCTAAGGTGGTTGGGACTATCCCCTTTTGACAGATGCAGAAACAAAGGCAGAGAGTTGGGGAGGTGACCCAACTTTCCCAGCGCGGTCCTGACAAAGCTGGGAGCTGAACAGCATTCTCAGGACGGCTGGGACTGGTTAAATCTGGGCCAGCCAGCCCTTTACCTATTGTCTTACTACTAGTGTTACTAGTACTACTAGTACCATTAGTTCTACGACCACCACCACCTCTGCCATTTATTCAGCATCTCCTAATTGCCATGTCCATTTCAAGGGTTTATATTATTCATGAGTCACAATAATCCTAGGCCATAGGAATTGTTCCCATTTCACAGGGAAAAAACCTAACCCTCAGTGAGTTTTACCCAGATGATTGGCCGTAAGTCACTAAGGGATGAGTGGAAAGCAAGAGGTTGACATTTGGAGGCTAGGTGGAGGATAAAGGGAAGCAGGACACACCAGACGCCAAGTGACGTCATCGAGCCACCCGCAATGTCTGGCAAGGCAGCTTCACCGCAAGCAGCTGCCACCACCCCATGCTGAGAGGGTGATGTGACCCCCAGGGACACCTGTGTGGAGGACGACCGGGACTCCAGAGCTATCCGATTGTCGCAAGTGGGTGGACTGCTACACTCTGAGCCAAGTACAAGATGGGGAAGAAAATGTAGCATACATTCTTTACACAAAATGTGGTGACTTCCGAGCTGCAGAAGCGGCCGTCAGGGTGGCGGGGCTGGGGAGAGAAGCGCGGACCCTGAGTGCGCGCTCTCGGCAGCCCTTCCACAGCTCCCGAGTCGGCCTTAGGACACCAGCTAAGCCTCAGCGGTTTCCTTGCAGAACCTAGGCCTCCTCCCTCTCTCCCCATCTCGGGAAATTCACCCGCTCTTTCCCTGGGTTTAGGCTGCTTATCAGCCAGCGTCAACTCCGGACTCCAGTCTCCGTTGCCGTCCAGTTCAGCACAATCTCGCCTTACTCCTTACTGTGCTCAGGCCTGCCAAACAACGGCCTGAGTAGCAGCCCTGAAAACTTCTGAAAGCAGTTCCTGATTCTCCCTGGGACCGGGAGCTCAGAACACAGAGGCCTGCTGATTCACTAGAGAAATCGTTAGGGGTAGGGAGGAGAAAATTACCTTGTTATGCTTTGGAGTCTCTTCCAGCAAAGAGAAGGCAGAACATAATACCTCATTACATCATCCTTCATTTATTCCTTACAGGAGCGCTGTGTACCTGGTAGTATTCTCCCGATTTACTTACAAGAAACTGAGGCTCAGAGAGGTTAAATAACTAGCCCCAGGTTAGACAATTAATGAGCAACAGAGTCAAGATTTGAACTCAGGTATGTGCGGCCTGAGCCACAGGCTGTGGGCCTCATAGCCGTGAGCACCTATCACACGCCGGACTAGATGCTCCCTGCCATTGCCTAATTTTAAGCCTTGCAACACGCCTGTGAGATGGGTATTTGGGGGCCATATATGGATGACAAAACTGGCTCAGCAAGGTTAAGTAACTTGCACGAGGACACAGAGCTTAGCCAGTCAGGAATCAAGAGGCATTCGGAATGCCCTTGTTGGGCCTTCCTTCCTCCAGTCTTCAGGGCCAAGAGGGAATCCCAAGCTCTAGGTGCTCCAGATTAGATCACCCCTTATGGAGACTCCACGCTTGCATCAGTAGGAGTGCAAGGTGGATCCAGGACGGCAGGTTCCTCCCACCTTCCACACTCACAAATTCATCACCACTGCTGCCCTGAGACCAGCAGGATCACCTTCCCGCCGTCCGTCCGTCCGTGTCACCATAAGATGCCTAGGACTCCTGCGGCATTACTCAGCCCCCAGACTTTCATTCTGACATCCCCCTTCTTTTTTTTAACATCTTTATTGAAGTATAATTGGTTCACAATGGTATGTTATTTTCTGCTTTATAACAAAGTAAATCAGCTATACATATACATATATCCCCATATCCCCTCCCTCTTGCGTCTCCCTCCCACCATCCCTATCCCACCCCTCTAGGTAGTCACAAAGCACCAAGCTGATCTCCCTGTGCTATGTGGCTGCTTCCCACTAGCTATCTATTTTACATTTGGTAGTGTATGTAAGTCCATGCCACTCTCTCACTTCCTCCCAGCTTACCCTTCCCCCTCCCCGTGTCCTCAAGTCCATTCTCTACATCTGTGTCTTTATTCCTGTCCTGCCTCTAGGTTCTTCATAACCATTTTTTTTTTTAGACTACATATATATGTGTTAGCATACAGTATTTGTTTCTCTCTCTCCGACTTACTTCACTCTGTATGACAGTCTCTAGGTCCATCCACCTCACTACAAATAACTCAATTTCATTTCTTTTTATGGCTAATATTCCATTGTATATATGTGCCACATCTTCTTTATCCATTCATCTGTTGATGGACACTTAGGTTGCTTCCATGACCTGGCTATTGTAAATAGAGCTGCAATGAACATTGTGGTACATAACTCTTTTTGAATTATGGTTTTCTCAGGGTATATGCCTAGTAGTGGGATTGCTGGGTCGTATGGTAGTTCTATTTTTATTTTTTAAGGAACCTCCATACTGTTCTCCACAGTGGCTGTTATCAATTTACATTCCCACCAACAGTGCAAGAGGGGTCCCTTTTCTCCACACCCTCTGCAGCATTTAGTGTTTGTAGATTTTTTGGTGATGGCCATTCTGACCGGTGTGAGGTGATACCTCATTGTAGTTTTGATTCGCATTTCTCTAACGATTAGTGAGGTTGAGCATCCTTTCATGTGTTTGTTGGCACTCTGTATGTCTTCTTTGGAGAAATGTCTGTTTAGGTCTTCTGCCCATTTTTGGATTCGATTGTTTGTTTTTTTGATATTGAGCTGCATGAGCTGCTTGTAAATTTTGGAGATTAATCCTTTGTCAGTTGCTTCATTTTCAAATATTTTCTCCCATTCTGAGGGTTGTCTTTTCGTCTTGTTTATGGTTTCCTTTGCTGTGAAAAAGCTTTTAAGTTTCATTAGGTCCCTTTGTTTATTTTTGTTTTTATTTCCATTACTCCGGGAGGTGGGTCAAAAACGATCTTGCTGTGATTTATGTCATAGAGTGTTCCACCTATGTTTTCCTCTAAGAGTTTTATAGTGTCTGGCCTTACATTTAGGTCTTTAATCCATTTTGAGTTTATTTTTGTGTATGGTGTTAGGGAGTGTTCTAATTTCATTATTTTACATGTAGCTGTCCAGTTTTCCCTGCACCACTTATTGAAGAGCCTGTCTTTTCTCCATTGTATATTCTTGCCTCCTTTATCAAAGATCAGGTGACCATATGTGTGTGGGTTTGTTTCTGGGCTTTCTATCCTGTTCCATTGATCTATATTTCTGTTTTTGTGCCAGTACCATACTGTCTTGATGACTGTAGCTTTGTAGTATAGTCTGAAGTCAGGGAGCCTGATTCCTCCAGCTCCGTTTTTTTTTTCTCAAGATCGCTTTGGCTATTTGGGGTCTATTGTGTTTCCATACAAACTGTGAAATTTTTTGTTCTAGTTCTGTGAAAAATGCCATTGGTAGTTTCATAGGGATTGCATTGTATCTGTAGATTGCTTTGGGTAGTATAGTCATTTTCACAATGTTGATTCTTCCAATCCAAGACCATGGTATATCTCTCCATCTGTTTGTATCATCTTTAATTTCTTTCATCAGTGTCTTATAGTTTTCTGCATACAGGTCTTTCGTCTCCTTAGGTAGGTTTATTCCTAGGTATTTTATTCTTTTTGTTGCAGTGGTAAATGGGAGTGTTTCCTTAATTTCTCTTTCAGATTTTTCATCGTTAGTGTATAGGAATGCAAGAGATTTCTGTGCATTGATTTTGTATCCTGCTACTTTACCAAATTCATTGATTAGCTCTAGTAGTTTTCTGGTAGAATCTTTAGGATTCTCTATGTATAGTGTCATGTCATCTGCAAACAGTGACAGCTTTACTTCTTCTTTTCCGATTTGTATTCCTTTTATTTCTTTTTTTTCTCTGATTGCTGTGGCTAACACTTCCAAAACTATGTTGAATAATAGTGGTGAGAGTGGACAACCTTGTCTTGTCCCTGATCTTAGAGGAAATGGTTTCAGTTTTTCACCATTGGGAATGATGTTGGCTGTGGGTTTGTCATATATGACCTTTATTATGTTGAGGTAAGTTCCCTCTATGCCTACTTTCTGGAGGGATTTTATCATAAATGGGTGTTGAATTTTGTCAAAAGCTTTTTCTGCATCTATTGAGATGATCATATCGTTTTTCTCCTTCAATTTGTTAATATGTTTTATCACACTGATTGATTTGCATATATGGAAGAATCCTTGCATTCCTGGGAGAAACCCCACTTGATCATGGTGTATGATCCTTTTAATGTGCTGTTGGATTCTGTTTGCTAGTATTTTGTTGAGGATTTTTGCATCTTTGTTCATCAGTGATACTGACCTGTAGTTTTCTTTCTTTGTGACAACTTTGTCTGGTTTTGGTATCAGGGTGATGGTGGCCTCGTAGAATGAGTTTGGGAGTGTTCCTCCCTCTGCTATACTTTGGAAGAGTTTGAGAAGGATAGGTGTTAGCTCTTCTCTAAATGTTTGATAGAATTCGCCTGTGAAGCCATCTGGTCCTGGGCTTTTGTTTGTTGGAAGATTTTTAATCACAGTCTCAATTTCAGTGCTTGTGTTTGTCTGTTTATATTTTCTATGTCTTCCTGGTTCAGTCTCGGAAGGTTGTGCTTTTCTAAGAATTTGTCCATTTCTTCCAGGTTGTCCATTTTATTGGCATAGAGTTGCTTGTAGTAATCTCTCATGATCCTTTGTATTTCTGCAGTGTCAGTTGTTACTTCTCCTTTTTCACTTCTAATTCTATTGATTTGAGTATTCTCCCTTTTTTTTCTTGATGAATCTGGCTAATGGTTTATCAATTTTGTTTATCTTCTCAAAGAACCAGCTTTTAGTTTTATTGACCTTTGCTATCGTTTCCTTCATTTCTTTTTCATTTATTTCTGATCTGATCTTTATGATTTCTTTCCTTCTGCTAACTTTGGGGGTTTTTTATTCTTCTTTCTCTAATTGCTTTAAGTGTAAGGTGAGGTTGTTTATTTGAGATGTTTCTTGTTTCTTGAGGTAGGATTGTATTGCTATAAACTTCCCTCTTAGAACTGCTTTTGCCGCATCCCATAGGTTTTGGGTCGTCATGTTTTCATTGTCATTTTTTTCTAGGTATTTTTTGATTTCCTCTTTGATTTCTTCAGTGATCCCTTGGTTATTTAGTAGTGTATGGTTTAACCTCCATGTATTTGTATTTTTTACAGATTTTTTCCTGTAATTGATATCTAGTCTCATAGCGTTGCAGTCAGAAAAGATACTTGATACAATTTCAATTTTCTTAAATTTACCAAGGCTTGATTTGTGACCCAAGATATGATCTATCCTGGAGAATGTTCCATGAGCACTTGAGAAGAAAGTGTATTCTGTTGTTTTTGGATGGAATGTCCTATAACTATCAATTAAGTCCATCTTGTTTAATGTATCATTTAAAGCTTGTGTTTCCTTATTTATTTTCATTTTGGATGATGTCCATTGGTGAAAGTGGGGTGTTAAAGTCGTGTTACCGTCGATTTCCCCTTTTATGGCTGTTAGCATTTGCCTTATGTATTGAGGTGCTCCTTTGTTGGGTCCGTAAATATTTACAGTTGTTATATCTTCTTCTTGGATTGATCCCTTGATCATTCTGTAGTGTCCTTCTTTGTCTCTTGTAATAGTGTTTATTTTAAAGACTATTTTGTCTAATATGAGAATTGCTACTCCAGCTTTCTTTTGATTTCCATTTGCTTGGAATATCTTTTTCCATCCCCTCACTTTCAGTCTGCATGCGTCCCTAGGTCTGAAGTGGGTCTCTTGTAGACAGCATATATACGGGTCTTGTTTTTGTTTCCATTCAGCCAGTCTTTTGGTTGGCGCATTTAATCCATTTATATTTAAGGTAGTTATCGTTATGTATGTTATTACCATTTTCTTAATTGTTTTGGGTTTGTTATTGTAGGTCTTCTTCTTCTCTTGTGTTTCCTGCCTAGAAAAGTTCTTTTAGCATTTGTTGTAAAGTTGGTTTGGTGGTGCTGAATTCTCTTAGCTTTTGCTTGTCTGTAAAGGTTTTAATTTCTCTGTCGAATCTGAATGAGATCCTTGCTGGGTAGAGTAACCTTGGTTGTAGGTTTTTTCCTTTCATCACTTTAAATATGTCCTGCCACTCCCTTCTAGCTTGCAGAGTTTCTGCTGAAAGATCAGCTGTTAACAAACAAGGGAATCCCTATAAGGTTATTTGTTGCTTTTCCCTTGCTGCTTTTAATATTTTTTCTTTTTGTTTAATTTTTGATAGTTTGATTAATATGTGTCTTGGCGTGTTTCTCCTTGGATTTGTCCTGTATGGGACTCTGCACTTCCTGGACTTGATTGACTATTTCCTTTCCCATATTAGGGAATTTTTCAACCATAATCTCTTCAAACAGTTTCTCAGTCCCTGTCTTTTTCTTTTCTTCTTCTGGGACCCCTATAGTTCGAATGTTGGTGCGTTCAGTGTTGTCCCAGAGGTCTCTGAGACTGTCCTCAATTCTTTTCATTCTTTTTTCTTTTTTCTGCTCTGTGGTAGTTATTTCCACTATTTTATCTTCCAGGTCATTTATCCATTCTTCTACCTCAGTTATTCTACTATTGATTCCTTCTAGAGAATTTAAAATTTCATTTATTGTGTTGTTCATCATTGTTTGTGTCCTCTTTAGTTCTTCTGGGTCCTTGTTAAACGTTTCTTATATTTTCTCCATTCTATTTCCAAGATTTTGGATCATCTTTACTATCATTACTCTGAATTCTTTTTCAGGTACACTGCCTATTTCCTCTTCTTTTGTTTGGTGTGCTGGGTTTTTACCTTGCTCCTTCATCTGCTGCATATTTCTCTGTCTTCTCATTTTGCTTAACTTACTGTGTTCGGGTCTCCTTTTCGCAGGCTGCAGGTTCGTAGTTCCCAGTGTTTTTGGTGTGTGTCCCCAGTGGCTAAGGTTGGTTCAGTGGGTTGTGTAGGCTTCCCGGTGGACGGGACTGGTGCCTGTGGTCTGGTGGATGAGGCTGGATCTTGTCTTTCTGGTGGGCAGGACCGCGTCCAGTGGTGTATTTTGGGGTGTCTGTGACCTTATTATGATTTTAGGCAGCCTCTCTGCTAATGGGTGGGGTTGTGTTCCTGTCTTGCTAGTTGTTTGGCATGGGGTGTCCAGCACTGTAGCTTGCTGGTCGTTGAGTGGAGCTGGGTCTTAGCATTGAGATGGAGATCTCTGGGAGAGTTTTTGCTGTTTGGTATTACATGGAGGCAGGAGACCTCTGGTGGACCAATGTCCTGAACTCGGCTCTCCCACCTCAGAGGCACAGGCTGGACACCTGCCCAGAGCACAAAGACCCTGTCAGCCACACAGTCGATTTTGGAGGCTGAGAAGTACCTCTGCAAGCCGGAGGCCCAGGAAAGCCGGTGGTGTAGTTCTAGTCCAAGACCCACGTCTGAAAGTCTGGGGAAACAGGCCACAAGCAAACTTCCAGGACAAAGAGGCGGTACTCTGACACCCCCTTTTCTGACCCCATCTCTTCTCCTTTCCGAATTCTACAGCACTTCCGCTCTGGTCCCTGGAACTAGTGTCAGTCATCAACAATTCCCCCTGTACTCTTAGCCTTTCCTTTGAATATTGAATGCTCTCTCTCCCTAACTGTATTATGTGTTTTGCAATGGGGGCACCATTGGATGAGACAAATCTTCATCTTGTGGGACTAGTCTATGCTTTGCAGGGCATTTAGCATCCTTGGTCCCTCTGCACACTAAATACTAGTGAGATGACAATGAACCTCACTGCTACCTGACTCTCCCCTGAGGATCCTGTTCTCCTGCACTCCTCTCAAGTGGTGGTGATTTTCTGTCCAACAGCCCTTACCGACTGGGCCTGTCCTCCTTGCTCCTTCTTGCTGCTTCCAGGTCATTCTGCCTTCCTCCTCCCTAACTGCTCCAAAGCAAATTTGAATTGCAAGTCGTCAGACCCCTTTTCCTTCTTAGCACGATCATCTACTGATCTCCAGGCCCTCCTTCTAGTCCCTTGAAGAGGGGGAGCTGGCTCCCTCTCCAAAACCTCTCTTCTCCAATTCTTGGTGACTCTAGTATCTCCATAGATGAAACTTCCAGTGCTCTGTCTCTCGGGTCCTTCATATCATCTTCTTTAATGGTTGTATCTTCTATCCTATTTGAGACACTCACTCCCCTGGTCTTATTCCAGAACGTGTCATTAAGGGAACTGCAGCCTTTCCCTAAAGTCAGTTTCAACTGTCCCACTTTTTGTTCATCACTTTCTATTTTCCAGTTCACTCTAGTGTCTGAACTTCAAAAATCCTTCTTTCCCACCAGGACCTACACTGCATGGAAACTTCCACCTTTTCCTTGCTTCTCATGCCCTCACTAAGTATACTCTTGCCCCAGGGCATTTGCACTTGGGGGCTGCTCTTCACTAGACACCTACAGGGTTAAATCCTCACCTCCTTTTAAAGCTTTGCTTCAGTAGCATCCCTCACACTGAGGCTTCCCCTGATCATTTTATTTATAAGTGCCCCTCCCCCCAGTACTGCTACTCCTTATCCTCTTATGGTTTATTTTTTCCATTGTACTTATCACTAAGATACCATATATTTTCATTTTTATTTATTTCTCTGAGGTGGAAGTTTTATGAGGGTGGAATTTTGTTCACTGTAAACCAGTGCCTAGAACAGTGCTCGGCACATATATGGTTATCCATAAATATTTGTTGAATGAAAAAAATGTGCTAGGGCTGCATTCTGAACCTGGTCCAGATGGACTACAAAGTTCCTCCTCCCACTACTCTGTGTCCTTTCAAAATGAACTCTGGTTATGAATTGGACTGTGGGACTAGTGAGCTAGTAGCTTTTCTCAGGATGTGGGTAGGAGTATAAGAAAGGGAACACCATAAAACACCCAGATGTGGGCGATTGGCAATATGGTACCAACTAAAATTTTAAGAAAAGATGAAAGTTCAGATGGATTGCTGATCTCATGAAAGCACAGAACCAGTCCCACTGCTACTTTACTCTGTTCTCACACTTCTTTTTTTTTTAATTAAAAAATTTTTAATATACTTTATTATTTTTATTTTATTTTATTCTTATTATTTTTATTGGAGTACAGTTGCTTTACAATGTTGTGTTAGTTTTTGCTGTACAGCAAAATAAATCAGTTATACGTATACATACATCCCCTCTTTTTTGGATTTCCTTCCCTTTTAGGTCCCCACAGAGCACTGAGTAGAGTTCCCTGTGCTATACAGTAGGTTCTCATTAGCTATCTATTTTATACACAGTAGTGTTTTCACTCTTCTTTGTCCTCCCTTACTGACTATCTTAATCTCCCTCTCTTCCCCTATTCTATTTAACTTTTTATTTTTCTTCCCTCCCTTCCTCTCTGCCTCTCATTTTCTTACCTCTTACTCCTTGACCCCTTTTCTCCTCTCTTTAGCTTTCTCAAAGAACAAAGCGAATTATTTTTTTGGAAAGAAGTTTAATTTCCAAGGTGTGGGAAAAATGAAATTGCCCCCCTTCTGGAGGTTCCCTTGAGCATCCTGCACTTTAATGAAATAAATGGCCTGGAGGAAGACGTGGTGGGTGGAGGGTAGTTGGTGGGTCTGTCCGTGCTTGGGTTCTCTCCCTCCCTCCCTGTTTGGCCTCTGCAGCTCTAGGGAGATGGACAGGGCAGGGCAAACTTACCACTGGCCCCTGGCCCTGTGCTACTTATGAAATAGAAATAAATGACAACCTAGGGATGTTGAAGAAAGTTGAAAGAGGGGGGAGGGAGAAATCCCTCTTAACAGTGAATCTTGAAGCCGGTAGAAAAACATAATCCTGTTCCTGAATGCCAAGTTTTCATTTCCATGGATGAGTTGATCTAAGGGAGGCTGGTTTCTCTCCTTCTTCCATGAATTAGCCTCCAACAGTTTCAAGTGATGGCACCAGCTGTGTATATCTGATGGTGGGACACCCGCCCCACCAGTGGGAAGTGGAGTGACCAGGAAAGTGCATGGCACAGAACTTGTGGTCTTCATCAGGAAGTGTATGTAGCAGCATGGAAAGAACAAGGACTTGTTTCCAGCATACTTGAGTTCATATCTTTGCTGTGTCATTTTCTACCTCTGAAACCTTCGTCATGTTACTTAACTGCTCTGTGCTTTAGTTTCCTCTTCTGTCAAGTGGAGATCATAGCCGTGCCTACCTCTTCGGGTCGTTGGAAGGACTGGAGATGATACGTGATCATGGTGATGAGGACAGTGATGAAGATGAACATGAACTTGGACATTTACTCTATGCCAGAATTGTGTTATGTGTGCACATTTGTTCACATGAAGTGCCAGAACAATGTTTGGCACATAATGGGCATTTAATACATTTTATTTTTTTAAATTAATTAATTAATTTATTTATTTATGGCTGCGTTGGGTCTTCATTGCTGTGCCGGCTTTCTCTTGTTGTGGAGAGGGGGGGCTACTCTTCGTTGCGGTGTGTGTGCTTCTCGTTGCGGTGGCTTCTCTTGTTGGGGAGCATGGGCTCTAGGTGCACGGGCTTCAGTAGTTGTGGCACACGGGCTTCAGTAGTTGTGGCTCGTGGGCTCTAGCGCACATGCTCAGTAGTTGTGGTGCACGGGCTTAGTTGCTCTGCGGCATGTGAGATCTTCCCGGACCAGGGTTCAAACCTGTGACCCCTGAATTAGCAGGTGGATTCTTAACCACTGCACCAGAGAAGTCCAATACATTTTAAATAGCATTACTATCCAGCACTGTGTAAGAGAGTAACAAAATGACTTTGGGGGATGTGAACCTTTAAGACGTGAATATTTCAAGTCACTTCTCTCTTGTGAGGTGGAGAAGTTTCAGCTTCCCTGGAACCTTGGTATAGAAAGCGGTATTTATCTAGGCAGATTAGGTTACGGCTGCAGAAAGAAACAACTGCAAAATCTCAGTGGCTTTACCCAGCAAAGGTGTATTTCTCACTTATACTACATGTCAAGTGGGGTCAACCTAGGGTTCTGCTTATCATTGTCACTCAGAGCTGTGGGCTGATGGATACTCCATTTTGAAATCTATTTCCATAATCACCGAGACAGAAAAAGGGAAGACTGGAATACAGAGGCAGCAGTCAAATGCTTCTGTCCAGAAGTAATATGTGTCTCTTTTGCTCACATTTGTTTGGCCAAAGCCAGACACTTGGCCACACATAACTTGAATGTGGTGGAGAAATGCAAGCTACGATGCATATATTCCAGAAGAATGAAAATATTTAACAGCTCAATGACATGGACCCTAATGACCACCATAGAAGGGCATGCTCTGGATGGTGGACGTAAATGACATTGTTCATGAGGAACGGATAATAAGAGCTACCATGAGTTGAGTACCTAGCATATGATAGACTGTGCCAGGGACTTTTCATTCATATATCAGCTAATCCTCCCAAAGAGGTCTTACTAATCTCATTATTATAATGTGGGAACTGAGGCTCAGGGAGGTTTCCTTACAATGGCATCATAGGTATTAAGGATAGAATGAACATAGTCTGCACAGGTTTTCTGGATTATAGGGAAATCCTTAAAAAAGAATAGTGCACTAGGAGGCTACGGAGTCTGATTTCTAGCTCCACTTTCTAATTTTTAAAGTCTGAGCACGTGTGAGGATGACAAACAGGTCTTGAGTGTCAACTCTGACAGATTTGTGTTGGCTACTGGAGAGCTGCAGTGAGAAGGTTTTCTGATGGGAAAGAATAAAGTGATTGATTAACAGTGTCTGCTGTGGGCATAGGAAGGAGGGTGTGGTGGCGTGAGAAACAGATGTTTGCCATCTCTAGGCATGTTTCTTAAGTTCTCTGGGTTTCAGTTATACCACTTACAAAACAAGGTTAATAAAACTTGTGTGAGTGAAGGTAGTAGATTGGCCAGGATGGTTTCTTGGTGTCTTCAGAGGGCACCAAAACATCTGTTCCTAGCTGCATATATTCCAACTTATTTTATGCACACTGTTCCATCATGTAGTCATGAAACTCCATTTGTACGTGTGGGATGGGTTTGGGGAAGGGAATTCAACAGGCTGAGTCATTGAAAATTGCTCCTAAGGAGAGCAGAGCTGGAGGCCTTTGACAGGAAGGATGAGTCATTGGCAGTTAAGGGAGCCCATCATCACTGTCCTACAAACATCTGTGAGCTGGATATGCCTCCTGTCTTTAAATCCAAGGGCTCTGTTTCTCAGTTTGGGGTAATATGTCGGGGAGATATGAATCCTCAGATAAACACGCTTCGTCTTTTCAGTGGTGATTTGGGGAATAGGAGCAATATATTTTTCTTAAGATGGACAAGGTGTATTAGTCAGGATCCAGATGGAAAATAGACAACAGACTCAAAGTGTTTAAAGAGATTTTGATAAAGATTCTGTTAAAAGATATACTGAAGCATGCTAAAAGTATAAGGGTTATTTGAGTAAAAATAGATTTGAACTGAGCAGGGCCAAACCAGAAATGTTAAGGAGCCTTCCACCAACAGGAGCTAGAGAAAAGACTTTTATAGAGAAAAGACACACACATACATACACATATATTATATATGTATGTGTATATAGATAGCGGAATATTACTCAGCCATAAAAAAAGAATGAAATTTTGTCACTTGTGAACATGAATGGACCTGGAGGGTATTATGCTTAGTGAAATAAGTCAGACAGAGAAAGAAAAATACTGTATGTTTCCACTTACTTGTGGAATCTAAAAAATAAAACAAATGAACAAATATAATAAAATAGGGCTTCCCTGGTGGCGCAGTGGTTGAGAGTCTGCCTGCCAATGCAGGGGACACGGGTTCGAGCCCTGGTCTGGGAAGATCCCACATGCCGCGGAGCAACTAAGCCCGTGAGCCACAACTACTGAGCCTGCGCGTCTGGAGCCTGTGCTCCGCAACAAGAGAGGCCGCGATAGTGAGAGGCCCGCGCACCGCGAAGAAGAGTGGCCCCTGCTCGCTGCAACTGGAGAAAGCCCTCGCACAGAAATGAAGACCCAACACAGCCAAAAAATAAATATAAATAAAATTAATTAATTAAAGAAACGTTTAAAAAAAAATAATAAAATAGAAGCAGACTCACAGATACAGAGAACAAACTAGTGGTTACCAATGGGGAGAGGGGTGAGAGGAGGGGCAAAATAGGTGAAGGGGATTAAGAGGTACAAACTACGAAGTATGGTATAAATAAGTTACAAGGATGTAATGTACAGCACAGGGAATATGATCAACATTTTATAATAACTTTGTATGGAGTATATCTATAAAAATATCAAATTACTATGTTGCACACCTGAAACTAATCTAATAATACAAGTTAACTATACTAAACGAAATAACATAAAAAATTTATGTCCTGAGTCACACTAGCCACATTTCAAGTGCTCAGTAGCCACACATGGCTGGTGGCTACTGTATTAGTGCATAATGTTTCCATCATCACAGACAGTTTTATTGGAGAGACTGGTCTGGATTCTTGTGCACAGCCCTGGATGGCTAGGGGGCTGGCAAAAGGATTCAGAAACTGTCTTCATCCACGGAATCCTCTCCCCGATGACAAGTGACCCTCTCTGGGCTTGTACAATTTTTCTATACATCCAGCAAAATAGTAACGATGATAATTGCAGCCACATTTATTTAGTTCTTAATATGTGCCAAATATTGTGCTAAGGGTTTTAAATACATTATATCATTTAATTACTACCGCAACCCCCAGGAAGACACTATTGCTATCTCCATTTTAACAACGCAGAAACTGAGGCTCAGAGAAATTAAGTGACCACACAACTATTCAGTTTTACCGTATGAAACTGCCAATATTCATCTGGTTTTTTTTTTTTTTAAGAAAATAACAATGTTATATGGTTCAACCTCATAGTAAATGGCAGAGCCAGATTTCGAACCCAGTTCCAAAGACCTTGTCAAGGCCAGTGTAGCTAAGCCTCTCTAAGTGACCACCTTGAAACCTGCTTCTTGCTGTTGAAGGATTAAGTGAAATAACGTTGGTTCTGTGCCTGGTGCACAGTTGGGCTCATGAAATGCTACTTCTGTTTGTTTTAACGCCTTTCTGTCAGTCTCTCTCGGGAGGCAGAGCACAGCTGTCTGAGCATATGGGGCCAGTAAGACTGGGAGGAGGCGGCCACTGCGATTGACCAGATCCCCTCCCAGGGACCTGGAAAAGCTCATCTTCCTCACCAAGGCCTCCTCCACCCTTCCCTGCACTGCTAACCACCCCTGTCTCTCAGGGAGTCTGTTTTGCTCAGGAGGTCAGGGTCATTTTCTCTGGGTCTTGAACAGAGGGAGGGGTGATGGACACTGGTCCTTCCTATTCCCTGCGTCCTCAACAGCCCCAGAGGATGCATTTCATCAACAAACCCCTCCCAGGGAAGGGGTGGCTGCTGCATTGAGAAGGTCAGGTGGTTCTGTAAGCTGCGCTCCAGATCTCCTGCATGCTGTAACTCTGTTTTCATGATTGTTTCTGTCAAGGAGCCCGATTTGAAATTCCTCCCTCTCTTATTTGGCAAGAGGGGAGAGAAGTCCCCCTTGGCTGAGGGGCCTGATGTTTGGGTGGGGTTTAGGACCTGGGGGTGATTTCCATCCATGTGAGTAACCTTTGTCTCTGAAAAACAATAGTATAGTGTTGCTGGATTTAGCAAATGAAGCTACTGGACACCCACTTAAATTTGAATTGCAGATAAACAATAGATAACTTTTTAGTAGAAGTATATACCATGCAATATTTGGAACATACTTCTACTAAAAATTATTTGTGATTTATCTGAAATTCAGGTTTACCTGGGCATCCTATTTTATCTAGCTGCCTTCCAACAGTAGGGCTTCTGTCCATCCTTTAGGTACCAGGTCATTTATAACGATGTTAAGGATGCTTAGGACTTAGGAGATCAGGAGGTCTAGATCTAGTTCTCATCAGGTGCACCCTACTTTCATATTCAGAGCTCCCTGTGGGAGGGGCAGAGTGAAGTGATTTAGACTATAGTTCTCAAAATGTGGTCCATGGACCACAGCAGCAGCATCACCTGGTATTTAGTAGAAAGGCACATCCTTGGGCCCCACCTGGACCTCCTGAATCAGCCAGTCTGGGGGTGGGGCCTGGCACTCTGTGTTTCACAAACCCTGATGCAGTCTGAGAACCAAAAGTTTAGATTTCGAGCAAGAGCTTTAGGGATCAGACAGACCTGGGCTCAAAGCTCGGTCCTACCGTTTACTGGTTGTGTGAACTTGGCCTAATTACTGAACCTCTCTGAGCCTATCTCTTCCTAAATGAAAAATGAATATGATAACTTATTTAGGGATAGATGAAGGAGTAAATGGAGTTATATATTCTAAAGTGCAGCCCATAGTGCCTGTCAGTGTAAGAACGCACAAAATGATTACTCTTATTTTTACGATTCAATTGGAGATCCGATCATGCCCTGAGACAAATTTGCCCTGAGACAAATTTGATAGTTGGCATGGCAAGCCCCTAGTTACGGGGGCAACCTCTGTTTGTTCAGTTCAAAAGTGCCTTTAAATCCCAGGATTTCACTTTCCAACAGTCTTATGGAAGAAGGAAGGAATTAAGAGGAGACGGGGGCAGGGAGAGAAAGAACCTGTAGGAATTGGTTTTCTGACCCACAGATGGTGCCCAGAGCAGAGGGCCATGTCCATTTAATTCCTTTCGTTCAGTGCTTAGCCCAGAACAGTTGTCCAAAAGGCAGTGTTTTTTGTTTTTTGTTTGCTTTTGTTTTTTCATGGAAAGGAGAGAAAAAGGAGGCTCTGAGAGGTGAGGACATGTAGGGGCTCCTGTCTAGGGAGGGGGACTAACACCCTCGGGCATGCGTCACAGTCAGGTCTGGGGGCACCCACATTATGGCTAGACCAGGGTTTCTCAACTTTGTCGCTACCGACATTCTGGATCAGATAATTCTTTGTGATAGGGCTGTCCTGAGTATGCTTAGTAGTAACCCAGGTCTCTGCCTACTAGTGCCAGTAGCCCCTCTCATCCTCTGTCACAGTGGTGACAATCAAAACCATCTCTAGGCATTGCCAAATGTCCTGGGGCAAGTGGGGGAGGGGTGGGCGAAATCTCCCTTGAATGAGAACCACCAGTCAAGAATCTGCTACACAATACCTACTCAGACAATTTTAGCAGCTACCATTTATTGAGCATTTACAAGTATTATCTCCAATCTCCATGCTCATATTACTAGGAAGGCTTTTAAAGTATAATTTAAAGTTGAAGAAACTGAGGCTCAGACAGTTAAAAGTAACTTGCCCCAAATTGAACAGCTGGTAGATCTGAGCTGCTGACTGAGGTTGGTCTAACTCCAAAGCTCATATAGTTCCTGCCGCAACACTCCCTCTCTCTAGACAATTAAGAATGCTTTTTTCTTTCAATCAGGGAGATTCTTCTCAAGTCAACTCAAGTCCGAAAGTATTTATTGAAAAGCCATGAGAAGCTACAAGAGAAATCTAAGCTGTTGCTCCCCTCAAGGAGGTTTCAATATCAATGTCATTGGGAAGGTCAGTATCTTACACAACACTGTTAGTTACAGAGTAACATGAGGCGGTCTGAGTTTGGGCCAAAATGAACATTTCTAGAGGTAGATTTTTGTGAACTGAATGCCTTTTGTGTACCTCTGCTTCACGTGTCCTTTCACTGTTAATCCTGATAATTAAAAAAAAGGAAGGAAGAAGGAAGCCTTGAAATTCATGGCATCGACCAGCCGCACATCCTAACAAATATTAATTATTTTGCCTTGGGTTGGGCTGTGGGTTGCTTCCAGCCAAGCACTCAGCTATCTTCTTTCTGGCTCTCTGCATGAACTCCACATTCCCCCTTTCCCTTCGTATGGCGGTGTACTCGTAAGCCTTGAGCTTGCTGTAGTAATCGGAGAATTTGTTGTAGAGGATGGAAATGGGCATCCCGTTGAGGATGATCCCGAAGGCAATGCAGAGGAAGGCAAAAAGCCGGCCCAGGTGAGTCTCTGGGTACATGTCTCCATAGCCCACAGTGGAGATGCTCACCTGTGAGGGAAGGAAAGTAGAATGGAATTGTCAGCATCGAGAGTGAGGAGAAGAAAGGGAGAGAACCAGGCAGGGAAGTGTCTTCCGTCCCGCTGAAGGTGCACGTGGGTTGTATAATAGCTCCTCACGGAGTCAGCTTTAGGAGGTACTGGAAAGGTTGCCTGCAAGACCTGGGGCATGGAAAGAACATAAGCTTTGGAGCTGAAAGGCTTGGGTTTAAACCCTATCACTTATCAATTTTCTTACATACAATACAGGGGAGTTATATCTACTTTAAAGGGTTGTTGTGAAGGGCACAGAAGAATAACGTGTGTGAAGTTCCTGGTGTAGAATAGGCTCAATAAATGTAGGTCTTTGCCTCCCTTCAGCTGGGGCCAAATTTAGGACGGAGTCCCTGGATTTGCCTACATGATACACGTACGGGAAAGAGCTTGGGCTTAGAACCAGTCAGACCTGGGTTCAAGTCCTGACTCTGACCCTTCCCAGCTGAGTGACCTTGGGCAAAACATTCAGAGTCTCTAAGCCTTGGTTCCTGCATCTAAAACAGGAGGGTAATAACTAACTCTTGGGATTCTTGTGAAGACTAAATAAGAAAATGATTATAAAGCACTTCACACAGTGTCAGGCACGCAAAAAGCATTAAGCAACCTCCTCTGTGGTCCTTCTCTCATCCTTAAAATAGAGACAATTGTAATAGTTCTCAGAGTTGTTATGCAGTCAAATGAGATATTTTACATGAAGGTGCTTTAATTGCAAATGTCTGGAGAGACACACTCATTATTTTGCGAAGGGACTTTTGTAAGACGTCACCGACCAAAAATATGTTCACCCTGCATGAAAGTCTTCCCATCACACTTGTCACACTGCTTTAAATTCCACTAATTAGAGATTTATTTAGGTTAACAGGCTTCTGTTTTAAAATGCAGATACCCACGGGACTAGTTATCAGTCGATGTAGCCGGAGAAAACCCAGAAAAATCTCTCGGGGCCTGTTTTTTATGCCTCATGTACTAAGACTCCCTTTGGTCCCCAGACTCTTGGCAAAATTACTAGAAGCCTTTTAGGCAGGGCTGTTGATTACAGTTGAAAAAACTGTGCATCACACAACTCCAGGGGGCAGCACTGGCTTCATCGATTTGTGTCGTCGCACAGTCTTCCAGCATATGCTTTTATAAAATGTACAGTCACCCTGTTGGTCTGTACAGAGACAGCCTTTAACTTAGAAATGTAAACATTTTTGTTGCGATGATGTAAGGATTAATTTGAACTTAGAGTAAGTATGATTGATTAGTTAGAATGAAATGGAGAAATGAGCCAGCTGGGCAAATCTGGGGGAGTTGATAAGAACCAAAGCTCCATCCAGCCCATAAAAAGGGGAAGGTTGCAACTCCTCTTGGGATGGGTGACACACTACCTCTCACTACTCCGTCTCCGGGGAGAGAACTGCCGAGGGCTGGGCTGCCCTTCTCACAGTGGAGAAACACAAGGCAGCATCTACGAGAGGCAGGAGGGTGTCGACTAGGTTAAGGAAGCAGGTGTGGCACTAGGCCACATGGGTCTGAATCCACTTCCCAGCTGTGGGATTTGGGCAAGTCGCCTAAATTCTCTCTGCCTCAGTTTCTGCTTTTGAAACGTGGAGAGAATAATAGTGCGCACCTCATAGGATTGTTACAGGAATTGAAGGAGCCGCACAGGGTGTGTGAGGGATAATGTTAGTTCTTGTGCTTGTTAGACCAGCGGGCTGTGGAAAGAAGCTCCTCCCTGGCTCCTGCGAATGCTGTGTGAGGGAGACTGGGGGGGACACTCTGTCTCCAGTAGAGAATCTGCTTTTCCCACCTTCTCGACCAAAGGGCCATGAGAGGCAGTGATAAAATAAGATCGTGGGCTAATCGTAAAAAAAAAAAAAAAAAAAAAAGCTTGCTCTGTGTGTGTGTGTGTGTATGTATTTCTTGTCACTGGCCACGCTGAAAGTAAAAGAACCCGAGTCAGATCTCTGTCCAGGTGTGTGAACAGCTTTCATTTGACACTAACCCTGTCACTCACACCTCTGTGTGAATGTTTAGTCAGTCGACTTTGCCTGGAGGAGGCCTAAAGGGAGTCTGGATATAAGAGTGAGTGACAGGAAGGGGTAGTTTCAGAACAGGAAGCATCCATGAAAGGCCAAAGCAGAGGCTTTGGTGTAAACCAGCCCCTCAAGGGTCCAGGATTGGGGGGAGGGTTGGAGATAGGAGGATACAGGAGAAGGAAAGTAATTGAGACAAAGTACCTAATTTAAACTTCTGCTCAGTCCCCACACTGGCTTTGCTTCTCTCCCAACCCCAATTTCTTTTTTCTTTTTTTTGGCTGAACTTTGAGCAAAAAGTCAAAAGCAAAGAGAATTGGCTGAAGGAAGATTAAATATTTGATGTGCATAATATGGTCTAAATATTTTTGTATGTCTTGGATCTCTGTTTTTAGAGAAAAGATCTCTTCTGATATGAGACTCTATAAGACTGATTCTGAAGAATTTGTTCAAAATGCACAGCTAATTTATGCACTGTCTGTTTGACTCAACCGGTGATCTGCTTCTTGCTTCTTGGCTCCAGAGGAACTCTGGATTCCTTGGCTTTTGGAAACTTTTTCTCCATGTTCCACAGGCCAAACCATTTCTCCCTGAATGAGCATGAAAAATGGAAGGTCCCAGAAGGACCAAAGTGACCTCCCAGAGTGAGTTCTCACATTAGCAGGAGTGGGGTTTGGAAATGTGACTGAAATTTCTGCAATCCATCTTAATATCCTGAAAAAACTGACTGGCTCAGCCACTCTGTAAACTGGAAACTTACCATTCCGCTGAAAATTTACATATTTTCCCTAGCCATTGGATCCCCAAAGCCAGAATGTAACCTTTCCCTAGCAGCTCACCCACTAATCAGCAAATCCTGACCCACTAAACGTTACAAGGAGAACAAGCATCCAGTTTTTCTCTGAAACTTTAGAATAACTATACTTGAATTTCTCCTTCAGCAAGGAATGTTTGTTTCCTTCATAATGACCTACGCACAGATTACATTTTAGCACCCAGTAGTCCCTGCATCTAGGAATTATGATCTCAGGGAATAAAACTGCTTTTTCAAAAGAATTAACACCTCTTCTTAGTTTTCCCAAAGAATTTGAGGTGGTAAAGACTAACATTTTCTTGTTAAAATTATTATATACTTCAATGCATGTTGTCCTTCAAAGGATTTAGCTTCAAAGGCTCTACTTAGCTTACCCATGCTGCTGTTGCTACAAATATTTTAGGAATTCCTCTTTGGGATTATAATCTGCACAGAGGATTCAGTGGCATGACCTTGAAACAAGTGTTCTTATCCCCCTTGAGGGTTAACTCTAGGTGCTGGTCTTCAACTCAAGGGTCTTGACTATTTAAAAATATTGAATCCACCTTCAAAAAAGTAAAGATTTAGCCCCACTACAAAGAAGTATTAATAAATGGACATGTCACAGGCGCTGAAGATAATTCCTCAGTGGAATTCAAAAAATGTTTTGATCAGTGGAAGCACTGTTAGAATGAGGTCATGGGTAATCACCTTGAAAAGAACAACCGGCCTCATCCGTATATGAAAGTTCTGACATGTACATAAATTGTACAATAAGGGGGAGGTGTGCAGAAGCTAAGGCAAGTTTGGGATCTATTCCTAGAAAGGTACACAATAGTGACAATGCCCTCCACATCCTCAGCTTACTTGCTACTTCTCCCTGCCCTCTACAATTCTATCATGTCCCGCTCAAGTTATATTGGCCAACAGGAGGAGTTTAGAGAGACAAAAGGGGACCACTCCAAAATCAGGAGTCCGCCAGATCAAAAGTTATAAAAGTGCCTAAGAGCCTTTGCCCCCCTTTATGGCTCCTGTGCTATTTCTGAAGAAGCTAGGAGAACTTTAATGCCTTCTGTGCCAGACATTTACTCATTATCTTTCAGCCCTAAGCCTGTTACCCTTCTGTGCTCTTTTTTGTAATTCAGCAGCTGGGAGGATGCAAACTACATTTCCCAGATTTCCTTGCCTGCTGTCTTCTGGTTAGGTTCTGCCAATGAGAGACACGGGTGGGAGACTAGAAGATGGAATGAGGAAGTAAGAGTCTCTCTTCCTGCTTCTGGTTTCTGTCATCATCCTTCAACAACAGCAGATAGCTATGGCTCAGGCATCTTTCAGCACACCCAGCACCAGCCTCGGGATGCCATCTTAGGAGTCTGGCAACAGCTACACAGTGGTTCCTTCTCTGTACTCCTAGGCTCCAGTAACTCTACCTTCTCCCATTTGTCTCCCCAGTTCTGGGGCCAACACTTTTTCCTACAGTTACCAATCTTTGGGTTATCTCACTTTCTCCTTTTTGCTCTTCCAGCCTATGTATCTATCTCCCTGTATCGGTTTCCTTCTGTTTAAAATATCCCACATTTTGTTTTCTGTTATCCTGATTCACCTTCCAAAGGGGTCTTCTCAAAGCAAGCAAGCAATCAATAAAAATAAAATAAAATAAAATAAAATAAATCTCAGTGATCTTCTAAGTGCCACCTATTTGCAAGGAAATGATAACATACTTGAGGAAAACAAAGATAGAAACAAGGTCTCTGGGCTACAACTATCTGATGCTTCAGCTAGAGATAGTTTTCATGAATTTTGAAGGAATGAGTTCATGACATAGTTTCCTATGTAGTTTCTACAGCTTTAACTTGCTCTGGAAAGCTCAGAAGGAAATGGTCTATTGAACAGTCCAATTGTCCTTTTCTCCTTAAAAACATAGCCACAACAGAGGCCAAAGCTTACAGCCTTATCATAGAGCTAATTGTTCTTGTTGAGCTATGCCAAGCATTTCCCACACCCAGGCAACCCGGGAGAGTCCCAACACGGCTGGAGCTGCTCCAGGCATGGGCCTGTTTATTTGGACACTCAGAAACTCTCCCAAGATAGAACGGCTGACCCTTTTGTACATCTTACAGCCTCTCTCTTTTCCCCAGGAGAGAAGGAATCACTTCTGTTTTATTTTCCCAAAAATGAAACTGGAAGCAAAGGTTATTGCTTCCATGTGATAAAGGCTATCAACTAGTCAGATATGGTAGCTTCTATTTATTGAGGATAGCATACAGGCTAGTGTTTTTACATATGTTTCCTATTACATTAGTGCTTACAAATAACCTCCATTTGACAGATGAGTAGGATGGGTCTATCTTATATCCTAATGCATGAGCATTTGCAGACATGAGTGTCCATGAGGGATTTGTTCTGCAGCTGTAGGAGAATTCACATTAATGAAAATTACTGTGTTTCTCTTAAAAACCCGAGTTGAATTACAGAGGAAGGTTGCAGGATCCTTGGCATAGAGAGAGGGGAGATTATTAAAAACAAGTCAGATTTTGGGGTTGTCTGAGAGTACTAAAAACACATGGAGGGAGGGATTAGAGAACCTGTCCCTAATGTGGGTGTATATACCACAAGGGCTACAGCACTGGAGTGGGGCAAGAATATACCAATCCTGTTTTTCCTTACCTCTTTACATTTTCAATGTGTGAGTGTATGTTTTCTGATACACATAATATATTTGAGCAGTAATATCTTAATGCAGTACAATGATTGTATTACTGGACCCAATTCTTTGTATCTTCCTGTATCCAAGCTCTTTGCCATATAACTTTGCAGTGCTTTCCTACAGTGAGTGGGCTAACCTGCTCTTCCCTTTGACTCTGAGTTTGGCCTTGTGACTCGCTTTGGCCAATGAGTTGAGCAAGTGTCATGAACAGAAGCTTATCAGTGCTTGCATGATTGGGCTTGCACTCTCTCTCTCTTGCCCTTTGCCACGGCCATGGATACATGCCTGCTGGATGATGAAAGAACTAGTCTCCTTCTTCATCCAGCCGTCAGCCAGCTGACCATCAGACTG
Organism: Eubalaena glacialis; assembly: GCF_028564815.1. NCBI lineage: Eukaryota > Metazoa > Chordata > Mammalia > Artiodactyla > Balaenidae > Eubalaena > Eubalaena glacialis. The sequence continues at coordinate 54,533,578 of NC_083724.1, read as the reverse complement.
TGATGTGAGCAGCTGACACCAGTCCAAGGTTCTTCTAACCTTGTACTTGAAACCAGCCTGAGTTGCTGACTTGCAAACTCACAAGGCAAATAGATGCTTGACGTTTCGAGCCACTGAATTTTGGGGTGGTTTGTGATGCATTGTTATTATAGCAATAAATAGCTTATAACTTATGATTAACTAAACACATATTTATCATGGGTGTGTGCTCAGAGTTTTTTAAATTATGAGATGTATGATCAATAAAATGCTTGGAGAATATTGGATCAGAGTTACTTTTAGGATTCTACTTCTCAGATTCTCATGTCTGCTTGGTCACGTCTATTTAGATGACTTCCTTCTCATAATTCAAGATTTAGTTCAATGTCATCTTCTCCAAGAAGGCTTCTCTGACTATTCCACTAGTCCAACAAAGGTAGATTCTGCCACCCAGATCACTCTCTATCCTATTATCCTATATAAGACACACTCATATCGGAAATGATTTATTATCTTTCTCCATTAGGATGTAAACTCCATGAGGGAAAAAATTTCACCTTTTTTTTTTTCTTATTACTCGGTATCCCTAGTATTTAGAATACTCCTTGGCACACTAAGTGCTCAAAAAAATCTTGCTCACCTCCAGTGCTGGACACCCCATGGCAAACAACTAGCAAGACAGGAACACAACCCCACCCATTAGCAGAGAGGCTGCCTAAAATCATACTAAGTTCACAGACACCCCAAAACACACCACTGGACGCGGTCCTGCCCACCAGAAAGACAAGATCCAGCCTCATCCACCAGACCACAGGCACCAGTCCCCTCCACCAGGAAGCCTACACAACCCACTGAACCAACCGTAGCCACTGGGAGCAGACACCAAAAACAGTGGGAACTACGAACCTGCAGCCTGGGAAAAGGAGACCACAAACACAGTAAGTTAAGCAAAATGATGAGACAGAGAAACACACAGCAGATGAAGGAGCAAGGTAAAAACCCAGCACACCAAACAAATGAACAGGAAATAGGCAGTCTACCTGAAAAAGAATTCAGAGTAATGATGGTAAAGATGATCCAAAATCTTGGAAATAGAATGGAGAAAATATAAGAAACGTTTAACAAGGACCTAGAAGAACTAAAGAGCAAACAAACAATGATGAACAACACAATAAATGAAATTAAAAATTCTCTAGAAGGAATCAATAGCAGAATAACTGAGGCAGAAAAATGGATAAGTGACCTGGAAGATAAAATAGTGGAAATAATTACCACAGAGCAGAATAAAGAAAAAAGGATGAAAAGAATTGAGGACATTCTCAGAGACCTCTGGGACAACACTAAATGCACCAACATTTGAATTATAGGGGTCCCAGAAGAAGAAGAGAAAAAGAAAGGGACTGAGAAAATATTTGAAGAGATTATGGTTGAAAACTTTCCTAATATGGGAAAGGAAATAGTCAACCAAGTACAGAGAGTGCAGAGAGTCCCATACAGGATAAATCCAAGGAGAAACACACCAAGACACATATTAATCAAACTCTCAAAAATTAAATAAAAAAAAATATTAAAAGCAAGGGGGCTTCCCTGGTGGCGCAGTGGTTGAGAATCTGCCTGCCAATGCAGGGGACACGGGTTCGAGCCCTGGTCTGGGAAGATCCTACATGCCGCGGAGCAACTGGTCCTGTGAGCCACAACTACTGAGCCTGCGCGTCTGGAGCCTGTGCTCCGCAACAAGAGAGGCCGCGATAGTGAGAGGCCCGCGCACCGTGATGAAGAGTGGCCCCCGCTTGCCACAACTAGAGAAAGCCCTTGCACAGAAACGAAGACCCAACACAGCCAAAAATAAATAAATAAATAAATAAATAAATTTATATTAAAAAAAAAAGCAGCAAGGGAAAAGCAACAATTAACATACAAGGGAATCACCATAAGGTTAACAGCTGATCTTTCAGCAGAAATTCTGCAAGCCAGAAAGGAGTGGCAGGACATATTTAAAGTGATGAAAGGGAAAAACCTACAACCAAGATTACTCTACCCAGCGAGGACCTCATTCAGATTCGACGGAGAAATTAAAACCTTTACAGACAAGCAAAAGCTAAGAGAATTCAGCACCACCAAACCAACTTTACAACAAATGCTAAAGGAACTTTTCTAGGCAGGAAACACAAAAGAAGGAAAAGACCTACAATAACAAACCCCCCAAAATTAAGAAAATGGTAATAGGAACATACATATAGATAATTACCTTAAATGTAAATGGATCAAATGCTCCAACCAAAAGACATAGACTGGCTGAATGGTTACAAAACAAGACCCGTATATATGCTGTCTACAAGAGACCCACTTCAGACCTAGGGACACATACAGACTGAAAGTGAGGGGATGGAAAAAGATATTCCATGCAAATAGAAATCAAAAGAAAGCTGGAGTAACAATTCTCATATCAGACAAAACAGACTTTAAAATAAAGACTATTACAAGAGACAAAGAAGGACACTAGAGAATGATCAAGGGATCAATCCAAGAAGAAGATATAACAATTGTAAATATTTATGCACCCAACATAGGAGCACCTCAATACATAAGGCAAATGCTAACAGCCATAAAAGGGGAAATCGACGGTAACACGACTTTAACACCCCACTTTCACCAATGGACATCATCCAAAATGAAAATAAATAAGGAAACACAAGCTTTAAATGATACATTAAACAAGATGGACTTAATTGATAGTTATAGGACATTCCATCCAAAAACAACAGAATACACTTTCTTCTCAAGTGCTCATGGAACATTCTCCAGGATAGATCATATCTTGGGTCACAAATCAAGCCTTGGTAAATTTAAGAAAATTGAAATCAAGTATCTTTTCCAACTGCAACGCTGTGAGACTAGATATCAATTACAGGAAAAAAACTGTAAAAAATACAAACACATGGAGGCTAAACAATATGCTACTAAATAACCAAGGGATCACTGAAGAAATCAAAGAGGAAATCAAAAAATACCTAGAAGCAAATGACAATGAAAACACGATGACCCAACACCTACGGGATGCAGCAAAACCAGTTCTAAGAGGGAAGTTTATAGCAATACAATCCTACCTCAAGAAACAAGAAGCATCTCAAATAAGCAACCTAACCTTACACCTAAAGCAATTAGAGAAAGAAGAACAAATAAAACCCCGAAGTTAGCAGAAGGAAAGAAATCATAAAGATCAGATCAGAAATAAATGAAAAAGAAATGAAGGAAATGATAGCAAAGGTCAATAAAACTAAAAGCTTGTTCTTTGAGAAGATAAACAAAATTGATAAACCATTAGCCAGATTCATCAAGAAAAAAAGGGAGAAGACTCAAATCAACAGAATTAGAAATGAAAAAGGAGAAGTAACAACTGACACTGCAGAAATACAAAGGATCATTAGAGATTACTACAAGCGACTCTATGCCAATAAAATGGACAACCTGGAAGAAATGGACAAATTCTTAGAAAAGCACAACCTTCTGAGACTGAAACAGGAAGAAATAGAAAATATAAACAGACAATCACAAGCACTGAAATCGAGACTGTGATTAAAAATCTTCCAACAAACAAAAGCCCAGGACCAGATGGCTTCACAGGTGAATTCTATCAAACATTTAGAGAAGAGCTAACACCTATCCTTCTCAAACTCTTCCAAAATATAGCAGAGGGAGGAACACTCCCAAACTCATTCTACGAGGCCACCATCACCCTGATACAAAAACCAGACAAGGATGTCACAAAGAAAGAAAACTACTGGCCAGTATCACTGATGAACATAGATGCAAAAATCCTCAACAAAATACCAGCAAACAGAATCCAACAGCACATTAAAAGGGTCATACAGCATGATCAAGTGAGGTTTATCCCAGGAATGCAAAGGTTCTTCAATATATGCAGATCAATCAATGTGATACACCATATTAACAAATTGAAGAATACAAATCATATGATCATCTCAATAGATGCAGAAAAAGCTTTTGACAAAATTCAACACCCATTTATGATAAAAATTCTCCAGAAGGTAGGCATAGAGGGAACCTACCTCAACATAATAAAGGTCATATATGACAAACCCACAGCCAACATCGTTCTCAATGGTGAAAACTGAAACCATTTCCTCTAAGATCAGGGACAAGACAAGGTTGCCCACTCTCACCACTATTATTCAACATAGTTTGGTAACTTTTAGCCACAGCAATCTCAGAGACAAAAAAGAAATAAAAGGAATCCAAATCAGAAAAGAAGAAGTAAAGCTGTCACTGTTTGCAGATGACATGATACTATACATAGAGAATCCTAAAAATGCTACCAGAAAACTACTAGAGCTAATCAATGAATTTGGTAAAGTAGCAGGATACAAAATTAATGAGCAGAAATCTCTTGCATTCCTATACACTAATGAAAAATCTGAAAGAGAAATTAAGGAAACAGTCCCATTTACCATTGCAACAAAAAGAATAAAATACCTAGGAATAAACCTACCTAAGGAGACAAAAGACCTGTATGCAGAAAACTGTAAGACACTGATGAAAGAAATTAAAGATGATACAAACAGATGGAGAGATATACCATGGTCTTGGATTGGAAGAAATAACACTGTGAAAATGACTATACTACCCAAAGCAATCTACAGATTCAGTGCAATCCCTATCAAACTACCAAAGGCATTTTTCACAGAACTAGAACAAAAAATTTTACAATTTGTATGGAAACACAAAAGACCTTGAATAGCCAAAGTAATCTTGAGAAAGAAAAATGGAGCTGGAGGAATCAGGCTCCCTGACTTCAGACTATACTACAAAGCTACAGTCATCAAGACAGTATGGTACTGGCACAAAAACAGAAATATAGATCAATGGAACAGGATAGAAAGTCCAGAGATAAACCCATGCACATATGGTCACCTTATCTTTGATAAAGGAGGCAGGAGTATACAATGGAGAAAAGATAGTCTCTTCAATAAGTGGTGCTGGGAAAACTGGACAGCTACATGTAAAATAATGAAATTAGAACACTCCCTAACACCATACACAAAAATAAACTCAAAATGGATTAAAGACCTAAATGTAAGGCCAGACACTATCAAACTCTTAGAGGAAAACATAGGCAGAACACTCTATGACATAAATCACAGCAAGATCCTTTTTGATCCCCCCCCTAGAGAAATGGAAATAAAAACAAAAATAAACAAATGGGACCTAATGAAACTTAAAAGCTTTTTCACAGCAAAGGAAACCATAAACAAGACGAAAAGACAGCCCTCAGAATGGGAGAAAATATTTGCAACGAAGCAACTGATAAAGGATTAATCTCCAAAATATACAAGCAGCTCACGCAGATCAATATCAAAAAAACAAACAATCGAATCCAAAAATGGGCAGAAGACCTAAACAGACATTTCTCCAAAGAAGATATACAGACTGCCAACAAACACATGAAAGGATGCTCAACATCACTAATCATTTGAGAAATGCAAATCAAAACTACAATGAGGTATCACCTCACACCAGTCAGAATGGCCATCATCAAAAAATCTACAAACAATAAATGCTAGAGAGGGTGTGGAGAAAAGGGAACCCTCTTGCACTGTTGGTGGGAATGTAAATTGATACAGCCACTATTGAGAACAGTATGGAGGTTCCTTAAAAAGTAAAAATAGAACTACCATATGACCCAGCAATCCCACTACTGGGCATATACCCTGAGAAAACCATAATTCAAAAAGAGTCATGTACCACAGTATTCATTGCAGTTCTATTTACAATAGCCAGAACATGGAAGCAACCTAAGTGTCTATCGACAGACGAATGGATAAAGAAGATGTGGCACATATATACAATGGAATATTACTCAGCCATAAAAAGAAATGAGTTATTTTTAGTGAGGTGGATGGACCTAGAGTCTGTCATACATAGTGAAGTAAGTCAGAAAGAGAAAAACAAATACCGTATGCTAACACACATATATGGAGTCTAAAAAAAAATGGTTCTGAAGAACCTAGGGGCAGGACAGGTATAAAGACGCAGATGTAGAGAATGGACTTGAGGACACGGGGGGGGGGGGGCGGAAGGGTAAGCTGGGAGGAAGTGAGAGAGTGGCATGGACATATATACACTAGCAAATAGATAGCTTGTGGGAAGAAGCCGCATAGCACAGGGAGATCAGCTCAGTGCTTTGTGTCCACCTAGGGGGGTAGGATAGGGAGGGTGGGAGGGAGACGCAAGAGGGAAGGGATATGGGGATATATGTGTACCTATAGCTGATTCACTTTGTTATACAGCAGAAACTAACACAACATTGTAAAGCAATTATACTCCAATAAAGATGTTAAAAAAATAATCTTGCTCAATGAATGAAGAAGATGGATTTTTGTGGGTTATGTGAAGAATTGGTCCTAATATTTTGCATCTTTTTACTTGGCATCTTCTTTTCTCTTTGCTATATTGAAAATAAGGGCCCTTACTACACAATATACAATGTCATAAGAAGTATATAGAAGAATTGGGTTAATAGTATATTGGTCCTGGGGAATAGAGCAGTCCTCAAATGTTCAAGGGGAGTTGCTCCTATTGTTTTCATAGGTTAGTTTAGAAACGAACACAACCTATCTGTCTTTAATCCATAATGATTTTTAACAGTATATATAATTCTCAGAGAATAAAATGGATGAAGGTCATTGGTAAAGGTTAAGGTTGGTAAATGGTAGGTTGACATGTGTAAATTTTGGCCTGTGAAAATAGTGCCTGATAGAGATAATGGCTACAAAAGAAAATTCACATTGGTAAAAGCAATAATTAGTAAAATTTGTTATAGATAGAAACTGAATGGTGATTCAAGTTTTATTGTGAAGTCTATAGAAAACAGTGACCTTGAGTAAGATAATTTTTGTTAATATTAAAAAGGGGATAATTTGGAAATTTAAATGTTATTAAACAATAAACACATCAAGAAATTAAAGGGGATCACTAGGCATTCACTTCAGGAATTTTTTTAAAAAGAAAAATTCATTATTAGCAATAGAATTCTTATCAAAAATTTTATATTAATATACAAAAGGTAAAAAACGTTTTGTGTATTCAGAATATAGTATCAAAGGGTCCACTAGGTGCAGCTTACATATGCTAGCCTTCTAAGATATTTGGACGAATGGAAACTTGACTCTCTAAAACTTGGTATTATATCATCAGCATGTGGATTTTCTCTTTTCCCTCCTTGCTTTACTCACCTCCAAAGTAAATGTCATTTGCTGGGGACAAATCATCCTTCATCAACCCCGTCTGTACACATGATTTATCTACTATGGGGATGACCTTTTGTCATTTGGAATATGATCAGAGGAGCGGCATTTGGCCAGCTCGTTTGGAAGAGCCGAACATCATCCCATCACTGAAGAAAGCTCACAATTCTTTTTGTACATATGAGAGCTCTGCTTTCCAGGGAAGCAAGACTCACTGAATTGTAGAGCTCTACACCCTCCCTTTTTGAGATGAGGAAACTGAGGACAGGGAGGTGTAGGGAGTGAGGTTTCACAGTTAATCATGTAGGATCACAGTTAATTATTAGATCTGGGACTAGAATCTAAATCTAAATCTTCCATTCCACTATACTACACTATTAGTAGGAGCCTTGGGTAGGTTCATATCAGAACTCCAGACTGTAGGTTCTAACATATCCAATGTTAATGTTGAAAATATCCACTTTCTAATATAGGAAAAACTGGTTATATTTGCTTAATGTCTTTAAAGGCATTACAAACAACCTACTTAAAAAAAATAAGGAAAGCATACACCCAGTTCTTTCCTATGCACATATGTCAACATGTTCATTGATCTTAGAAGACCCAATCAGCATTTCCAGGGATTCAGGGATTTTCCAAGGATTTAGTCTAGCACATCAGAAACACAGATATTTGAGTAAATGGCATAAATTATTATAAAAGGCAAACACCAAAGAAAATGACAAAAATAACTAATATACTAAGTGCAAATTAAGCAAGGCATGCAGAAAAACTGAAGCTTGAAAGAGGCAGTGCTGGGCTGTGGAAAGGGCATGCATTTTGCAACTGGACAGGCTTGTCCTCATGTTACTACCTTTAGCTGTGTGTCTAAATTATTATTATAACTCAAATTATCTGCACCTCAATTCCTCTAGCTGTAAAATGGGGCAATAATGCCAGGTCCTGAAAGAATTTTTGTGGCATTGGAGCAAGTTTCAGTGTTAGATGCTCAGATTTAGCTAGAACCAGTGGGATTTCAGTGAGGGTTGACACTCTTCAGCCAAGTCTCATTTCCTCCCCTGCATACATGGACGGCTTCCTTCAAAATTTGAAGGAAAATTTTCCTCTTAAAAAAATAGTGATCCTAACCACCTCACATGGTTGTGATGCTGAAATAAGATACGCTTTATAAACCACTTAGGACAATAGGTGTTCAATAAGGGACAAATAACAAGAATGACAATGATGAATCTTCCAGGAACGTGAACAATGACTACTCCTTAAAATCAGCCTCTCAGGGGTATTAAGACTAAATCTAGATTTGGAGATAACTAGGACCACACCAAATTTCTTGGACTACGTCTTTCTTACTGGACTACGTCTTTCCAACCTTTTAGCACCCACCCGTTGTTTTTTTTTTTTTTTTTTCTGTTTTGTTGTTTTTATCTTTTGTTTTTTTAAGCTGGGGACATCGAAGGAATGGAGAAAGCAATGGCCGTTAAACAAGGCAGGGGAAAGATGAGGGAACAAAGCAAGGCAGGTGGCATGACCCAGGAAGGGGAGGAGCAGCGTCTGTCGGGCTGGGGAAGTGGGTGGGAAAGCCCACGGGCCGTGGTGCTCACCGCGGCCCACCACCAGGCGTGGGGGATGCTGGTGAAGTTGGTTCCACGCACGTCGTGCTCCACGGAGTAGACGGCCTCAGAGAAGGTGAAGATGCCCATGGTGATGAAGAGCAGCAGGCAGCCCACCTGCTGGTAGCACTGGCGCAGCGTGAAGCCGAAGGCGCGCAGGCCGGTGGAGTGGCGTGCCAGCTTGAGGATGCGGAAGATGCGCAGGAGGCGCATGACGCGCAGCACCTGGCCCACCTGGCCCACGCGGCCCATGGTCTCGAGGTCGTGCTCGTGCAGCGAGCCCTTGCCGCGCACCTGGTCCTCGCTCATGAAGCACTCGAGCAGCAGCTGCAGGTAGAGTGGCAGGATGGCCACCAGGTCCACCAGGTTGAGGGCGCTCCGCGCGAAGCGCCGCAGGTCGGGCGTGGAGGCCAGGCGCAGCAGGAACTCGAGCGTGAAGAAAGCCACGCATAGCATCTCCACGTGCTCCAGAAAGGGCCGCGGGTTGCCGCCGCCCGCGCCCTGCTCCGCCTGCTGCTGCATCTCCTCCACCGTGTTGAGCGCCAGCGCCACGACGGAGATTAGCACGAAGAGGCTGGAGGCCACCCCGATGGCCTTGGCGGCCACCGACGAGAAGGGCTTCTCCATGAGGTTCCAGAGGCGGCGCCGCTGCGGCCCGTAGAAGCGCATGTCTTGGAAGAGCTCCTCGGCCTCCTCGGCCTGCGCCTGGGCGCGCAGCTCGCGCTGGATCTTGAGCTGCTCGCTCAGCTCGTCGCGCCTCTCCTCGAAGCAGATGAGGCAGCAGCGCGGCGAGTATTTGAGCCGCACGCCCCAGTAGCCCAGTTCCTCCAGGAAGCAGCGCGGGCACAGCTCGTCGCGCACCAGCAGCACCCCGGACGCGTAGAAGTTGTAGATGAGCTGGAAGACCTCCGGGTCGCGGTCGAAGAAGTATTCGTCTGTCTGCGCCTCATAATCGTCGCACAGGCCCAGCTGGCGGCTGCGGCTGGTGGAGGTGACCAGGCGCCCCAGGCGCGTCTTGGGGTAGCTGGCCAGCTCGGCGTACTCCAGGTGGTAGCTGTGGCCGCCCACGTTCACGTTCAGAGTGGAGGACACGACCGGAGCGTCGGTGCCGCCTTCGCCGTGGTTGGTGGTGGCCTCTCCGGGCTGCTGGTCCTCCGCTGCCGGGTCGTCCTTCCACTGCTCCTCCTCCTCCCCATCCTCGTCCTCCTCGATGTAGTAGTTATAGTTGCCCTCGGTCCACGACGGGATGCTGGCCTGCGAGCCCAGGCGGGCCCCTACGGAGCAGATGCTCCCGCGTTGTTGGCTGCCCGCTGCCTGGGATGCGTCTTCACTCTCCGTAGTATGCCAGGACCTGTAGCCCCAAGACCGCCTCCTCTCATTCTGTTTTAGCATGGCTGGAGGAAGTGGACCCTTGCTTTTCCCTCCTGGTTGTGGTAGGGTCCCCAGCCTGCTCACCGCCACTGGTAGATGGATCACGTGCTCTGCACCGTTGTAGAGAGACCGGCCTGGACCAGCAGACCTGGGGTCCGCAGCATCGCCCTCAGAGCTGTCCCTCCTCAGGCCCTGGGCAGCCCAGCCCAGCCCATCCTGCCGGGTCTGAACGCATAGGCAGACGGCTGTTGACTGGTCTAATCTTGCTGATAGGGAAGAAGTGTTAGGAGGGATTTAGAGCCTCTTAGCCAGTTTCCTCCCCCTCTCCCTCCACTCTGTGACCTAGGGGATGATTATGTGTCTTAAATCTGTAGATAATCAGAAGGTGGCAGAGATGATTGCTAATAAAAATGTCGGCCAACCCTGCCCTTAGGAAGTGCCCAGTGTCCCTGTGCTGAGATGAAATCAACTGAATTTGCTATAGAATGTATGTGCCTGTGTCTTGACACTTAACTGTTGAAGTTGCAGCCTCTGCCCTAGGTAAACCCGCCATGAACAGGGACAGAGATAGCAACAGAATGCTTAAAGTGGACCTCCTGACCAGTCACTTTTCCTCTCAGCATTTATCTTTTGTTTAGAGCCTAGAAGATCTCAAATGATCTCTTCCCATCCACATGATCACATGATCACATTTTTTCCCCAAATGTATTCCTCTTAGCAGCACTGCTCTGGAGTCTAGTCTGATGTTTAAATCTATCTCAGTTTCTTTCTCTCTCTTTGTCTCTGTCTCTCTCTCCCTCCCTTCTCTTAAAGGATAAGGACACGTTTCAAGGTAGAATCTCAGGATGGGTGGGTGGATGTTCTTAGGGTATTGCAGCCCCGCTCAGCTGCTGTATCTGGTGACCAGACTTCCTTCCAAGGAAAAAGTCTTCATCACTCTTCAAGACATCACTTTAAAAAAAAAAAGTCTCCTGCCGTGTGTAAGGCACTGTGCTAGATGCTAGATGCTGGAGATGGAAACTTGATAGAGACATAGTTGCCGCCCTCAAGTTGCTCATGGTTTTATAGGTGATATAAATATTTACATATGCAAGCACAACAAAAAAAGTGAGTGAAAAATACAGAGGTAGCAGAGAAGAGGAAAGGATTTGTTTCAAGCAGGAATTTGTTACTGAATTCAATTTATTTTGAATAGCTAATACACATTCACTACAAAATATTCAGAAGGTACCAAGAGATGCATTACGGTAGAAAATTTATTTCTCCCCCAACTCGAATTCCTAGCTATCGAGTGTGCCTCTGAGGTTTTGGTTACCCTTCCAGAAATATTCTAAACATATATAAGGAAAAACCTGTCTCCATCTATCATCCAAATAACTCTTTATTACTAACACAAATTACAGTATGTTATTCACTTTGCTATTTTCCCATTAACCATGTATCTTAGAGGTGTTTTCATATCTGAACATAAATATCTGCCTCATTTTGAAAATAGCCACTTAGTAGTTTGATAGTGACAGAATTCAGGTTGTTTTCTACCTTGGCTCTTATAAACAATGATGTAATGAATAACCTGATACGTACACTATTTTACATGTGTCAGGATATATGAAAGATCAATTATTATAGGTGGAGCTCTTAGGTCAAAAACCACATTTGTAATTTTGATTGATAATGCCAAATTTCCTTCATGAAAGTTTTACCAGTTGACAACTCACCATCAATGTATGAGAGTGTATTATCACACTCCTTGAGCTCTGCCCATTTTATAGATGAAAAATGATGTGAGTTAATTTTCATTTGTATTTCTCTTATTATGAATGCAACTGAGCATCTTTTCATGTGATTAAGAGCTACTTTATTTCTTTATTTTTCACTGAGTTGTTGGTATTTTCTTACTGATTTGTTGGAGAGCTTTCTATATTATGAAAACAGACCCTTTGCCTGTGTTATGAATTACAAATATGTTTCCTGTTATCCTTTGGTGAGATTTTTTCCATGTAAAATATTTATTTTATGGCTTCTGGGTGTTATATTAGACATGTCTTCACCTCTCTATCATTCTTAAAAAACTTACTTGTTATAGTTTTATTTTTCATGTAAGGATTTGATCCATCAGGAATTAATTTTGATGTCGAGAGTGAAGTAGAGACCCAACTTTATTTTCTGGGCTTTTATCCAGATGTTCAAATGCATTAATTGAATAATCTGTTATTTCCTTGTGGATTTGTAGTGCTATCTTTATCATGTAGTTCAGTTCTAACTATGCTTCAAAGGTGTTGGGACAGGTAACAGTTGTTACAAGGTCTGCACCTGATAGATTAACACTGGCAGATGGTGTTTGGCTTCCAACGGGGCTCAGACCTGTGAGCTTCCAGTAAAGCCTCCTGCAAGGCCTGGCCTCTGAGTTGCTCACTGCATTTCTAGGGTTCTCCAGTCGGCATACAATATCGATGTTGTCTCTCCAGACACACACTTGGCCATTTTCCAACGCCATCTCTTCTTTAGATTGTGCTGAGTACAGTCACAGGAGTTTTCACGTGGTGCCGAAAGTCACCTTTTTCCTTCAGAATGAATTATCCTATTATAAAAAGTGAAAGCATCACTATTTTTATGTTTTTAATTTCCTCTCTTTCTATTGCAATCATGTACTACTTTTTAACCTAAACCTTTAACACTCTTATGGCTTTTGCACTTAAAAACCGTAGAGTTAGCGATGTTTGTTAGGAGTCTCAGAGTCAAGCCACAAGCACCACAACCATGAAGTAGATTGAGGAGTTTTGCTTTGCTGGACCACGGTTAGGTGACTGGTACTCCCGACATGTGCATGTGTCAGTGTGGGCATGTGGCTTGGATTTTCTCTGATGTGTATATATGCAAGTGCAACGGTAGATGAGTGTCCATATACGGAGACACTTCTTAACAAAGAGAACTGTCCAACCAGGGGATGGATTTGTTCTTAGAGCAGTCAGCTCCTCCTGCCTGAGTGCATGTAAGCATCTGTAGGGCGTGCTGCAGAGGGAGACCTGCGTGGGTGGAAAGGTGGGCTGGTTGATCTTCAAGCCCCATTCTGCCTTGAGATTCCTAAGATTATAAGTCTTTGCTTGATGTTCCGTTTGTCTAGAATTCTCCACTGCCCTTCTTCTCCCTAAGTCCTTGTTCTTCAAAAGTCAGCTCAGATGTCGTTTTCTCCCTCAGAGACCCTTGTCTGACATCCCTCTATTTCCCTGAGATGGGTGAGCTGCCCCTTCTCAGTGTTCTCATTTAAGATAGCACATCCCACTAGCTTACAATATGAGGCACTTCTGTTAATGAAGAGTGATTTTCCCATTATAAAAGTTATATACGTGCACTAAAGAAAAATTTAAAAAATAGAAAACAGAATACTAATAATCCATACATTAATAACAGTATCATGCCCAGATACTGTACTATGATAATGTCTACAACAACCTATCACATAGGTGCTATAATTATTCCTATTTTACAGATGAGGGAACTGAGACACAGAGAAGTTAAATGACTTATCCAAGGCTACACAGATAGTAAATGGTGGAGCTGGGCTCTGCTCCAGACTAAACGTCATGCTATAAAATAGCATATACATGAAAATCACCTAAATCTCACTATCAAAAGACTATTGTGCTTGCTTCAGCAGCACATATACAAAAAAAAAAAAAAAAAAAGACTCTTATTATCAATATATTAACTTGTCTCCTTCCATTTAATTATATATATATATATATAATTATATATGTATACTTAACATGATTGTGGTCATATTAGACATAAAATTATGTATCCTGCCTTTTTCATTCAACATTTTAACATAAGTATTTTCAGTATTTTAAAAAACACTGTAAGCATTATTTTAAATGGCTACAAAATATTCCATATTGTGGGTGTAGCATCCATAACATAACCAAATATCATTTATTGAAATAGATATTTTTCCATATTCCACTATTTTAACTAATGATGTGATAAAAGGCTTTGTATTTGAAAGGTTGTTGGTTTGTTTGTTTTTGTATTCTGGGTTATTCCTTAAGGTAGTTTTGCCAGCGGTTTTAGGCCATTCTCTCTTCATTTTGAGCCTTCCCATGGGCCGTTCCTGCTGTTCCTTCTGTTTAGGATACTCTTTCTCCACACCACCCTGTCTCCTTCCTCCGGCTAACTCCTGTTCATCATTTAATAGATGGAAGGCTATCTCCCCTTATCCTCCCTCTAGGAATGCCTTCCCTAGTCTCCTAAGGCTGAATTCACCTCCCCTCACTTGTGATTCTATAACAGCTCTCTCTACTTTGCCTATAACGGCACTTCTCACAAAAGCTTATCTGCCCATAAACAAGACAGGACAGTAAGTTCCAGAAGGGCTGGACAGTGCTCTGTTTACTGTTTTTCCCCAGGGTCTAGGCCAGTGCCTGGCATATAGCAGGCCTCAAAATATACTAGCTGAAAGATGGAAATATTGCATACATATTGCCAACCTGCTTTCCAATTTGCCTCACTTTACACTCTAACCAATAAAATATGGGAGTGTCTCTTTCAGCATGCCTTCGCTATGACATCATTACTATTATCGTTATTTGCTAATCAGTAGGTGAAAATGACATTGCATTTTTGTTTTAACAAGCGCTATAGTAATTATTTACTTACGTGTTCCCCGATAGCTTCTGAAGTCTTCTAGGGTCATGACAGCCTTGTAGAGTATCCAGTCTGTAGCAGATTAAAAGATATATATTGAAAAGATATGCAAGATCTCTCTGTATTAGTTCTTACAACTGCATGTGAATCTAGGATTATCTCAAAAGAAAGTGTTAAAAAGTATCTATGCTCTGTACTGACATGGCCCCAAGCCCTACTTTGAAGGGAAAGAAAACTAGTGAGCTCTGAGGCTCAGAGGCTGGGAACAGTGGCTATGAGTCCCATTTCCCTGGTGACAGAGATTTATAGGCAGCAGGGTACACTGGGAAGAATATTGGAATTCAAGCCGACTTGATTTTGCGTTCTGGTTTCAAAGCTTTGGGCAAATTTCTTAACATCTTTTCGTCTCAGTTTTCTCATCTGTAAAATGTGTTGCTAGAGGATTTCCTGTGACTATAAAAAAAGAATGCCCCTCTGCTTTATTTTCAATTGGCCTGCATGTGCCCAAATCGTGGCCTATAATACTCATCAAAAGATAGTCATCTCTCCCTCATCCAGCCACCTCCTTCCCCAGTTCCTGATTATACACCTACAATACACAAATGTATTCATTTTTAGCACCTGTAGAGTTTCTCAGCCCAGAAATAATGGTCATATTCACCATCCACCATTAAAATGAATCCCTTTATGTTAAGGCAGTGCTGACTAACAGAACTTTCTGTGTTGATAGAAATAATCTTATGGCTGAAAACATGACTAGGGCCACTGAGGAAGAGAGTTTTAAATTTTATTTAATTTTAATTAATTTATATTTAAATGTAAATGATCACAAGTGGCTAGTGGCTACCATTTGGATAGGGCAGAGTTAAGATATTATCTGTGTCTGAATCAGTGTCTTTTAAATATGCAGAGCCCCAAAGAGCAATGAACTTTTAAGACACTAAGCCCATGGTCATAGGAGTTTGCCCCCATAAACTGGCCTACCACTTCCCAAACTAAAAGGGAATGAGACAGGGAGAAAGTAATTTTGAGAGGAATGAATGGAGCCATGGGATGAGATGGAGAAGTGTGAGCAGGTAGAGGGCAGGCTGGGGGGTGGGGACATTTCAGAACGGATTCAGATTCAGGATGGCTTGGGAAGAGAGTAGTATTAAAAGGGAGAAACTGAGGCAAATGGTAAGAAGAACAAGATTGCTGAATATAAACACTTTGGCAAATTTACCCAGACCTAGTTCTGAAAGGCAGAGAGAGAGAAAGGACAAGAAGTTTAGCATTTCCTTGGGAAGCTGCATTTCCTTCAAGACCTTTGTGGTCCCTGTCAGTGAATGACTAACATTGTAATTGATGAGGATATAGATAATTAATACCCAAGCCAAAACAAAGAAATTACAAAAACAACAATCTCTCCAACTTCCAGTAAAGGAAAAAAAAAGTTTTTATTTTTTAAGGCCTCTGCTAAGCCTGGTGAATTTCTTCCAATAATTGAATTATTGAGGTATTTGTTTACCTCCTTCTCTTTAAATTTACCTGTCTCATCATAGGTGAAACGTGGAATGAATGGGAACAGCGATTGATTGCAAAGTGTCTCAGTCAGTTGAAATTCTTGCTGCCCAAATGAAAGTTGTCTGTGAGTTTGGAGAAAGGAAGAGTGAGTGACGGGGAGAAGAGAAGTCTGTAACTAAACATTCTTTTCATTGATGTCTTGTAATCAGGCTTAAATCCGGAGGGTGCACCCACTTTCCCAAAGCACATCCATCGTCTAATTGCTTCTTTTAAAGATGAAGAACCTGCGACTCAGAGACGTGGGCTTCCTGCCTGATGTTACTCAGTGATTGGCTGGTAGAGCTGGATCTGGAATCTGGGACTCATCTATCTGCCACTCTGGGTGCTTTCCTCTCCTCTGTAATTCCGAGGTAGATCATGCAGCCCTCAGCGATATGTCTCTTGCTTAGAAAACCTTCACTTTGATATCTGAACTACATTTATTGTTTCTCCTAAACATACATAAACAGTCTTTCAACATGGTTCTTTTTCTTCATTTTGCCCCAGCTGATCCAACAGATCTTGCCATCTGTTAAGCCATTTTGGGAAATGGATGCAACCAGTTCAACATAAAATATAAACACACGTGCTGAGTGACCTAGCGGTCATCTAGCCCCACTGCTCACGTTAGAGATAAGGAAACTCAGGTGTCAGATGAATCAGGCCACTTGCCCAGGGTCTCATAGACAGGTGAGTTAGTACGTGCCTGCCTCTGGAGTCCTGTTTTATTTTTTTCCTTTACATTATGGTTTATTACAGGATACTGAATATAGTTCCCTGTGCTATACAGTAGGACCTTGCTGTTTATCCATTCTATATATGAGTTTGCATCTGCTAATCCCAACCTCCCACTCCATCCCTCCCTCACCCCCTCCCCCTTGGCAACCACAAGTCTGTTCTCTATGTCTGTGAGTCTGTTTCTGTTTCATAGATAAGTTTATTTGTGTCGCATTTTGGAGTCTACATATAAGTGATATCATATGGTATTTGTCTTTTTCTGTCTGACTTACTTCACTTAGTATGATAATCTCTAGGTCCATCCATGTTGCTGCAAATGGCATTATTTCATTCTTTTTTTTTACAGCTGAGTAGTATTCCATTATATCTATCTATCTATCTATCTATCTATCTATAGATATATCTCACATCTTCATTATCCATTCATCTATCAATGGACATTAAGGTTGTTTCCATGTCTTGGCTATTGTAAATAGTGCTGCTGTGAACATAGGGGTGCGTGTATCTTTTTGAATTATAGTTTTGTATGGATATATACCCAGGAGTGGAATTGCTGGATCATATGGTAGTTCTATTCTTAATTTTTTGAGGAACCTCCATACTGTTTTCCAGAGTGGCTGCACCAATTTACATTCCCACCAACATTCCCTGTTCTACGCCAGTGCCTTTCCCCCAAACTTGACATTGTTTCAGCATCGCTGCAGCATATACTTTCACTGTGATGTTGTGTTCATGTGGAACAAGCAAGCTGTAGATCTGGAAGCAGTGTTTTTGAATAATTTCAATATCAGATCCTGGCAATTAATAAATCAGTTATCCAAATTAGTTGCCTTCGGTGATCTAATTCCATGGAAAATTTCTCAGTCTTCCATTTTGTTTTGAGTAGGTAGTCACAGTTATATTTCACATATCTTCCAAAAACAATCTGCTCTCTTCTGCCCAGACCAGAATGTTGCTTAATTTCCATGGCAGAATGGACCCAGTTGACCTTTAAAACGTTGAGCCTTGTATAATTTGACTTTGTATCTCGTTCTCTTCGGTTTTCCAGGGTTCTCTCTGGTCTCTGTCTCTATGTATCTGTTTCTGCTCCGTGTACTTCGAGCAAAGAGATTCTCTCTGACCAGGTCTCCAGAAGAGCAGAGAAGAGGACTGTGCACTGCATTTGACACAGAGAAAGCAATTGCAGAAAACTCTTGCACCCAAAAGATTTTTTTCAAATCTCAAAAATTTGCATTCAAGAACTCTACTGAGGGAGGGAAATCTGCCAGAGAATATGGAACATCTGCTCTGATGCTGGTATTACTGTGATGACTAGGGGGCTCCCTGAAGTAGGGGTGAAGGGAGCCAGATGATGCTCCTGAGGAGATTTGCCGATTTAAAAAGTGGCATCTGTGAAAATCTAGTAAGAATACAAGGAATGTGCTTGAACAGATGGTATGCGAAGAGTTTTGGAATAGAACCATTCTCTGAAAACCTTTAAGGATTAATAAATGTGGCAAAGGGAAGGGATTACAAGTGATTAATGATGACTCAATTATATTATTCAAATTGCCTATGTAGTTTTACTCCAAGCCTTTTTTTTGGGGGGGAGGGGGACAGATCAGTAGTTATCAGTCATGGCAAAATCACATAGTATAGGTAAGTACTTTCTGTGCAGCTTTCTAAAATATCATGTCTCTGCATTGGAAAGTTTATTCATAAAATCAGAACAGAAGAGTTAGACCTTAGGTGATGAATGTGTGTGTGTGAGTTACACTCACTGAAAAGCCTAGATAGTAGATTTAAATGAATATATTTGTGGTTGTATTGTTCTTAAGTTGATGTAGATTAAACTTTAAAGCACTGAAGCTAATTTTAGAGAATTCCATGAGAATAGTCAGTATTCTGGACTTCAGATCAAATTGTAACTGGATTAGCAAGATATTGCCAAAAGGAGTTATAGAATAAATAAAAATCATTATAGTGGACATAGCAACTATTTGTATGTAACCCTGTGCTTGGTGCTGCTAAAGGGCTTGTGATTAATAAGTAGCTTAGTCTTTCAGGAAAAATAATCATTTTCCTTGCCCTCATAATTTCACTGTTGATTTGTTTTAAAATTAATTTGGCAAAAATCAATTTTAGCTCCCGCTATGTAGGGGCATCACAAACTATGACTAAGCAAAGTCAAATTTAAAGACGTTTTATTGCATGCAGCTTTTAGGAATCCGTTTAGCTGCATGTAACTGAAAGCATGCTAAGTAGGGATTTCTATATCTAGGCATTATTTTTCTCCTGTGACAAGATGCCCAAAGATTGGCAGTCCAGGGGTAGTAGAGGCTAAGCGTGTCATCCAGAATGCAGCCTCCTCCAGATTATTTGTAAGTTTTAGGAAGGTGTATCATTTGGTCCCAAATGCAGATTTGCTTTTCTATCCCTTTTACTAGATGAGTAGGTCCGGCTGTGATTTCTATATCCGATGTCCCTGTTCTAACACAAACATTTGTTCCAACCCGTTGGTCATGCTCCTGATACCTGAAGTTATTCAGAACAATTATCGTATAAATTGCATTGCTTTTAAAAAAGATACTGGATCAATATTAAAAAAAAAAATCAACAATAGAGAAATGTACAAAGAAGAAAATAAAGTCCACCTCATATTTGAACAAATACTACTGGTAACATCATGGTAAATGATCTTCCAGAAATTGTTATATCTCTGCATATCTATATATATCTATACACACGCTATATGTATACACATACATATACACATACACACATATAATTGTATATATAATTTTATGTATTGTATAATTTCACATACCTATATTTAGATATATATAATTTTACATACATAGCATGATGATAAATGTAACATTCTATAATCTTCTTTATTCACCTAATGTGTCATAGTCATTTTTCATATATAGGTCTATTTCTAGATTTACATCATCTTTTTAATGACTGCCTGGTATTCCCTTGTTTGTATGTACTCTGTTTATTGTCTAACAAAATATCAGTAGGGTTTGAGCACCGTCATGATGCCTAGCTTTTCTCAAGTCTTGTGCCTGTAGTCGTGTGTATAACTATACCATAAAATCTCTGTAAGTGCTGGATTAGACTACACTAAGGAGCATAGTCTAAACCCCCTCAAACTGTAAACTGAAGAGCAGAAGAATATGTTGAGGAAGTCAAGAGAACTAGTCCCAGCTTGTATTTACTAGTTGTGTGAACTTCAACAAATCACATCTCCTGTCTGGACCTCAGTTTCCATGTCTGTCAAATAATGACACAAGTACAGGCGACATTCAAGGTCTCTTCTACCAACCCTCATGATTTATTATTTTATAAAAGCTTGTCTTTTGTTAGTTAAATTATTATCAGTTCCATGAGAACAGGGACCAGGTCTGGATTATTACTTGTGTGTAGCCGAGTATGGCACTTAGAAAGTACCCAATAAAAATTTGCTGAATGACTGAATGAAAGTGCCAGGTTACCAGCATTCTGAATTATTCTGCAAATATACCAAGTTCATTCCCAACTCCTTGCTTTTAGACAGATATAAATGTGGAAGAGTTGTCCAGAATAGTTTTTCTTTCCATTCATTATACCTTGTTTTATGAATCTTGGTAAGATTTTATAGATTCATTTATAAAAGTCTTAAGCCTGCCTTGTTCAGTTTCTCCTGAAATACTTTATTCACTTTATCTGCCATTGTAAATGAAATGTCTCCCATATCCATTTGTAGGTGCTTATTGCTAGTATAGAGAAAAGTTATTGATCTTTGTATAGTTATATTGTATTGAGCCATCTTACCAAATTATCTTATTAATTGTAGCAAGTTTTCTTTTTTTAACTACAGTTTCTGGAAACGAAATCATATTAATGAATCAAAAGAGTCATCTCTGCTTTTCAATGTGTATACAGATTATATCATTTTCTTATCTTTTCATTTGCTCATAGCTCCAAGACAATATTGAATAGTAGAGGAAAAAAAGAATATGAGTAGGACATTTACAAAGTAACAAAAGAAATAACCAATAAACATATGCTGCAGCTATTTTTCCTGAACCAGGAACAAGAAAAGGATGCCAACTCTCTTTTTATACTACAAAACATGCCGTAATAAAAACAAATAAAAAATATTCAGTTTTACTGTTAGTCATGTATAAAAGTGGCAAAAAATAAAGATTTATTGCTGGTGGGGAAGAACCCTTTGAATTGCTAACAGCTGCTTTAAATATTGTCTATTGATACCTATTAAAATTAAAAGTTCACATATACACTGATATAGCAGTCCCACTCTTGAGAATTGAGACATACCTTATATTCAGGATACTATTTTGTTGGTTATCTAAAAGTATTTTCACCCATGTGTGGCCTGTCTTTTTCACTTTCTTTACAGTTCTTTTTTTTTATGTTCAATTTTATTCATTTTAATGTAGTTAAATTTATCAATTATTTTTATAGCTAATATTTTCATGTCTGCTTAAGAAGCCCTTCCATATCATAAGGTCACAAAGTCATATTCGTATATTTTCTTTTGTGGCTTTCAGAGCTTTGCCTTTTACATTTAAGTTTTAAATTTACCTGGAATTCATTTATGTAAAGATATAGCCTGAGGTTAAGATACAATTTCATCTTCTCCCTCCATGGATAAGCAGTTGTGGCAGCATTATTTATTAAATACTATACTGTTTGCCAAGTGATTTTCAGTGTTCCTTCTGGTGTGTATCAAGTTTCTATAGTGGTATAGGTCTGTGTCTGGGATCGCTATTCTGTTCATTGCAAAGTTTGTCTGTTTCTGAGACAATCCCACACTGTTTTAACTGCTGTTGCTATCAAGCTTTATAAGAAGTTTTGATGTATGTGGAGCGTGTTCTTCAATCTTGTACTTTCTCTCCTTCAGGAGTGTGTTTACTATTCTTGGGCCTTTGAATTTCCATATGAGTTTCAGAATCTGCTTTTCAAGTTCAAAAAAAATTTTTTTTTAATTCTGTTGGAGGCTTAGATTAGACATGAATTGATTTAATATATCAGTTTGAGAGAATCGCTTTTGAGACTACCTAACATATATCTCTACGTTAAGTTAGGTCTTCTTTAATGTCTTTCACTAAAGTTTTAAAATTTTCTCCTTAAAGTTTTAAACATCTTTCATTAGATTTATTCCTAAGTAGGTTGGATTTTTCTGCTAAAAATGATATCTCTGGTGGTTTTAAAATTTGTCCACATGTTCTGTGGAATGCCTCCCTTTAAAAGGTGGAGCTTAATTTTCCTCCTATTAGGTGTGGAATGGACTTAGAGACTTTCTGCTAGGGAAAAAATAAAGCAGAACTAATTCAGAGACTAATTCGTTAAAGGTACTGTGGCTTCCTCCTTGTCCTTTCTCAGATCACCTTCTGTGCATGAAGGCAGCTGCCATGTCCTGAGGATACTCAGGTAGCCTTACAGAGAGGTCCACGTGGAGAGAACTGAGATGTGCAAATATCCAGCCTCCATCCACATGAGTGGGCCATCTTGGAAGCAGATCCTCTAGCCCCAGTCAAGGCTTCAGATGACTAAAGCGCCACCAATTGCAATCTCCTGAGAGACGGACCCCTGGCTAGAGCCATCAGCTGAGCAACTTCCGGATTCCTAACCCTCAGATATAGTAAGAGCTAATAAATGTTTGTTGTTTTAAGGCACTAAATTTTGTGATAGTTTGTTACAGAATAATATATAACAAATAGAGCTTTTGAAAACTTATATTTTCTTTTTGTTGTCACTATATAGAAACGGAATTTATTTTTTTACATTATTCTTATAGCTAGCTACTTTGCTAAGCTCCCTTATTACTTTTAATAATAATAAATTCTCTATAGACTCTATTGAGTTTTGTGTAGACAATCATCTTATATGTACTTAATGGCAGCTTTATTTCTGTCCTTCCAATCCTTATTTATTTTTCTTCTCTTAATGCATTTGGCTTGGTCTTCAGTATGGTATCGACTAGAAACAATGATAGTGGGTATCCCTTTCCCATTCCTGATTTTAAGGGGATTCTGTGATACTATTCTACTTGTGAGTGTTGTTACCTAGACTTCTGATAGTTAACCTTATTGGGTTAAAGTAGTTCTTGCTTACCCCTAGGTGCTTCCCTCAACACACAAATGCACACATTTGTGCTGGTACATCTGTAGTTTACATTCCTTGCATGGACTTGATGAATCACAAGACACAAACATTTAAAATGCTGTTGGATATTGCCAAATCACCCTCCAAAAATGTTGCATTAATATAATGCAACCACCCACAGTATATGTAAATGCCTGTTTTTCCATGTTTCACCAACCTCTTTTTCCCCCAACGCAACCCCGCATTTTCTTAATAATAAAACCAACCAGTTATACAGTAGTTACTACGCTACTATGTTCCAGGCACTGTTCTAAGGCTTCATTTGTATTATTCATCTAATCCTTACAACAATCCTTTGAGGTAGGTGTTACTGTTATCCCCAGTTTACAGGGGAGCAACTGTGGCACAGACAGATTCAATAACTTGCCCAAGGTCACACCACTAGTGAGTGATACAGGGTCAGGATTTAAACACAGGCAATCTGGCTCCCAAGTTCATGCAATGAAACGTTATGCTTCACTATCTGTTACAACTAACAGTGATTGAACCCTTGACATGCAGGTGAGAGCCATTATAAGTCAATTAATCATTGCAATCACCTTCTAAGGTAAGTACTATTATCATTCCCTAGTACTTGGCATATTGGAGCACATGCCACACCTTCGTTCCTTAGTGAAAACATTGGTTTGTTGGTGGCTTGACCGAGTGGTTCATCTTCCTACGCCCTTTGACCTCCCAGGAAGTGGTTTCTCTAGGCCATCAGGATTTGCCCCGGGACGGGAGCTAGATTGAGACAATGGCTTGATTTGAGGGAAGGCATGTGGTTGCAGTTTGAATTTAGTAAGGATAGCATTCATATCTGTATTGAGCACGAGACAGTCTGAAAGAGCAACGGCTCAGGAAAGAGGAAGACTTGGACTTAACCTTCCCTTCCACTTACGAGCAGGGTTTACTCAACTCTCTGAGCCTTAGATTTTCCCATCTGTGGAATGGGGACAATGATAGCTACTTCGTGGTGGTGTGGTGAAAAATACATCTGGTGGCACATGTGAAGTGTCTGGCCTAGTGTCTGGCATGTGGTACTTGCTCTGCAAGAGTGAATTCCTTTCTTCTTCCTCAAGGGCAACTGAGTATCAGGGCCACAGATTGCTCTAGGTGAAAACCAAACTAAAACCTAAAACCCAGTGAATAATCCCCATATACACAAGTGAGAGTTGATTATGTGTGAGCAGATATTTTTACTAATGTACAAAGGAAGTGTCTGATAACTTGCTGTGTGCCAGGTATAATTTAAAATATATTACATAGATCTAACTTTTAAAATTTTCAACCAACTCTATAAGTTGTGCACGATTATTATTATTGCCATTTTACGGGCAAAGAAACTGAGGTACCAAGAAGTTAAGTAACTTGCCCTTGGTCACAAAGCTCATAAATAGCAGAGCTGGGATTCAAACTCAGGCTTTCTGGTTCCATAGTCTTACTCACCATGCTATTCTTCCAGTGGAACAGCTCAGAAGACAAATTCCTGACAAATGTCTTACTGAGAAAAGTAGAACTAGCAAATTCACACACTCGGTTTCTGTTTGAGAGTCCATTTCCAATGCCGAGTTTTTACTTAGGTTTTGACGTCTTCCTTGGTTCTAGCCAATAGTATGTATTAAAGTTAACTTGAATCTTTACCATTGTGTTTGTTTCATAAAAGACCTGGTTCCAAATTGTGTTTTTCCATTTCCTAGCTGTGTGAACTTGTGTAGGTCATTTAACTACTTGAGCCTCAGCCTCTGTAGGTTAAATGGAGGAAATAATACCTACTGCTCTGGGCTACTCTGATGATTAGATGAGATAGTATTGAAAAGGAAAGTGATTTGGAAACTGTAAAGTGCTGTGCAAATGTTATTTGATACAACTATTCCACAAAGAGGAGCTGGCCAGAAGCCTTTGCTTACTTAAGCAAAAACCTCGATTTGGGAATAGGAAGTGAATTTAATTGCTCCCTGTCCTTCTTCTATTGCTAATCTTAGCCAGGGTCTGAGCTTAGCTGTGGCACCGCATGTACGTAAAGAGAGGAGCTGGTGCCAGGATCCCACTTTCTCTGTGTATAAGTATCTCCAAGGGAATGTGATAGGTTTGCCTGTCAGCAGAGTGTTGCCTCCTTTGTGGTCCAGAATATAAACTGAAATATTACGCTACAAAATTATTAGCATTTCCTTACACAGAAAGTGTTAAAAATAAACAGGTGGCTCATGGGAGTTGAGAGAGAAGAGGTGAATTGCACTAAGGAACTGGTGCTGTCCCGCTGGGGAAGACGTCTTTGGACCTCCCAGAAGCATTTCAAACAGCAAGGAACTCTGATTTAAATTGCAAAGGACTTTTTTCTTCCAGAAAATTGTCTTGCGTGCCGGTGTCTGTTAAAACAGCTGGTTCCTGGAGTGACTGGCTGCATTCGAGTCAACTAATGATACATAAGTGAAAGTCTAATAAATACCAATTCCTAGTCCCACTCTGCAAGGATTCTTATTCTTTAGATCTGACAGGAGACTTGAGAATCTGCATTTTAAAAAGCTCCCAGGAAGATGCTAGTTCACAACTAGGTATGGGAACCATGGCCTGAAGATGAAGATGAATATTGCAAATGGGGATGCATATGGCAGTGAGACAGATGAGTTCTGGGGACTAAGCTGGTTTTGAAAATGCTTCTGTCCCAGGTCCTTTTCACCTCCATAATCTGTTTTCCCTTTTTTCCTAAAACCTGTTTTCAGAATAGTTTTCTGGACAATTGCAACATGCCAGTTTTAAATCACTTTAGTCATTGCCTTCATTGTCAACCATTTCATGACAACATAGGTGAATAATTTTAGGAGGTTAATTGCCTTATGCTTTCAACTTGTGCCCCCCGGCCACAGTTGTGTGATTGATGTTTGATATCACTGTTTCTTTAATAAAATCTCAATGCTCAGTTCTCTACTCCTCTGCTTTCTTTATGCCGTGAATGGCACATACTTCTGGATCAGAGTGTGCCCGGGGGAGAGGGGGGAATCCCTGCCCAGTTGCAAGAGAGGAAGACAGTAGATACCAGAACGTTTGAAGTGTCCTATTCTCAAAAATTTTGGAGGTGGTGAGGCATAAGGAAAGTCATTGTTGAAGGTTTAGAAATCACTGTGTTCCCTAAGAAGCAGCTGAGAGACAGGCCACACAGGCACACCGGGGACCTATGCAAGTAGGTTTGTTGGCTGTTTGGCTGTTGTAGTTAAACATAATACAAAGGATGTCTCTGTGCTCCTATCTTGACAAATGACTTTGTGATCAATCAAACCTATCCATTTGAATTCTGGTTTCCAGCACGAACTGTGTGACCAAGTTGGGATAGGTTGCTTAACCTCTCCGTCTTTTGTTTCCTTATCTGATAAAAGGATTTAACGATGCCCTAATCGAATGGCTGTTTTGAAGTTAAGACAAGGCCTATGAGTGTGCGGCATATAATAAAAGCTAGTTTCCATCCAATCTGGAGCCTACTTCCGCCTTCTCAGTTTATACTGAAGTGTGAAGTGGAGCCTGCTGCAAGGTACCTTGAGGCAGTCCTGATAGGAAAGTCTGTTAAGCTGAACCAATGTGTGTCAATGTCCCTTTGTACAGAAGGTGCTGGGATGCAAGTCAGTGCATATAACCTCATAAAGTATGATGTGACAACACAGAAAGTAGCAGCTTGGTGATCTGCAGAACGCAGCAAAGGAGGTTGTCAAAATGTGCTTGTTGAAATGGTGGTGAATCCAGGAGGATGTCTCGGTGGTATCCCCACTGGTCCACCCCAGGATGTATTTAATACTGACTAGTCAGCTGTAAGAAGATCTCATGATATGGTTGGTAATGTGATACCGTCATGGGTGAATTCCCACTTGCAGTGTCAGAGTCCAAAAGGCAGGGATCCCTGGTTAATATATTTGGAGCTAGTCAGGCACAGAGCAGTCCTATTTTATGTTTGTGTTTGAAGATACAACAAATGGCTAACATTCTGTCATGTGGAGGAAAACAATCTGGACAGGGGTTGAGAATCCCTGGGCTCCAGATTTGACTTTCTTGCCTTGGAAGAGGGTCATCAGGATAAGAATAGGTGAGAGATCCAGAAGGGGCGCCAGGACGGTGAGTTTTATGCTGAGCCCTTGGACTCAGGCTCAGTGCTCCTTGAAAAGAATAAAACTTTAGCAAAATGGCTGACGTTTCATACTTTTCAAACACTTTTCAAAGTTCTTTTCCTCAGT
This sequence comes from Eubalaena glacialis, assembly GCF_028564815.1. Taxonomy (NCBI): domain Eukaryota; kingdom Metazoa; phylum Chordata; class Mammalia; order Artiodactyla; family Balaenidae; genus Eubalaena; species Eubalaena glacialis. The sequence continues at coordinate 54,506,074 of NC_083724.1, read as the reverse complement.
TACACCTCCCAACAGCGCTGTGAAGTCAGTGTTTAAATCCCCATTTGACCATGGAGGAAAGAAGGCACAGAGTCATTAGTTGGCAGGGCCAGGAATTAAATCCTTGTGTACCGGACCCTGGGCCCAGGCTTTTCCACCAGGCTATGAAGTGGGCCCTGTAAGGAATAAGGGTGAGGTTCTGATAGTATTATGATGGCATGAAGGCCAGGGGATCCAGGAATACTGAAATCCTACCCTCCCAGTGACGTAGATGCTGTGACCTTGCAATAAAGAACAATGACAAAGAAAAGAAAAATATCATTTTACTTATTTATCATTGGTTGAGTTTTTCCTCCAAATGCCAGTGTAGATTGGAGCATGGATCCTGAGCTCAAAATCTGAGAACCCTCTTTCTTCCCTTTTTGCCCATATCTGAATCTTGTAGATCATACCAGATCGGCTGGAGGAGAGAGAGCGAGACAGACAGCCACATGGAGAGTCACAAAGAGACTGATAACCAGGGGTCAGGCCTGCTCTTCCTAAAGGTCAGCCTACCACTTCTGCTACTTGGGTGGAAGGGAGGGAGAATGGCCAGAGCAATCTGACCAGAGCGTCTCCATAGGGACGTGGGTTTTGGCCCTTCAACGTGGAATAGACAGAAGAGAGAGATGCACATTCAGAGCTTGGCCTTTGCACATACCCACTAGCAAATATGGCCCAGTAAGTATTCTGGAGTCCGTCTAACTCAAAGCAACTTTTCCTCCTTTGGGAGAAGTTGAGGGGCTTTGGGAGAAGAGCAGATAGAGCCTCAGAACCGAATTCTTGCAGTGCTCTTCCAAATACCGTGCTGCATGGGGTAGGTGCTGGCACGTGATGTGCAAGGTGGAGGAGTGACAGGTGATGGTACTAAAGCGAGGTGAAAACCAGGAATGGAGGCCTATTAGATCATGTTAAAAAGCCTGGACTCTATCCTTTAGGTTAATGCTACTTAGTGTTGTGGTCCATGGAGATGCAAATTCTCTGGCCCGTTCCTGGACTCCTAAATCAGAATCTCAGGGGTGGGGCCCAGGCATCTGCGTTTTAATACTCCCTAGGTGACTTTCATGTTGGCTAGAGTATGAGAACTGTCAGTATAGTTCATGGAAAGGGAATCAAAGGGTTTCAAGGACGGATGGCGCACGGTTGGCATTTTGGGGTGGTGACATAGCCTGCATCCCCTTCATCTGATGACTTCCATCCCTTCAGCTCCCCAGCAGGGGAGGCTTCTCAGCAGCTGTGCTTTCATTACCTGATAGGGCCTGCCTGGCGGTAGCTGGTGGGGCTGTGCAAAGACAATCTGACACAAGCAATCAAATGATCTTGCCCGCGTTCCCCGATTTGCAGGAAGTCCGTTCTGTCTCTCTCTTTTAGTTCTGCCATTTTCTTCACCCAGACATTTCCAGATGTTTACCAGTGTCCAGAAAGGTAGCTGTTCTCCCCTTGTCTGGCAACCTCTCCCTTATCATGGCAGGTCTTGTCCTCAGTGATATGGCTGGGCGGGGCCCCGGGTACTGGTGCCCTGCCCAGGTATCGTGGCTCTTCCAGGTGTTAGGGACAGAGATCTATACCACATTCAGCTGAGAGGCCACTCCCCCACGGCTGACCTGGGCTGTCACTATTTCAGCCCTGTAGGTTGCCCGGAGCCCCAGCCGCTCCAGGGGGTGTGGCTCAAGATCAGGAGTTCACTGCTTGGAGTCACATTTCCCTTCGGATCTCTGCTTTACCTCACCCCTGTCCTGGAACTTGCTTCCTTTCCTTCTCCCCACATGATGCCCACTGAAGCTCACAGAACAGGAGACATTTCTTGCAGGAGAAAAAAAAAAAAAGCTCTAGCATATTATACGCATTACGGATTTCCCTACTTGGAGCTTAAGCCTGTTTGTGTGAGTTTCTGTTACTGGAGACAAAAGAACCTTAGCCAGGGCAACTAGGTTTGCCATCGAGAAATCACAACCAGCAGCGCAGATGCTGGAGTAGAGGGCAAAGATCTGATGGCAACACTTCCTCTCCAGGTGAGAGAGGAGAGTGGCCTGCAGTAGAGATGGAGATAGGTGAATAGATCTGTAATACATGTAGATGTTAAAAAAGTCGGAACATGGCAACAGTGCTGAGGACGAGAGAGGGCTCAAGGATGCCTGGGGTTCCTGTGAGTGTCTGAGTGAATGATGAAGCCTTTTTCTGAGACAGTGAACATGGGGACAGCAATTGTAGGACCATGAACTCTGAGGCCATCAAATGGTAATGATCGAGGGCGATGGTAACCTCAGGGTGTAACAAAAGTAGGTTACACTTCCACTTGCCTCAGAACCAGCTGACCACTTATCACCCTAGGTCTTCTATGTGTTTCTTTCTCTCTCTGTACTCATGCCTCCTCCCTCTATGGGCTTCTCATTTTCCTTGCTTCTCTGTCCAATCTACCCTGTACTTCTTTCTCTCCTGTCTCTCTTTTGCTCTATTATTTCCCTTTCTGTTTCCACTTAGACTCATCATCTTCACTTAACCAACCAGAGTATATAATGAAAGTACTATATACATCTAGAATTTGTATATTTTTGGCGAGTTTTATGCTCCTTGCTTTTGCTTTAAAAGCAATGTAGCAAATTACCTGATTATATTGATCATTCCTATATAGACTCTAGGCAACCTTAAAAATGAAAGGTGGATCCAATTAATGCCTATTTGCATTTTTCAGATTTCAGTGTAATCCCCAACTGGGGCTTAAGCAACTTGTGCCTTGTGAACCTGCTTCTTGTGCCTATTACTGCCATTGCCTTTATTACAGATGGTCCCCCAAACACCAATTTTCCATTGCCTCCAGTTGTTCAAGATAGTAAAACTGCACATAAAAGGCAACTTTAAAGAAGTAGCCTAAATCTGGAATGAAATCAAGTGAACCGCAGAATTACCTCATCAACAACAAATATTCTGTATATCCCCTGTGGATTAAGAGCTCCTGATACATGGCTCAAGAGCTGTTTTAGAATAGGACACCACATCCTTTTATCGTCCCCTTGTGGTTTATCTATTCATTCCAATTTAGTTGGACAAACATTTATTAGGCACCTATTAAGTGCTGGGAATTTGAAGAAGATGGTCCACCACCTCTAAATAGCAGACAGTCTTCCCATTTAGCCCACGCATTCCCCACCTCCTGTAGCTCAGCCCAAGGAGTCTAAATGAACGGGGATGTTAGCATTTGGCAAAGCCAAGGGAGCGAACACTGGCTGAGCATCACGATGTGCTTACATGGGGGTGGGGGGAGCTAGGTGCACTCTATATGTTAGAGCTTAATCATCACAGCAGTATTCTAAGGTAGGTGTTAATATTTCCATTTTACTCGTGGGGAAACTAAGGGTTGGAAAAGTTAAATGAATTGCAACAGAGTGGTAATCACCATTTCTTCTTTTGTCTTTTTTTTTTCAATTATGGACAAACATGCATACATAAAATTGACAGTTTTTACTATTTTTAAGTGTGCAATTCAGTGGCATTTAGCACCTTCACAGTGTTGTACGACCATCACCATTGTCCATTTCCAGAACTCCTTTATCATCCCAAACGGAAACTCTGTACCCATTAAACAGTTACTCCCCATTCCAACCCTGGTAACCTCGAGTCCACTTTCCAGCCACTCTTGTTTCAAATGCTACTTGGCTGGCATCAGTGGGAGGCTGCAGAGTGCAGTGGTTACAAGCTTAGGGCTCTAACAGCGGAGGCCTGGGTTCAAAACTTGCCTTCTTTGAGGTTATCATTTATTTTTGTAAATTTAGAACCTTCACTGCAAAAATATATATTTTTGTCATTTCAAGCAAAGGAGGCAAGGTTTCAGCTGGATTTTGAAGGTCAGGAAGACTGGGTAACTTCATATGTACCAAATGAATAGTTGTGTGTAGAATATGGAAGAACACAGGAGGACCTTTCTGTTGGAAGTTACAAGGACATACATTAGTTATGCAAAGAAATAATGATGCGGGAGGGGGCCTCTTCACCCCGGTAAAGGATCCCAAAGTGTAGGTCATGAGTCCGGTGCTGAAAGGAAAAAACCAAAGCTGCAAACATTCACACACGCATACAAAGAGACACAGAACTCCAGTATTATGTATGTATATATGTGTGTATATATATACACACACGATCTACATTTATGTGAGTGTGTGTGTGTATGTATAGGAGGACAAATACATAGCTTAAAACCTTAGTACTTCACCCATCCAAGGAGAAGGAACTTTCAGAACGGTCAGTGAAACAACTTAAAAATAGGATTTTGCTTGACAGAATATAAGGAGAACAGAACCTAGTACTGGTGTGCATCCAAGCCCCTTTCAGGCACCCTGAGAACTGCAATGACCCAGCCTATCTTCAAAGTTACAACTCCACATGACCAGCTGACTAATGGGGAAGTCATACGGCACTAGGGAAATAACAGCCTCCCTTGCCAAATGCCTTGACCTGGACCACTGAAACCTGGCTAAACCAGCCATCTGCTAGAAGATGCCCTGGAGAGGAACTGACCTGGGGGTGACAGCTGGAGCCACCCCTTACCAGCCAAATGACCTTGGGCTAATAACTGTACCTTTCTGAGCCAGGTTAATTTTACACATTACATAGGGCAGAAATGGGGATTAAGTGAGATAATTTATGTCAACAGTACTTGGCCTCTGCCTGGCAAAAAGAATATGGTGAAGAATTTTTATTTCCTTCTCTTAATGACAGTAATAGCTACTGTTTTTTTTTTTCTTTCTTTTTTTAAAGCATTCCCTATGTAATCAGAATTATCATACATTTTCTTCTTTACAACCTGCAGAGGAAGCATTATTATACTGATTTTTTTGCAGGTGAGGAAATGGAATTTCAGAAAAGTTCAATAACAGCCACAGCTGGTAAATGGTGGGACTAGAGTTAAACACAGGTGGTGTATCCTCCCTCAGCCTGCCCGCTGCCAGCCCACCTTCACCTATCCTCCCTCCCAAAGCCAAGTCTGGCCTTACACTGTGGGCGCTAAAACACGAGGTCTTCCTGGAAGCAAGATATTTATTTCTTAGTGAGGGATCAGGAGAGAATACAGGGAAAAGATGACTTCGGTTTAGTCCCTGACTTTACTCATTCTTCTTGGGACAGGCAGGGTTATTGACTTTTATTTCTCATTTCAGACTTTGGCAGTTATTTGCTCACATCAACAAGGGCAATGCCACTAAGTCAGTGCTGCCCTGTCAGTGGAGGGAGCCAGGTGGTGATGCTGGGCAGCTTCAATGACAACATAAATCGTGGCTCTTCACCCCATCAGTATCAAAACGGGACAACGCCGGAAAGGTAATCGGGGTAGGGAGTGGATTGCGGGGAGGTGTTAGAGGAATGTAGCTTCTGTTAGGAACGTCTTATCGCCACGAGCTTGGTGGTGTATTTTGACGTTGCTTATTCTGGTGTTCCTTCTAGCAGGGGTTGTGGAAAGGGTCTGGGACCGAAGATTTGGGGACACTGAATTCATCTTCAAAGCCTGGGCCCTCATCTCAAATTAAAGCAGTTTGGGCTATAAGGTCTTACAGTTTTCTGGCTCAAAACTTTGGTTATGTCATCTTTTCCCAATAGCCCTTGTCCTACTCTTTTGGCTGGTCTACTTTTTTTGCTTCTCCTTTAACTGTGGTCATTTCTGAAGATTCTGCCCTAGTTCCCATGGTCGTGTATTTTCTCATAGCTTTGGGGAGTGCAAGAACTTGAGCTATCGCCTCAGGCTGGGGTGCTGAAATGCCTCATAAGCCATCCCTCACATTTTCAGGCCTTTCCTGGGCTTGTCTGCCTTGAAGGCTACAACCAGAATTTTCTCACTCAATCTTTATTTCAAGAACATCCAATTATTCTCTATTTCTCAAGCTCAAGTCTTCTCGAGTTGGATCTGAGGCCCACTTTTATCCATTTAATGTTTTTATATTAGAAAAAATGTCTACTTAGAGTGAAAATTGAGGGCTGCTTCAATCAACTAAATTTATAATGGGCATAACCTTCAGGAATGGCACGAAATACCGCAGGGATGTGGTTGCACAGGAAGGCGAAAATCATCCTGAAGGGATTTCAGTAAAGGAAGGGAGTGAATTTACTTGGTAATCTAACAAACCCAATATTGAAGTGATTAAATTATAATGTCACGAGTTATTCTTGGAAAGGGAGTATTTAGTAGATACCATAGAAAATGTCATGAACTCTATGTTTTTTACCTAATGAAGGATTCATTTTTCAGTGGGACCCATAACCAAAAGTAATTCATTCTCTTAAAAAGGATGTGACATTTTCTTTCCATTCACATAGCAACCAGGGGTTTGGTGATTTTTCCAGGAGTGATGTTTCCACAGAGAGAATGCTCTTTCTACAAAGCACACACAGCTGCTAAAACCAACCAAAAGCTCAGAGTAGAGGAACACAGAGGGCCTGCATCACACAGGCCAGCCTAGGATTAACTGAGATCAAGAGAAAAGTAGCCAGCATTTTTTTTTTTGTAGAGGATGCTAAGAATAAGAAAAGCCTTACTTTTATAGAACTCAATGCATTCTCAATTAAAGACACTGAGATGGCATGTTAGCAAAATCTATGAACTCCTCTGATAAGCAATTAGAACAGAGAAGAAAGAATTGGCCATCTCAGCCAGTGTGGTGTCTATGGAGGAGAGTATAGGTGGGACCAGAATACAATTAGTCTAGGTCACACTGATTGTGTTCTCACCACCTCCTTAGTGATGAGGGTCTTAGTGACGAGAGTCTTGACACGGCTGTCATGAACCACTGCGTGTCCTTTATCACTCACTGTATTTAAGGATGATCATAAATTGTCCACAGTTTTCACTACAGTCATTGTCAGTAAAATTGTTTTTTCATTTTCTTTGAGCCCAAAGTTCACTTTTTCCTCTTGATATTGTTGGATAGTGGTATTTGGAAGAGACGAACCGTCCTTGATTTTCAGGGGGCCAAGGTGATCAGAATGATCATTCTTCTCAGGTTCCTTCCATCAGGGGTGAGACAAATTGCATTTTACATGTTGACCCTCATTGTATTTTAGCTGCCATATGCTTTGTGCCTTCTCCAGAAACTACTGAAGTTACATACTGTTAAGGGCTGAATTGTGTTCCCCCCCAAATTCATATGTGTGGATCTTAAACCCCAGTAGCTCAGAATGTGACTGTATTTGGAGATAAGGTTTTTAAAAGATAGTTAAGGTAAAATGAGGTTATTAAGGTGGACCCTAATTCAATACGACTGGTGTGCTTAGAAAAAGAGAAGATTAGGACACAGACATGCACAGAGGAAAGATCATGTGAAGCTACAGGGAGGAAAAAGCCATGGACAAGCCAAGGAGAGAGGCCTCAGAAGCAACCAACCCTGCCAACACTTTGCCCTCAGACTTTTAACCTCCAGAACCGTGAGGAAACAAATTTCTGTTGTTTAAGGCATTTGGTCTGCGGTACTTTGCTATGATAGCCCTAGGAAACGGATACAGTCCCCTTCTGCCACCTCTATTCCTGATCCCGAGTGTGTGGGCCAGGACAGTCGTGTTTGTTAGATGCACAAAAAGGAAGCACAGATGTGACCTACGTGGAGCCTGGACACCCGCTTCTGTTTCCAAGTCCCCTTCCACCTTCCCCTCCTGTTCTGCATCCCAAGGCTTACCTCCCCAGCATGAACTTCCCACGACAGTCAGACAAGTCTCCTCACTCTCTTATTCGTCCTGCCCCATGTACACTCTCCTGGGTTCTGCTTTTAGAGGAAATAGGTTTCTCCTCCAGTTTGGAACACGTTCCTGGGTCCTCCTCCCGTCTAGCCTGCCAGGCCCCGTTGCTGATTGCCCCTCTCTGGGGCTCAGCTTCTTCTCAGTGCCTTCCCTGCTTTATAATTTGTGCCATACTATTTCACACTTGATTTTTCTCTCTCTCTTTCTTTACAGCCTACCCAATTTTTTAAAAAAAAGTATTTCAGGTAGTTTATACAGGTACGTAAAGTACAGCAAGATAACACAGATTTGGCATGGGGAAAAGAAAAAACAATGGCAGAGATATAAAAGGGAGCCAGGAATGCCACCAATGGCAGAAAGCAGACTAGTCTTGCTACAGATTTGGCTCCCTTTCCAAGAAACCCACTTGAAAAAATGGAAACTTCACAGCTATACAATCCATACAGTATGGAAATAAATGGGAATAAACTGATTGCTCAGAAGTAAAACTGTTCCTGGTAATAGGTGCATTGTGTGATGCATGGCATCTTGACACCTTGACAGTGGCCAACGGATGAGGTTTCATGGAAGCCCTCACAGGGTTACACCAAAGCTGAACTCAGTAAAGGCAGTTCTAAGGATGCCAAACAGTGGGATTCAGGTCAGTGTTCTTTGCTGGTCTCCTTGAATTCAGGCATAGATTTCAGAGGCCTTAGAGAAAGAAGGGGATGACATGCTTCAGGCAGTCCATCCTACTCTTTCTCTCAAATGAGCTTCGATAAACACCAAATAACAGGGAGCCATGAATTCAGTTTTCATACAATGGCAAGAACCTAGGCTGAGTTGCCAACCAAATTTTGATCGCTTGCCCTAAAGTTGCCTCAAACCAGGAATAAAGATGCAATTCCATTTGTCAGTGCCCTAAAGCCAGATATGCCCAGGAACACACCTGTAGCTGAACTGAGTAGGGTTTTTTGGCTCGTTGCATTGAGGGAAACTGCACACCTGCAGGAACTGTGGCGAGCCTTGGGAAGAAGATACCAGAAGGTTTATAATATTACAGGATTGGAGCTAGTGTTAGGTGATTTGCGGGGGAGTTCAAGGAAGTAGGGGTTGGCTCTGGATTGAGTGCTATCAGGAATTTGGGGCAGTTCTGTGATTGGGGATCTTAGTTCTTCTCTAGAATGTGAGGAGGTCTGAAGCATGGGTAGCATTGTGATTGGGAGGAAGCGGCAGGCTCGCTTACAAGCTGAAAGGGAGGGTAGTTGGTTATTTTGGTGGCGTTTACAACTTGTTTCTGTCTGAGCTCAGACGTGATTATGGGGCGGATTTCTTTTTGTCTCAGTTTATCACAGTACTAGAATGACTTTGTCTGGCATTGCCTTCTAGCGACACCCAGCTCTATTTGCTGCTGTGAGGCCTGCTCGCTGCCATCAGGGGCTGCTTTTGTCTTTCTTACCGTGTAGGGGTTGAGGAGCCTCCCCAGGAGGGCACCCCACTAGATGCGGGGGAGGCCTTCAAAGAGGGACAAGAGTGTCCCCTCAAACTTTGGCTTGAATGTGCTCAAACTCACAGGCGATTAAGGGAATTGAGGCCTCTTTTATTCCATATGGCAAGAAAAGAATTTTTTTTTTTTAAATAAATTTATTTATTTATTTATTTGGCTGCGTTGGGTCTTCGTTGCTGCGCGCAGGCTTTCTCTAGTGGCGGCGAGCGGGGGCTACTCTTTGTTGTGGTGCGCGGGCTTCTCCTTGCGGTGGCTTCTCTTGTTGAGGAGCGCGGGCTCTAGGCACGCAGGCTTCAGTAGTTGTGGCATGCAGGCTCAGTAGTCGTGGCTCGCAGGCTGTAGAGCACAGGCTCAGTAGTTGTGGCGCACAGGCGCTCCGCGGCATGTGGGATCTTCCCGGACCAGGGCTTGAACTCGTGTCCCCTGCATTGGCAGGCGGATTCTTAACCACTGCACCACCAGAGAAGTCCCAAGAAAAGAATTTTAATCCCCCTAAAGTTTTAAGGCAAAGCCCTACTCCAGGCAGTGTCAATCTGCAAAATTAATATTAGCACATTGATCTTGGAGCCTCTCCCACATCGTTGGGTCCAGCTGCAAGGCCGGTGCTGCAGGTGAACTTTACTTTGGCATCTACAGATTAAAACTATGATTTTTCATGTTACTTGTTAAAAATATAACTCCCTTCGTAAAAAAACTGAACTTTAATTATTACTTAACTCAAAAATCATTGATAGAATATTACATTATAGAAAGTTTATAAAACAGAGAAGGAAAAAACATACAATCCTGTTAATTAACCTAACCACTGTCATCTCTTTTATTCCTTCTATCTTTTTCATGTAGATTTTTAAAGTTTTAATCACTCTGCACACAGAATTTCATAATTTTCTGATCTACTTTATAATGTACCATTTTACCTTATATCTATCTGTGCTTTTCCATGTAACTATAGATTTTTTTTAGGTTTTTCTTTTATAAAAAAATTGACATAATTGACATATAACGTTATATTAGTTTCAGGTGTACAACATAATGATTCAAAATACATAAACATTGTAGCGTGATCACTGCAATAAGTCTAGCTAACAGCCATCACCACACACAGTTACAAATTTGTTTTCTTGTGATGAGAATTTTTAAGATCTACTCTCTCAGCAACTTTCAAATATACAACAGAGTATTGTTAACTATATAGACATCATGCTGTACATGACATCTCTAAGACTTATTTATTTTATAACTGGAGGTTTGTACCTTTTGACCCCCTTCACCTACTTTAATGATCGTTTTTAATGGCTGTATAAAATTTCACATAGATTTACCATTTTCTTAGTTATACTTCTACTGATGGAAATGTGTAACTCTTTTCTTTCTTTTCTGCTTTAAATAGCAATAGGATGAAAAATTTTCAAGCATGTAGGTTCTCTTTTACTTTTTAGAGAACTGTTCTTTCTACCTGGAAGTTTTAAAGATTTTCTCCTTACCCTTGGAGTTTGGGAATTTTGTCAGAACATAGATAAATACCTCTCTTTTTTCAATAATTTTGCCTGAAATTCATTAGGCTGTTTCTGAAACTCATATTTTTTTTTCAGAGAAGTTTTTTTTTACTTTTGTTTCTTCTCCTTCTCTTCCCTTTTTTCTCCTTCTAGGACTCCTACTATCCTCAGGTAAGTTTCCTAGGTCTGTTGTCTAAGCCTCTTCTCTTTTCCCTCATGATTACCAGATCTTTGTGTTTTTACCTTGTGGTTTTACTTACTTCACCCTTTTGACCGTCCAGGCTACTGAATTTGAGTATCAAGAGTGATCATCTTCTTCTTAAATTCATGTACTGATTTTTTAAAAATGAAGTCTCTTTTCATGTGCTGAACTTGAATCTCTTCAGTGCTCGTATTATTGTATTATTTAGTGCTCTTATTTTATTTTATGTTTTTAAGGTTGCCCTCCATCTGCTTCAATAAGCTTTATTCCATCAGGGCCCTTCCCTAATCCTTGTTTCTTCTTCCTCTCTCTGACTGTCCAGCTCCCTTACCATCTGTTTATTCTTTTTCTTTGCTGCTCCCTGGGGTTCAGGGCTGGGATGCCTAAGCTGGGCTGGAGGGTGGGGTGGGAGGATGAGAGCATTGGAAGGCGAGGTGCTCTGACCCTGAAAGCTGGCAGAGCAGTGGTAGGAAGCCATCAGCTCCCTATCAAGGCATTGGATCGGGCAGGGGAGGCTTTCCACAGTCCTCCTCAGCCTCAGGGTTGGGGAACCCTCAGTCTGCCCATTCACTTCCTCCTCAGCCTCTTTAGTCTTTGGAAACTGGCCAGTGTCTGGGAATGCTCAGGTTGACCGATGGATGTCAGGTTTCCCTGCAGGGGTCCAGGGATCCCTGTGGATCAAGTTCTCCCCGAAAGCTGACTGCTTCAGAACCTTGCCCTGAGATGATCTTTTGCTGCCCCCCTCACCCCCCAAAACTGGCTCTCACCTGGCCCAGAGCGTTAAAGCAGCCCACGCATGTCAGTTCACCTATCCACTGCCTGAATTGCTGCAAGGCTCACAAGAAGTGAGATAAAGCTTGTATGAAGTTGTACGTGTAGGAAACACAGAATGCATCAAGGCACTGTCTTTCCAGAATTCTCTGCCTCTATGTTTTTCACGATTATTTTTGATATTTCAGCTCAATTATTCTTTCCTATAATTTTAGAATCAATCAAGTTTTAAAAATTCTATGAGTTTTTGTTTGGGGGAATGAATTGGCATCTTTTAAATATTTCATCATGGAAGATTGGGCTCTATATTCATTCAAACCTTCTTTATTTTAAGTTTCATTATTTTCTGTATATACGGTCACACATTTTTCTCATTAAGGTTACTTTTGGATACTGGTTATGATCATGAATTGTGCTTCTTTTATTTTTCTCATATTTTCTTTTGAATATGAACCAACGTTAATTTTCGAGATGCTCTTTCAGGGTAAGAGTTTTTAACCCTGGATGTAGTTTAGAATCATCTGAGGATCCTCATTTCAGGCAATTTGTATACAAATTTAAGCCATTCTTTTAGAATATTCTTTAAAAAAAAAAGAGTGGGGGGCACTGGAAATACAGAATAGGATATATTCAATAAAACAAATTTCTCCTGCCTTGTCTTTGTATTCCCGTATTTTCCCAAGAGTAAACTGTAGTTATTCTTCTAGAGCAAGTGTTGTAAAGGGTCAAATAGTAAGTACAGTTGATCTTTGAACAATGCAGGTTTGAACTGTGTGGATCCACTTATTTTTCAATAAGCGAGTATTTTTCAATAGTAAATACTATAGTACTACACAGTCGGTTGAATCTGCGGATGCAGAAGAACCCAGTATACGGAGGGCCAACCAGAAGCTATATGTGGATTAACACACCCCACCCTGAGTTGTTCAAGGTCAACTGTATTTTACTCTTCGTAGACTCTTAGTTTCTGTCACAACTATTCAACTCTACTGTTGAATACAGAGGATGTGTATGTGTTCCAATAAAGCTTTATTCATGGACATTGAAATTTGAATTTCATGTCATTTTCATGAAATTATATTAGTCTTCTATTGATTTTTTTTTTTCAACCTTTGAAAAATGTGAAAACTGTTCATAGCACACAGAAACAGATGGTGGGCTGGATTTAGCCCTCGGGCCATAGTTTGATGACCCCTGTTCTAGAGGCATTCCATGCATATTCAATTACACATTCCTTCTGTTTCCTGGTATATTTATTTATTTATTTATTTATTTTAAAGTATTTCTTTTTTTAAAAATTTTTTATGAATTTATTTATTTTACTTATTTATTTTTGGCTGTGTTGGGTGTTCGTTGCTGCGCGCAGGCTTTCTCTAGTTGCGGACAGCGGGGGCTACTCTTCGTTGCGGTGCGCGGGCTTCTCATTGCAGTGGCTTCTCTCATTGTGGAGCACGGGCTGTAGGCGCGTGGGCTTCCGTAGTTGCGGCACATGAGCTCAGTAGTTGTGGCTCACGGGCTTAGCTGCTCCGTGGCATGTGGGATCTTCCCAGACCAGGGCTTGAACCCGTGTCCCCTGCATTGGCAGGTGGATTCTCAACCGCTGCGCCACCAGGGAAGCCCCTATTTATTTATACCAGGAACAGGCTCCATGCTATACATAATGTGCTGCACTGGCTTTTTCTGTTAAGGTTTCCTGGTGGTCAACCCATATCAGTTCGTAGAGTTACTTCCATTTTACTGGTCAGGTGATATTCAGGCACGTGCTGTGATGTGATGAGGAGCATTAAGTTTGTTTCTGATCTTGGGGACTTCCTTGGTGGCACAGTGGTTAAGAATCTGCCTGCCAATGCAGGGGTCACGGGTTCGAGCCCTGGTTCGAGAAGATCCCACATGCCACAGAACAACTAAACCCATGTACCACAACTGCTGAGCCCATGTGCCCCAACTACTGAAGCCCGTGTGCCTAGTGCCTGTGCTCCGCAACAAGAGAAGTCACTGCAGTGTGAGGCCCGCACACTGAAGATTAGCCCTTGCTTGCCACAACTAGAGAAAGCCCACGTGCAGCAGTGAAGACCCAACACAGCCAAAAATTAATTAATTAATTATTTATTTATTTATTTTAAAAGAAAAAAGAAAAAAAGAAAAAAAAGATTGTTTCTGATCTTTGCCTTCCACAAGTAATGCTGCAGTGGATATTCTTGTACATTGGTGCATCTCTGTGATTCTGTCTGTAGAATAAATTCACAAAGGAGTTATCAGTACTAACAATTCAGCATAAATAAGTAAAGTTTCTGAGCAGAGGTTTGACCACTTTCATTGCAGTTCATTACAGGGCATGTCCAGACCACACCAAAGCCCTGGGTGGTTCAGGAGACACTTGTTAGCAGGGATCCTAGAGGGTAGGGCCTAAATTCATAGGTACAGGTATGTCTTAGATACCAATGTGCAGAGGACGGGGGGTGGGGGGAAGGAGTACACAGTGAGCCTGCCCCTCACAGGACAGCAAGGCTCTGAATGACCCCTTAGGGGTGCAGATTAGAGGCTCCCTTACCACTCTAAGGGGCTGACTGGTGCCACACAGAGCTGGAGAGGAGAGAGTGATTGGGTTTACGATAGGATATGGGAGGAACAAATTTGAATTTCATGATTTGTAAAGAAATTACTTTGCCAGAAGATTATGCACTAATTTTATTAATTAAATTTTATTTTAATGGCAGATGGATGTCATCTACATGAATCTTTTGGGGAATCATTTCATAGCATAAGTAGTTCCCCCTAAAGTGATTTGTTTTATAATAAATCAAAGTTTGGATTAGCATATGACAACTTATATTTACACAAATATATAGCCTTTGCACCCATGATAATTGCTGCCTCAGAAAGTGCAAACAGCAGATAATCCAAAATTAGGTTTATTCTTGGTCCAGCAAAGGTCTTAAGTCATTCCCAGCTTCTGTTTCTTCACCTATAAAATGGGAGGGTTGAGATGTTTGCTCTCCACGGTCCCTTCCAGCTTTAGGACAATGCAACCTGGACAATCAAGAAATGCCCAATAGATCAGTAGGTCCAGGAAGTCAGGAAATGTGTCTGTTTTTTTCTTATTATGATATTCTCCTGCTACTTAGAACAGTGTGTGACATTTAGTGGGCACCCAGGAAATGTTTGTTAAATGAATGAAAAATGAATGTATCAAGTAGCTTTTGCATTTGTTGGAGATTCTTGTTGTCGAACCCAACAGTCATTCCCTCTTCCTTCTTTGGAATAGAACTCTGCTATTGTTTAAATGGCTACCCTCCTCCATATCCCTAAGTTTCAGGGGATGTGCTCTCCAGACCCAGTGCTGAAAGGTGGCACTGGCCAGTCAAAGTGATTCCATTGCTTTTGCCTGTGGTTGGATTAAGCATGGTCACATGATATAATTCTGGCTGTAATGATAAGTTAGGGGAAAATTACTGCAGGACTCTAGGAAATGTTCCCCATTGATAAGAACGGACTCCTTGAATAAAGCAAACTGCCCATTGTCGTCCTGTCTACTTGACTCCTGGGATGATTGCGGCCAGCTTACAATCATGAGGGAGCCAGCTGAGGACAAGTTGAGAAGCCTAGAGTGATAGAGCAGAAATATGGAAAGAATTTGAGTCCATGATGATGTTCAAGCCCTGAGGAAACTAACTCTGGAGGAGCCCTGCTGCTGGATTTTGTAATAAGTGAAATAATAAATTCTTTATGATTTAGACAGTCAAGTTTTTTTTTGTTACGTGCAGCCAAAATCATCCTAATAAAATGTCACTTTTATAGTTATTATACAGATGACTTTGGTGAAAATGAAAGAGTCTTTATTGCTTATAAGTTGGAGCTTATTGGGTAGAAAATAAAGATGCATTTTTATTATCCTTTCGCATGCTGTGGAAAATTGTAAAAAGCAAAAACTGTTAGATAGGGAAGAGTCTAGTATTGATGACAACAGAAAAAGCATACCTATTGTAAATTTTGTAAACCATGTAGAGATATTACAGAACTGGGCAGCTTTAAAAATGATTCGTGAGGCTAGATATAGTACAATATTTCCACTTTAAAATGGGTTAACATTTGTAATTGGTTACATAGATTTTTTGACTTTGATTTTTCTTTAAGGTGGTAGGCAAAAGCGCTCTGTTCCATATTTTATGCAAAATTCATGATACTAGCATTAATAACTGAATCACTAAAATACAGGCAAAGCACCCACAGCTGTGTCAGTATCTTTAAAATAGAGAAATGTCAATTATTTCTTTAGTGTCCCACCCATAGCAGGAAGTTGGGTGCTGAGGCAAGCTTGCTAGAGGTTCAGGCCTCTACATGATTAGCTATAGTATTATGGAAGCACATTATAGGATTAGCTGAGGATAAACTATTATTAGACCTGCCAATATTTGTTAATTGCTGGATACATCTCATCTCTGCCTCAACACAGAATCTCTCTCTTTTGAGCCCAAACACACACACACCTTGGGCCACAGTAATGGCAGTTGATTATAGTAAGCACTGGTCTCAAGGACCCTGAAAACTTAATTTTTGGTTACACTGTATCTTTCCAGGATTCTGGTGACAGGTGTCCATAACCCTGCTCTTATTCCAGAGATATCTTTGCTTATAGAAAGCACCAGAGAGCTCTAAGCATAGAGTCCCACAACCACACAAATGAGGTTGTTACAGAGAAACAGAGCAACTGGATGATTGTGCTAGAAGAAAAGGTCTTTGAAACCTTGATTGACAAGTCCTACCAGTTGCAACAAAGAAGCCTTTTCATTCAGTTATGTGATCATAACATTCTTAGTCATAAGCTGTCATAAATTTCTTCACCTTATAACCACTCTTATTTCATTTATTTTGCTTTCTCTTCTTGCCTCCGTGCTTTTTTTTGCTCCCACCCATTCGCCCTCCTTCTCTCTTATAGGTTTGAGGAGGTGAAAATTTTGCCTTACAATAGTAGAGAAGTGGTCTTGTGGTTTTTCACAGACATAAGTCCTATGTTAACTGTAAAGCCACTAGTTGGAGGTGTGATAAATGGCATATTTCATTCTGTTAAGGTCTAGAAGCCTTCAGAGGGGGCTAAGTCCACATTACGGTTGCATGAATGCTTCAAGTCCATCACTGAGGTTAGTTCTATGCAGTAGAAGAAGTGCGATGTAATGGAAGGAGATGGCGATTTAGAATGAAGCAGGCCTGAGTTCACAAAGCATCTGTGTTACCCAGTAACTGAATGACTTCAACCAGATAATTAGCCAATAGAAGAGACGCCTCAGTTTTTCGTTTGCCAAATGGGATATTAATATAGACCTTGTAAGTATTAAGTGGGAGGAGGCATGGGAAGCAGCTTAGCACTCACTCATTTTACAAACTTTTCTTGAGTACTACTCTGTGCCAGGCATATGTAAGGACAGGAAATTCACAACCAAATATGGCACAGTGCCTGACCCC
Organism: Eubalaena glacialis; assembly: GCF_028564815.1. NCBI lineage: Eukaryota > Metazoa > Chordata > Mammalia > Artiodactyla > Balaenidae > Eubalaena > Eubalaena glacialis. The sequence goes on along the minus strand of NC_083724.1, from coordinate 54,488,928 downwards.
AAGAATTCCAGAAAAGAAGCCCAGAGGAGGCTGGAGATGGTGGCGATGATGATGGTACAGTGACAGCGAAGGCTTTGCACTGTAATAATGAAGATCCCTGAGATGTATTATGAAGGACGAGCAGGAATTAGGTAAAAGGAGAAGTGAGGGGAAGGGTAGGTCAGCTTGAATGGAAATGTAGTAAGGACACTAAGGTTTCCCAGAGCATGAGGAATTACCACTGGAATTGTATGGCTGGATCAAAGGGAGTGATGGAGGTAGTGATAGGAGATGAAACCAGAGAATTTGTCAGGAATCCCACCGTAAAGGGCCTTGTGTGCTGACGTATGAAGTTTGGACTTACCCAGGTCACTTGGTCACATAGCCTGTAATGGGTAGGTAGATATAGGGTGGAACTCAAGTTTTCTTTTTTCTTTTTTATAAATAATTTTTATTGGAGTACAGTTGCTTTACAGTGCTGTGGTAGTTTCTACTGTACAGCAAAGTGAATCAGCTCTATGTATACATATATCCCCTCTTTTTTGGATTTCCTTCCCATTTAGGTCACCACAGAGCACTGAGTAGAGTTCTCTGAGCTATACGGTAGGTTCTCATTGGTTATCTATTTTATACATAGTGTCAATAGTGTATATAACTCAAGTTTTCTAAATCCAAGACCAGGAGTTCTTCATTACAGCTCACCGTCTCCTTCGGTATGGGACCTTAACATAGTGACCTTAACCTCAGCGCCTGCAGGCGTCACCCGTAATGGTGTAGTCTGGATTAGAGAAGGGGGAAAGTGTAGCCTAAGTTTCTCCTTGGGATGAGGAGGTACAGGTGGACCCACCAAGATGTTAGCTGCATGGTCAGGGGCAAGCTTGGGCAAAGTAGTTAGCCTATGGCTTCTAAAGCAGACGGAGTCTGAGATTAGGTGCCATAAAAGACCAATAGCAGGTGGGAAGCCCATCCAAAAGTGAGTGAGGACTAGGAATAGGGGTTGATGCCCTGGGTCAAGCAATAGGTAAGCACGATTACAGAGTAGGAAGGAGTAAAGATTGCAAGAGGGAAGAGGGTTCGGGACCCTCTTCATAAGGGCTGCGAGGCTCAAAGTCCCTTGTTATTTATTAGGTTATTTATAAACTAGTAAGTTTTATAATTAGGTCTATAATTAGATTATAAAGAACCTAAAAAATAATCTCTGGCTGCAGAGGGTGTGCATGAGCTAAATGCACTCCTCATTAAATGCACGGAGTTGGCACAAAGGGCGAGTTGTAATTTGCAAAGAGAGCATCCATTGTAACTGAGCTCACCTTTGCAGTATACCACTCCCATGCCCCAGTGAGGGAGCTTTCCACTTCCTTCGGTATCTTAGCATGTGCTTTTCCTTCTTATGTCCTAAGGCCCTCCGAATGGAGGTTGCCATTTGAATATTTACATAGTAAACATTCCCTTGAGGATAACCCAGGCTTTAAACAGTCATTTGTTGAAACTCACCTGCCTGAGAATGTTACACTATCTTCATATCCTAAAGAACATCATTGTCCCAGAAAAATCATGCTAGAGAGAATTCGCATTTGGGGAAAAGTTATCAATAGATGGCAGAAGGGAACAAAAAGGACCCCCAAGAAAACCCATTCCAGCTGCTTTCTGGGCTAGAAGGCCAATCCAGTACTACACGTCTTCAAGCAGTGTCATCTTGGTAAACGTGTTTCTGTTTGCTTTGCTGGGGTTAATTTCCCGTCAAGTTGTTTGGGTATTAGACCATAATGCTCTGAATTTGACAGTCCTGGCTTGCTTTCGGTAGAGGGATTACTGTTGGTATGTGTCACTGAACGTAACCAGTTCTTTATTCCTCTGCCCCCCCTTGCCCAAACTAGAGAAGCATATTCTTTCAAGATCATTTTTCAGTGTCCATATGTCATCTTGATTTTGATCTGGAAATACTAAAGTACATTGAATTCTAGCTAGTGCCCTGAAAAGATCAAGGAACCCCTGCACTGTGTTGCCCGCAGGCCAGCTGGGGCCGCTCTCATCCAAGACTTGCTTTTGGGTTGATGCCAGTTACTGAACCCTAATTCATGCCTTTTGGGGAAAACCTAATGCTCCAGTTTGCAATGGCACTGATGTTTTTCAAATTACTTCAGAGCCAAGAAAGACATGGCTCTTTCTAAAATAGCTTGCAGATTCCGCATCGTAGTATATATAGTAAAGCCAGAAATTTTTTAGAACTCTAAAAAGAAATGTATGAGGCTGTGCTTTTCTATGGAGCACAGTTGCAAAAGTCATCTTTCCTAATTTGATAGAGTCTGAAAACTTCCTTTAGAATCCTCAGTGGACTCTGGGTCCAGCAGAAAATACTGCCTGTCATCTACTAAGAGATCCGGTAAAACCACTGGGGGACCTAAACTTTCAAACGTCATGATGAAAGGATGCAAACACCATCGTAGCTTGCTCCTGGAAATGGGACTTATCAAAGCGAGATATGCTAATTCTGGAACTAAGGCTCTTGCCGCATCTTCCTTCCTTCTCCTCCTACTTTTCTGCTTTCATCATTTCCTGAGGATGGCGGGGGGCAGGGGGTGGGGGAGTGTCAAGTAATCACTCTGTTCCTTCTGAAGGGATCCAAATCTTTCAGCAGGGCCATATTGTCCATCAATTTACTCATATTTAAGAATTGCATTCTCAAATGACTAACACTGCTTATCTTCTCCTGTCCCATAAAAACCATTCCTGTGATTTGGAAATATTCTGATAATCTTGGGTGAGAAAAACCAATAGGTGGAACGGAAGCTTAATGATGGCAGAGATCATGAATTGAAGTATCCCACGCACTTATAAGACTGTCAGGCACAGAATGCATGCAAAATATTTGGTAAATAATAACAGAAGGAATGAATAAAGATGCAAGTGCGTTGGTCATTAATTAAGCGAGTCCAGAGAGTATGAGGTGCTATTGGAAAAGTGCAGTTTCCTCTGTTCTTCCCTCTTGGGTTGAGAGGTTTGAATCATGGAATGAGGGTGGAAGAATGGGTGAGGAGGGGTTTGAGAAGACTTGGAACTTTCAGAGAACAAGGTGAAGGGAGAAGAAAAGGCTTAAAAATGAACAAACAGTAAATACCCTAAGGAATTGAAAGCAGGGACTTGAACAGATATTTGTTCACCAATGTTCAGAGTATCATTTTTACAATAGCCAAAAGATAGAAGCAACTCAAATGTTCATCAACAGATGAATGGATAAACAAAATGTGTTATGTACATATAATGGAAAATTATTCAGCCTTTAAAAAATGAATTTCTGATACATGCCATAACATAGATGAAACTGGAACACATTATGCTAAGTGAAATAAACTGTAAACAAAAGAACATACTGCATGATTCCACTTATATGAGGTAGAGTAGACAAATTCATTGAGACAGAAAGCAAAAATAGAGGCTACCAGAGGCTGGGGAAGGGGAAATGGGGAGTCATTGTTTAATAAGTGTGAAGTTGCTACTTGGGATGATGAAAAAGTTCCAGAAATGGATAGTGATGATGGTTGTACAACATTGTGAATCTACTTAATGCCACTAAATTGTACACTAGAGATGGCTAAAATGGCAAATTTTATGTGATGTATATTTTTCCACAGTTAAGAAAATAAACAACAACAAAACCTGACATTTTGATATGCCCAGGAAGCAAAGGAAACTCCATCTTTTTCTCTGACTCTTTTTCCCTGCTGTGGTACAGAGGACTTTGGCATCAGACAGAATTGGCTCAAATGTAAGCCACACCCCTGGTGTGGATTTGGTCAAATTAGTTAACCTCTCAGAGTTCCGGTTTTCTCAATGGAGATGACAGAAATACTGAATTATTATGATGTGAGAATAAATGTTATCATGGATGTAAAACTCTTTAGCACAGGCAATAAATGGTCAGTTGCTATCTCTCTCACTCTCTCCCCATCTCTCTATGCTCACCACCCTTCCCAGCATCCTCTTCTATCTCTTCCATTTCACAACATGTGGTGCCCTGATCCAGGGCCTAGATCTCTAACAGATGATGTTCTCCCTGGCTGGGCTCAGGGAAGAGTTCCCATAGAGAAAGCCGTTCCTGATCCAGGTGTGTGTTTTGAAATCTTTCTGTGCAGCTATTTCAAACTTGAGCTCCCGTTCCTTTTGTTGTGCCTCTGGCATTGCTGACTCAGCCTACACATTCCTCCTTGCATCAGGGAATTCAGAGTCTGACCTGTTTCTTGGATCATCTTACCTTCCTTACACCAAAGCGTAAAAGAACTTCCTCAATCCTATGGGTTGAGGCCATTGGAGCCCTTGCTTCATTCTCTCTTTTACAGTTATTTTTATTTAAAAAATTATGTAGGTATAGTTTTGAGAGTCAAAAAGTTCTACAGTGATTATGATGAAAAATAGTCTCCTCCCTCACCTCTGATCCCAGCCACTCAGAAGCAGGTGCTGTTAACTATTACTGCTGTTATTGCTAATCTTGCACTCCACTTTCTAAATGATCAGACTTTATTGCTATACCCTGTTTTTTCCCTCAAGTTAGATATTTTCAATTGACTTCTTAGAATAAAAGATGAAGATTTTACTCACTTAAAAATCTTTCCCAATTTTCTCCCTCCACTTTCTCCCTCCCTACATCTTTCCATTATACAATTTTGGATTATATTAACATTTAAAGTTTAGATTTTTAGAGTGATGTAAATCTTATTCCCAACGGTAGTATTTTTATTATTTTACTTGTACAACTTATAGTATTTTTATTATTCTTCTTGTGCAACTACTTTTAATTTCCTTGGAAATAATAATCACTTAACTTTTTATTTGTTTGGTAAATCTTTTTAAGACCTTAAATGTCTGAAAATGTGTTAACTTCACCGCCACGTTTGACTAGTAGCTTGAGTAGAGAATTCTAGATAAAACTAATCTTTCTTCAGCATATTAAAGCCATTATTACATTTCTTCTAGTTTTGGCATTGCTGTTGAGAAGTTCAGTGACATTGTGGTGTCTGATCTTTTATTTCTGACCTACTTTTTTTTCTGGAAGTAATTATGATCTTCACTTTGTCCTCAGTTTTCCGAAGTGTTGTGGTGCTATATCATGGGGTGTGTGTGTGTGTGTGTGTGTGTGTGTGTGTGTGTGTGTGTGTGTACTGTGCTGGACCTTCAATGGACCCTTTCAACCTAGCAACTCATGTCTTTCTTTTAGTCAATACTCATAAATTATTTCTTTGATAATATTCTTTATTTCATTTTCTCCAAACTCTTTCTGAAACTCTCTCTTTGAGTGTTGGATCTCCTAAACTCATCCTCTAGTTCTCATATATTTTGTCTCCTATTTTCTCCTTTGTCTTTTGTTCTACTTTTGGGAAATTTTTTTCACCTTTATCTTTGAGTCCTTCTACGGACCTTTTAATTTTGGTTCCAGTGTTTAACTTCCAAGAGCTTTTTCTTATTCTCTGAATGTTCTTTTTTACAGCATCCTGGCTTTATTTTATGCATGCAATAGCTTTTGTCTTAAAGTTATGAATTATAGAGATATTTTTGGACAGTTTCCTCTGTTTTCTCCATTGACACTCTTTCTTCTGAAGTTCTTTTTTTCCTGTTTGTCTAATTTAGTTCATTTTTCATTGTGGGAGATTTTCCAAAAATTTTTGTGACCCTTGGTTGTTTATTCATATGTAAGAGTAAGGGGATCAAATGCTGATTAAAGCTCTGTGAGCACTAGGTGCGCTTGCTGGCTGGTGGTTTTCCCCATCCATGACTGGGTCCAGGACTTGGCCATTTTTAGAGGGAATTCAACCATTGGCAACTAAAGATACTTTTTCTTGGTCAAATTAAAACCTTCAGATTTTTGTGGTGTGTGTGTGTACAGGAGTATAAATCTGCCTGAATCATTCTGGGAACTAACACAGTTGGGGCTCTTAAGATGGACAATGTTGACTCCCAACTTGGTTACCCTGTTTTCATCCAAAGTCTTTCTGGTTTATTCATTCCAGAGTGTAAGCTTGCAGATTTCTATCAGGATTAGGGAGTAAGTCATCTGGGCTATGAGAAAAATCTAAGGGGTTTCTTATTTATTGTATAGGTGGGAAGTAATGGAAATACTCTTTAAAATGGCAAATTTAGAAAAATTGGATACAAAATGAATGCTCATCAACAGGGACAAGGTTAAGTAAATTGCGGCACAGCCGTATCATGACATACTATATAGCCTATAAAATCATGCTTTAGACAAGATATATTACATAGGAAAATTGTCATCTTGTATGGCTAAGTGAAAAAAGATGAAGGCTATAAGAGATGTGTAAAATGTGATTGTGTTTTTATTAAAACAAAACTAAAAACTGCCTTACTGTAAACTTTCTATCTCTATAAATATTTTAGTAGTAAGACAAGGGATGTGTTCATAAAATAATCCAGAGGCTAGAGCTCTTTAAAAATAAGATGGAAAAAGTTTCCAAAAAATTTTTGTCCCATCTGATAAATACAGCTGTAAGGAAATAGTTTTTCCAATTACTCTGGCTATTTATTTTCTACTTCTAATCTTTTCATCTCTATGGCTCACAGATGCTTCTGCATGATTTTTTAGCCAAATTAGGAAGTGGGGTGCAAGCTCTCTGATACCAAGTTATCCAGGACCCTGCAGCAAACTTTTGTGGCATGAACTCAGGAAACCAAAAAACCCTGAGGCCAGGAGGCGTATAAAATGAAGAATGAAAGCGAGCAAGTTGCAAACATCTTTGGAAAAAAAACAGCATTTAGGGGGAAAACATTCAGTCTTTTATTATTAAGATGTTAGCAATAAGCATTTTGACAATGCTCTTTGTGAGGTTGAGGAAGTTCTATTCCTAGTTTGCCTAGAGTATTTATCAGGAGTAGATGTTTTATTTTCTCAAATGCTATATCTGCATCTATTGAGACAATCATATTTTTTAAAAAATCTATTAATAGTATAAGTACATTGATTTATTTTCAAATTGTAAACCAACTCTGCATCCTTAGAATAAATCCCATGTGGTCATGATGTATTAACTTTTTAATATATTGTTGGGTTTGATTTGCTAATACTTTGCTAAGAATTTTTACATCAGTGTTCATGAGGGTTATTGATGTTTTCTTATAATGTTTGCCTGGTTTTGGTATTAGAATCTTTTGAAATGACTTGGGAAATATACCTTCCTCTTCAATTTTCTGGAAGAGATCAGGTAGAAATGGTATTTTTCTTTCTTCATGAACGTTTGGTTGAATTCACTAGAAAAGCCATTTAGAGGGCCTTGAATGCTAGGCTCAAGAGCTTCGCCTTCGCTCTGAAACCTTCACTGGTCCCTATGGTAAAGAGATGATGTCTGAAAAGTGTGTTTTGGGAAGATGGATCTGGAAGCTGTGGGCAGGAGATATGTTGGCAGTGAGGGCCTAGACAGAAGCAGCAGGAAAAACATTATAATTTCCAAAATTTCTGCAGATAAATCTTTGCTCAATTTTTCACAGGCTTGAGGGAACTCCCCACATAAAAAGGAAAGTGACTCCATTTGATGAAAACTGCAAACAGGCTGGAAGGTGGCTTTTCTTCACGGAGAGGCTCTAAGGGTGGTGCAACTGTTGTCACTGAAAAATTAATCTTGGTGCCCAAGGTTTCTAGTTCAGCTAAATAAGTCCAGTCTGGCTTTACGCCTGCTTTATGAAGTCCCCAAACCAGAGTTAGATTTCAGCATTTTTAAGTGATTGAAAGTTTTTTTTAAAGGAAAGTGATTATTGTGGTCTGAACGCGGGTTGGAAAAGAATTTCTAGACACAAGGCAGAATGTAAAGAAGGTAGAATTTATTAGAGGGAAGGGTTGCTGCCAGAACAGCGAGCTGACTTCCTAGTAGTCTGGGAGAGTCGAGCCCGAACATGTGCTATTGATCAGTTTTTATAGCCAGAAAACAAAGGAATGGTCCGAGGTGAAAATTTCGTTTACTGATTGGTCGAGGCACATATACCTTCCTTCTATAGGGTAGGAGTGGGACAGGCCAGATGCCTTTCCTTATTTGGGACAGGTCCCATGGCCCAGGTGGGCGTCGCCCAGGTGGTCTCAGGAATTTCGTAACCATCGCAACATGGTAGGTAGGGGGTGTAACGCTGAAACTTTTCAGGCAGGGTCGTCCTTTGTCCTTGCAGCATCATTGTCCTTGGAGCGCCACAATTATTTCAGATTTTCTTTTCTTTACAGGTTTAAAGAGTCATAAAAGAAACACACATCTTAAGGACTCGTTCATAACACAACTCTGTAAATTTGCTGCCTGCCCTCAACACTGGAGATTTGTCATTTTGAACAAGCACAGTCTTCTGTTCCGGGCATAATATTCTACATATTTCCTTCTACACTGTTAATTATTTTAAGAACAATATTGCCATTTGATCATCTGATTGCAGTAGCCACTCACAATGAGTTTCACTTTATTGCATCAGCTCTAGGGATAGGATAGGCCAGTGCCAACCAAGGAGCTTAGTAACTCAAACTGCAAAAATAACAATATGTTATTTGTTTTAAGACTGAAGCCATCATATTTTACAAGCTCTTTTCAACTCATGAGTGAAAATACTTCCCCAAATATAAGTTTCATGAGAACGTTTTTCAGCATTTTCTTCTGCACCGCAACTCAAACAATGCCTATATATTAGTAAAGCAGGCACACCTTTCTAATATAATGCAGTGCTGTTGGGAGGGAGACACAAGTGACATCAATGGAAAATTCAATGTATTAGGGAATGACTTTCATTTGGCATCAGTGTGAATGACTTGGCATTGTCAATATGGGTGGTGTTATTTTAAACACAGAACATCGTGCACAGTGATTTTCATTGTAAACAAAAAGTCCGTGATGTCAAGCTTCAGTAAAATGCCCTTCTGGGAAGTGAACCTACAAAATGTACACAAGGCAAAGGTCTTTTCTTCAAGCATCCCTGAAAAAAAAAAAAAAAAAGCTCACATTTGGATAATACACATTTGTTAATCTCATCTGGCCCTTATAACAACTATGTGAAGTGACTTAGTCAAATTTTATCGTTGACTCATTTTACAGATGAAAAATTGGAGGCTTGGAGGTGAAAGAGAATTTACCAGGATTATAAAGCAAGTAAGTGGCAAAACTAAGATCGGAACTCAAATCTCTTAACACTGGCTCCCCTGCTATTACTATTAATGGCACACTGCCTCCCTGGCGTGAAAACACAGATGTGATGATGAAGCGATTCCTAGCTTGCAGAACTCAAAATACGCACACCTGGTATGTAACAAAGGGCGAGCTAATATTACACCCCTGGTGTTGAATAGTTTGTAAATCAACTCCCAAATGTTATAGTTCCACAGAGAAAAAACTGTTAGGTTTTTGTTATTAAATAGGATTAATTCTGTCCATTAATATACTGTTTTGATGATATCTCAGAGAGCTTATGTGTAGAATCTTAGGGAAAAAGGAGACAGTCATGGAAAATGTGAATGTATTTAAATGTATAAACCGGGGTTTATAGGACATTTTTAGAATCCATAGATAGGTACCAGGAGATACAGGGATCCCTGAAATTAAATGTAAATTTTTGTATGTTTTAAAAATTTTTTTGTTTTGTTTTTTTCTGGGCAGATCCTTTGGTTTCATCAAACTTTAAAAAGGGATGTGATTATTCTTGAAGAACAATTACTCTACTAGACACAAAAACAGTTCCCCCTTTCCCACACCAAGGCAGCCCCCAAAGATTTCTCCATCTCCTAAGCAATCAGAGAGCTTATTGTCTGTTTGCCACGTTTATTGGGTACCCATTGAGCACAGCTTTGCCTTGTTACCTAACTGTATCTATAAATAAGAGAGAGTTCATCTTAATCATCTGTGTTTGTTTCAGAGTACCCAGAATTCTCCTGTGTGTGTAGTAGTGCTTAGTAAATCACGGATTCATGAGTGTTGACTTTCAACTCTCTGATAACTAAGTCGGATTTTATCATTGACTCATTTTACAGATGAAGAAATGGAGGCTTGGAGCTGGAAGAGAATTTACCAGGATTGTAAGGCAAGTGGCAAAACTAAGATTGGAACTCAAATCTTTTTTTTTTTTTTTTTATAGCAGAATAACAGTTCTTTACTCTTTTTTTGAAGATAAGGGATAGAAATGCTTTTCAGCTTTGTGTTTTGTGTCGCTGATTACATTTTCTACAGTTTCTTTTTTTTTTTTAATTAATTAATTTATTTATTTTTGGCTGTGTTGGGTCTTCGTTTCTGTGCGAGGGCTTTCTCTAGTTGCGGCAAGCGGGGGCCACTCTTCATCTCGGTGTGCGGGCCTCTCACTATCGTGGCCTCTCTTGTTGTGGAGCACAGGCTCCAGACGTGCAGGCTCAGTAGTTGTGGCTCACGGGCTTAGTTGCTCCGCGGCATGTGGGATCTTCCCAGACCAGGGCTCGAACCCGTGTCCCCTGCATTAGCAGACAGATTCTCAACCACTGCGCCACCAGGGAAGCCCTGGAACTCAAATCTTGTAACACTTTTCCCGGAATACACGAAGGCGTGTGGGATCAAGCTTTTTGTAGCCATGCTATGTAAGGTACTTCGTTAGCAAATTAATTCTAAACACTAAAATGAAGTAACAGTTGTGATTATCAAGTTACAGGATAACTTTTTAAATTGTCTCAGCAGTATATAGTAACCTAGACGAGTGTTACCCTAGTCAGTGTAATTCCCTTGGCTGGTTATGTGTTTATTTCAAAGACGGTGCTGTTGGCTGGAAGTAGGTTCTGTTAGAGTTCCTCATTAGGATGGCCAGGGAGGGTGTCAAAATGGTTTTAACCAACATGACAAATTACTATGGTCCCTGACAGAGCGCTCAGTGATTTTTGCTGTTTCAGAATATTCAGTCTACCCTCAAGGATATAAGTTTTGCTATAACAATATGTGAGCAAAAGACAGCCTTGTGCCCCCTGAACCTAAGTCCACAAAAGGACCTCCAACTTGTGTGGGGTGTAGGATATGTTGGAATAGGTAAATAACCTCTCAAGGGTACTTCTTTAATGAGATTATGCTCACCTGAAGGCCTTGTGCTGGTATGCTTGTTTATAAAATATTGCTTGCGTTTGTGGGGTTAAGCTTAACGAACGGTATTCGAGCATTAAAAAGTGCCCAACTTTGTGCTATACATGGGGGGGAGGGGGAGGGGAGGGGGGGACAAAGATAACCAAGACTGAATTCTTACATTAGAGAAGCTTTTATTTCATTCAATCAAGAAGGTATACACATAAAAATAGATAATCTCTATATAACGGGGTAGATAAGAGACACGTGAGCCAAACTGGGTCAGCAGGGAAGGCTTCCTGGAGGAGGTGACATGTGAACCGAGTCTTGAAAGAAGAGTGAGAGCCAAGTGAGGAGAGATGAGAAGAGCACACAAAGCAGAGGGAAGAGCATGAGCAAAGGCACAGCTTTGTCTGGGAAGCAGCAGTTTGTGGAGTGGGGTGGAGATTACAAACAGTCAAGTGTTACCAGAGCGTGGAGTTTGGGCTGAGGAATTGCAGGATAGAGGAGAATTGAGTAGCAGGGGTCGGGTCATGGTGGTCTCGAGCCTGAGCCTAAGAATGCCGGCTTTCATTCTGTCGGCAGGCAGCAAGAAGTCATCTAAGATAGGGAGTGCCACAGTCATATTTGCTTTTTGGAAAGATGACTCCATGGTTTGAATTACTCCCAGCCCCTACAGGCCATTGCTATGATAAGTTCTGTACACTGACTAATTAGCAAAACACTGAGCATGCATCATCTAAAGCCACCTGACCCCACCTAATACATGTCATAATTTGCGGCATCATCTGGAGTGACTCTGTCCCTTAAGCTCCAGATAATATGGGCTTGAACTTCCATCTCACATTCTGTAGAAAGTCCATGGTCCCCGTTCTAAGCGTCCCTGGGGGGCTTCTGCTCTCTAAGCTCTTGCAGCTACTGAGTTCAGTTCAGTTCCTGGATTGTTCTATTAAGTCCCTTCCCTGTCCTGCTACCACGTCTACCCAGATCTGGGACTGGGCTCCTTTCCAGGACGTTCATCAAAAGCCACTCACACAAGGTGTGAAGCCACACACTTTCCTGAAGGGCTGAAGAGGTGGAAGGGTTCACAGTGCAGAAAATGTCAGCGGTCCCAAATTGCCTGTTAGACGTTCCTGCTGTCCGGCAGCTGGAGCCCCAGAGGTCCGTGCACACCACGTGGCTCCACCCTCTTCTCCACCTTACTGCTTCCCAGCACTTCCCCACCCCGCTCCTGAGGCCTCTTTTCTAGAATGCAGAGCAATTCAGCAGTCTGTCGCTCACTCCCCAAACCCAGCCCAGGACTTCCTTTGGCAACTCCAAAGATTTTCCTTCTCTCACAGCAGTATAGAAATTTCCTTTCCCAGGACATTCCCAGCCCTCCTGCCAAGGCAAAAGAAGCTACAGTTAGTTTGGGTTTTAAATCGTCTTTTTTTTCACCTTCACGTCACTGGATTTCTAAGAGAACTAGAGATTCCGTGAAACCGGTGTGCCACTTTTGGCGAATTGGCACTGTTAATGAGGTCCATGGAAATCTTATCTGTTTCCTAGAGGAGATAGTGCGCAGAGCGCTGGGCACACAGTGCCTGCCGCAGGGGAGGGAGAAGCCGGGGAGAACGGCACGTAGCCTCTAGTCCCAGCCTCGTCCTCTCCGGAGGTGACCGGATCCTGAGATAGGAAAGGTTGCTTCTCTTTTCTGAATGGAAGCAGGTAGCGGGGCTGACGTCTGGGAAGAGGCTGTTTTCTGTTTCTAAGCTGTTTGTTAATATTTGGCTTCTGTTCTGTGACATGCATGGGTGCCCTTCAGAGACTCACCTCGCTTAAAGAGCCTTTCCTCTAAAAGAGGAAAGAAAAAAAAATTCCTTTCCTCAGATTTTGGGTCCTAGGAGGCACTTGTCTTTCAAAACAATGTTCTTCTTTTTGTTTTTTTGGTGTTTTTTTTTTTTTAATATATTAAGGCTCACGAGCTCTTGTTGAATTTCTAGGCACATTAGGAGAGTAACTGTTACTCTGTGGGTCATTGTCTGATGAATGGGGTCTCCTTGCTGGGTAGATATAGGCAGACATTATCTGCTTCCCCACCTGGGACCTGTTATCAACGGTATCAGACAAGTACCTGACTCAGTGACCTTGGGATCCCTTTCAACTGAGAAATACCAGGATTCTGAAATTTGTTGGGGGAAATAGTTTCGATAATCTGCCAGTGCCTTTAAAGACCAGGTGGGTAACAGGGAACATATCAATACATAGCAGTTGGATAGATGGAAAATGCTGGATCCTGTCTAAAGCCATTACATTGAAAAAAATATTGTGCAACCTATAGAAAACATGCCTGTAGAGGACATTGCTCAAGAGCTAGCACAGAACGCTGTACAAAAAGGACCCTGCCAGATAGGAGGACTCCCTTTGAATGGGTGAAAAGCTTGTACTTCTGTGCACTGGGATTTATGCTCCAGGCTCTTATCTTCTTCTAGATGCAGACTTCCTTTGTTAGGGAGGAGAAGCATGACTTTCCCTCCAGCTACCATGCAGCCTCATTGAGTTTCTCCACCGATGCTGCGGTCATGCCTGTCATCCCTGCCCAGTCAGGGGGTAGCCAAACTGATACCCGCAGGTAGAGAGCACAGCTGAGATAGCAACCAGCTAGCTTTTCCTGGAGGAGGGGACCAACTATCACGACACATTCTACACTCCAGAGACACGGCTTGTACACGTACTGTGCCCTCACCATCCCTATGACTGCTGCATGTGGAGTAGAGCTTTCTTCCATCCCCCCCAGCCCAGCCCAAGCCATGGCCATCTACCTGCCCTACTGCCATAATCTCCTAACTTATCTCCCTGTTTCCACCCCTGCTTCCCTGCAGCCTATTTATTCTCAAACAAAGCAGTCAGCATGATCCTTTTAAAATGAGATGTCCCTCTACTGCCCCCAAACTCTCTTAAGTTGTCCCATCACTTAAAATCCCAAATCCCAACCACAGCCCTAGAAGTCTACATCACTTGGTCTTTGCTGCTCCCTTCTCCCCTCCCTCTCTGCCTTGGTCACCTCCACCTACATGGCCACCTTGCTTTATCATAGATGAAACAAGCATGCTCCTGCCTCAGGACTTCTGCTTCTGCTGTGTCCTCAGTAGGCCACTTCCACACTTCTACCATGTTCTCTGCCCAAGTCACCTCCTTGGAGGGCTTCCTTGATGGCTGTTTCTAAAATAGCTCATTCTATCATTCTCTGCCCTCTACTCTGTTTTTCTTTGGAGTTCTTATCACTACCTGACATATTAAATGTCTGTTCCATTCCTGACTCCCAGCTAGAATGAGCACCATGAAGGATGGGGCTTTGGCCTGTTTTGTCCTCCACTGGTTCCCCAGAATCCAGAACAATGTATGGCACATAGGTGGTATTGAACAAATGCATGAAATAAGGACAAATGAAGTGTGTGTGTGTGTGTGTGTGTGTGTGTGTGTGTGTATGTGTAGAGGCAGTACCTTTTGAAGGGGTTGGTTCATATACATCCTCAATTTCATTAGAAGTTCAAGAGCTTTTTGAGTTCCCTCCTATCTGATGATCAATTTAGGATATGCCAATTATAAAACTGTCCTAGAACCTTTCAGAAACTCTCACTGTAAGTCCCCTGATGCCAGAGAAGGAATGTCAGTTCTTATCTAGTTATCTAAAATCATCCTCCAGCATTTATAAGCCCTTCTCAGGAAATCACAGGGCTATTTGTTTGGGGTCAGGTAAAAAGGCAAATTTGCTTTTAGCTTTAGAGAACTAGTCCTCTAAATGGACGAATTTAAGAAAACATACATGACTATGGGTTTAAACCATACTCTCTGCCCTCAATCAACCAGTAGGCAAGAGATACCTCTAAATAAGAGCCTAGAGCATTAGTTAAATGTTCAGACCCAATACTTATCATTCTTCCACATCTCTTAGGTTATGGGCCCATCACATTTGCTGAGCATGATAAATCCAAAGATCATGCTAACCTCACCTTCTGGAGCGGTACAAAGTTTAACATCTTTTCCCCCCACTGATTAAACAGACCTCTCTGTATAACCGGTGAACTTAAACCAGTCACCTGGGCTCTTTAATCAGCAGAGAGTCACACATACAAGGATTTCTGCAGAGCTCTTAGGTACAGCACGATTAATCTTGATTTCTTGGAGTGAAAAAAGATCTCCAAATGCTAGCATTTCGAGGGGAGACCTAAGAGGGAACACTTGTAAATGGGATTGAGTATGAGTGCAGACCAAAATCAGATCTCCAAATGGACACAAGTAAAGAATTTTAACTTTAAAAAAAAAAGAATTATGATTTTTTTGGCACTGGAGAAGAAATAGCAGCTGTTACTTGAGTAAAGCACTTTATAAGTGTTGCCTCTCTGTCGTAGGGGGATCCTATGTAAGTAAGTGTTATGATTTTCAGAGGACAGAAGTTTGGATGATAAGCAACCTACCCGTGGCCACAGCTAGTCAGGTGGAGGAGGGAACACCCAAACTTACATTTCTGTCACTGCAAAGCTGGTATTCACTCAACATTTCACTCATTAAGTGAATCTTAAATTCATTAAGGACTCTCTGTTGAGCTTTTAAAGATTTTTTTTTTTTTTGACAGTTTATCTTTCCCTCAATTTCCTTATTTTCTTCCCACTACTCCCTGAGCCAATTCCAAGGTTTAGCACCCAATATCACTCAAACATTTGGGAGCCATTGCTTGGAAAAAGTTTTGGATGGAATATCTATATCTAAAGGCTCACAAAAATTTAGCCTTATCATAAATGAATTTCAACACAGACCACTTAAGAGCTGATGAAGGGAAAGTATCAAAATGATTTTTCTTGCTTGTCAAGGCCTGTCTTGTCCTGTCACCCTGGGGCTTCCTACCTTTAGGGCCTGTTCTTCGTCATCCACAGGGAGGAAGCTCTGGCCTAACATTCTTTGGTAATAGTGGCTTTGATTTTCGTTTCTCTCATGGGAGGGGTGGAAAGGGGGAGTTTGAGAGGGTGACACATTGGCTGTCTATGGTGAGGCACTAACTATACTTCTAAGGATGGCAAGAAAAGGGACATCTCTCATTCTTTCAACTTGATGGGTCCAGATCTGGTGGCCCTGGTTGGTTCCCAGAAAGGGGTGACTGAGACATATTCAGTTGAGAAAAGGAGAAAGATTTGGGTAAAAACTTTCGGAAAAGTTCTCTAGAAAAAGGAAAGGCTCACAACAACTCTCTCAAAAATAAACTTTATTTAGGTTAAACGTACAGTTCATTAATAAAACAATGTTTATCTACAGGTCAGCAGGATGGGATGTGTCCCAACATGTGCCTCTAGAATTCTGAAGATTCTGAGCCTGATAACTGGTTGTACGCTCTGGACTCCTGAGGCCTTACATGCTCTTAAATCACATTTTGGTATCAAGTGACATTTTTAAAAGGGCAAGGGAGTTTTGTCAAAGCCAGTCATTTCGTTCAAAGAATTCTTCCCCCTCCTTGTGTATGTGTGAAATGTGAGCAATGCCCAGGTCTCGGGGTAGATTCCAGAATACCTAAGATCCAGTCATAGTTACAGCATCATCACTCCGTGGACGCAAGTTCCAGTTCCTTCTGTCTTCTTGGACATGTATCTCCTTATAATAACCTTAAAATTTAGGATTTGTTGTGTTACAGCTTGTTTTCCCCAGTGTCTTCATACACAGGAATGATGTTGCATGTCTATAATTTCCTTTAGGGACTCTTTATCTTTCACTTTGCAATCCAATAACCTACTCCTGCTTCTGTGATGGCCAAGGAAAATAATTCTGGAACTTCTAGCATCTTGTAGGCATGGCACAGAACTAATACACTTATTCTGTGCCAACCTGATGTGGAGGTGCTAGCGTTCCACCCCTGTGTGCCGCCATATTGGAAGTCAGCCATTGTGGGCATCTGAGAAACTGTGGAAGCATCCTAAGGTCATTAGTAAAGGGAACTCAGCAAACATACAACGTGACATTCACCTTAACCTTTACACAGCACTGCCTCCTTTCCTGAGAGGAGATGCCAGTAAGCACGTAGGGTTTGGAGTCATTTGTTATTTGTAGCCTCAGTTTTCACATCTATAAAATGGAGGTAATACTTACCTATTCAGTTTGTTGTGAAGATCAAATAAAATACATGAGAACATTTATTTAGCACATTATTAAACGTATGGTGAGAAGCTAAGGGAGATTCAAAGCGCTTTAGCTGCCATCCAAAGCCTGTGCAGGCCCCCAAATATTTATTTCCACGTCTTAGGCAGTGAAGTCAAAAGGTTGAGGCAGAAACACACCTGCTCTGTTTCTAGGGTTCAAAGCATGTAATCCTTTAAGCCTTTTTATCTATATAAAGGTACTATCTCTACCTGAATTTCAGACTTAGATCTCATCAGATAGGTATAGTGGAAAACAGTTGGGACAAGGTCTAATGCGTGTTACACTCAATGAGTTAAGTTACCTGTAATTCTCACTGGGCAAATACAATTAGAGGCATACCTTTGAGAATGACATAGAGCAGTGACGTGTGCCTTGCACCCTCTAAATGCCAGATGCAGGGCTGAGCTTTCGTGTGCCTTCTCACTGAATCCTTACCGTGTCATAGCAAGACAGTCCCCAGCACCTCTGTGTACAGAGTGGCTTAGTGACTTGCCCAAAGGTACCACATGCAAGGCTGACGCAGCAGCCAGCGCTCTTAACCTCCTTACTGCCAATCTGACTTTGCCCTTGAGCACAGTGAAGAAGAAAACTGTTTATGATGTGCCATAGGGTCGCCCGCAGAGCCTGTACCTCCACCCTCAGCCTGCTTTCCTCCTGCCTCAGTGACTGTGGATGCAAGGAGACTGACAGCGGGGCTGTTGGTCAGTGGTCCCGCTTCGTTCCTGTCTCTCAGATGAGCCGGGCTCAAAAACACTAAACGCATTTGGGAGACAGGACAGAGAGATGGGCCACTCCTGTGGGCTGTTTCTTAGTAGCTTATCCCTGGACCCCGACATTTCACATATAGGACCTCACCACTACCTCGCATTCAGCTTTTCATGTAAAAAGAAGGCTGATGACCCTTCCCATGAAGTTATTTTGAGCTGGAAAGCTTCTATGCTTGATTTGAGAGAAATAAGTCCAAAAAAATGCCATTGTTTAATCTTCAAATTTGTTCCCGCTGCATTTGGAAGTAAGATACCTTTGAAGCCTTTTTCGACTTTTATGTATTCCTGAACTTCCACAGTTTAGGTCCACGATATGGCTGAAACATGGACATACAATTCTCAATTTTCCCAAAGAGTCAGGCTGACCACTTGATTATGAAACTGAGAGCCCAAAAATCAATGATAAAGACTAGCAGGTTGTATTCTGCATTCTCAGACCCAAGTTGTCGCAGCAAAAGTGTAGATGCTTTTTGAGAGTTTCCCCACCATTAAAAGCAAGGAGTCCAGCTTCTACTGGGTTCAAAATAATAAACTGCTTCCCAAGGTAAGAATTCTAGGAAATTACTCGTTAGGCTGCACGACACGGGAGTACACCCCATCAGAATCTTCTGGTTGGGTGTGAGGATAGTTAAAAGGCAAACTTCTGTGGGAGGGAGACGCAAGAGGGAGGGGATATGGGGATATATGTATGTGTATAGCTGATTCACTTTGATATACAGCAGAAACTAACACACCATTGTAAAGCAATTATACTCCAATAAAGAGGTTAAAAAGAAAAACAACTTCTATTTAGGTCTCCCATTTCTAAGTGTTAACTGAAGAGTCAGTCCTTTAAATGCCCTATAGTTTTGCTATTTGAAAGCCTGTCTTCTCATTTTTTGAGAAGGGCTATCAGACTTCCAGAGATATAAGGAACAGAAGCAAGTGCCAAAGTTGAAGTCTCCATTTTTTTGCCTTGTGTTCATCAAGAATTGAATACCATAGGTTCGGAAATGATACCAAGGCTTTAAAATAGCTATAAGAATGTTTTAAGAGAGCTGATTGATCAACTGGGACTATTTCTTGCCAAATAGATAGCTTGCAAAGGCCACTTAAAAATTTGGACTCTAAGACTTGACTGGATTTCTTTACCAGAGGCCACAAACCTGTTTATTCATCTATCAATATCAGTCTTTCTAGCAGTTGGTAAAGCCTCTGGAGGACTTCCTTTCTGTGACTTGTATGACAGGCTCATTTAACTTCAAACAGCCTCCTTTAGCGTTTGCTAAGCTTCATATTTTATCTCTTAATTCATTCTCATTTCCCACATTAAACTCTAGAGACACAGCAAACTTACAGCAAAAGGTTTCACATAGGATTCTTAAAGTTCTTGTGTGGATACTGATGCACAGGCTCTAGTCTCCCATGAACTCTTACGTCATGCTGAATTGGCTAGCCATGTAACTATGCTAATTTCCATAGAAATATCTAGTTACTTCATTTCTTCAAGTGAGTTTGTACCTTTTAAGTCAGAGTTTCTGTCCTTGGCTACTTCCTGTGGAGAGCAAGGTAAAAGAATGAGATGCTTTAGACTCTTTGAAGGTTGGAAATTGGGACCTAGAACCTGGAGGAACACACTAGGGACTGGAATCCAAGAGATGATGGAGAATCTGCTTGGTTTTCTTCTTAAAAACTATGACTTTGGGGCGTTAGAGTTGGTTAATACTGTATAATCCTTGTAATGGGGGAAAACACTGGTGTCTTTAAGCTCCCTAGGAGGGAATTCTCTATTGCTCCAAATGAATAAACCAATCAGTGGGTTTTGTACCACAGCAGGGTCAAAGTCCCAGTCAACCAAATGGCCTTTAGAGTTTACATAAGATGAATGCTCACCTACTTATCAAATAGGCACTCCAGATACCTCACATCAGCAGGCCACATCCTGTTTAGTGTTATGACTACCTGAAGATGAAGCAACAGGTGGCCACAAGAGAGTCCTACCTTCACAACTACGTCCTTTTGCTCTACATGTTTGACCTCCACATCCCCCATAAAAAAAGGTTCACGCCCATTCTTTCTTTCAGTTTCATCCACTTGACCAAAATCTCAAGAGGGTATCTATTAAACAAGATGACAGAAACACCTTCTTCATCCAGGATTATTGATCTCTTTTGCCTAAGCCACAAGCCACGTGTCCACTCTCTTATTGATATTCCATATGAAGGTGGACTTTGACTCATCCACTGATCCATTTAGCTACTCAAAATATCTTCTCTTCCTCCTTTGGCTACTGCACTGATCATTCAGTCCATGAAGATTGCTGCACCTTCGGCAGCAGACTCTCACCTACAGCATCTTCCCAGGGTTAAAGCCTTGTATCTTCCCTTGCTTGTTGGCTTCCTGTGGCTTTAGAGAAAGAAATGGCCAATCTGATGGAAAACGTATGCAAGCTCTGTGCTACTTTTTCTTCTACCCAAAGTTCTCATCTACTCTTCATGTGACACGTTTCAAAAACTGTCCATAGAAGGAGTCCATCCTATGCCAGCCAGCCTGACAAATTAGATCATCTTACAGATTCTCCATGAAGTCACTTTAGAACAGTGGTTTTCAAATTTTAGTTCACATCAGAATCACCTGAAGGGCTTCTGAAAACACATATCCCTGGACCTTACCCTCAGAGTTTCTGATTCAGCAGGTCTGGGGTGGGGCCTGAGAATGTGCATGTTTAACAAGTTCCCAGGTGATGCAGATGCTAACCTTAAGTCCACTGAGAACCACTGCTTTAGACTGTTCAAGAATGGCATTTCTGCTTGTTACCTCCCTAGCTCTCCTTAGGGTCGACTGTCTAGGCATGTAAAAGGAGGAAGTCCTTACCCATGCTTTGCCAGGCACTTGCCCTTGAACAGTATATAATGATAGGACATGTAAAACAGAGACTTAAGTACAGAGAAGCAGAATTGACAGAAATCTTGGCATATGTTTCTGGATCAGGCAACAAATGAATGAGAATAGGAACTTTCCTCAAAGAAGAAGAATTCCAGGTGCAGGTTAAGCTAGCTTCTTTTACAAAATAAATATTTGGGGAGGCAAGTATTAAGTGGTACCTCATCCTTTTAGCACTTGATTGTAAGAGAAACAAGCCAAATTGTAGGCTTCCTTATATAATACAATATCAAGATCTATAGCTCATATATTTAGTTAGAACACCTGATACTACTCAGCTTGTTTATAGAAGTTCATCCTAGAGGAATAGGCACAAACCATGGTTAAGCTGCTTGGTTTAATTTTTTTAGCACTTGGAAAAAAAATGTACAGTAGTTTGAATACTTAGTCTTTGCAAACCTCCATTGAGGTCAAAGATTTCATTCATACGTACAAAATTAGTTTACAAATTTTTTGGCAATTTCATCTTAGTAACCCGTTTTATCCTATTGCCATTGTCCCAACCATTGAAAAAGTTTACAATAATTTACATAGAAATATTTTCAAAGTGCTTAAGAATAGTGATTGTTCTCTGGGATATTTACAGATGGCCTATACAATGTATGTACAGGTGGTATACGCTATAGCACAAGTTTCATTGCTGGAATATGGCTTTCTAGGGAAAGTGCATATTTGGCCAGAGGTGGCAATACTGTCTAGAAATTCAAGGGTTACAGATACTTTTGGTAACCACATCCAAAGCTGAAGTAGAATGTGGACAGGAATATTTACAAAAGTAATATAAAAATGGTTAAGTATACAAGCTTGATCCACGCAAAGATATTTCGATGTTCTTCCAAACTGGAGGAAGAAAGAAGCTTCAGCTGCTGGCTCGGTTACCATTCCGAAGTGGGTTATTACTGGTTTAGACCTCAAAGGTCACGACTTGTCTCAGAAGTCAAGCTAGATCATCGTCTGTGCTTACAACGGATATCTGTGGAAGAGAAAAAGCATGGAATGTGTCTGGTGATTCCCTCACTGGTAGCAACTTCAGTCTCTAAAATGAACCTTGCTTTTGCATTGGTCATTCAGAGACCAAAGGTGCACAGAAGGGAAGCCAGATCCCAAACAGTATTGAGTTGCATCACTAATGCATTTTAACTTGAATTCAACTCTATCTACTTGGTAGAGAGAGAAACAGTGTGACTAATTCTGCCTGTTCTACTTAATGATCTTAGAACCTGGAGAAAAATGTGAAAAGACACACGTGTGCCGTGAACTGACCACACTCTTGTTTCACCAGAGCTTGAGGGAGTGCTCAGCACTTGTTCTGTTCAGAGTTCTGTAAGTGAAGGCCAAATACTCCACGTGAGTTTCAACTGAAGAACAAGTGACCGACTCTACTGTTGAAAGGAAAGCTAGCTCTACGAGGTGTAATAGGTCATTTTCAAGTATTTGGTCATTTTGGCTAAATGAATCTTGGTCAATACACTGACTTTAAGTCAACCCCCCTATATATGATATGCTAATTTACTTTTAAGTATCCAGCAGGCAACTGATGGAACAGTTCAGAAAGGAGATACTTGGCTCATGCTAATGTTTACATGTAGTTTCTATAACCCAAAATATCTCAAATTGTAGAGTGATGTCCTTAATTGACTTGTCATTCTGTTTGGGGCAGATACTTGTCAACTGACTTACTTAAGTTCTAACAGCCTAGACTGTCTAATCTCCAGGTAGCAGATGAAGTATTTGGTGGCTCCATGATTCTAATGGCTCTTTCTAGCCCAGGCAGCCATAGCTTGAGTTGTGGTCTCCTTTCCAAAAAGTCCTACTGCGAGTCATGGTACATAAAGACACAAAGCTGACTTACTGCTGGGTACGTGTGTCCGACAGAAGCACTGTGTCTACCGATGTCTATTGACAAGTCCTCTTCAGTGGTCTTCAAGTACACAGGATTGTCAAAGTTCATGCTTTTCATGTTCTTGTGTTGCCAATTCCGCCACATCAAGTAGCCACCTACTGCTGCCATTGCTAAGAGCACTGAAAAAAAGTTAGAAGGTGACTAAACAAGGTCTAGTTTCAAAACATACAAAAAAGATCATGCTAAAGAATCCATGATAATTGACATTAATCAAACCTTCACGTTTCAGGAAGCTGGGATGACTAGAAGTTAGAATATAAATGGGCTGGGAGCTTAAAACAAGTTCAGACCAGAGGTTGTATTATTCTATAGACTCTGGTGCTCAGCACATCCATCTGGGCAAGTGTAGAGTCCTGGGCCCCTCCCCAGGCTGACTGAATTCGAATTGCGGAAGCTTCTGGAGGGCTCTTCAGGTGGTCCTCCTGGTTTGTTAGCCAAGCTTGGAATCCCATAATTTATGATAAAGAGGCCATTTGGCATAGTGCTTTAGAATTCACATGCCCTAGAATAGCTTTAGAGGGTTTGAAAATTCTTAACTGTTTTTAATTTACCCTCTACAAATTCTATAACTCCTCAAGAAATCATTTTAGCATTTGTGTAGCTCCTCTGTATGAAGTGTTGTACATATTTCGAAGGGGAAAAGAACAGTGCGCTTCACTGGAAAGGACTTATTATGAAAGGGGATAGAGCCAGACGAACAGCTCTGAAGCAGAAAGCAGTAAGCACCATTCATCACTGCCGGTCGCTGTGCTAAGGATACCACTGTAGAGAAGGCTGTGGACTCTGAAATCAGTGTGCCGGGCTGGTGAGGGGAGCAAGGGTAATTCAGTGTCACGAGTGCTATGACAGTACAAGGGGCCATGGGAAGGGCATCTCTAGATGAACTAGAAATGCCCATCGGGTATTTAAGAAGTTCCTTGGATCCAGATACGTGGGGAATCTACTTACAGAGGGGAAGGATGGCCCAGGCAGCAGAAGTCCCTTTTGGGGGAACACTGACCTCCGATACTGCTGTGGTCACATTGATCTCTACAGGGGAATAAAAGGAATCAGTTTAGAAGGATCTGCATTCAGACTTAGAAATTCAACCACCTGGTAGAGAGCCTCATGACCTTTTGCATCCATCACTGATGTTCAATATCTACTACAATCATGTACCAAGAATAACCGGTCTAGAAGTATTTGTGAGTCTCATGCTGTAATAGCCATTTCATTAGCAGCTGTCTCAGAGAAATCTTAATGAGTCAGGTCAGGCTAAGAGTTGCAGGTTCTAAGTCTTTGGAGTTTAAATATAGGTTACCAATTAGGGGCAGAACGAGTAGTTAAAGGCTGCATTAATGATTTAAGGAACAGGTAGGTACAAAGAGTGTGGCTGTTAGCTGAGATGAACAGTTTGCAGAACGGAACCCAATACCTCCAGGAGCTAGTCCACTAGTTGGTGACATTTCTGTTGTGTTGGTATCTTTTGTCTCACTGTAAGTCACAGTAGTTGCAGTACCTGAATTATAAAACCAAGAACCGGGTCAATGCCAAGGTTCCAGAGTGGCTAGCCGTTTAGCCCAGACAAGCCATGTGATGGGTTATTTGAACGCTGCGGGAAATTGACAAACCACTGCCAAAACAAGTTGCAGGGTGGGTGTGCCATAACCAAGGGAAACAGCAGCAAAACCAGAGAGACACTGGGGTCTTTGGGCAGAATCGCAAGCATCTGCAATTGGACAATTCAAAAGGACTGACGGCCTCACTTAAGGACCCCTCTAAGCAAAGTCCCAGGCTCCTGGAAGCTGCAAGAAATGCTCTCAAAACCAGACCACCAGGCATACCGGTCTTCCTGCCTGACTGTCTGATAACTGCCTTCTCAGTAAACGGAGCTAGTCCCCGTAGGGACTCAGTATCACGCTAATAAAAACCTCACAATATGAGATCCTTGCTCACAACCCGCGAGTTTAATTTGCCAGTTAATCAAAAGCTAAGAACAGGACACTAAAATGCATGTTTCATTTAAGTAGCAGTTTAAGATAATGTCACCCACTGGGGCCAGAAGGTTTCCTGTAACCACGGCCTTTTTTTTTTTTTTTTTTTTGGCTGCGATGGGTCTTCCTGCTCTCTAGTTGCGGTGAGCGGGGGCCGCTCTTCGTTGCGGTGCGCGGGCTTCTTATTGTGGTGGCTTCTCTTGTTGCGGAGCACAGGCTCTAGGCACGCAGGCTTCAGTAGTTGCGGCATGCGGGCTCAGTACTTGTGGCTCGTGGGCTCTAGAGCCCAGGCTCAGTAGTTGTGGCGCATGGGCTTAGTTGCTCCGTGGCATGTGGGATCTTCCCGGACCAGGGATCGAACCCATGTCCCCTGCATTGGCAGGCGGATTCTTAACCACTGAGCCACCAGGGAAGTCCCCCAAGGCCTTTTTTAAGCCTAATTTCAGGCCTCTCTCTTTGGAGGACAATGTTAAGACTTTGTTTAATTATCTGCAAGTTGGCTGGCTCAGTGCTGTAATTGGTATAAATCAGCATAGTCACCTAATCTAATCTAATTAGACTCATGTAATGTTGAAATGAGTTAGTCCTGAAGTAGTGATGTGAACTCCTGGCATGCAACAGTAGCAGACATGTTCTCCAGTCTATTCCAAGAGTGAGTTAAAACAGAATTCTTAAAATCCAGGCTAGTTTTTGTAGCTAGTGTTTTACTCTAATGCCTGTTGTATGTCCTGCTTGTGTTTGAAAAGTAAAAAGCCTTACTTTGGCACTCTCGGCCATTGTCCTCTAGATTGTATCCATTGGGACAGGAACAGGTATATTTTGGAGAGTGGTCATTAATCTGTGGGGCTGGCAGGCAGAGGTATTCACATCCTCCATTCTCCATGTCTTCTTCGCACCAATTTTTACCTGTTCAGAAAGAAAAGTCCTTTAAAATGGGTCTTCCAGTGCCTGCTATACATAAAGCTTGGTTCTAGATGCTGAAGACATGACTCCTTGTCTCCAAGGAGCCTAAACTTGTATACTCTGTCAAACCCTAAAGTTAAACCAATACCAATGAAGGATAAATTTAAGGGTACAGGCAGCATGCTCTAAGGACAGCAAAGAGCCAAAGAAACTTCTTGGAAGTAGGATAAGAGTTACGCCGTAAACAGATGGGTGGTGAGGGAAGAGGTGGGGAAAGGAGATGGGTGACCGGACCTGGCCTCACTATTGGTCCAAAGCTTACAAACTGGCTAGTCTGAGGCTCAGAGGAAGGAGAGAAGCATGCTCTGTGGCTTTGCCTCGCTCCCACAAAACGGAAGGAACCCAGCTATGGGGAGGTTTAAGGGTTTCATTTGGATAGAACCAGTCAAGTATTCTGAGCAGGAGACCATAGTGTTTGAGGAAGCACACAATTCCATACAAGACGTGCCATGGTGGGGAGGGAAGAAAAGGCTGTGGCATAAAAGCTACTTTGGAGGCTAGTGCAATAGTCCTAGCAAGAAGGAATGAATGCCAAGGAGATATGGAAGGGACTGAAATAAAAGACAGAACACTGATGGTTGGGAGGGCAGCTAAGAGATGAAGTTCTCAAGCTCTTTGACTTGGAAGTCAGAATAAAATATACCGAGCACCAGGTTTGAGGGAGGGTCCAGGAGGGGAAAGTTCCATTGTAGAGCAAGCTGAGTTGCTAGGGAGCTACAGATACCCAGGGGCACTGTGTCATGCTGCTACCCTGAAAGTAGCCACGAGGGGCTCTGCTTCCCCACAATACCTGATGGCTGTACAAGTGCATGATAGATGATGATGTCTTGGGCATCGTTAAGGTTGTTAACTAGAGTGGCCAGCTCCGATCCAGTGAATTTATTGGCGCCGTAGACGGCTTCATTTTCCCCATCTATCCAGTAGACACGATCCTAAAACAGAACCCCCATATTAGTATGTACGTGTAGGATTAACACGAGTCAGTCTCTAAGGTCATTATTATTTACTGGCAATTTAATGGACCAAGTTTATTTAAAGCTGGTCTGCGACATCGGATGTAAAACTCTAAGAGAAGCATGAGTTCAGGTTTCTTAAAATGCTATGAGGAATCAGTATGTCATTTGTCTCAGGTTTTAGGTGAAAGCAGTTTCTCAAGTCATGCCCCTTTGTCCTTCCCTCCTTCCCCTGTTCTTTCTCCCCAAGGTGCTACAGTAACTCAGAGGTACACACTTAGATGTGAGACACACGTCTTACCTCAAATATTGTGAGTGCGAGGGGATGAGCTAGGAATTCCAGAGACTTTAGGACTATCCTGCGATCTTGGCCGTTCAAGTCCACACTGGATAACATGTGCAATTTGGAATCCAGCCAATAGAGGCGGCCCTTTATGAGGTCTGGGTAGGAGAAGAATGGTCGCTGTATAAGAAGTCAGTACTGCTCCGCTTCCATTTAAAATAGCTAAGGAATCCAATACTCAATTTTCACGGTTCCTTCTCCAGCAGGGGTTGTTAACGGGGTCCCACCAACCTTGTGAAGCAGCATGCAGAATCTGTACCCACATTCATTTGGGGGGACTCAAGGGGTACCTGAGATTGTCAAAGTAACTGACTTAAGAAGTGTTAGTGACATTATAGAAGTATTAAAAGAGGTGAGCATTTTGTTGCTCTCCCCTTAGGAGCCAGAAGAAAACCGTTATGAGCCTGCAATTCAGGAAATGCTAGGGTACCTTGGCCAGGAGTATGTAGGATGAGAGTTCACAAGGCCCAAGATTCACCTAATTCATGTCACATATTAGCTCCAAATGGATAGAAAAGCTAGTAATTATGGAGCATGTCATCTGTTAAGTCCACCATTCCACTTGTACTGTTCGGTTCCTCTCATCCTAAGTCCCTGCTAAAGAAGGCACCATGAGAGTTGTCTGCTGTAGTCCAGAATTAACTATGGAGATGAGTTAAAACTCTGAGGACAGTCGAATTGTGGTCGAGGAAGGAAGAACATACATACCGAGTGTAATTCCGTTAGGCCACTGAATGTCCGCTGTCACCAGCGCCCGTCTATCAAATCCATTCATTCCTGCTTTTTCGATTTTAGCTGGTTCACCCCAGTCTGACCAGTAAACAAAGCTGGGAAGAATTAAATTAGAAATAAGCCTTGGTGGTTTAGAAGGGATAAAGTTGCAGCTTGAGACAGACATTTTCAAAGAGTGAGCAGAAAACTCTAGGGTACAAATTGTGCCACTTGAGGGTCTAAATTATGTTCTGGGTAAACAAAAGTTAACACTGAATCTACGAGCTCATTATTAACTATATTAAACTATATAAGTCTGATATTTAAATTTCAGCCCAAAGTCACAGGTTATATATTTCCTGTATAAAAGGCCAATTCTTTCAGTGGAGTAAAAGATGAATATCTGTTAAGTTTTACAGTAGGGGCGGGCTGACTGTGTTCTAGTGAGGCTTCATGGGGGCCAATTGTGATTACTACAGCCTTAGTCAAATACCTTTTTTTTTTAATTATTAATTTTTATTGGAGTATAGTTGCCTTACAATGTTGTGTTAGTTTCTGCTATACCGCAAAGTGAATCAGCTATATGTATACATATATCCCCTCTTTTTTAGATTTCCTTCCCATTTAGATCACCACAGAGCACTGAGTAGAGTTCCCTGTGCTATTCAGTAGGTTCTCCTTAGTTATCTATTTTATACATAGTAGTGTATATATGTCAATCCCAATCTCCCAATTCAACCCACCCCCTTTTCCCCCCTTGGTAGCCATATGTTTGTTCTCTACATCTGTGTCTCTATTTCTGCTTTGCAAATAAGTTCATCGGTACCATTTTTCTAGATTCCACATATAAGCGATATTATATGATATTCGTTTTTCTCTTTCTGGCTTACTTCACTCTGTATGACAGTCTCTAGGTCCATCCTGCAAATGGCACCATTTCATTCCTTTTTATGGCTGAGTAATATTCCATTGTGTATATATACCACATCTTCTTTATAGTCAAATTCCTAACAGCTGCTTTTCTATATTATTTAGGGGCAATTTGGGGGAAGTCCTCAGTGAAATGTTTCTAGAGAGGTCTGTTTATTTCCATTGGACTTTCAGACAACTTGCACATTTAGATGAAAGCCTAGAGGTAATGTGGTTACCAAAATCCTTACAACTCATGCTACTACTTAGGTTGGATCATCCAGAGCTGACCTGATAAAGTGTTCAGACAAAAATTAAAAATCATTTGCATAGCGATACGAACTTATCTATGAAAGAGAAACAGACTCACAGACATAGAGTACAGACTTGTGGTTGCCAAGGGGAAGCGGGGGTGAGGGAAAGATAGATTGGGAGTTCGGGGTTATCAGATGCAAACTATTATACATAGAATGGATAAACAACAAGGTCCTACTGTATAGCACAGGGAACTATATTCAATATCCTGTGATAAACCATAATGGAAAAGAATATGAAAAAGAATGTATATATGTATAACTGAATCACTTTGCTGTCCAGCAGAAATTAACACAACATTGTAAATCAACTATACTTCAATTAAAAAAAATCACTTGCGTAGAAGCTGGGTGGGCATAAGGGTTTAGGTACAGCTTTTGGTGTACCTCAAATCAGAAATGTTGTTTCACTAATGTGAACCAGCAGTCATCTGCTCAGGGAGGGCCTGTCGTATAGATGAGGCCATTCCCGGGTTGCTCAACCGTGGCACCACTGACATCTTGTACTGGATGATTCTTTGTTGTGGGGAGCTGCTAAGTCTTGGGATTTCAGTACTGCTTTAGGCATGAGGAAAGCTCCTGACCTATGCAGATAGCATCCGAAAGGCTATGTGATGAAAAGCACAGAATACAAACCCAGACAACGGGTCCACAGCTATGGAGGCAGGCTCTCGCAAGTCAGAGTTAAACAGGAACTTCCTCTTGGTTCCATCTAGGGTAGCTACTGAAATAGTCTTAGAAGCCGCATCAGTCCAGTAGATGGTCTTGTACACCCAATCAACAGCAATGGCTGCAGGATTATAGACATTGTCGATCATTTTAACATGTCTACCAACCTTGTCATCAATTGAGGCACTGAAACAGAATAGGTCACAAGAAATTTAAGAGTTTGACACCATCGGAGCCTGGAGAATGGACTTTCTGCTCACAAAATGGTCAACAACTTTGTTCGGAAAGAACTCTAGTAAACCCCATAGCTCAGCTCACCACTCAAATTATGTAACCATGCTGCTTACTGATTCTAAACAATACTGTAGGTTATCTCATTGTTGGTCTGTATTCTACACGCAAGAACACCACACTTCTAAGTGAAGCTACTTGTTTCAGTAACCATCACCTGAGTTTCTATAGCTGCCGTTAAGAAAAAGCTATCACTACCATTTCTATTTGTAGCAACTATGAACAGTTCTCAACTAACTGGAGAGAAAGGGGGGAAAATTGGAAAAATCAAGATGTTGTCTGTTATAATCTTATAGTTGTAGCCATCTTTTATTTTATAGGCGATTGTTATTTTCTAATGAGGAACTGACAGTAATTTAATAAAGAATCAGTGTTTAGAATTATTATTCCCAACTAGTTAGATGCTAGATTGGAGCAAGACACAAGAGAAATTCCTCCAAACCTTCCCAAAGGCCAGTGACAACGACTTAGGCGAAGACACCAAGAACTGAAAGTTACCTGAAGATGGCCTTTTGGCTTAGATCAGCCCAGAATAGTTTCTGAGCAGCAATGTCAGCATCGAGAGCCACAGTGTTTCTTAGCTGTTCAACTAGTTGGATATATTCTTTCCTCTCCAAGCCAATCTTCCTGATGTCTCGTCTATTAGTGAAGATCAGGCTTGGCTCTTTGCCTGCAAGACAGGAGTCAGGTTAATTTAGTTTTGCTGTAAGAAGGCAAGGTCCTTCCAAGTCCCCTCCTCCCAACAGAGGAGCACTTAAAAAGTGAGGGCACTGCTGAACACCTCAGGAGTACTCTTGCTGAAGTCCATGCCCTGGGACCTGCAAGCACTTCAGCACTTCCTACGGTTTAAGAAGGCAGTCCTGGAGTCACAGCATTCAATAAGAGGGTGGCTGATGATAAGTTACTTATTTGAATTGCACTCAAGTTTTGGAAGCAGAGAGTAAGCAGATATTCAAGGTACCATATGCAAAAGGAACTGACCAAGGCAGGAGTCTGGGGCAACAATTTGCTATTTAACCTATGATATTGCACTGTGAGTTTAGTATCATTGCTCTCAAGTACTTTTTAAATTTTATATTTCGTTTGACTGTTGTAGTCACTGGCTGTACCTTTCATAATCACGTACTCGTAAAGGTACCAGAGCAACACCAGTCCAAGTCCATTTACCTACTGCCTTGCACACGCCAGTGGCAAGATCCATTTGATAGCCACGACTACATTCACACTTGTAACCGCCTTTTAAGTTGATACAAATTTGACTGCAGATTCCCGGATTTTGGCATTCGTCAATATCTAGGAGGGAAATTAGAATTAGTCTTGCTGTTCCTAGATAACCTACGGAGATCTACTGACCTTTCCCATCCCCCCCCGGGGCTTGGGCTCTGTTCTTCGACTCACCTCCACAGGTTTTCCTATCTATCAGTTCAAACCCAGCTGCACAGTCACATTCGTAGCCTATAACTAGGTCTTTGCAGATATGGGAGCATCCGCCATTATTAACCAAGCATTCATTTACATCTGAAATCAAAAGGTAGTAGAGTAACTCAACACTCAAATTGATATTCGTCCTATTAACATTTAAAATCCAGGCTGTTTGAGATAACTTGTCTAGATGGTCTGGTCAAGCCCATGATTTTTCTAAGAGCTAATAATCCGTCTTATAGATATGCATCTCAGCGTGTATTGGGGGAATAGTAAACCCAATCTCCTTGGCACGTTACCAGTTAGTTAAGCAGTATTTAGTCAAGTTTCTCTATTGCTGATTGGTTATCTTAAAGGGGGTGAAACTAGGAACTACTTTGTCACTACTTCTAAGTCATAAAATTTCACTTTTAAGCCCAACAATTGAACCTAGTTCATTAAAGTAGTTTACCCAGGCATTAGGCAGGCTCCAAACCGCATTAGCTCTGCCGGGTCTAATTAACCTTCCCGAATCTGTCCTCAAGCAACCCCTTCACTTACGACATTCTTTCAGGGGCTCATCACTCCAGTCCCTGCAGTCCTGCTCCTGGTTACACACTTTACTGATATCTATGCACTCCCCGCTTCTGCACTTGAATTTCCCAGGGCCCAAGCACTGATTGACTACAAAGAGAAACACAGAAGAGAGATTCCATTCGTGGGTCTGATCAGAGCAGTCCTTTGACTTACAACCCACAACTAGGGACCCTTACCATTTTTGCAGTTGACTTCATCAGAACCGTCGACACAGTCTCGGATGCCGTTACACTGCCTGCTGCCGTGGATGCAGCTACCATCCTCGCACTCAAACTGGTCAGGTTGGCAGGTTCGGGAAGCTACAGCGGGAGGGAACGGCAGGGGATGAAGCCAGCCAAAGCGTCCCTGGTTGATACATGGGAGAGAACTGAACGT
Source organism: Eubalaena glacialis (assembly GCF_028564815.1). Lineage (NCBI taxonomy): Eukaryota > Metazoa > Chordata > Mammalia > Artiodactyla > Balaenidae > Eubalaena > Eubalaena glacialis. The sequence continues at coordinate 54,456,654 of NC_083724.1, read as the reverse complement.
GCCATACTGATAGGAAAGCTACTTACGACAGTTGACCTCATCGCTGCCATCCTTGCAATCAGGATCCCCGTCACATCGCCACTTCTTGTGGATGCACTCGCCAGAGCCGCACTGGATCTCGCTGGCTGGGCACTTGGTGTGGATCACCGGCTGGCGGCCACACTGCTCGAGGGACTCATCTGACTGGTCCGAGCAGTCTGCGTCGTCATCGCACACCCAGCTGATGGGGATGCAGGAGGAGGTGCTGCACTGGAACTCGTGGGCCCCGCAGGTGGGTGGGGTGCAGTCAAGCTCGTCGCTGCCGTCGCTACAGTCATCCTGGCCATTGCACACGAAATTCCTGGAGATGCAGCGGCCACTGGAGCAAGTGAACTCATCAGGGCTGCACGTTATGTTGCCTATTGAGAGAGAGGATGCCCCACTGAAAATGCATCCAGACCCGTCCTTTCAAGCATCTTGTCCCAAAATCTAACATGCAGATCATGGATCATGAATCCCAGCTTTCTTGCCCAACTTAAAAGCTAAAGTCGGATTATATCAATAGGCAGTTCCCAGAATACTAGGAAACAGTCTTACCATGTAAAAGATGCTAGGACATTTGAATAAGAACAGAAATGAAGGACCGAGAAAATAGTTGAAGACTAGAAATTAATTTGAGATGAGATGCATCTTAAAGGGACAGTGATTAATAACTTAAACTGTCACAAGAGACTTCACTGGGGAAGGCAGACATGAGTTATCTTTAAATGGATATACTGCTCATCAGGCCAGGCCACATATCATGAGCTGAGATTATCATGCATCAGGTATATAAGCAAACATTCACTCATAATAAGCATTATGACACCATCACCAAAAAGTAGCCCCCGTGTATTATAACACCATACACGGTTCCTTCTCTTTTGGTCCTTCCAACCAGGATCAGGAATAACAGGTCTTCAATACTTTCAAGTTTTAGAAAGTCACTTCTGGGGCTAGAACTGCAATCTAGCAGCCAGGTGCACTAATCATGATAAGCTAGTCAGACTAGCCAGTTTGTACTTTGACTCAAATTCCTGCCAAATTAATTAAGGTCAAAAATTGGTGGTAATTGGGGTGGAGACCACGACTCTCTTGGGAAGCAAAGTCTGGATTTAAGAGGGAAACACATGGCAGTGCCACAGCTTACCAATCCATAAAGCTCAGTTCTAGGATTAAATGCCAAAACTCATTGGACTAGGTGCAGTGGTAATGACCTCAGGAGGTGACTTCTATGCGCAAGACTGGTGTTTCAACTACAAGTACCCTCAGCTCGCTGTACACTTACTGCATCAAAAGGCCTGTGCTTGTCAGTCTCAGGAGGCCCTATAAAAAGGGCGGTAGCTTGAAAGAACATTCAATGCAATGTTTGTTTAACCTAGAGATTTTCCCAGGGCCTCACCTTTAACATTGAGCATTTTATTACATATTTTCCAAGAGCAGAAACATGAAAGGCTAGGAAACAGAATTAGCTTTTACAGGCAGGAACTGTGATAGGAGACAAAGGTACCACCGGTTGGGTAGAGTTATCTTTGGGTATCTGCCAGCAAGATGTTAATTCCTACTTCTGTGCCAGTGTAACTTTTGGAAAGGTTAAAAGAAAAACTAGTTGCGGGGCTGAGAAGTGCTTGTGTGAGACTCAAGTAGTTTATTCCACTAAGCAGATCCAATTTTTGACCTAGGGATGTGTTTGCTGGCCCTAGTCCCTTTCTAGCTTGATTGAGCCCAAGTGAGGAAGGCCCACGAGTTACTGCCCTGACTGAGACAAGAGTCCACACAATTGCGGCTTCACTGAGCTACTTCTACGTGGAAGTGCCTTGGATGACTTACCTTCTTATTTCTATTTGCCTAGAAGAAACACCCAAGCAAGCAATGGTCAATTACCATGCGAACTTCTCTCAGAGTTTGAGGGCAGTTAGGAAGGACAACTAGTAGAGCAGAGAGTGAAGTCATTAAAAGGCAAGTCAAGTCAACTGCACCTTCATGCCCACCCTTCTTTGAGCAAAAGGGTCTTTGGGATAAGCCACTCAACACTGATCTTCTTACCACAGTTTTCTTCATCTTCTCCACTGTCACAATCATTTTCACCATCACATCTCCAGGACACTGGGATACACTGAGTGGAACGGGCGCCACAGCTGATTTCATTTATGCGGCATGTTCTCATATCTGTTGATGATATACAGTCTCAAAAGAGCCTCCAAACTCATGAGTGCAAAGCTGCTGCTCCTGTGCTGCCTGGAAGTGGTGACATCTGTAACTCAGTGGCCGGGCACACGGGTGAAATTCGACTTAATAGCTGAAGCCTGGGCAGATCCTTCGACAGCTCCACGGCTTGGGAGCCATGCCAACCTAGGCTACCTGGCAGTCCACCCGAGAGCCTTGACCGTGCTACTCTGTTTTACTTGGCGTGGTTATGTTCATTGGCTGGCCTGCTCCTTGACCATTATTTATCTGCTGGGTATCAAGTGACAGACCCAGATACTGGCAACCTAATCCCAACTTCATTAAAAGCCAGATGGTCTATCACCTATGAAGTCTTCCTTTGCCTGGATTCCTTCACAGGCCTCCTTCACAACCTCCTTTCCACTGACATCTTGCAAAGTAGGGACACCCCCTAATTCTTGACTTTACGGGGTCATCCCCCACTAAAACTTGGGGCTGAATCTTTATGGAACCCATCTTCACCTATGGTAACTCACCTCCCTTGGCCAATGCTCATATAACTTCCCTTACTTCTTGCCTGGAAAACTGAAATTAACACACGTCTCTTCCTTTCTGCTTGATTCCAGACCTAAACTTTGTTCATGTTAGACTTCCACTTTTAGTGCTTTAACAGGCCTCACTGCCTTAAAAGGAACACCGAGACTTTCTTCACCAGGACATGCAAATGATTCTAATTTAACTGTCCCAAATCATCTTCCTCTATGATCTCATAGACTTTTTCCTGAATATCAGCCTAAGGACACACATGTATTTGCATACCTATGAAGTTTCTCTTATTTAAGAACAAGCTGTAAGTTCCCTACTTTAATAACTTTATGTTACATGTTTCTTAAAAATTGCTCTATCATCCTATTTCTAGTCACCTTACCCCTTCAGTAATAGATTTTTTTTCATAACATGAGAAGCTGTGCATCTAAAAGCTTATACTTGGCCCACGGGGGGACCTTCACATCTTGACTTAGCTTCCAGGACCAGAGTACCAGCCGCTCAGAGTCATTATCCTCAAACATTTGAAATCTATGCACCTAGTCAAGGAGTTCTTGAATCTTCTGGCTTCAGTCTTAAATGTTCAATAGTGAAGCTACCCAAGAGAACGTCAGTCTTGTTAGACTAGGAAGAACATTCTTTATGTTTTTAAAGATTGGCTGTTAATGATTTGACTGACCTTGGAGTCAACTGGCCTAACTTTAAGGGAGGCCAAGGAAAACTAACCAAGTTTTAGATTATACAATACTTAGAGCTATGAGACACGGAACAGCTTGGAAAAGTTCAAGTCCAAAGCAAGTCACACTCACGGCACTGCTCCGGGCTTTCATCAGAACCATCTTCACAGTCGGGATCCCCATCACACTGCCATCGGTTGGGAACACACTGGCCATTGTTGCACACAAAGTCAGACTCGGCACACGTCTTCTTCACTACGAAAGTTGATTTGCAGGGTTAAAGTTGAAGTCACTCACCCAAGAGCCCTACATTCCCACTGGGGGTACAACTGCATTTTGATATGTTTTACTCTAAAAAATAAATCTGAGTCACTTAGCACACAACTGCCAATATCCAGGAGAATCTTAGAAAAATCTTTTTTTTTTTTCCCCCTTTTTCCCCAGAGGAGGAAGGTGATCATTTGAGAGACTTAGAGGACACTGAGGTCAAGGGATCTCTTATAATGAACTTCTTGCCTGCTTGATAACGTTGAGATTAAGTAATAATTTCGTTCTTTTCATGCACTTCTTCCAAGTCATTCAAGTTTAACAGTCAAACGACTGGATCATAGTACAACTGTTCTAGCGGCATCTTGTAACAACACGTGGGTTTAGTGCAGAGGCAGAAGACCCAGCTCCAGTACTGAATACTGTCACCCCTACAGGTCTATTGGGGCAGAGGAACCCACTGGGTAAGAAATAGAGAAAGCTCAAACCTGAGTATAAGAGAGGTTGTATTTAGCATCCGAAGGGTGGGCTCACATCAACCAGCTAAAAGTCACTGAGCCTGCTATGGGAGCTGCCAGCACCCGTAACTGACAACTAGAGTTAAATAGCCTAAGACAAGGTATCAGTTCTGCTACTAATTCTTACTAGGGCAGCCTTTTCTCCTTAATTAGGGTGACCATGCAGTTTGTTGTCCAAATTGATGCAATTTGTTGTCCAAATTGACGCAATCTCAGTAGAAGGGGGACAGAGTTAATTTTCCCAGGAAGATAAGCATTGACCAGGACCGTGCTAAGCAAAGCAGGCAGCTTGGTCATCCTACCTGGGAGGAAGTCAGGGAGTAAGAAGAGTCTTGACAAGGAGCCACATCGGGTATTCTAGGGTCATCCTTCTCAGATTATATTCTTCTTTGCCCGTATGCCTATACTTTCTACTTGAATTTCCAGTTTAAAACATTCTTCTCTAACGAATATTCTGTAATGGGTAATCAGCTAAAAGCCAACAATTTGCTGAAAAGATGAAAGGGACCACCTCAAGTCAGGGGTTTAAGCCAGGTACAACACTCAGAGTTCAGAGTGTAGTAAACCAGAGAGCCGCTCTGGGTTAGCCTCAGATATTGTTAAAGGGGAGACAGTGATTATAGTCAATTTCTAGAACTCAAGATGGGATGATCAATTATGATGATCTGAAAAGGATTATTTATCTCCTAAAATTGTGTAGCCAAGGGAACATGAAAGGCCATATTACTTTTTAGATTCATACCTGCTTCTAAAATCACTGAAATACTCAAACACCAGTGTTAACAGTTTAAGTGATATCCAAGGCCCATCTTCTCCTGAGCATGTAGGAAGGTGCCAGAGGGTCTCAGAGTCAGTTATTGTAATTCACCCTGTGATCCTCTTCAGAAGTTGCAAAAGAGAGAGTAGGGAATGGTTGTAAAGAGACCTCATGAATTTAAGAAGTATAAGATGTTACAGGGATAGAAAAGACTTGTTATACTACAAAGTGAACAAGATACACAGGGTCAGCTAAATTGCTAGGGTTCCTCTCTCTCCATTCTGAGCACAGACTGGGAGGGTAAAGACAGGCTGTTTGAACTGGGCCTTGAGAGATGGATAGAAATTTAGATGTGCCACAGGGGAAGAGAACTACCAGTTTCATTCTTGGGGTATCCGAGTTACTGATATATCAGTTCAGCCTAACACTTGTAGAAGAATGAGTTACTAGGACTGATAGAACATGGCTTGCAGAATCCAAGCTGAAGTTGACTAAATATGCTAGTTGACATGCTTGAAAGAAAAGGCCCTGCTGAAATTGTAACCAAGTTCAACATCAAGAGGTTGGATGGGAAAAACAGGAATTGGCTTTGGAAGTTTTAGGTAATTGTGTAGCTTTTCCCTTCCATGGAGGAACATCTCAAAGTAAGCATTCGGAACTTCCCCGAGCAAAGCTCCCACTTTCCTTCTCTACCTTCATATCTGAGAGGCAGAGACGAATTTTGGCCAAGAATATATTTACTTTTTCCCACTTTGCATGATCTTGATTGTAGGTACATCTACCTCCTTACCTCTTCCAAACCTTCCTGTTACGTAGCTAGAATTGATTTATGCAGAGACTATTTTAGGAAAAGCCAGCGATGACCCCTACAATGACTCAGGTTAGTTTCTACTGAGGTAGTCAAATGGTAAAGTAAGACTTCACACCATGGAGAGAATAATTACTCTCTAAAAAAAAAAAAAAAAAAAGGGTTTTGCCAAATGTAGTTTAGCACAGAAGAAGAATGGCTACTTACACCAAGAGAACAGTGGACAAGAGTGAGGTCCTTTAGTGAGAAAATTAGTGAGAGAATTATATCACCCAGGTAACCCAGAAAGAGCATGGAACTCAATATCTTGTAGAATAGATTAAAATCTTAGTGTTAGAATGCAAATTATATAAACGTGTCACATTGGAGAACTATTCTTGGTCCTGAGACTGGAGATAAGCTTCTTTTCTGATATTGCAGCATGGGTTTACTCTGCTTCCAAATGAGCTGCTAATTTACATATTGGCGTGCAGACATCCATGATACTGCTCTGAGAGCTCAAGCACAGGACTGTCTGCCAGTATGTTTATACTATAGCATTTTAGTAATGATGCATGAAGAAGTAGGTAAGGGCATAACAAGATGGCAGTTGATGAAATCTACATTTAGCTTCTATTTTTCTTCTGGATTTTTAGTTTGTATAGTGGACATCTTTATGTAACGTCTTTTAAAAGGCAAATGACAATGTCATCACCGACAAGAGTTTTACAACACAGAACAAAGGGATCATAAAGCAAACTTCAGCATGTATTCAAGGTACCTAAATGCCATCTTGACATGTAGTTCTCGGCTGTCCTGGCTTAATGAGAGGTTACATAGGTTGCAAAAACAGGCATTTCTCATAATGATCTTTTAATAGATGCTGATCGATGGGTATGATGGCGTATCCCTATTTTCTTGGGGGAGAGAATGTCTTCCATCTTGCCTAGTGCTTTAAAATCAGCATCTCTGTAGACAGGGAATTAAAAAAAGAATCCTTATCTGATCTTTGATCTGGGCTGGCTTATAGTTTCTATACCAGGAGTAAATTAATTCCTGAAACTGCAGGGGATTTCCTATCGTCCACGGCTTGCTTTTTGGGGATCGGAACCATTTGAGAATTAAAAAAAGAAAGTCTGTTCTAAGCAATCTTCTGTCTGTCTCTCTTCCTGGTCCTCCCCTTCCTTCCTCTAGCTTCCTATACCAAAATTTTGTCTGATCTAAGATCAACCGGGTCTATCATTTGAAACGAACTCCACTGTATCTTCAAAATTCCATACTCAAGTCGCTAACTTCACATCAAACACTCAATCATATCCCTCCAGACCAGGAAGTATAGAATCTTTGGACTCGAGTTCAAAGCAATTCTTAGGAGTGGATTCTATTTTTCAGAGTCTCGATACATTTGTAGAAACTAAGATATAATATCATCATCTGTCAATACAATGCATAAGTCCTAGTGAGGTGGCAGGTGCCACTGTCCAGCTCTTTACTCACCACAGTTCTTTTCGTCACTGCCATCAGCACAGTCTTCGTCCCCATCGCATTTCCACAGCAGCGTAATACAGCGGCCATTTGTGCACTGGAATTGGGAGGGTTCACATTTGGCTTTTCTTCCTAAAATCAGGAGGGAACACTTAGCTAAGCTGGGACACAAGGATGGTAAGTTAGAGATGCCAGTTACCTGAAACCCATGGATAGGAGTCCTCTTGGAGGGACAGCTGCAGACTCAGAGGCTATAACACTGTAGGGGCCAGAGCTGGATGGGCCTTGGGGCAGTGACTGACAGTAACTGAGTTCTTAGCTGGGCACACACCATCTGGATAAGACTAGATTCCCCAGCCTCTCTTGCAGGAGGCATAGCCATGGGACTAAGGTCCGGCCAATGGGATGTAAGCAGAAATGGTATATACAACTTCTGGGAAATATCCTCAAAGGCACAGGGGATCCAGTTTCTTTAATTTTATTCCTTTCTGGTTCCTGAAAACTAGGCATGGTGGCTGGAATGGTAATCTTGGGTCAGTGGAGCCAGACCAAGATAGAAGGAACGTAGATTGCCCAGAGACTGCAGGTGGCAGGGCAGGGGATTCACCTGTGGACTCATTTCTCCCATTCATTTAACTCATTTTTGTCGTTATAATCATGCAGCCAAGTCCTAATCCTTTAATGGCATTTCTTGTCCACATTCTATACTGTTACTCGTCAATGATGCTTCTATTACGAGCAAAGTAAAGGATATTTAGAAAAGGCGAGAGGTTTAATACGTGGTTCCTCGTCTCAGAATTTGAGGTCTAATTGGAAAAAGACATGTTTACAAAATGACTCTAAGATAAGATAAAAAGCACGAAGAAGGTACAGTTAAGAGGTGAAGGGAGATCATTTTTTAAATTTAATTTTTATTTTATATTATAATTGAGTTACAATGTGTTAGTTTCAGGTGTACAGCAAAGTGATTCAGCTATACATATATATATCTCCATTCTTTTTCAGATTCTTTTCCCAATTCTTTTCCCACATAGGTTATTACAGAATATTGAGTATAGTTCCCTGTGCTATACAGTAGGTCCTTGTTGATTATCTATTTTATACCTAGTAGTGTGTATATGTTAATCCCAAACTCCTAATTTATCCCTCCCCCCCTGCACCTTTCCCCTTTGGTAACCGTAAGTTTATTTTTGAAGTCTGTGAGTCTGTTTTGTAAATAAGTTCATTTGTATCATTTTTTTAGATTCTACATATAAGTGACATCATATGATATTTGTCTTTCTCTGTCTGGCTTACTTCACTTAGTATGATAATCTCTAGGTGCATCCATGTTGCTGCAAATGGCATTATTTCATTCATTTTATGGCTGAATAATATTCCATTGTATATATGTACCACATCTTTTTTTTTTTTTTTTTTTTTTTTTACAGTTCAGCTGCATTGCCAGGGCTACTCTTTTTTTTTTTTTAAACACCCCAAATGCATTTTATTTATTTATTTAATTAATTAATTTATTTTTGGCTGTGTTGGGTCTTCGTTTCTGTGTGAGGGCTTTCTCTAGTTGCAGCGAGCGGGGGCCACTCTTCATCGCGGTGCGCGGGCCTCTCACTGTCGCGGCCTCTCTTGTTGAGGAGCACAGACGCGCAGGCTCAGTAGTTGTGGCTCACGGGCCTAGTTGCTCCGCGGCATGTGGGATCTTCCCAGACCAGGGCTCGAACCCGTGTCCCCCGCATTGGCAGGCAGATTCTCAACCACTGCGCCACCAGGGAAGCCCCCACATCTTTTTTATCCATTCCTCTGTCGATGGACATTTAGGTTGCCTCCATGTCCTGGCTATTGTAAACAGTGCTGCAATGAACATTGGGGTGCATGTATCTTTTTGAATTATGGTTTTCTCCGGTATGTGCCCAGGAGTGGGATTGCTGGATCATATGGTAGATCTATTTTTAGTTTTTTTAAGGAATCGCCATACTGTTTTCCATAGTGGCTGTACCAATTTACATTCCCACCAACAGTGTAGGAGGGTTCCCTTTTCTCCACACCCAAAGGGAGATCATTTTTAACTTAGTGATGTGAGAAAAGCAAAGCAAGGTGGGAGCCACAGACCTGGATTCTATTTTTCTGAAACTCAGTTTTCCTATGCTCAATGTATGAATATAATTCACATAATGGCATGAATGAATACTTGGAAGTAGGGCACTTAGTTTTTTTTGCCTGGAATGGGACAGCTGACATTCAGGTGTTTCCTATCATTAGCAGGTCTATCCTTCTGGAGGATGTAATTTCTTCGAGATAAAAGGCAAAGATCTGGTTGCTTACAGCAAATACACTGCCAATATTCGAGAAAACCAGTGGAGCCATATAGTTCGTGCAGATTCCTTAGGGAGGTCTTCCCAGCAGAAAGCCTTGCGGCTTCCTGTACCTTTCAGCATCTGCAGCTGTGGCATGTGGGCATAAGAACAGATGCTACAGTGACAAGCACAGACTGGAACTCTTGTGTCATGTACACAATGCTCTAGTTGACATCCCTACTATCAGCTACTCCCTACTGTCTGGGAGCATTCTGTACTTTGTGGCTTCCCACAAAGTATAGAATCTTCCCAGGGAGATTAAAATTTGGTCCTAGTTTACCATATGGGTGTGTGGTTACTTAGGTACTAAATGTACTCGTTTAAAAACTATATGTACCACTCTGCCCGCAAGAGTGTAGTTAAGCTGGGACCCAGATACAAAGCAGGATGAATCAATGGCACTTCCTATCTGTAGTTCATTTTTTATTTTATTTTATCTTTTTATAATTATTATTAGTTTTTTGGCCACACCACGTGGCTTGCAGGATCTTAGTTCCCCGACCAGGGACTGAACCCAGGCTCCAGCAGTGACAGTGCTGAGTCCTGACTATTGGACCACCAGGAAATCCACCCCAACCCCGCCCCCCGGCATTTTTTAAAATTTACCATGTTAACCATTTTTATTTATTTATTTATTTGGTCGTGCTGTGTGGCTTGAGGGATGTTCCCCAACGAGGGATTGAACCCGGGCCATGGCAGTGAAAGCCTGGAATCCTAACCACTAGGCCACGAGGGAACTCCTCTTCCTACCTGTATTTCATACTATTCATTCAATCCACAAATATTTTATTGGGCACAAGAAGGGGGAACAAGGAGAGGGTAGAGGCTGTCAGGAGGCATCGCACGCTAGTTTTTATACCGCGAAACCAAGTATGAAGTACCTGGCTGCCTCTCACCCTCCCCCTTTTATCACTGGAGTCTCGATATAGTCTTAATATTCTCAATGCTGGGGTTATCTGTTCCAGGGCCCACTGGCTGTAGTTCTTTATCCCCACGACCTCTGACTGTTGTGGGAGTGGTAAGAATCTACTTAGAGTACTTTACTTGAAAAGTAAAAAAAGAACAATTTATAGTCAGAGAACAGAAATATACATATACTTGGAAAGAAAAGTCAGGTTGCAATTAGAATACCTTTTTAAAAGGTGTTAGTTAGTTACCAAAGGTTTTAGTTGTTTGGTCAAAATGAGACAAAAACATTGATGTTGATATCTATGCTGTCAAAAAGGTAACCATATAATCCGACTTGGACAGGGACTTAAAAGTAGGCGTCAGATGATGGTTTTCCACTTGGGGTTAGGTACCTGGCAGATCTCTTTAAAAATGAGCCTTGATTGTAACTACAGATTTTATAGACACTCAAGCTGGCCTGGGATTAAATATGGGCGCGCAATAGCCTAAGGCTGGTGTTTAGTCCACTATCACCTTAAGGAGGCTCTCTGAATGTAACTGTAACATACAGGCAATCAGCAGTAAGAAATGCTGGGTTAAAATCCCAGCAATGCTGCTTTAAGAGTCGCTGTTGAGCTGGCTCAGGACAGACACAGGCATTTTCTTAGTGTTTATTTCAATATCTCAAGACAAAAAGGAGTTTAATTTCTACCTCTTATCTCAGACGTTTCCACTTCACCCAAGCTTCTGCCCGATGGTCATAAAGCTGTGTTTTACCATGACACACACGGCTCTCCATTAAGAAAGGAGAACAATGGCGTTAGGAAAGGAGTAGCTACTAACCAACCATCCCTGCTTCTTTAAAAGAGGAGAGGGGTGGGAGTGGGGGTGGGTAAAGCTAGCTGGCTTTATAAAGAGCACTTTCTTTAAAGAGAAGAGAAGAAATGTCCTAAGCTCTATGGCCATGCCTCGGTTTCTTAAGTTTCCTAAGCACCTTGTTTTGAAAGATTGCTCCTGGGTAGAAAGGACTCCCTAGTTCTGTTTAATTCCCTGCATCGTGCAGAGCGGGGAGAGCTCAGCCAGCTGCTTGCAGCATGGTGGGTTTTCTGCCCGAGTTTCAGGAAGATTCTCCCTTTACACCTGTGGTGCCTACCTGGGAATGCTGCCGTACAGAGCTCCAAAAGAATGGAAAACACCAAACGAGTTAAGCTTTGGGTTTGCAAAGCTTTGGGGGATTACAGGATTGTGGGCCTGTAGTCTATTTCCATCCATGACAGTTAAGCCTCAAGTTCAGCATTATACTTTCACAAAGGGAACAGGGTGAGCTTGAAATTATCGACACCAAGGTCCTTTCAATGCTTAGGCTAAGCTAAAGCCAATGATGCCTCAAAAAATAAATTACAAGTAGAAGCGCTCGGCATCCTACAACCCAGGGTCTATCTGCTCAGAAAGGTGAAAAGTCGGAGTAAATGTGATTTTTAGCGGGTTCCTCAAAGTCACGGGGTTCACAGGAATGCCTTGGCAGCATCGGGGTGGCTGCAGTCAGGGGAAAGGCTATGACAGCAGGGAACCTGGGCATTCCGCCTCTGTTTCAACCAGTATTTCTTTTCAACATTGGAGTTTTGTGTAAGAATTTGAAAAGGGTTCCATAACTTTAAGAAATCAAACGGTTGGACTAGATCTGGGTTTCCTTTCAGCTCTAATACTTAGGATGAATATCCCTACCCCTTTGGGCCAGGGGGTTGGAAGTCACTTGTACCTAGTCGTCTACACGGCTGTTTACACTTGTAACGAATGACTGAATGCCCAGAAGAGTTGAAGATTTCCTCACTAATTCTGCGCTTACACAGTTGATATCAGACTCTGCAAACTTACTTCAAGGCGCCCATGTCCCAGGAGCCTTGCTTACCTAAATAGTTAACGTTGCTACCCAGACATGTTGGCAGTTCACTGGCTCCAAGCAACTCAGGGGTTTTAATGCATTTAGAAGTCAGCCTGCCGTTGTTGTCTAATTGTCCCTGCAAGGGTTAACATGGAAGAACAGTACGTAAGCTTCGGTAAAAAAAAAAAAAAAAAAAAACTGCATAGACCTTACAGTAAATACCAAGCCTTCCAAGTGGGCTACGAAGTTCCCTGTAGGGCTCCGAGTGGCACCTTTGCAGGAGTGCTCCAAAAGGGATGCCCACAGTAAGGAGATGTTTCTGCGTGTCAGGCTCAGACGTGAACTTCAACCTGCACAGAGGGGCTGCGGCTGCCACACTGCTGGGACTAGCAAGGCCAAGTGTTCACATCTCTCACAGCCCTCCCATTTGCCTGAGTGTACGGGTGTTATCATCTCCTGGAATTTTCTTCAGTCCATTTGTTTTGGCACTTCTGGGGCTGCCAAGGGCATTTATTTTTAGTTCAGCTCGCTCCTACTGCTTGCCACTTGAACGCCAATCTTTCTATTCATAGGCTAAAACTCCTTTTAGGACAAGCAGCTTTTCAAGTCAGCAAAGAAGTTTTCCTACAAGGGAAGAAGGTTAGTAAGAGGAACTGAGGATGAGGGACTGAGCTGTGTTCTGGCCTTACAGTCAGCCTCTGAAGCCTTGTGAGAACCAGGCGGGGGCCAACTAAAAACTGTGAACTACTTGGGTTAATCCTTCTGATTCACTCAATCCTACAGTTCAATCGTCAGTTTTCCCATTTACATCAGATTGAGATGATCTTGAGAATCATGGATAAATAACTTAATTTTTATTGTTAGCCAAACACTGTTCTAAGACCTCAGTCTCTTAATTGATTTAATTCTCAATCCTACACAGTCAGCGCTACTGTTCCCCTTTTACATATCAGGGAACCTGTTTGGGGAAGGGAGGACAGTACTTGCCCAAGATCACCTTGGGCAAAACTAGAATTTGAACTCAGGCAGTCTGGCTCCAGATACCACGTGATTGAGCACGCATACCAACTAGAGCACCTGACTCAGGACCACTTCCTTCCAGAATATTCTGCTGACTTGTGATGTGGGTAGTAGTGTCAGTTTAAATTAATCCAGAATTAGGTACTATCACTTGTCAGGATGTCATTATCCTAACACAGCCTTATTGTTGAGATAGAGCCCACCCTCCCGTCCCCATTTTGATTTTTAAAAAATGTTGCCTCAGTATCCCTAGCAGGTCTTTTCCTAGAAGGACTACAGTGCTTGGTTTTCTTGTCTAGAAAGAGCTAAGGCCCTCCTGATATATTTGGGAAGTTATTAGTTTTGTGGGTGGTAAAAGTCAGTGGTTCTCAAGATCACGTTTGTATCAGGAGCCCCTGAAGGACTTATTAAAACACAGTGCTGCCCCCTCACCAGAAATTCTGACTTTGTAGGTCTAGCATGGGGCCCAAGTTTGCATTTCCATTGAGTTCCCGGAGGCTGTTGACCCTGCTGGTCCCTGACCACACTTTGAAACCACTGCGGGAAGGTTAGGAGGCTGAGAGTCTACCCACAATGCAGGTGACTACTTCATTCTCAGGGTTGGACTCTATAGTACTCACCCCATAAGTCCTTGTGTGCATCACTGGATGGACATAGGTGACAACTGCCAATCTAACAACAGAGATTATGATGACGACCTTTGTGCCATTAGGTAAAATCTACTTGGATATCTTAATAGGCATACACGGTAAAGAGGTTCTTCTAAAATCTGTCTTCCCATCCCCATGTGCCTGATCTTTGACTGACTCACCACTTACTCTAAATCAGTAGTCCAACAGTGAGCCTAGATTCTTCTCCCCTGACATTTTGCCATCAAGTCCTGGGCATGTCCAAGCACTCATCTCTCACTTGATCTAAATTTGTCTCTTGTTCCTCTGCCTCCAGGCTGCCATGTTCTCTATCCACATCAAGATGGTGAATCAGCCAGCCAAGAATGGCCCAGAGTGCCAGGGATGGGATCACTTGCAGGCTTCTCACGGGCTCTAGGATTGAGTCTAGTTTCCTACCCATTTCCCCCGGCTTCTCCCTACCGCTTACCACCCATTCAAATGTCATCCTTGAACGAGGCCCTCAGTTGCTTTCTTGACCAATTAGGTGTGGTCTGACTGCTTTCTCACTGTCTCCTGTGCCTGTCACATAGCTGTCACATACTGAGATGTGCTCACCTACCTGTTTCCATCTCTACAAACGGAGATCCCCTATGGCAGGGCCTGGAATGTGTCTTTGTAAGTTGGGACCAGGTGCCTGACATTTAAAAATTTTTTTAGGCACTAGCGAGTATTCCCCAATGCATCCGTTAATTTGTTAGTTCGCTAATAAAGTTGGTCTGAACTACAGATTTTTTCCCCAAAGCATTCTTCCCAGGTTTTCTGAACTTGAAACCAAGTGTGAGCAGTTGTTTCACTAGTTAGCATACTTTGAAAGACTCTTAGGTTACAAAGGCCACAGTTCCCAATGCCTACGAGGGTACTTTCACCTCATCTTCAGAAACTTCATCATTTAAAAACAGAGCACTTTCCTGCACTTATACATCAGAATGAGTGTGTCAGTGTGGGTATGTTAGCCTCGTTTCCACGTGAGGAGAGAGGTTCCGGCACGTGGGGAAAGTTAGCAGTGGCTCACTGGTAAAGTTAGAAATTTCAGGGCTTTTACCTCTGACAGATTTTCGTGCTCTTTGGTAATGTTCGCAGCCATCCATTGTTGATTGAGTGCTATCACCTTTGTAGGATCATCTGCAGAGATGGAATAGTTCCTGGCTTTGTCACATGAGAGTCTAAGTTCTCGGTGATTTTTGAGAGACCTTCACAAGCTCTAACCCACGTGGTGTGTGGGACCTCCAGCAATCTTCAGCGGCTACCTGCCTCTTTTATGATTAAGTCTTGACCACTGCGTCTGCTCGCTCCCATCCAGAGCTTCTATTCCAGGCTGTCTTTGGATCACTGATTTCCTGGTTTGACTTCCCCACTACACTAAATGCCATGAAAGAAGAGCCCAACTTCTTGGTCACTGTGTCGCCTATGCCTGGTGCTAAATGGCATGTGGTGGGCACTCAGTAAATGGAAGTCAAGTGGTTTTGAGCAGAGGTACAAAGGAGGCTGGCATCAAACTACCACCTACTTAGGGAACCTACAGATCAGTTAGTAGCTCAGACCTCGGGAAGGTATCTTAAGAAAACTAAAGATTAGAGACAGTCTATAAAAGAACCTTATTTACTCATAGTATCTGGGGGAAGAATTATGTTATAACACACGAAGTAACTTGCAAATGTTGTCTATCACCATGGGTTTTATCGCCTCCCTTGTTTGGCAAATTACAAGCCCGACCAGATAGCCCACCCCTCCCCCTCCCACAACCACGTCTAGACACATAAAGGCAACTAGGCAGCAGAGCCAACTTGGATGACCCAGGTCGGGGGCAAGGTCGACCACTCTAGCCAGTGGTCCTATCTTATAGTTTCTGCCCCCAAAGTTCTAAAATACAGGGCCATGAATGCCCTTTCTCTGCTCCGCCCACCAATGCAGCATCTTTAAAATACAAAGTGGGCAAAGGATCTCTAAGCAGATATTAAGCCACTTCTAGCAGAATCGCTGTATATATTCTCACAGCACCTGGCAGGCATTCCCTTGTTAATTTAGAGCCCCCATAGAGCCATCAGGCCCAAACTTTTCTAGGCAACTTCACATGAAGGGAACCGTGTGCTAAGTTTAAGGTTATCACCTGCCATCTCATTCAGTCCCTGCACTGCATCTAGTGTCTCTAACTAGGCAGTGTTAACAATGTTTAGAATTTTTACTGAAAACCAACAGAAAAGCTTAGCAGAGACACCAATTCGGACTGAAAACACACACAGAGTGAAACTGAGGTAATTGTCATTTACAAAGCCAGATTCTCCTAGAGCTAAGTCATTCCTCTGTCTTTAAGTCCTATGAAAAGCTATCGGTCTTCAGATTTCCTAGCCAACAACTCTTTAGGTGGGCCAAAAAACTGCCCCCGGACCACTTACTTCTGCTCAGCAGGTGCATCTCATCCATCTCTGCCCAAGATATGCTTGGACTCTTTCACTTGAAAGCAGTCTCCGTGCTGTGGCCTAAGCACAGACGGGAACAAACTAAGCAATTTTGAGTCTATCACCTAACCACCTGGAGAGCAGCTGTATTAGCCCACCCTGAGAAATGCTTCTAAGGCAGGAACTTTTATCATAAGCTTCATTATAGACCTTATCATAGTCCTTTGAGGGATTTAATTTTTTATAGACTAGTAATGTGAAGGTGGCTTTCCAAAGAAAGGTCAGTATCCAAAGTAAATTTAATTATGACTTGAAATTGTATAGATGACTGCCTAAATTTGATCACTATTCCCTCTAGAGAGGGACAACTTTACTCACATTCTGTAAGAACTAGAAAATGGTCTAAATAGCTGATATCCATTATCTGTATTTCTATGCAGTGCTCCACGTCTTCTGGTCTCTGGACCAAAACCCGAAGCCATACGGCTGGGGGCTATCTGTTCCCTTGATCTTATGGTTGTGCTCTACTCTAGGAGTTCTTGCTAAGTCTGATCAGTTTGACATTCCTCCTGGAACAGAAGGGGCTTGTGACTATTTTTCACCTCTTCTAGAATTGTAACAAAACTACTCAAGTGAGATTGAGTTTATGGGTATCCAATTTTATAAAAGGCAGAAGCACTTCTTTTGAGCATGGAGGCTGCTATAATTAAAATATACAGTATGGTTATATTGAAGTCCTCACGTTTGGCAGCTCTACTGAACTTGGCCTTTATACATGCTTTAGGTATCTAGGGACTCCAAACAATTCGAGCAAAGAACCAAAATGAGCCAGGGCAGGTACATAGCTAAATGTCACGTGAATTGGGCAAAGGGGCAATCTGGGGAGCAATGCTGCTCCAGACCACAGGCAGCTGTCATTGCCAATGAAGGCCTGACTGGTGACCCTCCTTTAAAGAGTCCCTGCTCACATGCTCATTCTTTGATCTAGATGAGGATTATGATTATTGTCATATCTCCTCTTGGTGCTATCTGGATAAGTCAGGTTTATTTTCCCCCTGCCTTCCGGTCTCCTATCCCTCCAGGTACTGCCAATTCCACCAACCCACTCCCCACAAGAGGAGAAGTTCCGTTGACTCTTTTGTTGGTGGTTAGCCATATCTGAATAGCTCTCACAAAACCCTGGTTCTTCTAGACTCTGGCCTTAATGAATATATGGTACCCCAGATCCTAATCTTGACTACCTAGGCTGGAGGAAAATGTCCTAGAACTCCCAGGGAGTTTTTTCCATCAGGTATGCTCCATTACTGAATTTTAATTTCTCTTGTTAGCCTGACTTAAGTTCCTTGGCAGAGTCTTAAAGCACACGTGCCCTGTCCTAGAGTATTTTAGACCAGCATCATGCGTGTGTATGGGCAGAGTGTAGAAGACCAGGGCCAGAAAGTCAGTCCATATGCCTTGGGGCTTTGAACTTCAGACAGAAGCCAGCCTGGGTTAGCTTAGGGTCAATACCTGCCTCAGCCAACCCCAAATTTCCTCCAGCTCAGAAAGGATGTCTCCTTTCCTTCGAAGAATTTAAGTCTTACATGGGCTTCTATTTTCCACTGTTCATGGCATGTCACATATTTCACATGTGACCTAGGGGAGCAAAAGGGAGGCTCACCTACCTGATACAAGTTGAACATATGGCTTCAACTAACTCATTTCGACAATTTAGGTGCATTCATAGCGTTCTATAGGATAAAGTTAACCTCCAATGGAAGGTTATTATACATTAAATTAAAAGAATATGAAAAGAACGCAGCAAAAACAAATGTTCTGTCCCACCTTCCTGGACAGTCATCAGTGTCTTAGTCTTTTGAAATGATATGAAAGGTGTAATGTAAGTGATGGCAGTACTCTGAGAAATCGTTTAATAAGTTAGTATTGCTCCACCATTAATGATTAATGTTAGAGTCTGAAAACTTTTCAGGGCTTTTCCAATCTCTTAGTTTGGTTACACATCAGGGGCCATCTTCACTAGACACTCGCCTTTTTTCAAGGAGTCCAGGCAGGGGAAAGCATTTGAAAGAACAGTCCATTGGAGCCTGTCCGTTTTTCACGTTCCCTTAAAGATAACATTTCTCAGGCTGCTAAATTACCAGCCCGCGGAGCCACGTGACCAACCTAAACGTGATCGGGCGGCCAGCCAATCGCAGAGCGCAGAAAAGCCCGTCCCAGCTTCTCACGCTCGGGACAGTCAAAACCGAAGGGCAGGGGGCATTCGGAGACTCAACCCCCTCCCCAACACCCACCCCCCCACCCAAGTATTGCTTGAGGGGCTGCTTGACCACACACTAAAGTTCGCTCTCACTTCAGGAGACACGTGACTGCAGGCAGGCGGGTCTCCCAAGCCACCGGGCGACAGGAGCTAGGGACTCTGGAGTGGGTACTTGGACGGGGGCAGTTTTCCGTCCCATTTCCCCAGAGCTGGCGAGCCAGCCCCTTGGTGTCATGTCGAAATCACTTCAGGGACCTGCCAGGATGCTCACCGAATCCTCTTAGAAGGGCTTCTTGTCGCCTGCCTGAGAAAGTTGTGCGGCCCCAAGTGAGAGAGTGGCTGAGGACAGGGCTCCCAGGCCCAGTGCGGCACACCCTGGGGACCCGACAGTAGTCCCCACCGCCCTCCCCAACAAGCCACAGTCACACACCAGCTCTCCCAGCTCTCCCAGCTCTCGTGCTACTCCCTTTGATCTACTGGTTAGAATGAAGGCTAATTACAGTCACCAGATTAGGACCCAATTCCTCTCGAGGAAATCTCAGCGGGAACGAGGCTCAGCAAACTAACCTGATTAAGTCTTCGTTCCACTCCCCTCCCCCGTGGAGACCCGAGAGGGAGAGTCCTATTTGAAGCCTCACTCTTCCTCTAACCCGCACTACACAGAGACGGCCCGGCGCCCGGGGAGTCGCAGTCCGGGTGCGCAGGCTGCGCACTTCTAGTCGCTCGGCGGAGACCCCCGGCGGCAGCCCACCGAACATGCGGGTTCCTCACCGCCGCGGGGAACCCCAGTCCCGGTCGGCACCCGGCGCCCTTCCTCATCCACCGCCCGCTCCCACCCTCCGTGAAGTCCGAGGAGCGCTCCGGGGGCTGCCGCGCACGTCCCGGCCCACCCGGCCTATTGCCTCCTTCCTAACACTCCGCCTGGCAGAGGAGACACAACCATTGTTCAACGGCTTAGAAGCCCATATTCCCCATCCCCGGCCAAGCGGAGTGAAAAACGAGGCAAAGCACGGGTTTTAGGGGAGGGAGTGTAAGGGAATGAAGACTAGTTCGGGCAAGGCTTTAGGACACCCCAAATCCCACTATCCCCCCCAGCCTGGTTCCCGGGAGCCGCGGTGCTGACAGCTCAGAGGCGCCACCAGGGTGGGGAGGGAGAGAAGGCGACGAGAGTGGAGAGGCGCCTCCTAGGAGGGGGGTGGGCAAAAGGAGACCCGCGCCTCGGGGCCCCCTGGCGCGCCGGCTGGGTCCGGGCAGGCCGCGGAGGGGCGCGTCCTCACTCACCCGCTCCGGTGGTGCCGCTCTCCCGGGGCGCCCAGCACAGCGCGAGCAGCAGCCAGAGCGCCCAGCGCGCGGACGTGCCCATGGTGCCCGTCTGGATGGTGCCGCCGCCGCCGCTCGCTCCGCACAACAAGTTACCAGCCCTTCGGAAAGGAGGAAGGAGGTGGGGGCGGGGAGGGAGGAGGGGGAAGGGGAGGAGGGGAAGGAGTTCGAAGGGGGGGAAAGGGAGCAGGGAAGAAGAGGCGCACCCCCTCCCCTACAACTTGCACAATCTACCCCCCACCAGCCAACCCACCCACCCACCCACCCACCCACCTACCTCCCCGGGCTGCAGCGGTAGTGCAAGCCGAGCCCGAGGGCAGAAAATAATGCAGGCGCTGCAGAGGAGGGGAGGGAAGAGGAGGGGAGAAAGGGAGAGGGGGTGGGGAGCCGAGAGCGGAGAAGACAGAAGAGAGAGGAGCCGGCCGCGGAGCACCCACCCGGGCGGCCGCTGGAGCGCGGGGTGAGGAGCGAGGAGGGGGCAGGAGGGGGAGTGGTCAGCGAGGGGTGGGGGCGGGCGCGGCGGCTTCAGCCCTCCTTCCACACCCTCGACGCGCTCCTCTTATAAGCTCGGGGCAGCCAGGTTCCTGCGCCGGGAGTGTGTGAGTGTGCGTGCGAGTGTGAGCGTGAGTGGCCGTGGCCGTGGCCGCCGCTGCCACCCGGACTGCTCCCGGGGCCCGGCTGCTCCGCGCGTCCGCCCGGGGCTCACGGGGGCCCGGGGCGGCCGCTGGTTGGCTCGCGCGCCGCCCTCGCCTCCAATCCCCGGTGCCTGCCCTAATTTCCTGATCCAGGGAACCTGCCGCCGCAGCAGCTGTGCGCTCCCTACAGTCATTACTGTACCTTCCCGGCAGCCGCCAGCAGTAGATGCAGCAGCAGCAGCAGCAGTTAGCACTGATGCAACTACTGAGGCTATTGCCACCGCCTTCCCACTAACGCGGCTTACAGCCCGGGGGGGACTTGCAGTTTCCAGGGGCAATGAGCGTCTCTCTACCATCCTCTCCTGCGCCTCAAAGGAGGCTGGTCCTGTGAGGCTGGTAGGTAGCTTCTTCCTTGGGCCTCCTCTCTCCACTTAAAAGTGATGAAGAGGAGTGGGTCTAAACGTTTGGGCTACTTTGATGTGGGGTTGGGGATGCCTGTCTCAGTCAAACGCTGAGATGCCATTTTTGCTAAAAATTAAATGTGTCTTTAAGTGAGAGCGTGTGTGTAAGGAGAGTGCGCGCGGTTGTGGTTTGTCCTCTGTAATAGAATGGGACGAAAGTAACCCAGTCTGGGATGAGGAGGAGGGGGATATCGCTAGCGCAGCTCTGCATTCTCTCATCAACGATTATAGTTAATTGCTAATTGCACGAATGATAGTCGGAGGGCCTGTAATTAAAAGCTTAACCTTTTCTTGCTTGGGGGAGGGGAAACCCGTAGGTTTATTCTTGATATAGTTTGCAACATTCAATTACAAGGCTCAAGGAAAGAAAAAAGGAAGCAAAGGCAAGACTCCTGTAAAGGATTGATTCCTGTTTTGTGTCTGGCAATACTGAGCCTGTAATTTGCTTTTGTATACTTAAGTTTTCTTGCACAATTTCCCCTGGTTGTCCCCATTTAACCAGACTGGGAGGACACACCGAGCTATTTCACCTTCTTAAATAAAGGGTTTATATATTTTTTAAAAGTTGTTTTGATCTTGAGTGACTCAAACTCCACCGATTTCAGTAGGACCAGCTCTGACTCTCTTCTGTTGATGATGTGAGAAGTAGAGGGCTCCTGCCTAGCTGTATTCCTCTTGTCTTGGTGCTCCAGGGCATTTGTCAAGGCTAACCATCAGATGGGATGTTTATTAGGAACTTACTGGATCCAGGAGATGGAGAGGAGAGGAAAATTCCAGGTCAGGATACACTTTGGTAGGGTCAGAGGATACCCAGATTGTGAATGGTCTACACGAAGGGGCTTAAGTCTGTCAATATGTATTGGTGGAGACTTGCACTACAGTTCATTTTGAACTCTATTTGGCTCGCTCTGTGGTTGCACGTTTGATACAAACTGCAGCAGCTGCACATGTGTTGTGTGTGAAACTGAGTTGAACTCTGCTTTATGCCATTAGTAGTGAAGATGCATGCAGGTGTTGCTCACCTAACAGGCATTAAGGGATGGTGGTAAAACAGGTGTGTGGCATTTTCAATATTCTCGGGGTTCTTAAAGAGAGGCTGATAATGAGCTGTGTCACTGACGGAAGAGAAAATGTAGAGGGGATGAGTGGAAGCAATATGAAAAGGCACATTAATATAGTCATGTGGTTTGTTTTTAATATTTTACTCAGAGATAAATATGTATACCGTAAGCTGAACACTGATATGGTATAATAAGATTTACCTTTGACAAACATGTTATGCTTTCTGTCTCTCCAAAGGATATAAATAAACTGTTGGTGAACTTAGCTGAGGCTCTGTGTTCAATCCTGTAGCTCTCTTGTTGGATCAAAAGGAAGCATAAGTTTTGGCTCCACCTCTCATTGGCTGTGTAACTTGGGAAAATCTCAGTGCCTCTCTGTGCCTGCCTTCTGACCTACAAACTGAACACAAAACCAATTCACATAAAGTCAAAGTGCTCTGTGGCAGCAAGGACCAGCTCTCTGCAAAGTGTTGATTATTAGAAGGAAAGGTTGTAAGGAAGAGTGAATTTGATTAATATAGAAAGTAACCGAATAACCAAAATGATAAATTTATCATGAGTGGAGATGGGTGTGGTTGAACTAGGCTCAGAGAGGCTGACACTGCTGCATACAGAGCCTTCAGGTAAATTCATAGGCAACCCCGCTCCCACAATCTACCACATTCGTTAATTTGTTGAAGCAACACACACTGAGCATCCCTGGGTAGCAGGCACTGTGCTAGACAGTAGGTATACGGAGATGCTTATCTAAGGAAGCTCAGGATCTGGTGGGGGAGGCGGAGAAGTTGGCGATTGTGGTACCCTATGCACAGCACATGCTTAGGCTTCAAGGTGCTATAAAGTTACAGGGAAAGAGTAGCTAATCTGACTGGGGGACCAGAGGGTCAGAAAAGGCTTTCCAGAGCACTTGTCTCTGAGCTGAAGTCATCATTTTTACCAAGCAATTCCAATTCTCTTTACTGCTGGACACATGGTAGGATTGCACTTCCTGGCTCCATTATAGTTAGGTGGGGCTGAAAGACCAGTTTTGGCCAATTATTTGTGAGCAGAAGTTGTAGGGTGTCACTTCTGGACTGGGGCATTTAGTGGGACTTGCCTGAGACCCTCTCTTTTGGTCTGCATGGTGACTAGAAATGCTCAAGAGATGGCTGCTCCATTAGCCTGGTCTGAATGACTAGATTGAGTAGTTCTCTGCTGTCTACATGTCTCTGGCAATGATCATGTAGAGTAGAGGTCAGCAGATGGCCAGTGACCTGTTTCTGTATGACCTATGAAAAAGAGTGGTTTTTACATTTTTTAAAGAGTTATACAAAAAAGTGAAGAAGAAGAAAATGCAACAGAAATTGTATGTTGCTCACCAAGTGTGTAATATTTACCATCTGGGTCTTTAGAGAAAAAACTTACCACCTCCTGACATTGAGTGAGAAATAAACCTTTGCTGTCTTTGTCTACTGAGCTTTTGTTACCTCAGCATGACCTCTCGTTAACTTTACTGATACTCTGGGTGAAGGGGGAAGGAAGACCCTGGTGAACAGAGGGAACAAAGGCAAAGAGAACATCAAGTGTTGAAGGAAATGCAGGGGCTTCAGGATGATTCCATAATGGTGTTCCAATGGGCTGACAGCGGGAGGTAAGGCTAAGAAAGAAAGGCAGGGCCTGGATTATATGGAAATGTGTATGAAATGCCAACACTTTTTTTTTTGCATTTAAAAAAATTGTTTTTAAATTAAAGTATAGTTGATTTACAATGTTGTGTTAGTTTCAGTTGTATAGCAAAGTGATTCAGTTATACATATACATATATGTGAGAATATGTATATGTTCTTTTTCAGATTCTTTTCCATTATAGGTTATTACAAGATATTGAATATAGTTCCCTGTGCTGTATAGTAGGTCCTTGTTGTTCATTTATTTTATATATAGCATTGCATATCTGTTAATCCTAGACTCCTAATTTATCTCCCACCCTTTCATGGCAACACTTCGGACTTGATCCTGTTGGCCATGGTGAGGACTTTTGATGGATTTCTACCGTGATAGATTGTGATCAGAGGCCTAACATTCAATGTGTTTTAGAAAGTTCACTCTGATGTGAAGTGGTCTGTAGGGTGACTTCTTTGGGAAGCAGTGTAGGATAAGACTAGAGGAAGAACAGTTAGAGGCCCTGGTAGTGAGGGAAGGCACCAAGAAAGGACAGGAAGAAGCTATTATTTGCAGTCAGAAATATTTGTGTAATTCTTTCATGAGATTTTTCTCCCCAGTCCTCTGCATACAGCTTTTAGAACAGTGTTTTCCAACCATGGTCAATCCGTAAGAATCCCTTGGGGGCTTCCCTGGTGGCGCAGTGGTTAAGAATCTGCCTGCCAATGCGGGGGACACGGGTTTGAGCCCTGGTCTGGGAAGATCCCACATGCCGCGGAGCAGCTAAGCCTGTGAGCCACAACTACTGAAGCCCGCATGCCTGGAGCCCATGCACTGCAACAAGAGAAACCACCGCAACGAGAGGCCCAAGCACCACAATGAAGAGTAGCCCCCGCTCGCTGCAACTAGAGAAAGCCCACGCCCAGCAACAAAGACCCAATGCAGCCAAAAATAAATAAATAAATTTATTAAAAAAAAAAAATCCCTGGAAATGTGTGTTAAAAACACAGATTCCGGGGGCTTCCCTGGTGGCGCAGTGGTTAAGAATCTGCCTGCCAATGCAGGGCACACGGGTTCGAGCCCTGGTCTGGGAAGATCCCACATGCCGTGGAGCAACTAAGCCCGTGAGCCACAACTACTGAGCCTGCGCGTCTGGAGCCTGTGCTCCGCAACGGAAGAGGCCGCGACGGTGAGAGGCCCGCGCACCGCGATGAAGAGTGGCCCCCGCTCGCCGAAACTGCAGAAAGCCCTCGCACAGAAACGAAGACCCAACACAGCCAAAAATAAATAAATAAATAAATTTATTTAAAAAAAAACAAAAACAAAAACAAAAAAAACCACACAGATTCCCAGGTCCCTGCCTTGGAGATCCTGACTCTGTAGGTCTAGTCCAGCCCAAGAGGCTGGACTTGTAACCTTACTCCAGGCGACTCTTAGGATTAGCCATGATTAAGAAACCTTCCTAGAGAATGTCTTCTTCAATGCAGTCTTAACTGCCAAGTAGCTTTATTTCTCTCAAACCTGTATGTATATATTTGTCCAATTTCCCCAGGGAGAGTGGGTTAGGGCCCACAGAGAATGGGAAGGTTAATGTTGGGCATTTCGTTTTCTTCAAGCCCTGGAAACTAATAAATATGGGCAGCAGAAGTCATCTGCAAACCATGTTGCTAGGCTGAAGCACTCATTACTGTGTTTTCTACTTCATAGCCTTACCATAGGAAGTAAGAAGTGAAATGAACTGTCCCCTTCTGGAGCCTTCTCCTTCTAAAGTATTTTGACGGTAATTTCTCAGGTCTCCACTCCACCATTTTCTAATTGTGTGGCAGCCAGTGAAATAAACGGGATTCACCCCACTCTGGGCTCTACAGGTAGGATCTGATGGTTTAAACCAGTGGCTCACAAACTTTAGCTTCCATGAGAATCACCTGGAGAACTGGTTAAAACACGGATTGCTAGGCACCATCCCAGAGTTTCTGGTTCAGCTGGTCTGGGGTGGAGCCAGAGTATTTGCATTTCTAACAAGTTCCCAGGTGATGCTGATGTAACTGGTCAGGGAACACATTTTGAGAACCATCGCTCTAAATCCATCAGCATAACTTCCCCCCTCAGCCACTGTGATCAATTCAAGGGTCTCAACCAGTCAGCCTGTGGTCTTCTGCCCACACTGATTGGATACTTCAGCCCTAAGCACATTATTCAAGTCGATCCAGTTATAATGAAGTTCAGGACTTTTGCTTGGTTAGAAAGGCACCCTTTTTTTCTTTCTTTCTTTTTCTTTTTGTTTCCTTTTCACTGACTTATTTTCTTATTTTTGAATTTTTTTCCAGTGTTGTTATTTTTATTTTTAATTAATTATTTAATTTAAAGTTCTATTTTATATTGGATCATAGTTGATTAACAATGTGTTAGTTTCAGGTGTACAGCAAAGTGATTCAGTTTTTCATATCTATGTATCTATTCTTTTTCAAATTCATTTCCCATTTAGGTTATTACAGAATATTGAGCAGAATTCCCTCTGCTATACAGTAGGTCCTTGTTGGTTATCTGTTTTAAATATAGTAGTGTGTACATGTCAGTCCCAAACTCCCAGTCTATCCCTCCCCCTACCCTTCCCCCCGGTAACCATAAATTCAATCTCTAAATCTGTGAGTCTGTTCCTGTTTTGTAAATAAGTTCATTTGTATCATTTTTTTTTAGATTCCCCATATAAGCAATATCATATGATATTTGTCTTTCTATGTCTGACTTACTTCACTTAGTATGGTAATCTCCAAGTCCATCCATGTTGCTGCAAATGGCCTTATTTCATTCTTTTTAATGGCTGAGTAATATTTCATTGTGTGTGTGTGTGTGTATGTGTGTGTATATATATATATACACACACACATACACACACACACACACACATATATATATACATGGCATATATGTACCTCATTTTCTTTATCCATTCATTTGTCGATGGACATTTAGGTTGCTTCCATGTCTTGGCTATTGTAAACAGCACTGCAATGAACATTGGAGTGCATGTATCCTTTTGAACCATGTTTTTCTCTGGATACATGCCCAGGAGTGGGATTGTTGGATCATATAGTAGTTCTATTTTTAGTTTTTGAAGGAACCTCCATACTGTTCTCCATAGTGGCTGTACGAATTTACATTCCCATCTACAGTGTAGGAGGGTTCCCTTTTCTCCACACCTGCTCCAGCATTTACTGTTTGTAGATTTTTTGATGGTGGCCATTCTGACTGGTCTGAGGTGATATCTCATTGTAGTTTTGATTTGCATTTCTCTGATAATTAGTGATGTTGAGCATCTTTTCAGGTGCCTCTTGGCCATCCATATGTCTTCTTTGAAGAAATGTCTATTTAGGTCTTCTGCCTATTTTTTGACTGGTTGTTTGTTTTTTTTTGATATTGAGTCACATGAGCTGTTTGTAAATTTTGGAGACTAATCACTTGTCGGTTACATTGTTTGCAAATATTTTCTTCCATTCTGTGGGTTGTCTTTTCGTTTTGTTTGTGGTTTTCTTTGCTGTGCAAAAGTTTTTGAGCTTAATTAGGTCCCATTTGTTTATTTTTGTTTTTACTTCCATTTCTCTAGGAGACAGATCCAAAAAGATATTGCTGTGATTTATGTCAACAAAGAGTGTTCTGCCTTTGTTTTTTTCTAAGAGCTTTTATAGTATCTTGTCTTACATTTAGGTCCTTAATCTGTTTTGAGTTTATTTTTGTGTATGGTGTTAAAGAATGTTCTAGTTTCATTTTTTTACATGTAGCTGTCCAGTTTTCCCAGCACCGTTTATTGAAGAGACTGTCTTTCATCCATTGTATAGTCTAGCCTCCTTTGTCATAGATTAATTGACCATAGGGGAGTGGGTTTATTTCTGGGCTTTCTATCCTGTTCCATGGATCTATATTTCTGTTTTTGTGCCAGTACCATACTGTTTTGATGACTGTAGCTTTATAGTATAGTCTGAAGTTGGGCGGGGGGTCTGATTCCTCCAGCTCTGTTTTTCTTTCTCAAGATTGCTT
Source organism: Eubalaena glacialis (assembly GCF_028564815.1). Taxonomy (NCBI): domain Eukaryota; kingdom Metazoa; phylum Chordata; class Mammalia; order Artiodactyla; family Balaenidae; genus Eubalaena; species Eubalaena glacialis. Next base: position 54,428,815 of record NC_083724.1, on the reverse strand, counting down.
TGGCTATTTGAGGTCTTTTGTGTCTCCATACAAATTTTAAGATTTTTTGTTCTAGTTTTGTGAAAAATGCCCTTGGTAATTTGATAGGGATTGCGTTGAATCTGTAGATTGCCTTGGGTAGTATAGTCATTTTGACGGTATTGATTCTTCCAATCCAAGAGCATGGTGTATCTTTCCATTTGTTTGTGTCAGCTTTGATGTTTTTCATCAGCATCTTATAGTTTTCAGAGTACAGGTTTTTTTGTCTCCTTAGGTAGGTTTATCCCTAGGTATTTTATTCTTTTTGATGAGATGGCAAATGGGACTGTTTCTTTAATTTCTCCTTCTGATCTTTCATTGTTAGTGTATAGAAGTGCAACAGATTTCTGTGTATTAATTTGTATCCTGCAACCTTACTGAATTCATTGATGAGCTCTAGTAGTTTTCTGATAGCATCTTGAGGATTTTCTATGTATGGTATCATGTCATCTGCAAACAGTGACAGTTTTACTTCTTTTCCAATTCGGATTCCTTTATTTCTTTTTCTTTGATTGCCATGACTAGGACTTCCAAAACTATGTTAAGTAGAAGTGGCAAGAGTGGACATCCTTGTCTTGTTCCTGATCTTAGAGGAAATGCTTTCAGCCTTTCACCATTGAGAACGGTGTTGGCTGTGGGTTTGTCATATACGACCTTTATTATGTTGAGGTAGGTTCCCTCTATGGCAAGGCACTCTTTTATAAGCAATGTGGTGTATGGACTTAGGCCAGGACTTCTGTAGCCATTGTGCCACTGTGAAGGAAGCCAATCTGAAGACCACCTGGCTCATGGAGAAGAGGAAGCTGAGAGAATCAGGGAAACAGCACCCAAACTGGAGCTGGAGCCGAGGTGCGATTCTCCTGAAAGCTGCTGTTTGTAGGACTTTCACTTTTCTTAGCAAATAAATTCCCTTTGTTGCTTAAGCCCAGTTTGGATTGAGTTTTCCATTGTTAACAAGTAATTAGCTGATAGAGGTGCCCTCTTGAGCGAAGTAGCGTGTATATGGTAAAGCACTGGGCAAAACTCCACCTGTGGACGTATTTACAGTGGAAATAACACGCTCACCCCTTCTGGTGCGGTTTTGGAAGAGGAATGCAGGTGTCAATAAGGACCGTCTTAAACAGTTGCTCTCTTGGGCATCCTGACCAAGTCAACTCCCACCTATACCTCAGCCCCGAATCAAACACTCCATGTGGGCTTATTACAAATGAACCTTAATTGAGGGTTACAATCTAATAAGAACACTTTTTTTTGAAATCCCAAGGCCAAAGACTATTTTGCAGATGGCTTTTGAAGAATTTCAGAGAGTAAAAGTGTGGCCAAATGTGGTAAAAATAGAGTTATGGTTAGAGAGAAACTCCAAAATGGGTTGAGTATGAGGGTAGACCAGTGATTCTCAGCTGGGAACAGTTTTGCCCCCAGTGATCAGTTTTAAGTTGTCATGTCTCAGGGAGAGGTACTACTGTAGTTGTTTAGGGGGTTGAGCCCAGGGCTGCTGCTGCTTATCCTACAGTGGACAGAACAGCCCCCTCAACAAAGAATTATCTGTATCAGTGGTGCCACAGTTGAGATATCCTGGGCTAGACTAGGTAAAGTCAGATGATTCTGAAATGTATGAGCTTTTTACCTCGAACAGGGTAGGGGAACATTATTTGGAACTTGGATGGTCCATTAGAAAGATGTTCTCCCTTTGAACAACGAAAGCACAAACTGGGTTTTGTCCAGTCGATGACAGCTGTGAATGCAGTATCAAAGGGCAGTGTGTAGATTTACAGACCTGGGAGATGTAAAGCAAACGACAAGTAGATTACATTCAAATTGAGGTAGACCAATGTAGGCTATCTACATTCTGGCTGCATTGTGAATTCATAGTGCCCTTTAGTTTGCAAGGGTTTTGTTTTGTTTTTCAAGGCAGGGATGAAGTGCTTGACCACTTCTACTTTAATTCTGATAGTTAATTCCTCTGATCCTGGTCCCAAATTTGATTGCTTTCATTTGTCATAAATGCAATTTACAAGAGGTTTTAGAATGTAGTGCTATAGCATTTAAAACACTCTTACAACTGGAGTGTTTTTGGAAGTAGGGGCTTTGTGGTCCCTACTGTGCTAGCTAAGTATAGATGCTTATTAGAACATAAGAATTTTAATCTGCAAGTTATGAGTAATGCAGTGAGCTGTAAAGCCTGTACCATTTCACCAGGATAATTCCATTTTCAAACTTTTAGGAGTTTTGTGGAAATGGATAGTTGATATATCTAATGTTGTTTTACTTGGCTATGTGTGTAGTTTAAATTCATATGATATTGCTGCTTGCACTCCTTGAAGGGCTGAGTTTCTAAATGGATATGCTTCTGTCCAACCTGGCTCTTTGAGAAGGTTTTGTCCTAGCATCTCTAAATCCTTTAGAAACACATTTACGAGGAGTTCAAATGCTGATGACTGTGTCTGGAGTGTGGAGGGAAACCTGGGTTTTCCAGCCTGCTTTTTATGGTTGTCTGAAGGAGGTGCAAGTAATTCTGAACTATTGAAGGGTAGAGTGGCTTAAGGTGGGAGTAGATACCAGAGGGGTAGCCAAGTACATTTGAGGAAGTTATCTGTGTATCGTTTGGATCTGTATCCCATAAGCAGTTAGTAAACCATTGAAGGTTTTGGATCAAGAAATTATGGGATCAGACATATGTCTTCAGAAATATGATTATTTGAGAAGGTGATTATGGCTGTATAGGATCCAGAGGTCACCCTATGTGGTCCCTGAAAGCCTTTGTGCCTTGAATGAATGCAGGGAGGCAATGTAGGTTAACAATTATGAGAGAAGGTGCTGGAGCCAGTCTTCCTGGGTTCAAAGCTTGGCTCAATCACTTACTGGCTGAGAAATTGTGGGCAAGTTATTTAACCTCTCGATATGCCTCAGTTTTTTCACCTGAAAAATGGAGATAATAAGTATACCCACTTCTTATAAGAATTCAGTGCACTCATATTGATACAAGTAAAGCAGTTAGAAATATGCCTGGCATATAATAAATGCTCGGGAATTGTTAGCGACTCTTGTTAATAGTAATGACATTTATTGTTATTGTTGTTGTTTTTATTATTATCAGCAGCTCCCGTGTAAAAGAGAGGCAAAGGGATTACAGGTGTGGGCCCAGGATTGGAACGTTGGAAGGCAGTGGTACTGGACCCCGTCTGCACATTAAAATCCCCCGGAGAGCTTTTTAAGACTATCAACCCTGGAGTCCTACTCAAGATCAATTCAATAACAGTGTCTGGAAACAGGGCCTGGATGTGAGCATTTTTAAGCTTCCCAAGTGATTTGCATTCTAATTATGGCTCACTTGGTGTCAGGCCTGATGCCCCCCTGGCCCAGAGGAGACAGGGAAAGCTGGGTGGTAACACTTGAATGAACTTCACCCCGAGGGCGACAGGGATGCCGTGGCGGCTGCTGCAGAGGAAACACGAGCAAATCCTCCATCTGTGTTCCAGAACAGCCTCCCTGTCCTCGCTCTGTGTGTCCTGCTCCTGGCCTGGCATCCCACATTCAGCTAGATTTGTCGGCTGTAAGAGAGCCAAGGACCATGGGAAGTCAGAAGCTCTGCACAACCAGACTGCTAGGAACCCAGCTGGTGTCTACCCGTCAGTGATAGGTTATGTATCGCCAGTCTCATGCCTTTGCACATCAATCCCCCAGCAAGGACTTGCTGAGCACTTTCTGGGGCCCAGCCGCCTGCCAGGTGACTGGAGGGCAGCAACCAGATAGCGTTGTGGCTGCCACTGAGGAGAGAGTTGTTATTGTTTTGTTTGCCTTTTCTACAGGAGCCAAAATTCAGGCTTGTTAAGTGGTAATTGACAGTCCTTTCTTCTAAGGAAGTTTCTCTTGGATTTGCTGCCAATAGGAAGTGTATTATTCCTCCTAGCACTATAGCATTCATTTATCGAGTGCCCACTCAATTATGAAGCATGACAGAGTTTGCCATCTAAGAGAGGAAAGACCACTTAATGATTCCTAGAGTCAGAAGTCTGGAATAAATGGACAGACAGATCAAAGAGTTAAGGGGATTCCGTGGTACTCAGAGAGGCACTTTGAGCAAGAGCTGGGTCTTCCACTGAAGTCTTAAAGGAGCCTTTGAATAAGTTGTGTGGGAGAGAAAGTATATTTTTGAACATTAAGGAACAGTGATTTCAGCTGATCATCTCATAGGATAACAACGTGCAAGTTGTGGTTGTTTTCTAAACTGTGGTGGGAACACATGTAAGACCTGGTAGAAATTGAAATTCTATCTTGAGATCTTAACAATTATTTCCCCTACCCCAGGAGAAATTGAACTCTCTCAGAGAGTATGTTTACCACAATAATTTTCTGGGTCTGATTGTTTTTCTGGATGGACAATTCCTACATGTGAGGGAAATAAGAAAGCTTCACCCTTTGGGAGGGGTTTCCTTCTAGAGTTGAAGAAAGGTTCATGGTTACTGATCCAAACTGAAGGACGATTGACGGTTAATGACCCAAATCAGACCTTGTTCCTTGGATTTGACTTGGGAAGAAGATAACATGGACTTCCCTGGTGGCGCAGTGGTTAAGAATCTGCCTGCCAATGCAGGGGACACGCGTTCGATCCCTGGTCCGGGAAGATCCCACGTGCCGCGGAGCAGCTAAGCCTGCGCGCCACAACTACTGAAGCCCGTGTGCTCTAGAGCCCGCGTGCCACAGCTACTGAGCCCACTGCTGCAACCACTGAAGCCCGCGTACCTAGAGCCTGTGCTCCGCAATGAAGAGTAGCCACCACTCGCCGCAACTAGAGAGAGCCCATGTGCAGCAACGAAGACCCAACACAGCCAAAAATAAATAAAATTAAAATAAATAAATTAATTAAATAAACAAACACATGTGGACCTTTAAAAAAAAAGAAGATAACAGAAGGCCATTTGGAAGCACAGATCAGAGGTCTTATGTAGATAGAGATGGAGTTGGGAGGGTACTGGGATTGGGATGAAGGAGCTTGGGAAATGAGACATCTACTGAATCTTGCCTTTCACCTTCTTAACCGCAACACCCCAATATCACCAGTATTCTTCTTTGCAATCAAAACTTACTCCTTTCCTGATGTAAATAGTAAGCAAAAATTATGGTTTAAATATTTGCCATGTTTGTGAAATTGAATTAGAATATATGAACAGATCTTTTAATCAGGTTCTCTTGGTGAACTCCAGAAAGGCATCTTTCTGTGAATAAGTGGCTGAAAGGAAGATGGGTCATTGCTGAGGTTTCTCTCTTGACATTCCTTTACTCCTCTCTTCCGTTTGCCAGAGACTCCAACAAAGAACAAAGAGATGAGGGAGAAAGGGCAGGCTGGCTGGCACAAACACTATGCAGAACACTCAACAGAAAATCTCTGAAGGTCATGGAAGATCTTCTCTTCCTTTTATAGTGATTCCATAGTGCTTGCCTGGCTAGTGGGGCTGTTTTCTAAATGTGAAACAACAACAAAAAATGATGGTTATGTCTTACATAGTGTGAGAAGAATGTCTTGAATTTGTGCACTGCCTTTCTTCTGAGAATGTTCAAAGTACTCTACAAACATGACATCATTACTCCCTGGGAGGAGACTGTGGACAGACTTTCAGGGGAATAATCCCTCTTCAGCAGTTTGGAAGGAGCTCAAGCAGAGATCAGTGTCCAGACTCAGCTTAAGCAAGTGTCCCAGATTGGTTGAGTTCTAAACCTCACATAGAGAAAGATGGGTGTTAATACTAAACATGGCCAGATAAAGTTTACGTTGCAGTCTCTTGGTGAACTCTATGTCTCATGCTTTAAGAAGGCACACTGTATGTTTTTCTTGTTTCTTATTCTTTTTCCCAAATGGCCATGCTTAAATCTAGCCTCCATCCATTTTGTTTGTTTGGTTTTTTTTTGGAGCAAGGCAAAAATAAAATGACAGAACAAAACAAGAGACACCAAGAAGTATTTGTGTTATCATGACAACACCAAATTGACTCACCTCGGCAAAACCTGGAGTCTTAGAGAAGATTCCTTGAAGAGAGAAATGGAAACGTCATACCTCCCTCTGTTGTTCTGATTAGGATCTTGTGGCAAAGTAGGGTAATTAGAAATTCTGTTAACTTGAAGGAAAGAACAAATGCGGTAGTTATTTCTTTTTCTGCCTTTGCAAGGGAAATGTAATCACATCCAATAAATTTGCTTATTTTTCTTTTCTTCATTCCACTTCCCAGTCCCTGCCCTGCCTTCTGCCTTCTGCCTTCTGCCTGGCTCTCTTAAGAAATCTCAGGAGGTCCTGCCCATGGCAGAAAATTCACAGGATATGAAGAGGAATGGAAGGGTGCCTTGTAGATCTTATATCACTTCCTCAAATCAAGGTCCACTTCAGGGGAAGATGCACTGGAGAAATTACTGGAAATATTGCAACAAGGGTTATTTAGAAATTGAAGGTGAAAACAGGAACTGTTTAGCAGTATAGGTCAAATTCTCTTCCCAATTCCTTTGACGCTGATATGAACTGGCTTCAGTTTTTTTTCCACTGACAGGTGTGATACTCTGTCAGATAAAGTAGCTGTTCCATTAGAATCTTTATTTTCTTAATCACCAAAGTATCTCTGGAAGGAAATGGTGCTGGCCATTTAAATCATGCTATAAATACTTGTCCTGTATCTAGACATGACAGTGTACTTCTTAGGTTTACAATTACAGCAGCAAGCTCTGTGCCTTATTGTGTACTTACCAGGATTTTTGGTGGACTCTTTGTGTTTCTCTCCCCAAATACTCCCTTGTTAATTATAAAAAACAAAACCAAAAAAACTTCTTGTGGGTATAGTGGGAGTCTTTGATTGATTGAAATGGATTGAAAAAGAGACTTGATTGTTTGTGGCATTTATTTATACAGTTGACCCTTGAACAACTCAGGGGCTAGGGGTGCCAACCCCTCAACCCCATGCAGTCAAAAATCTGCATATAACTTTTGATTCCCCCAAAACTTAGCTACAAATAGTCTACTGTTGACCAGAAGCTTTACTGATAACCTAAATAGTCGATTAACACATATTTTGTATATGTATTATATACTGCATTCTCACAATAAAGTAAACTAGGAAAAAGAAAATGTTAAGAAAATCATAAGAGAAAATACATTTACAACACTGTACTGTTTTTATCCATACTGTAAGTTTACTTTGTTTACAAGACGCCTTGTCTGTTAATACCTGCATCAGTAACATCTTATATGATATAAAACACTGTGGATGTTATACTAACACTAGCATCAAAAGTAAAAAGATAATGTACAAAGAAATTCATATTTATTTACAGGTATAATGTTTCATGCGTTGATAACAAAGAAGCAGCAATATGATTGCTCTGTGGTAGCCTAGGGTCATCAATATGTTTGCTTCACAGTAGCCTAACCTATACACTAAATGAATCGTTATAAAATTTTTGACATACAGTATTACAGTGATATTCATATTGGATATTGCATTGGAAACATTGTTACATTTAAAAACCCACCTACCTGTGATGATAGGCTGATATGCAGTTTCTCCAATTACCAGAGAGGCATATTGTATGGTAATGTAATTCTTTGAAAGCAAAGTTATAAAACAGTAAGGAAACTAATACGTGATTAATTTTATATGCAATATCACTTACCTTTATGCCTGTGTAAGGATAGACTAGTATCTACATATATTTTATGCATTCATGACATAACTAACTTTTTCTTAATTTTTTTGGTATATCTAGGCTATGTAGTTCGCTTGCATGTTTTTTAAATTATCACAGATCTCCAAAAAATTTTCCAATATATTTATTGAAAAAACCCCATATATAAGTGGACTCACGCAGTTCATATGCATGTGTTCAAGGGTCATGTGTAGATGGACTGCCAAATTCATCTTCTCAGCTTTTCCTACTGTACACATTACTCTTGCTGAGAAATTTCCAGTGTCTTTCCTTCCAAAGGCTAACCCCCTTATTATGGACACTTGGAGCCTTCTGCCCCCACCTGTCTCTGTGAATGCATCACCCTCTCTTCCCGCCCAGAACCCCCTGCTATGGTCTTGTGTTTTCTCGTGGCTTATTTTGGTCTTTGGTTGCTAGTGTCATGTGAGATGGGGTCTATGAAATTTTGGCCATTATATACATGTTGTCATATTCAGTAAGGTTGGGGATCACAAAACATTACTCTTTGTTTGCTGTGTAACTCTGCCCTCCTTTTGTTATTTTTAACCTTTTAAGGCTCTGTCCAGTCTCTTCAACTGTGTTGACATCCCTGTAATGTTTGGGACCACAACCGTGGAGCCCACACTGGGAGGCTTCAGTACATACACACATGAGGAATGTCTGTCCCCAACCTGTACTGACTGTACCTTCTGTAACCTACTGAAATTCCTACTGGAATCAGAAGTGAGACCCCCAAATGCTTGAAGCCTTCATAAAGTTCTGTCCTTTGGAGCATGTAACGTGGACCTCTCATAGATGTGACACTCTGTACCGGAATCCTTGTGTAACTTGGCAGCTTAAGTCTGGGACTGGACACAAGAAACATTTACCTTGTGCTAAAGTTGCTTTGTGGAGAGAAGTTAACAGTGGGGTTCCACTGTGTGTAATTTGAACCACTGAATGTGATCTGTGGTACTTGTTCATTGATAGAGATTATGCAGAACAAGTGCCATCCTTAAGGGATGAACTCTGATGGGTGGGCACTAGGGGTGCACATCTGTCCCATGCATACAGCCTGGAGGTGCTCCCGTTGCTGGTAGCAAGCACTGGTTTCCAGATCCCAGAAGCCCACAGCCCTTCTCACTCACAGAGCTGCATGCTGCTCGCAGATCTAGGTTAGTTCTGAGAGGCAAGTGGGAGGGCTGTTCCATCAGCTCCTGGCGTGCTCTCCCGGAGTTCAGGGGCACCCACTGAGGAGAAATGGTGAGGTGCCCATGTTCGGTAAGGGAAAGGAAGAATAGCTTCTGTCAAAGCGATATGGAATTTCAGAGCAGAAAGCAGCCTTAGCTCTCCTGCTGTGATGAGGAACACACACGAAAAAGAGGCATTCTTGAAACTTCATGCTCTTTCCCAGGCTCTGCAGGACCTTTGAGTTGAGGAACGCAGGGGATAATAAGCAGTGGTGTTTGATAATTCCAATATGAAGTTTGCAGCCCCTAGATAAAATTCTAAATTGCTTGGGCATTTTCCATTAATAAGCAGCTGAGTAAGTAACAGGTGGGAGTTTGTGTGTGTGTGTGTGTGTGTGTGTGTGTGTGTGTTAAAAGAATTTCTGGCTCCTGTTGGTGACCAAATACTGTCCAAATTGTAAGTCCTATCCTCTCTACTTGTCTAGGGGGGTGACTCTGTTTACCTTGTTTAAGAAAGAATGAATACATTTTACACCATGTTGCAGAAGGGGCTTGTTTGACTCTGGGATGGCTTTGCAACATTTTCCATTTTCATCACTTTGATGTGATATGACCTGTGCTGGCATTTGGATTCAAAAACTGGAGTTGGAGTCTAGACTCTGCTGCTCATGAGCTCTGTGTCTTTCAGTAAGCTCCTGAACTCCTCCTGGGCCTCACTTTCTTCAACTGGGGAAAGGAGATAGTTCCTGCCCTACTTATCTCTTACAGCATTTCATCTGGCTCCAAAGAGAGAAAGTGCATATGAAGGGGAAGGTAGGGGTAAGTAAATTTGCATAAGGACTTTGATAACCTTCCTGGGAAGGAAGGGACCAAAATCTCAACCATCTTTCCTAGTAATTTCAGGCTATAGAAACCTTCGGGGTGGGCTGAGTGATCTAGTACCATAGGAGTATAAAAAGGCCTCTGTAAAAGCACTCAGGGTGGAAAGATGTGTTGGATGTGAGCAGAGATGCTGGATGTTGCCTTGTTCCCCAAAGCAAAGGGTTTGGCCTTGAGCAAATGTCTTGGGTGGGTGAATCTAAAGAGATGGCAGTTGGGAGCCCAAGTCATGTTTGGCATGTGGCACCCACAGCTGAGATAACTCTGAGTAGGGAACCCTCCTTGGTGGGAGAGTAGAGTGGTTCTCAATGCTATCAGTTTACCCCTTTAATAAGAAATATCTTAAAATGCTCCTTTTCTATCTTGAAATGAGAGTTATAGATAATAGCACATATACACATATATGATCTACAAAAAATAATCAACCTAATGTCCTAAGTATAATATAAAGAAAAAATGAATGGAAACCAATTTGTAATAAAGCAATATGGCCCAACTATACCAGAAGACACAATACAAAGTCAGATATTACACGTGTGGAATCTCTGTGAGCACGATCGCCACGTATGCCAACTGATACAGGTATAGTGGGTTGAAGACTGTCATATTACAAGCAGCTTAGCTGTTAGTGATACAATTTTCTGAAATGGCGAGCCACAACTGGTGATGTTCCAAACAAAAAAACCCAATAATTTTCCCTTTACTGAACGTGGTAGCTGCATTCCTGGAAATTTCAGCGTATGTTAAAACCTTGCCAAGATCTTTTGTGCTTATATGTAAAACAGAATCAGGATCTAGGCTCAGATAATTATAAACAGGGGATAAAACTTTAATGCTTGGTGGAGTATTTTTGGATGTTTGAGTCATGTAGGTCATTGTTCTTGATGAGTAAGATGTATCACCTGCTTTGCAGGATGTCTAGAATCCCTGGCTCTGCCCACTAAAAGCCAATAACACACCTTCAGTCACTGTGACAACCAAAATGTGCCCTTCTAATTTTAAAACACCCTCTGGAGGTCATGCCATTCTCATTGAGAAGCACAAGGGTAGAGGTCCAGCTCACCTCCATTGCTCTGGAGACAGTTGGAAGTGACCAGGCCTTCTAGTGAAGGCATTGATAGCCAATGGAAGACCTTATTGAACTTCATGGGACCCCAGGTGTATTAGCTTGAGCTGCCATAACAAAATACCCCAAACTGGGTGGCCTAAACACCAGGAATTTATTTCTCAAAGTTCTGGAAGCTGGGAAGGCTAAGATCAAGGTGCCAGCTGGTTTGGTTCCTCTTTTCCTGGCTTACAGGTGGTTGCCTTCTCTCTGTGTCCTCATGTAGCAGAGAGAGAGCTCTGGTCTGTCTTCCTCTTCTTATAAGGACACAAATGCCATCATGGAGGCCCCACCCTCATGACCTCATCTAAACCTGATTATCTCCCAAAGACCTTACCTCCAGGGCTTCAACGTATGAAGTTTGGGGTGACGCAAACAATAAGTCCATAACACCAGGTTTCTGGTCTTTGTTTTCTAAAGCAACCATCTTCTGTCGGGAGCTATTATGGTCTTCTGGGATCAAAGGAGACATCTGAGTTCTGGTTCTCAGGGCTACCTAGGAGCAAGAAGGATGAAGAAGCCCCTTGTTTATGAGGAAGTGCCTGGGGAGTTCTTAGACCTGTTGGGGTGGGCAGGTGCTGGAAAAGGAATGTAGACTTTCTGCTTTTCTGGACAAGTAGAGTCCCAATCAAGTCATGTTTATGAGTGTGTACTTGGGAGTTAGACAGATCTGGGTTTGAATCCTGTTTCAGTCATCTGGTAACTGTGTGACCCTGGAAAAGGTACTCAGCAGCCTGAGCCTCAGTGTGAAAATGGGCACAGACCTACCTGGAAGGTTGGTGGTGAGGAGTAATGAGATCTTTAGTAAAAAGCTTTGCAGGGTTTCAGGCACATGGTTAGAACTCACTCCATTAATTTGTGTTGTTGCTTATGGTAAAACAGTCATCCTTTGAGGACTCATTTTTGTGGGGAAGAGCATTCGTCACAACTGAGGCTGCATAGAACAACCCTGTGACAAGGTACAGCTCTATTTCTGCAAAAAGTGATGGGAGTTTTTCTAGAAAGTAATTTAGGGGGAAAACAAGCCAACTCTGGATCATATCGCATGGAATGTTTTAAATGTGAAAGCAGACATCTTCCCTCTGACCCTTAATACTTAAGGGAATTTCTTCTTAATACTTCATACTCAGTCCCAAGGGACCTCTGAGTAGCCACGGCATAATGACCATCATACAATAACCTTTATACAATTGGAGGTATATGCAGTGGCTGCTTTGGAATTACAGGTTTGCCCTGTCATGCTGACTTATCTCTAGCTAAGCAGAGTTAGAACCTATTACTATTCTGTTTGGAAAGGACCTGGAACAGAAGTTCATGGGAGTCTTCCTTATCTATACTATTTCCCCCAAAAGCGAATATAATGTGTGCTTCTGTTGATGCAAAACAAGCAACCAGGTCCTCTGATGCGCACACATTTCCCTGGGACAAACCACAGAGAAAAACTGTTTGGACGTATTTAATGAAAACATTTTGCTAGCTCAGAACTTCTTAAAGAGATCCAGCTTTCTTATGGAAAACAGCCCAGGATTCTTAGAGAAAATATTGAAGGTTGGAGAAGTATTCTTTTCCTTTATCAGTGTTGTTTTGCCAAAGAAGATGCTGGCTGTCATTTTCACTGAAGAATGAAAGGAAGTTCTGATCATATGCTTCCATCAGTCCATGGACACTTTTTCAAACTTGTTTTTCTTTATAACATTAAGGCAAGTGCTTTTCTTGTAACTATCTTGTTTCATAAAGACTAAGACAATTAAAAAATAAGAATATAAAATATAACGAGGACTAAGGACAAAGAGAAATAAGGCAAAGCTGGGGGTAGAAAATGTGTGCTCGTGGGATGAAAATTTGGCAACCAGGGCAAAGAGGAAAATCTCATTTGGTTACATGATTTTTAAAAATAAAGTTTCTTAGAAGGAGCTCAGTTATCCCTGGAACTGAGAGCAGAATTACGTTTTCTCACAGGTACAAATAAAGAGGATATTTTGAGCTCTGAGGATCAATTTTCTCAAATGCCCCACAGTGACTGCCACTGAATTATATAGGACTGCTTTATAGAATGTCCCTCATTGCTGGCATTTTGCCAAAGTGTGATTCTATAAAGGAAAAGAGCCTTCAGGCAATTCTCCATTTATACTATGTATTTTCAGATGAACTTGTGCAAAATATTGAGCAGCAAAGGGTTGGCGGTCATCTCGGATAAGTAACTGAAAGGCAGTTCTTTGTAGATGGGGAAGTGCAGAGACACAGACTTGAAACAATTCGATAAGCTGGGGCAGAGATGACATTCCTTTATAAATGTAAAAAGGAAACGCAGGGCTTCCCTGGTGGCGCAGTGGTTGAGAATCTGCCTGCTAATGCAGGGGACACGGGTTCGAGCCCCGGTCTGGGAAGATCCCACATGCCGTGGAGCACCTAGGCCCGTGAGCCACAACTACTGAGCCTGCGCGTCTGGAGCCTGTGCTCCGCAACAAGAGAGGCCGCGATAGTGAGAGGCCCGTGCACCGCGATGAAGAGTGGCCCCCGCTTGCCGCAACTAGAGAAAGCCCTCGCACAGAAACGAAGACCCAACACAGCCAAAAAATAAATAAATAAATAAATTAATTAAATCCATGAAGAAAAAAAAGGAAACGCAAAGGTATGGGAGGCGAAGAGAAGGCCGTCTACTTCTGCATGTAGAAGGGCAAGTGCGTCAGAGAAGATGTAGATTATTTGGGGGAAGGGGAAGAAAAAAGTTAATGATAATTTTATTACCTTAAGATAACTGCTATTTGCACTTTTGTATGTTTCCTCCCCATGCCCGCCATCCACCATGGGTAATGTTAACAAAATTAGAATTTGCATATAATTTTATATCATTTTTCATTTAGCTAAGCTGCATAAAGTAAGTGATTGTATTTTCTATTATTGGGGCATGTAGGGTGCTGTGATATAATTCCTACCATGGTTTTAGGCCTTCCATGAAGTGTTATATACCCACACGCTGTGAGAAAACAACGCTTTGGGAAAATTAGGAAAAGAGGCTGTTTAAATGGATGGGTGATCAGTAAAGAGACCAGAGTGGTACTATTTGGCAGGTCTTTTCCTCTTTTAAAGTAGCTTTCCCAGGAGTCCCTTTTTTCATGGTCAAGAATTTTTCTTTTTTTGGGGTGGGGTGGGCAAAAATTTGTTACCGATTATAGAGTTAGACACTGGTGTTTACATTTAAACTAGTCCCCATATACAAAACTTCCCAATAATCTATTGCTCATTTCCTTCAATTTTGTGTTTCTCCCTCCCAGAAATAAAACATTTCTGATGCTTAAATACAACTGCAAATGCACTGGACTCATGTCTTGAATGACCTCTAGGTTCAGATATTTCTTTGCTGACCTTGTATAGATTTCGTTATCTCCTTACTGTATGGCTTTGAAATGGGTCACTTTTTTCTCTGAGACTTTGAATTACCTTCTGTTCCAGGAAGGTATATATAAATGCATTTTCTTAAATTGAGGTAGTTTTCTGCTAGCCAGATGCTGTGGTCAGATTTTACCTTCTCCCGGGACTGAAGTGTGACTGTCCAGTGAAGAGGCTAAGCTTTTTTCTTCCTATCATATGTGGCTTGTAGAAATCAGACCCAGTGTTATGGTTGCTTTGTTCTCTGACAGCCTTAAAAAGTGGGGGGCAGGAAATCTGTCAGTAGATTGTCTCATACAATCCCTTTTGCACTAAAAGATGATTTCTTCTGAGGAAATTTAACCAAATGTGACTTGAACCTTCTAAATTCTTCCTTTCCCAATAAATGAATTTAAGTATCTGAAAAGACATAATAAAATTAGAACCTTTCATTTGGTTTAATTAAGCAGCTGGGATTAATGAGAGGATGCATTTTGCCTGCAGTTATGAATCCTCCTCTGTTACCAGTATTCAGTTAATGAAAGGAAACAATCTGTACATGTTTGGGATTTTTTTCTTCTCTCCAACATTGAAAATTTTACAAGCTGCTAGTTTTGGATATTTAAAGTCTTATAAGAGAAAAAACTCCAGTTTTCTTTCTTATTGCAAGAGGGAATGGATTTTTGTGCTTCTAGCATAGGAGGTAGGCTGTCCCTAGGTGGTATGTTTACTACTCATACTTCTATTTCAGAAATGTAAATGTAGTATAGGTACTCCATCATAGAAAAGGTCAATTTCCTGACAAATTGGTTCAGAATTTAACTGCAAAGTGAATCCTCTTTTCTCATGAGCCTCTATTCTAAAGCAGAGAAACTGCCTTGCTAGACTAGACAAATGACTTCAAAAACGTGTGATGATTGGTTCAGAGGGTTACCGGGTCCCTGAAGTTCTGGGAACATCAATGGATTTCACCTGTAATTCTCTTCTCTCCTTTGGAGGCTCGGGTCACACCATTCCTGGGAGGAGGACTCTGGGTCTATCTGTGGATTCTAAGAATGTTTGTCTCGATGTTCAAGGCTTCTAAAACTTCTTCATTCTCCCTTTAGTTTAGATACTTGTAAGGACCTCTGTGGAGCTGGGTTTCAGTGTCAGTTGACCCCTAGGTTCTCTAGTAGCCTCACAGAGCCTTTCCACATGAATGTTTCCTCTTTTCCTCTCACTCCCATCCAGCTCCCCCGTTTCCTGTTATTTCCCCCTCTAGTCCTCCCCCTCCCCCTCCTATCCCCCAATCCTCCCTTCCTCTCTCTCATAATTGTTTTTGGTTTCTTTCTTTTTATTTTGATTCATTAGAAAAAAATATTGGAAAGCACTGAGCATAATATAGCAATTTATTTCCACCATGTAAAATTTATAATTAACATTGCAAACTCCAAATTTTTTTAATAAGATAAAACATTATAGATAAAATTAAAGCCCTTTCTGATGCCTTGGTCCCATATTCTTCCTTGCCCTTCCTAGAGATAACCCTTACCAAGTATGTATCCCATTAGGCCAAAGACTCATCTGATGGCCCTTCTTTGTCTGGACGGTCATGTCAACTGGAGCTTCACAGAAGGCTGTCCTCTTGCTTTGTGGGTCATTAGTTTATTACGTGTAGTGAGGGCTGTGGGTATCCCAGAAGCAAATTTAATAAACATCCACTTTTAAACAAGCAGATTGAGTGGCCCCTGGGGTAAATTCATGGAAGAATCAAGTCTAGGAGACTTGAGCAGATGCAGCAGGTCCTTTGAAGCCACAGGAGATGTTCTTGTTGGAGTTCCGTCTCCCTAGTCTCCCATCTGTATGAGCAGCCAGATCCTTAGTGACTGTCCCTGATTTTCCTTTTCTTCCCAGGAAACCTGACTTGGGTCTTCATCACTCCTGACCTCATTCTTCATTGTTCTCTTGGCTTCTTATGGGTTCTAATGTCCACATTTCTAACCCTGGCCTCATGGCCGTTTCCTGATTTGGTTTGGCTTTGATATTCTTAAATATATCCCCAAGCTCTGCTTAATTTGGTTGAAGGAACTCAGCAATGGGCTCCGATATAGTCTCCTCATGCTAACCCACCAGAGCATGCTAGGAGATAGGTAGTTGCTGGTAATCCACCTGGCTAAGACTTGACTTTATCCCTAGATCTGCACACCTTTCTTCCATTACTGCCAACTCTCAAGTCCTTGGGGAAAGCGGGGACCCAGGAAGCAAGGCACCCAAACCTAGCAGTGTCAGGGAGCCTGAAGTCTAAGCTGTCAACACTGACTCTAATGGGCAGCCTTCAGCCTACTGAGACAGATCTTAGAGGGAGTGAGCTGATGCTGCAAGTGGCCATAGTTTCAAAGTTCTCTTCTGGGTCTCCTCTTGGTGGTGAGTCTAGGATCTGAAGCTTCTGCTTTCTGGGGCTCCAGGAATTGCTGACAGTCACATGGAGACAGACTGACAACACTGGGCTGGTGCTGCGTGGATGGAGGGTGCTTTCTCGCTCACTCCGCCACTTTCATTATATGTGTACTGGTCACTTCACAGGCTTTTTTATGAGCTTGTTGTTGTGCTTTTCTAATCCTTCGTCTTCCTCCAGCTTCTTTCCATTAATTTTTCCCTTCTCTTTTTGCCTTGGAGTATGGGTCTGCTTGGCCTGCTCTCTCCTGCTGTATCCGGTTAACTTGTCCTCTCGGCTGGTGAATTGTAGTAGCACATAATGAGAAATGGAAAATATTGATCAGCTTTGTATAAAGCAGGCCAAAATGTTCATCATCCTTTCTCACTTTCATCAGATACCAGGGAAATAATATGGTGTGTAATGGACTCCAACAGGCATCTGCGATTCAGGTCTCATGCTGTAGATCGTATTTATTGTGGGGAAATTATTTTTATTTGGAGTCTATAAAAAGATAATAGTACTAAAGAACAACCCTCTTTTACATATACTATTTTTAGTGTTCTTTGGTCTTACAACCCCCTAGTGATTAAACTTCGGTTCATGAGGAAGAGTGATCGATCAACTTTTTCTCTGTGCTTTTGCACCATCTCTATTTAAGGTGGAGTTACAGTGTTGGAGGACCCTCTTAACTGCCCCCTTTTCATGCTTTTTAAGAAAAACAAACCAAATAAAATAAAACATCAAACAACACAAAACGAAACTTTCCTTATCCTCCTAGAGATTAGAATATGCTCAAGATTCAAATTACCAGCCAGACGTCTCAGTGAGTTCCTCTTCCTGGTAGCAGCAAGAATATTGGGTCCAAAAACACTTGGGCATCTGGCTATCTGGATTCTAATGCTAGTTCCAGCATTTACCAGTTGGGAGGACCAGAGAAAAATCATCTAACCCCTTTGAACCTCAGTTTTCTTATGTGTAAAATAGGAGTTGATGAAACAAGCCTATCTTAGGATGTTGTAATAAGCAGAAGTGGGTGAAAGATGCTTAGCAAAGAGGTTGGCGTACAGTCAGCGCTCAGGTATGGCTGACTCACCTCTGCTTCCTCTCCTCTCCCCTCGTCCCCCTCCTATAGTGAGTGGTTCAAATCAAGGCTCTGTCATGGGGTTGCCTGGGGTTGATCTTGGATCCACCCATTCTTGCTATGTCACCTGGGATAAAACCTTCCACTTTTCTGAGGTTGTTTCTGTATCTGGGAATCGATGGTGGAGATGATGAGGGTGACATACTCAAGTTCACGTTTTAATACAGTGCCTGAAGCATAGTAAATGTTCACTAGTTGTTATTATAACATGATTATTAATATTCTTTCAAGGATGGCAGTCTTAGATCCCTGCTGAAGTTCTGGGGTGCTGGTGGAGTTGAGATGGGGATGGGGTAAAATATATATGAAGTTTAGAAGAATAATCAGTGACTTTTCAGAGAAGACATGCTATCTTGATTTGTTCATTTAAATTTAAGTGAGTCTCAAGTGATCCCTAAGGTCCTTTTAGTTCTATTACAGTCTCCGTCCTCATTACCCTCAATCCCTAGAAGATGACAGAGAAATGGAGCTGCCTTAGATCCCTTCACAGAAGCTGCTGTTGAGGGCTTGGGAGGAGGGGAGCTGCTGGTCCTGCCGGGCAGCAACCGGCGTTTTTCCTGGATTTCTGCACGTCCCTTCTCCTCTCTGTCTAAAATGTAAATAGACGCAAGGAGGGTCACCACTTGGGATGTTGTCAGCCAGCCCTGCCTTTGCTGTTTTCGAGTTAGTGGGAATTAACTGACAATTGTGTGAAAGCAAAGACAGGACCCGGGTGGGCCCTGGGGAGCCACTCAGCATCTAGTGTTGAGCGGGTGGAAAGTACCCACATCAAACTGCCTGTTTTATAGGTTTTTCTGAGCTCGTTTACACTCATCTCCTTTGCTGGGCCTCCCTAGGTTGCAGTCTACAGCCCATTGTCTTTGCCTTTAGCAAATGGAGACTCGCTAACCACACCCGCTCTTAGTTCAGCTTCTTTCATGCAGTATTGGCTGAGCCTAGTCCAAATAAGCTATAATATTCCTCTGTGTCCAGAGGTGACTACGTGTTCTTTCCCTCTAGCGAATTCGAGCCTTGTGACCTGAACAGTAGCTCACGTCTGACTCGCCCAAACCATTGAGAAAGAACCCTTTTCCTTACCCATGACGGCTAAGCAAATAGCCAGTGGTTCTCACCCCATAGTGCTAACAGCGTGGCCGGGTTCTCTTTCTCCCTTCTCAGCCAGTGTGGCAACAGTCATCCTTCTCTGTAACATAGTGACTCAGACTGGACTCTTGTCCATACCCAACAGAACTTGTGCACATTTTCTGAAGTGGTTTCAATTAGGGGCTTATGCAAGTCATTATCCCAAGTCATCAAAACAGCAATTAACTCAATAACCATGACATTAAGCTAGCTGTTTTTTTCTGGGGAATGTGAAATTGGAAACCAATGCTGCAGTGTGCTTGGCTCAGCTGTGAGTTTCCATGAAGCAAAACTAAATATTGCAATTGTAAATATTGTAAATATTTGAGTTCAGAGGGACAGTGGACTACCTCTCTTTTTTGGGGAAAGGATCATGGGGACAAAATGAGAAGTACAGAATAAGGAGAGAAAAAGATGAAGTGTCCAGTTCTGGAGGAACACCTTTATAAATGAATATTCACAGCTTTTCTGTGTCGTTTACTGTATCATGCATTATCTGGTATATTTAACATATTCAAAAACAGTTCTGGTTAAACTTCTCCTAAGGGAATAGTATCTTTGGCAACAATGCTATAGAAAATTTGGGCTAATTTCATTATACATAGTGACTGTATATAGTTATATTCCTTTAAAATTATATTTTGAAGATTAAATTATACTTTTCATGAAATAGAAGAGCTAATTTTATAAAGAAGCTATGAAAGCTTTCTCTAAAAAGTATTTTGAGTATTTCTCTACAGCTTATTTGACCTGATCATTTAATGATGAAAACCTAAGTTTTTCTTCAAACTAAAAGCTAAAAGCCTGATACTCAGTAAATATGGCAGTAATCAGACTTTTCCACCCACAAATACTACAACCAAAGGCTTTGGAAAGAAATGTTTTTTGTTTTATTCCTGATTGTAAAATTAACATGTGTACATAGATTATTTGAAAAAGTACATAAAACTATAAAGAAATGAATGTTAGTAATGTAATCCCATTTTGAGACCATTGTTAACACTTTTGAAGTTTTTCTTTGAAAACGTTTTAACGCAGATGTGTCAGGCTATCTAATTGTACCCATTATTAGATATTGTTAATAACTAATGTTGCAGTGAACATTTCAGTGTATTAATCTTTGATTTTCTGCCCATTTCTTTAGGATATATTCTTAGAAAGGGAATCAATTTGTTTAGGCATCTGACATATTAAATTGCATTTCAGACAGATGATACTGATTTTCACTCATTAGTGTTTCTTTGTGTTCTGACTTCACTGTACCCTCAATGCCACTGAGTATTATTTTTTTGATCCAGTTTTTCTCAACTCTGGCTTTCACTTTGGAATCAATGCAAGAGTTTTAAACAAAAACAAACACAAACAAACAAACAAAACAAGCCTATGCCTGAGCTCTACCGTAAACTAATGAAATCAGAATTTCTGGGGAGTTGGAGGGCCAAGGCATCTGTAAGTTTAAAAGCTCCCAAATGCATCTAGTGGATAGAAAGGACTCAGAACCACTTTGCTAACTGAGTAAATGAAAACTACTTCAAAGCCCTTTGATATCATAGCACATTAGAATCTAAGTGGTATATGTTTGCCTTATTAGCTTGAAAAACATACTGTGCAATTAGGGTCTGGCCAAAATATTTTGCCCCAAGTGGATTTTCACATGCTTGAAAAAAAATAAGGTCATCTCTGCATCAAAATAGCTCCCCCCATTCCTTACCATCTTACCAATTAGTTTTTAGAAAAGTTTTGCAGGACCTTTTCTACTTTTTCCTATTTCGTCTCTAAACTTTCTATCTCTGAGGCTCCTTCAGAAGTAGTACATTTTAATTGTCTTGGCTTTCTCATCGCTATTCAGTTGTTTATCAAGTATTTCATTTATTTTGGCATTTTCTGCACCAGGCCATGCATTGTCCATGCAAGAGTCTTTCTGTATCTCAGTGTAACATCATTTCCCCATCTTATTTGTTGTTTGGTAGATAAAAATACTAAAGAAGGCTATAAATAGCCTGATAGAAATACTAAAGAAGGCCTGTAAGTAGTTCGACCTGTCAGGTTTTTTTTTTTTTTTTAATTAATTAACTAATTTATTTATTTATTTATGGCTGTGTTGGGTCTTCGTTTCTGTGTGAGGGCTTTCTCTAGTTGTGGCAAGTGGGGGCCACTCTTCATTGCGGTGCGCGGGCCTCTCACTATCGCGGCCTCTCTTGCTGCGGAGCACAGACTCCAGACGCGCAGGCTCAGTAGTTGTGGCTCACGGGCCCAGTTGCTCCGCGGCATGTGGGATCTTCCCAGACCAGGGCTTGAACCCGTGTCCCCTGCATTGGCAGGCAGATTCTCAACCACTGCGCCACCAGGGAAGCCCCGACCTGTCAGGTTTGATGATGCTCCAGGCGTGTTCTGGGTCCTTCTGGTTGTTGGTCCAGGGAAACCTTTGACGCTCACCCTATTAGGGTAAGTTGGTGTGAAATAGTCTGCTCTTTGGTGAGATATTTTCCTGTGCATGAGAAATAGGGAAGGGAGTGTTTCCTACGCACTTCTGGTGATCTTACCTGAAACTCTGATGCCAGACAATTACTTAATCTCCTTAAAGGCTTTTATTTCCTCATTTCTATCTTGCCCCTGGCGCCACACCTCACTCTTACCCAAGAAGGAGGAGAAGTCCCTTTCCCACATCCCCAGTGCTCTCTTGCAGCCAAGAGTGACCATATGATAACAGTTTTGTCCAATTACATGTAAACAAAATTCTGCTGGCAGATTTGGGAAAGAGTTTCGTTTTCCAAATAAAAGTGCAGTGATAATGGAACCCCTTTCCCTTACTTCTAGCCTTGAATTTAGATGTGATGCCTAGAGTTTGATGGCCATCTTGTAACCATGAGGTAACAGACCCGAGGGAAAGACCAAGAGAATAGCAAACATGGCTCTGCTATCTTTGAGCTGGTGGACCAACACTAACCATTGCCTGCATCCAGACTTTTTTTGGGAAGTAAACATGCTGTTATTTGAGTCAATGTTAGATGGATTTTCTTTTACACTCAGCTGAGAGCATTCCTGGTTCACGCAAATATTAGTCAGTATCACATTTAGCCATTGATCGTAGCTTGTTATTTCATATTTCTTCTGTATAAGAGCTGAATTTTAAAGTCCAAGACCATTCCTAAATGGGGCAAGGCCAAGCTATCTCGTTATCTCCCTTTTATTCTCTTCTTCCTTGGGCAGTGGTCAGATTTGGGCCAGTTCTTGGGCTAAGAACTGGGGAAAGTCACTGCTTCTTATTGTCTGTCTCTGATTATGTCTCTGCCTATGCTGGTAGGTCAGCTTGCTTTAGTCTAAAGCTATTTCGGCTTAATTCAAATAGAAAAAAATGGGAAGTTATTGTCTGTACCAACTTCTCCAAGCTTTTCACTGTTGATTTTGGGCCCACAGACACACATAATAATAGTTGTTTGCTTCCTTTTTGCTCTTGTTTCTTGCAGATTTCTGTCTTTTACAATCCTGGTAAGGTGGGGAAGCTGATATCTAAGCAGGATATTGGTACCTCTTGCTCTAAGTCCATCTGTATTACTCTAATTTGACACAATTTCCCTCATCTTTAATGACTGACACAGTTGTGGGAATGAATGTCATTTGAAGTTACATCTATTTGTTCTGTGCTACCAAATGTTATGCCAGTGCCTTAATTGGTTTTGTGAGAGTGAGCTTGAAGCCATGGGTATATAAAGCAATTAAAATGTTTTGGCATTTTTCGTCAGTCACTGAAGCATCATAAATTTTTGATTGGCTATGTGATGGACATAGTTACTGAGCACAAGTAGATGTGATTTATATGAGTTCAACTAGAGGATGGCAAAGAAAATGCAAATATGTTTGAGGTTAAAGAGAAATGTATCAAACATCCAATCATTGCTACAGTAGCTAAGTGTTGAATCAAGAGGGAAAATAAAGGTAAATTTAACCTTTTCCTCCATATAATCATCACTAGCTTTACCTATTTCAAATTTTTAGCTAAGTGATTTTTAGATTGGTTTTGTGTTGTTTTCTAGCTGTTCACTATTTGTTTCTATTAAATGTGTAGGAATTTATAGAACTGGTCCGTATTTTGCCCCTATACTTGTCATCTTAAGTCTGTGGATGTATCATGTAAAAACAGGTATTTACAATTCTGGTCTTGAACTAAACTGCTGAAACAAAGACCTGGTTTATTTGTAACCAAGAATCACCCAGTTCATCTTCTTTTTCAGGTGTAACATGTACTGGACCGTGAAAACAGCTATGACAAAGAGCTTTCTTTGGAGCCTAAGTCATATTACTTGCTCACTGGAGCATCCTCTTTACATAGCCTGTCACCATGATTCTAGCTCTATCTGATTGGAACAGAGATTGATCATGGAAAGAAGCGAGCCTATGTAGAATGTTACTTCCTAGCAGAGTGCCCAGAAAAAGGGTGCCAAGGAAAACCCAGGCAGGTCCTTTGCAGATGGACACATGAGATCATGTAGTGACCTCCTCCCAGAGAAGGCTCTTACTATTAAGAATCTTTCCTTTTTACTTATTCACTTTCAGCTTCCTTTGTGGCTTGATAACCGGGTGCAAGCTTCACCCTGACATCTTGATTTTAAATACATTAAAGGGATTTTTGTGGTCTACCCTGTACCCCAGGATCATTAGTATATTCTCTGCATGTATCAGGTGAGAGCTAGGTCAGTTCCCTGTGAGATCAGGATGTGAGTGGAGAAAACTATGTCCCTTTCTTGATTCTTCATGTCCTTCTAGAGATGTTCTGACTCCTTATCATTCAGAGGTAAAACCAAAGAAATCAGATTTTATTCTAGAAACCAGCTGCCAAACCTTGAAGTCCCCCAACCTCAGGCTGGGTGGCAGTGATGGTCAAGTGCAAAGGGGCAGTGTTCTTCCCCGACAATACTGAAGTCATTGCTGAGTCTTCTCCACATTCTTAGGAAGTAGACAAGTTAGTAAGTAGTTACCTTACTTCTTTACCGACAGAGGAACTGGCAAGAGAATTAAACCTCTCAGTTTCTGGGGCTCTCGTTTAGACCCCACCCTGTGTTGTCATTCAGGCTCCTGGCCTTTGCTCTGTTCCTGGCTCATCCCAGAGGAAACTGGCCAGACTCCCTCACCTGGTTGGCCTGTGAGTTCTCCCCCTCTTTCCCAGTCTCTCCTTGTTAATTATCAGCACAGACAACCCCCATGTGGTAAGACTCCATAAAATCCTCACAGGCCTCAAGCGATGAGGATAAGAACTAAAAAAATATCTCTGCGGTGGAAGCTAATTGTGTATTTTTAATTAATTGTTCCAATTAGTCCCACTCTTTTCAGTTATGTTACTCTATAACAATGTCAGCTGGGATGCTTCTGGAAGTAGAAATTTCTGTAATGGTCAGGTACTCGTCAATTAAAACTCTTACTCTATGCAATTAGCTTCTCTTTGTGTTTTCATGGCAACGCTGGGGAGTATGAGAAGCAGCATGGATGCAGCTTACTCTAGAATGAATGGCATCGATCCATTTCTATCCTAGAATTTTGATAGCGTACATATTTTATTATAGAGAAAAGTCAGTTATCAAAGATAGTACAATTAATGTGAAATAATTGTGAAAGACCTAGTCTTGCCCCTTTATTTATTAAATTTTGTAATGTAAAATTTGACAAACAAATAATAATAGCAGCAGATGGTGTATAGTTAAGGGTTTGGAGGCAAATGGCTTTCAAAGATTTCAACTAAGCACTTTGAAAGCGTATTTAACATATTATTGTTATGGCTGTTTGTGATTAGCATATTTATTTGGTCATTAGAATCAGGCTTCTTCAGGATCACAAATAAGAAAGAAGAGGATAGGCTGGTTTTAGTTACCTACCTGGGCCTCATAAAACTTTTTTATCTCAAATATTCAGGATTTTCCTTCTGTAGCCTAAAATTTTATTGTACAATAAAGTTTGCTTTCAAATAGAGCTAAGCACAGCATGATAGCTATTGCACGATTATTTAATAATTAGAATTCTTTTTACCACAATCTGTTTTTTAAACATATTATGAACTATTACAAACATACAGAAAAGTACACAAAACATAAATATATAGCTCAGTGGTTACTCATGAAGTAAATATCCATGTAAGCACACCAAGGTCAAGAAGTAAAATATTGAGAGCAGCCCTTAAGTCCTCCTCATGTCTCTTCCCAGTCACTCCTTGTTCCTCTCAAAAAGCAACTACTTTGAAGAAATTTCATTCGGCATTCATTTTCATGTTTTGAGAAGATGGCTGTTGGTCTCGTTGCTTCTTTAAAAGCAATTTTCTTTGTATGCTAACTGCATTTAAAATTTCTCTTTGTTTTTGGTTTTCAGCAGTTTTACTGTGATTTGCCTAGTAAAGTCTTAGGCGAGGACTTCGTTATTTATCCTATTTGGAGTTCACAGGACTTCTTGAAGCCACAATTTATTGTTTTTCATCATTTTGGAAAATTCTCAGCCACTATTTCTTAAAGTGTTTTGGACTCATTTTTTTCTTTCCTTTCTCTCTAGGATTCTGGAAGTATGTTGGAGCTTCTCACTATTTTTTCTACCCTCTTTAAAAAATATTTTCCAACTTTTTGTCTCTAAAGTATTTTTTTCTTACTTTATTCACTAATTTTAGTTCATTAAGTCTCTTTTCAGTTCTGTATAAATTGCTCTAAACTGATCCATTGAGGTCTTAATTTTGGTTATTGTATTTTTTGATTCTAGAATTTCTACTTAGTTCTTTTTCAATTTGAAATGTCCTTTAAAAATAAATTCTATTCTGTGCTGAATTCATAATCTGGTCTTTTAACTCCTTGAAAGAGTAAGCATAGTTTTGTTTTTATGCTTTCTATATTTCGTTGCTATTCATGACATACCATACTTTGATGAATGTCAGAAAGATGATGTGATGTTTCCCTAGACAATGGTATTCAGTGTGTTATTGATGTGGTGATATCAAAAGAGCCAACTAAGATTCTCTTTGGATTGATTCATAGACTTTTTTCTTTTTGTCATGAAAAATTCACAATCTATACTGAAGTAGAGGAAAATGTATGAGAACCCACAAGAATCCATTACCCAGTTTCAACAATTATCAACATTTAGCAACCATAGTTATCTTAAAGTTCATGCCTGATAAATCTAATATCTGGATCCACTGTGGGTCTATTTCCATTGTCTGTTGGTTCTATGTCTCTTTTTCTTGTCTTCTTGCTATTATTTCTTTGGGTTTCAGAAACTGTATTGAAAAATTATTTGTAGAAATAATTTGATGTGTAGGATAATTTCTTTCTGTAGGGAAGATATATGTTTTCTTCTACTACATGCCTGGCAGCTCTTGAATCTGGAATCATCTTAATCCAATTTCAGGGACGAAGATGATTCGAAGCTGAGCTGAAACTGCTGCAAGAACCAGTCTCCTTTGGGTCACTCTGTTAGGGTGACCTAGGCTCTCTTACCAAGTCCAAGACTACAAAATTTGTGATTTTATCTCCATGAAACTGCTAAAAGTGCTGCGTAGCCCTTTGGCTGCCTCTTCCTGAATTGATAAACTCTGTCAGAGGAAAAACCCAAACATTAGATCTTTACTATCTCATTAACTGTCCAATGCTTTCAAGCAGAATAAATATATGTATATTATGAATATGTGTGTGTGTGTGTGTGTACATTAGTTATCCTCAGAAAGAAGATTGGTCCAGATCTCCTGGTCTTCCATTACTAGAAGCAAAAGCCTATTCTACACATCTTAAACAATCTCTTATCCTACAGTCTTTTTTACTAATCATTTTTAAAGGGAAACTTGAATTGTAATATACAATGATTGCTTATAGATTAATTGATTTCTATATCTACCTGTAAGAATTTATTAATCACTGTTTCTGTAAGCTGTTTGTTTACTCTCGGGTCCTTTTCTCATTCTGATTTTTGTCACAATACAGGCTGTCTGACTCTTTGGCTTCCAAGTAGGTGTACCCAAAGAAGGCCCTGGTAGAAAATTGGAGGGTGAGAGTAGGGCAGAGATGTCAGGGTATTCTTACCTCTATTTTTGCTTCCTTTGGTGTCTCTGGCAGTAGCTGGGTCTCCTTCATGGTCTAGCTCTTACTGAAAGGCTCTGGCTTTTGGGTTGTGGTAACATACCTCCTCCCATTGTTTCCCCCACCTCTAAAAATGATAGAGTATTCCTACAGTTGCTAACCTGTGGGTTGCCTTACTCTTTTTGGCTTCTCAACCCTTCTATCACTGTGTAATCAGTGATACCTCTAAATTTACCTCCAAATTCCCACCTTATAATAATACCCCCTATTTTAAAGACCTAGTGCAGTTACTTTATCTGTCTATAGGGTTTTGTTACAGTACGAAACGTGTAATACGCAGTACTTATCCTCAGGAAAGGTACAGTCTTGACAAGGAACAAAAGACGTCTGTATATGAAGAAATGACAGATGACCATGTGTTAAGTGTCAGCCTTGATGGATTTACACAAGAAGGCCAAAGCAACTCAAGGAAGGGAGAGACCCCTGGAATCCTCAGGACCTTTTGGTGGAGGTAAGTCAGGTTGTGTGGTAGAATAGAATAGAAAACTCTCCAGGTGGAGCTGAAATAAGAAGTTTCTGGAAAACAAAACTCTAGATCAAAATCTGCATGGAAAAGTAGCTTTTGAAATTTTTTTCCATTCAAACTAATGACATATATGAGTAACTTGGTGAGTCTTGTGCATGCTTTGAAAAATCTTTAAACTTTGAAAAACCTTTAAAACCGATGTGACTGCATTTTCTTTTTTTTTTTAAGATTTAATTTTATTTATTTTTGGCTGCGTCGGGTCTTCGTTGCTGTGCATGGGCTTTCTCTAGTTGCGGCGAGCGGGGGCTACTCTTCATTGCGGTGCGCGGGCTTCTCATTGCGGTGGCTTCTCTTGTTGTGGAGCACGGGCTCTAGGTGCACGGGCTTCAGGAGTTGTGGCTCGCAGGCTCTAGAGCTCAGGCTCGGTAGTTGTGGCACACGGGCTTAGTTGCTCCGTGGCATGTGGGATCTTCCTGGACCAGGGATCGAACCTGTGTCCCCTTCATTGGCAGGTGGATTCTTACCCACTGCGTCACCAGGGAAGTCCCTGTGATGGCATTTTCAATCTCACTTTACATATTTGGTCTTACTAGTTCATAAACTTGAGCTTCACTGGAAATGACCCTGTCATTCACTGCAAACAAGTTCTGTCATTTCAGATGCTACCAACAGACAACTGATTGAAAACTGAGCAATGAGTGGTAGTCAAAGAACTCTTGAGCAAATATGTAGTTTTCCAGTGAATAAGGGTTCATGATGGGTGCATGATGAAATGCTCTTTCTAAGCCAGGATGTGACTCTACTTTTGGGTGGACTGAGGCATTTGAAGTAAGTTGGGAGATAGAAGGTGTTGTGTGAAACCAATTATTTTTATGTGGATTGTTACTCTGGAGCTCATTTTTATCGTGTTGCCAGGCTGTGATCAAGCCTAGTGCTGGGGGATGAACATTCCTCTAGTTTGGTGTATATTGTTTCTGGGCAGTCAGTGGAAAGAGCATTGAATTTGGAGTCAGATCTAACTTGGAGACCCCTCTTGGATCTTCCTTGGCTATTTGATCTTGGGGAAAGCATTTAACTTCTTGAGTTTCGCCTTCCTTATCTACAAATTATTAAGAGTATTGCAATCTCGTAGGAGACTGTTGTAATAATTTAGGTGAAAGTGCTCAGTAAACTCTTACAAATGTAGCTATTTCTTGCACAAACATTTGAGCTGCCCCACTATGTCTAAGCTATTGTGCTTGGCCAGGTTAGAAAATTTGCTGGGGGAGAGATCGTAGGCACCTAATGGTACTTCTACATAGGACCTTGTGCTTATAAAACAGGCAAGGGAGAATCACATAATTTTCTTTCTTGCTTTTTTTATTTTTCATTTTTCAATTGCCACTCCTAAAACTGACTTATAGAATATTTGTATTCATTGTACATATTGCTCACAAGATGCGCTTGGCTCTGCTCCAAAAGTGGAAGTTGAAATAAGTAAGTGTTCCCGTTATAACTAAACTCTGTCTCCTTCCCTCTCTTATATCCTGGAGTCCTCATAATATATACACAGTATAAAATGTACATGAAATAACAAGTCATTATTTGCAAAGTACATTTTTTTCCTCTCTGGGGCCTTATTAGCAATTGACAATCTTAAAATTTTATCTCCCAAGCAGGGTCCTCATCAGGTATTCCTTGACCCCATTCTGTTAAGCATCTTCACCAATCATTATTAAGCCACCTACTAAAAATCAGAAAAAAAAAACCCAGCCCAAGGGAGCCTCCCCTGACCCCTACTGCAAGCTAATAGCTTCCCCTATCCAGAACAAATGCTAAAACTGGTCAGAAGTCACATTATTTACTCTCAGAATAATAGTCTTTTGCAGTTTATGCTTATCTTGTCACCCAACCACAGTAATAATATGTTTGACATGAACTGCATACTAATTACTTTTATTATTCCAGAAGTTTCATTAGCAACAGTCCTCTCTTGCCCCCAATACTCCCAAACTCCCGAATGTCTAAAAATACCATCTTAACTATATCTCCGAAGACAAAATAAATTCTAGCATACACATTTTATATTTGCTCCTCCACCTCGCTCCCACCCTTGCCGAATCTTTCAACCATCACACCAAAAATGCTAAAAGTCAGAAAGAATATCATCATGATTTCTCAAAAAGAACGCTTACTCTGAACTTAAGAGGACTTTAAGAATCTTCTCTTAACTCAGACCTGAGAGACAATTGGACACTTTCTCCCTTCCTTAAAACAAACAAACAAATTATGGTCTGTACAGATTTTTAATTTTATTAACCAGTTTTCAGCTATTAGAAGCCTAGAAAATAAATGTAAATACCGAACTTCTGAATGCCAAGATTTAACTTGGAATTTGAAAGTAGATAATGAAGACACTTGAGGCAGTCAAAATAAATGAAATAGCCTCCATGGATCACATTCAAAACTTCTGTTTTAAGCAAAATTTGGGCAAGTGGTTCATAGTAGATTAGAAGTAGTGACTTGGAAATGGAAACGTGGTTGCCCTATGTTGTAGTCAGTTCGAACTGCCATAATAAAATACCATAGACGGGGTGGCTTAAACAAGTCACTTATTTCTCCCAGTTCTGGAAGCTTGGAAGAACAAGATCAAGGTGCAGTCCTATTTTTCCTAGTCCTCTTCCTGGCTTGCAGACCGTCAGCTTCTCACGTGGCCTTTCCTCAGAGCACGTGTGTGAGGAGAGAGAGAGAGCAAACTCCCTGATGTCTTTTCTTTTAAGGGCACTAATCCCATCATGAGGGTCCCATCCTCATGACATCATCTAAACCTACTTACCTCGCAAAGGTCCCATGTTCAAATACCATCACATTGTGGGTTAGGATTTCAACATGTGAATTTTAGGGGGACAAAATTCAGTCCATAGCACTCTGCAAAAGTCAGATATACCAGCAGCAGCCAAAAGAGAAAGTAATCCCTTGATAGGGAGGGATCAAAGAAAAACTACTGTAACATTTTATTTTTAAAAGGGACCATTTAGTTCAGGAACATGTTCCTCTGTGGAGGTGAGTGGTTCCTGAGGGCATCATGATTACTCATGTTCATAATAATGAATCTGATTCATTAAAAAAAGGATGAAATATCTTCAATGCCCTCTGTTTAAGAGGGCACTGAAAAGAATGTAATCTATTTTAGAATTATTGTTGTCAATGTACTTAAAATATTGGTGTGTCTGCGGGTTGCAATCAATCCTGTGAAACATCCATTTATGTGGAATGGTTGGTTTTCCGAAACCTGATAAATCTCATGCATTAATAAACAATAAGTATTTTTTAGGGTCAGTCAGTGGGATACCATTTCCAAAGAACAATTTTCTTTTAAACTGAATTATGCAAGAGCTAACAAAATTTAGTGTTGATATTTCAGCTGTTGAAAACAATCCATCAGGTTCTTCACTACTTAGCACCAAGGTAGAAAAAATTTATCACAGTGCTCTTTTATCCAAGCATGTCTATGCATGACCAATCTCATTGCCCTTTAATTTAAAGGTGGTAATAGAGATCAAGGGTACAATAGAAGAGAAAACTTATGTTTGACCACAATTCTTCCACCTGGGCCAAGGAACAATGATTTCCTGACTTGTCTGCCTTTTGTCTTAGTGCCTTCTCTCCTGTTAATAGCCTTTTTTCTGGACCCTGTTGTGATTGCAATGGTCAGATTTCCCTTTTTGCTGCCTGCCATACTTACCAACCAATCAGCATCCATCTCCGCAATGAGGCTTATCTTGCCAAAAGTTGAGGATACTCGAAGACCATTGGCTGCAATTCCCTATATCAATCCCTACACTAGAGACGGCCTTGCCAATGGGACCGTAATAGTTGACATTGCTTGGCAAAGCCTCCCCATACTCTGGATGATGTTTGGAAAGGTATAGTCGGCTTCTGCCTCTATAATTCTCTTTTTATATATGTTTTCGTATATAAAAACCCCCATTTGGCTGATACATCCCTCTTTAGCTATATTAAAATCTTTGAGGACTGGTCTTATCTTGCTGGCAGTGGTACTGGGCTGTCTTGTTAAGGTGACACTGCAGATCTTGGTTATGAGCCATTATGTCCTGATTTTAGAGTTTATGCCTGGGTATAATCTTATTCTTTTAGATCTGTGTTCTTGAGGAGGATGCCTCAGTGTAGTACCCCCAAATCAACAGGTACTGAATAACACTATGTACCAAGTGCTTTATCTGCTACCCACATCTAATCTATTAGCAAAGCCTAGTGGCTCCACGTAAAAAATATATACTGATTCTACTTCTCCTACTTCCACTGCTGTCAGTCTAGCCCAGGCCTCCACTCTTATTCACCTAGACACTGCCATGGTCTCCTAACCAGTCTCCCTTCTTCCAGTCTTGTCTGTTGGGCTTTTTCAACACAGCAGCCACATACAGATAGACTCATATCACTCTTCTGCTCAAATCATCCAACTGCTTCCTATGAGAGAATAAAATCCAAATGTTCATTGACTGGATACAAGGCCCTACCTGGTATAAGGGCACCTTCTTGACCTCATCTTCTAACATCTCCCCCTTGCTCACCCTCGTCACTTACGCTGGCCCCCAAATGCTTCTTTCGACATGCTGAGCGTGGTCCTGCTTCGAGCCTTCTGCCCTTGCTGTACCCTTGTGGGGGGGGAGGGGGCGTGCAGGGGGTAGGCCTGTTTTTTCCCCTGATGTGTGCATGTCTAGGTCCCTCACTTCATTCAGAGTGCTGTGCACATGTCCTGTCATTGGAGAAGCCCGCCCGGACCACCCTATCTAAAATAAGAGCCTCCCACCCTATGCTGTATTACTCTGTGTCTCTCCTTGCCCTGCTCATTTATTTGCTCATTGATTTTTTGGTTCAACTCCTTCCACTAAAACATAATCCCCACTAGAGTTGGTTCACAGCTATATCCCCAGTACATAGAGCAGTGTCTGGCAACTAGTGTGCCTTCGGTAAATATTTGTTGGCTAATTGACAGAATGATTCCTTATCTAATTGAATCCTCACAGCACTTCGTTTAGGGGTTAGGTGCCTGTAATCTTGTAATCTTAGGTGCCTGTAATTTTGTAAAGAAACTGAAAAAGCAGGCCTACTAACTTGCTTAGAGAATGTAGATACTACAGAGCTGAGTTTTGAATTTTGGTCCTCATGACCTGGTGTTCAGTGTCCAGTGCAGCACACTTTTTTTTTTTTAAGCATTTATTGTTCATTTATTTCTTTTTTTTCCCACATCTTTATTGGAGTATAATTGCTTTACAATGTTGTGTAAGTTTCTACTGTACAACAAAGTGAATCAACTATATGTATACATATATTCCCATATCCCCTCCCTCTTGAGCCTCCCTCCCACCCTCCCTATCCCATCCCTCTAGGTCGTCATGAAGCATTGAGTTGATCTCCCTGTGCAGCACACTTTTAACCCCCATCTAGTGATGTGGAGCTATAGGGCAATGTCAGTGAGTGCTGGGAGGTGGCCTCCCAGGACCTGGCCATTGGTGTTCAGTGGCAGCACAGAATCATTAGGTTATTGCTGATTTTACAGCTGATGATGAAATTTCTCAAGAAGCTAAATTGTGGCCCATCCACATATCTATCAATCAGGACTCCTCAGTCTCAACATGGAGAATGTGGAGTTTAGTTTTCTGTTTTCTTGACATTCTGTTCTGAATTAACAGGTCAGAAACTTAATGATTGGACATTGTGTTGTGGTAGTTATTACTTACTTCCTCACCCTTTCCCAGATAGATAACAATAACAGGACCTAGAGTATATACAGACTGAATCCAGAGCCAGAAGACAGGAGGTTAACCAGATCAGAATCGTTCATTCAGGGATCAGAGTCACATAACCAGCTACAGGTCCAAGATACAGAATGTTAGATGTGACATTTCCAGGATTTTCAGCAATCGGGTCTTCTTTATCGATGGACTACTGCCCCATTGTAGGAATGTCTGGTGTTAGACAAGGAGGACTCTAGAGACTAACCAAGTGCCCACACTTGCCTCTTGATGCCGCCTCGTGGGCGAGGGCAAAGGCAAGGTCAGGAGCACCTGTCGACCACATTGCCCCAGCAATTGGAAGCCAAATGGGCTCCATGGCTGGCTGCTGGTCTGTGTGTCAGTGGGGTTCATCTCTGCATGGACAATGCTGACTGTCTCATAGGTTGATGCCATTTGGTTTTTGTTTATGTGTAGATAAAATTCTAAAGGCTTCTAGCCCCTCTTAACTTGAACAGCTGCCAACACAGGTCTAGCTGAAACTATGGGAAATAAGTGACTCTACATAAATATGTTTTTTAAAAAGTAAGATGCAATGGGCTCAGCATGAGTCAGCATGTGGGAATACTGCTTTGGGGGCAAATGTGACTCTGGAACTTGAAAACAGGAACCTGGCAAGAGGTCCTTTTTCCTACAAACATCATTTTAACCATATATTTTTAGAACACCTATTATACGCTAGGTAGTGTGTTATATGCTGTGACACACAGACACAAGGCCAGACAGTTCTCAGGAAGCTCAGGCTCTAGTGACTTCATTGTGGGTCACTTAGAGACTCTTGTGTTCCTATTTCCTTCAGCTTTCAAGAATTATAAAAGGGGACATAAAAATTGAGATAAATGAAAAAGAAACTGATTCGTCTGAAGGTTTAATGATTTAATGATCAATTAGAGGAAAGATACAGAGAACATACGACACAGTTCATCTCCCTTCACACTTAATGAGGTGTCTGTGCAATGAGAGAGATGATACTAAGATATAATGGATGGAGAGACCCTTCCTTCCTGACCTTAAAGCAGTGAAAATATTTGCATATATATTATGTATATCTTGTGTGTTTGCATATGTGTGTACACATATATACAGGAGTACCTTGCTTTGTTGCACTTTGCAGATACTGCACTTTTACAGATTGAAGGTTTGTGGCAACCCTGTGATGATTAAGTTTGTAAACACCATTTTTCCAACAACATTTGCTCACTTCATGTCTCTGTGTCACATTCTGGTAATTCTTGCAATATTTCAAACTGTTTCATTATTATTATATTTGTTATGATGATCTGTGATCAGTGACCTTAAATGTTACAGTTGTAATTGTTTTGGGGTGCCATGAGCCGTGTTCATCTAAGACAGGGAATTAAACTGATAAATATTGTGAGTGTTCTGACTGTTCCATCGACTGGTATTCTCCCATCTCTCCTCTCTCCTCATGCCTCCCTATTCTCAGAGACACAACAATGTTGAAATTAAGCCAATTAATAACACTACAATGGCCTGTAAGTGTTCAAGTGTAAGAAAGAGTCTCATGTCTCTCACTTTAAGTCAAAAGTTAGAGATGATTAAGCTTAGTGAGAAAAGCACTTGGAAAGTTGAGATAGGCTGAAGTCTAGACCTCTTGTGCCGAAAAGTTAGCCAAGCTGTGAATTCAAAGGAAAAGTTCTTGAAGGAAATTAAAAGTGCTACTCCAGTGAAGACATAAATGATTAAAAAAAAAAAAGTGAAACAGCCTTATTGCTGATATGGAGACAACTTCAGTGATCTGAATAGAAGATCAAACCAGTTTAAGGAAAGAAGCCGTTTCCATAACATAAAAGTGCCAGGTGAAGCAGAAAGTGCTGATGTCTTAGAAGCTGCAGGAAGTCATCCAGAAGATCTAGCTAAGATAATTCATGAAGGTGGCTACACTAAACAATAGATTTTCTAGATGAAACAGCCTTACATTGGAAGAAGATGCCATCTAGGACTTTCATAGCTAGAGAGGAGAAGTCAATGCCTGGCTTCAAAGTTTCAAGGACAGACTGACTCTCTTGTTAGGGGCTAATGCAGCTGGTGACTTGAAGTTGAAGCCAATGCTCATTTATCATTCAAAAAATCCTATGACCCTTAAAAATTATGCTGAATCTACTCTGCCTGTGCCCTATAAATGGAACAACAAAGCCTGGTAGACAGCACCTCTGTTTACAACATGGTTTAAGCCCACTCTTGAGACCTACTGCTCAGAAAAAAAAAGATTCCTTTCAAAATATGACTGCTCATTGACAGTGCACCTGCTCACCCAAGAGCTCTGATGGAGATATACAACAAGATTAGTGTTGTTTCCATGCCTGCTAACACAGCATTTATTCTGCAGCCTAATCATCGAGGAGTCATTTAGACTTTCAAGTCTTCTTATTTAAGAAATATATTTCGTAAGGCTATGGTTGCCATAGATAGTGATTCCTCTGATGGATCTGGGCAAACTCAACTGAAAACCTTCTGGAAAGGATACACCATTCTAGATACCATTAAGAACATTTGTGATTCATGGGAAGAGGTCCAAATATCAACATTAACAGGAGTTTGGGAGAAGTTGATTTGAACCTTCATGGATGACTTGGAGGGGTTCGAGACTTCAGTGGAGGAAGTAGCTGCAGATAGGGTGGAAACAGCAAGAGAACTAGAAGTGGAGCCTGAAGATGGGGCTGAATTGCTGCAATCTCATGGTAAAACTTTAATGGATGAAGAGTTGCTTCTTAAGGATGAACAAAAAAGTGGTTTCTTGAGATGGAATCTACTCCTGGTGAAGATGTTATGAAGATTGTTGTAATGACAACAAAGGATTTATTTATTTATTTATCCTTAACATCTTTATTGGAGTATAATTGCTTTACAATGTTGTGTTAGCTTCTCCTGTATAACAAAGTGAATCAGCTATACGTATACATATATCCCCATATCCCCTCCCTCTTGTGTCTCCCTCCCACCCTCCCTATCTCACCCCTCTAGGTGGTCACAAAGCACGGAGCTGATCTCCCTGTGCTATGCGGCTGCTTCCCACTAGCTATCTATTTTACATTTGGTAGTGTGTATATGTCCATGCCACTCTCTCACTTCTTCCCAGCTTACAACAAAGGATTTAGAATAGTACATAAACTTAGTTGATAAAGCAGTGGCAAGTTTTGAGAGGATTGACTCCAGTTTTGAAAGAAGTTCTACTGTGGGTAAAATGCTGTCAAACAGCCTTGCATGCTGCAGAGAGACCTTTCATGAAAGAACGAGTCAGTCCATGCGGCAAACTTCATTGTTGTCTTATTTTAAGAAATTGCCACAGCCGTCCCAACCTTCAGCAACCATCACCCTGACCAGTCAGCAGCCATCAACATCGAGGCAAGACCCTCCACCAGCAAAAAGATTAGGACTCGCTGAAGGCTCATATGATGGTTAGCATTTTTTAGCAAGAAAATATTTTTTAATTAAGATAAGTACATTACAGTTTTTAGACATAATGCTGTTATTGCACACTGAATATACTATAGTGTAAACATAACTTTTATAAGCACTGGAAAACCAAAAAATTAGTGTGACCCACTTTGTTGGGATATTCGCTTTATTGTTGTGGTCTGGTACCAAACCCACAATATCTCTGAGGTAAGCCTGTATTTGTGTCCCCCCCAAATTCATATGTTGAAGTCCTAACCCCCAGTACCTCAGAATGTAACTATATTTGGAGATAGGGTCTTTAAAGAGGTAGTTAAGTTAAATTTGGTCATTGGGTTGGGCCCTAAACCAACATGACTGGTATTCTTATAAGAAGAGAAGATTAGGAAGCAGGCAGGCACAGAGGAAAAACCATGTGAAGACACAGGGAGAAGACAGCCATTTCTCTTGTAAGCCTGAGAGGCCTCAGAAGAAATCAACCCTGCCAACACCTTGATCTCAGACTTTTAGCCTCCAGGACTGTGAGGAAATACATCTCTCTTGATTAAGTTACCTGGTCTGTAGTGCTTTGTGATGGCACCCCTAGCAAAATGACACAATACACAAAGTAAAAGGACTCTAGCCCTAGAGATTTTAAGTACTCAACAACTGCACATATGTATCAGGGCTAGCTTAGAAAGAAATATTCTCAGGTGCGGGATCGCGCTGGGCTGCTAAGCACAGTGGTGGGATGAGAAATAATCCTGGATATTCTAGCTCTGTGGATGTGAAGTGCTTTATGTCTCTACTAGCTCATTCACTCAGTGAGTATTTTTTAAGTTCCTGCTGTGTACCAGGAAGTGAACTAGGTACAGGAAATACAAGATGGTTTGGCACAAGGATTTGTCCTCAAGGAGCAGTTATGGCTGGCTATTGCTACAGTGTGGGAAGTCTTATGATGAATATTTGAACAGGGCACCTAACCTCACAGGGTGGTGGTTCCAGCTCTGTGTCCCCACAGTCACTGGACTACACTTGGTCTCTTTCTTACTTATTTCTCCTATTTTAAAGTCCTCTCTTTTATTGACCTTCTCCAGTTCTTTTCTTTCTTTTTCTAAATGACTAAGTGTTAGATATCAACCCAGGATTTGTAGTAGTTCAGTTAGGCTCCCAGGAAGTCATTCAGAGAACATGATGCAGTAAATCAGACTTTGTGTTAACTCTGACTTGGAGTGTTATCATCTGTCTGACTCAATTCCAGAAGAGAGAACCACCTCCTGTGACCTCTTCCCCTGTATTTCAGGCCATAAATAGGTGCTGGGGCCCTGCCGAGTTGGGTCACTGTGGCTCAAAAGGGACTGTCAGTTCCTCACAAACACTACACAGCTGCAAAATGACTATGCCACCCAAGGTGACTCATAAAATCTGCCCCTATAAAAAGGGAATATTAGAAATGTCACCTCCTGGCTATCACTATAATGCAATTATGAGTCTAGTTCTCAGCTGACTACCCAGAAGAGTCCTCAGAAAAACCAAGAGAGAAATCTGGGAAACCTAACACTTTGATTTGCCCAAGGCAAGTATTAGGAAGCAGTCAGAGTAGAACTTTTAGAGACTATTTTTAATCTAGGATTGTGATAAAATATAAATGATGTTTGATATCTGCTTGTATTTAGTCAGGGTTCTCCAAAGAAACAGAAGGGGAGAGAGAGAGACAAAGATAAGAGGAGAGAGGAGAGAGAGAGAAAAGAGAGGAGAGAGAGAAAAGAGATTGATTGATTCTAAGGCATTGGCTCATGTGATTATGGGGCTCGCAAATCCAAAATCAGCAGGGCAGACCAGCAGGCTGGAAACTCAGACAGGGTTTCTATGTTGCAGTCTTGAAGCAGAATTTCTCTTTTATAGGAAACTTCAGTCTTTGCTCTTAAGGCCCTCCACTGATTGAATGAGACCCACTCACCTGACGGAGAGTAATCTGCTTTACTTAAAGACTGCTTATTGTAGATGTTAATCACATCTGCAAAATACCTTCTCAGCAACACCTAGGCCAGTGTTTGACCAAACAACTGGGCATCATAGCCTAGCCAAGTTGACACATAAAATTAACTATCTTACTACTTTTAACTAAAAGAAGTAATCTGAATTTTTTAGCATGTTATTGAATAAGAATCTTAATGAAGGTAACTAGTCGTCACAGAAATTTACTAAACCTCGTCTGCCTCTCTTTGAATGCTTTCAGTCCTGGGGTTTTGAGCCACTGCTTCATAAGGCAGGCAAGTCCATCTTTGGATAACTCTTATGGTTGACAAGCCCTTGCTTGAATTTATTTAGTTCCCATCCTGCTCCATGTAACTGTCGTGCCTTAAGTGCAGTTCTACCCTCTGAAACAACACTGAAGCAAGACAAAGACCAATTCGTCTTAAATCATATCCAGAGTGTGTTTTATGGGATATTCATTTTGTATGATGCTCAGCGTGGAGATGGGGGACAGGGGAAGTTCTTTGGTCAAGTAAGTTTGGGAAACATTGCTTATAGCTCTTCCTTTGGAAGATTTATCATGACTCATATGAAAGGCTTTGCAATTCTGCAGCAAAGAAACCAGCTGAACTAAAATTTAACTTAGCATTTCCCAGAAACCTGACCTTGGAAAACCCCCTTTCTTCTTTTTAGTACCATCCTACAGAATATAAATGGAAAAGTTCTGCAAGATTCTCTGGCACCATCAATGCGCAGCCTTTAGTTTAGATGCTCTGTCCCCCTGATTGCAGGTGCAATGCAGCTGCGTTGTGGAACACACCACTCCAGTCCTCAGTGCTTAATGTAATAGCCATTTATTATTTCCCCCATGTCTACAGTTCACTGGGTGATTCTGATGATCTGGGCTGGTCGTGATTGATCTTGGCTGAGCTTACTTATGCATCTGCAGTGATGAGTAGGCTGGGGGATGGCAGGTCTAGCCTAGCCTTGGCTGGGATGACTCAGCTTTATTCCATGTGCTTCTCATATCCTTCCAGCAGGCTAGCCTAGGATATTTTCATTGTGGTGACAGGAGTTGAAGAGAAGAAAGAAACATGCAAGCAAACACTTTTCCATGCGTTAAGTTGCTAAAACACTTGCTTGCATCAAGTTTGCTAAGATTCTGTTGGTCAGAACAAGTCACTTGGGCAAGCTCAGAGTGACAGCGTATTGCAAAG
The DNA here is from genome assembly GCF_028564815.1 of Eubalaena glacialis. Lineage (NCBI taxonomy): Eukaryota > Metazoa > Chordata > Mammalia > Artiodactyla > Balaenidae > Eubalaena > Eubalaena glacialis. The sequence goes on along the minus strand of NC_083724.1, from coordinate 54,388,957 downwards.
TTACAGGGCAAAGGGCAAGGATATGGGTGGCCATTAATTGAGGCTGTTGGTTCTATTTATTTAATGCAGCTGTTGAATGCAAATCTGAGAAATGGTGCCAAGATAGCTGCAGCAGAATTGCCAGGGGGAGGATAGTAAACTTGAGGTCCTCAGATCCCCACCCCTCAGAGATGCTCAGGGTGGGGTTGGGTACCCATAGTTTTAAAATCTCTTTGGGTAATACTGATGATGAGCCAGGTTTGGAAACCCTTGGTCTAGACCCTTCTTCTGTTGAACAATATTAATTAAGGTCTTACAGTGATAAATGCCACAAGGGATACAGAAAGAGATGTAAGATGAAGATGTTGTAGTTTCTCATTGAGCTTCAGGCACATAACACTGATGTGATAAGTTACATAGCAACAGGTCAGCTTTCAATCCCATTGCTGCCACGATTCTTCCCTGGCCTAAAATCTGACCTGGCTCTTGGGATCCCTGCAACTAGATCATTTTCTCAAACTGTAACTGACACATGTCACTCTGTGTGTGCCGTGCCCTCAGTCAGAGGGCCTGTGAGGGAGGGAGACTGAGCCAAGGGTAGTGCAAATTTAGCCAGACTTAAAAGGGTCTGGGAATAGGTGATTCCTACCGAAAAGACCAAAGATGCCAGGGGGTCAACGGGGTTACTGATTGTAGAGGGTTGACTATGAAAACGTATCTGCAGACTGAATAAAATAATATCTCCCAAATGTATATACAACTTTTTTCCCAAAGACTTTTATATACTGTTATGATTAGTAACAGGCACTACTGAACTCATCATATCAAATTGTGTGTATATATGTATTTATATATAACCTCAGTCAACAGATAGTGAATATTCAACCAATTAATACCTTGCGGAAGTTAATATGATTTTTTTTACATTATAAAGTTGGGAACTATATTAGTCTGCTTGGGCCGCCATAATGAAAAACCACAGACCGGGTGGCTTAAACAATGAACACTTCTTTTCTCACAGTTCTGGAGGCTGGAAATCCATGATCAAGGTGCCAGCAGGATTGGTTTCTGATGAGAGCCCTCTTCCTGACTTGTAGACAGCTGCCTTCTCACTGTGTGTGGCCTTTTCTTTGTCACGTGCAGAGAGGGCGAAATCTGGTGACTCTTCTTCTTATAAGGACACCAGGCCTATCAGATTAGTGCCCCACCTTTATGACCTCATTTAACTTTACTACCTCCTTAAAGGCTCTGTCTCCAAATATAGTCACATTGGAGCATATGAATTTGGGGGGGACACAATTCAGTTCAGTGGTTCACAGGAACCACTGAGTTAGACTGCTGCTGAATGGAACGAAATGCCCTCATGCCTTACTGTTCCCATTTGGGATCTCCTCCCAGACGTATTCGGGGCTCAGAAGCTTCCCTAGCTCAGTCCTTTAGAGTGATGACTCTCAAACATTTTTGGACTGTAGCCATTATAGGTAACTCAAAAGATCCTTTGGCCTCCCTACTTCATGTACTCCAACTAGAATATATAAAGCAGTTGGGTTCAAAATATGTGGATCATATGTTTACTTTAAAATCGAATGATAAGCTTATGTATAGATTTTTATGTCATAGATCATTACAACCTAGACCATGGACTTAATCAAATAATCTTATTATGCTCATCTTCATCATATGTTGCAATTAAAAAAAAAGCAAACAAAATTTTCTCACATCTCCAATGAATGTACAAGCATATATCTTACATCTTTATCAATAAGGGCATGAATGATTAATATTTGAATTGCAATGTCTCTGAGTGTGTCAGTATAGCTGTTAGAATATTTTAGTCTCCTAATCTCATATGTGCTTCAATGGAAGCTCAGAAGGCATATGTTAATGGTATAGTGGTTAACAGTGAGGGCTCTAAAGCAAGGGTCAACAAACTATGGCCCGTAGGCCAAATCCTGCATGCTACCTGTTATTATAAATAAAGTTTTATTGCAACACAGCCATGCCCATTTGTTTACCTAGTGTCTGTGGCTGCCTTGGGGCTACAATAGCACAGCTGAGTAGAGACCATGTGGCCTACAAACCCTAAGATACTTACCAATTGACCCTTTACAGAAAAAGTTTGCTGACCCCCAATCTAGAGTAGAGATCCTTGAGTTCAGATTCTGGCTCTGTGATGTCAGGCAAGTTATCTACCCTCTCTGTGCCTTAGTTTCATCATTTGTAAAATGAGTACAATACTATTACCTGCCTCAAAGGGGTCTTAAGAGCAATAAATGAGTATGTAAAGTCTCAGCATAGGGCCTGGACTAAAAAAAACACTCAAACAGTAGTTGTTATTATTAATCAAACAACCCACAACAAAGTAAATTTATAATGAAGATGCTACACTAAGAACATTTATAATTAAAAAGGAAAATTAACAGTAATTAAAAACCTGACCAGCTCAAATCTACAGTGGTGAGGGTCCTCCCTAAATATCCTTTCTAAAAATTTACAGAAATTCTGTTTCTTTGTGGGGTATGCCTGGTGGGAGGTTTTTTTTTTTTTTTTTTTTTTTTAACAATGGTAAGTGTTGCCTGGCACTAAGTCATCTTAAGAGAATGTAGAATAAATCCATAGTAAATTCTGGCAATATACTAAGTTTAGTTTATTAATAACACACTTAGCAACCCTTAGTAATTCACTTAGTAATTTACCAGTAAATAGCCTCTAGCTATTTATAATAAGTTGGTGGAATTATCCTTTGTCTCACCCTAACCCATACCCTTTCTGTGTGATGGGCAGCCGTCTAGTTCATAGAGTCAATGAAACCAAGTCATGGATTCAATCCCTAGTTTCATTGTCATTCTTGATTCTCTCCTGTGGCCACAGGCTGAACCTTTCACCAGGGGCAGATTGGTCCCTGGGGAAGATTGAATAGTAGCATGTATGGTTGGGTAAGCATAAATATCTTAGTCTCACTGGAAAATACATCCCAGTGATGAGTGGTAGGTCAGTAGCATCATGTTTTGTTAAAGGAAATACATAACCCAAGATAAGGAAGTGGAGGTTACTTTCTAGTCTACCTTGCTACTCTGGTCACACCTAGTTATGTGTGGTCATTGGCAGTTTGTACCACAAGGAGTGAGTTTTGCAGTTGTATAGGTCATATACTGGGAATAGCAGTCATGAAGAATAAACTGGACGTTTAATTAGGAGTAGAAAGGGCAAATAGAAAGCTCCTTGTCTAATCTGTTGGTTGTTTGGATCCTTATCACTGTCAGAAGTTTCTTCACAAAATTTTGAAATGAAATACAAATAATCATTAACCTGTGAGCATGATTGGAAGAGAGCCATCGAGAATGGTTACTCAGTGTCATGGCAAGGTTCATTCACCACAGTAGGCTCTAATTTTCTTTTTTAGATATACAATAGATTTAAAAAAAAACTTCCTATGGATGGTTCTTGCATAAGATTCTCCGCACTAAATATCTGGTCTTTTCTTTCTTCTGACTTTCTGTTGGCAGCCTCTCTGAACTGTGAGAATCTGGGCAGTGTTCCCTCTCTTAGTGTGTCCTCTCCTGTATCTATTTCTTCAAGTTCTGTGCTACCTGGAGCTCTCCACCCTCCCCCATCGATTTTTATCATTTCATTCCATTCTTGAAGACTCCTTATATCCCAGCCTAACTTTGATCAAGTGGAAGTGAGCTGTCTGTACCCTACTTTGTTTGTTCCTGGGTCAGAAATGACTAGATAATGTATTATTGAAAAGAAAGAAGGACATAAAGGAAAGTATATGTGAATTTACAGTTCTTGTTCACCTTATTTGGTTTTTAAAACAACATGCATTTCCTGATTATAGAAGAAATACTTGTCCACTGTAGGAAGTTTGGCAAAATAACACTAATAAAGCAAAATATAATCACCCATAATCTTACCACACAGGATAGCCACTGTTAATACTTTGCTGTATTTCTTTACTGTCTCCTTCATCTATATGCTAATTATACAGATACCTGCATATAATTTCTCTGCTAAAAAGTTACATTATAATAATAGCTTATATTTATACTGTGTACTAGCTCTATGCCAAGCATTTTATGTACATTATTACATTTAATCTTCATTATAACCCTATGAAGTATGACCTATTGTTCTCACGTTAAATGAGGAAATAAGGCTCAGAGAATGAAATTATTTGACCAAAGTAAGTAAGGATGAAAACTCAAGCAGAGAGGAGCCCACAGTATTAATGATACAGTATTCTGGTCACCCTTCTACTTCATAAATATTAGATTTCATTATTTTAATTAAATTTATTAGTGTTTAGAGGATTAATTTTTTAAAGAGTTATTATCTTTGAGAAAAATATTTAATGTGTACTAATGATGGTTAAAAATACATAAATTTCTTAACACAGTACCTTTTTTGTCCTCCATAAAATGGGTCAGGGAATTATTACCCATACCAGATGCCATAAACTGAACTTGTCATTTTCTTCATTTCTCATTTCTTCTTTAACTGTCCTAAGTGAACTGATGAATTTGTCAGGAGGAGAAATCATCTCATTAACCCACAAAGGATTCACATTCACCTACTCCCTTCACTCACTTCTTCTGTTGCCCTGGAAGAGTGACCATTACATACTCATGAATATCAAATCCATTGCTCCCTTCTCATTCCAGTCTCCTAATATTTCCCCAATGGTATTAATTATGAAATGGCCAGGAAACCTAAGTTCTCAGCCAATTTGGCAACATCTGACAAAATTATGATTTCCCTTATAATAGAGAGTGGATTAAATGTATGTAAGTATTTTATTGTTCCAAATGTTATGTTTTATCAGTATATAATGTGTATTTCCTTCTGTCAGTGATTTATGTCTTCTAAAATAATACTCTTCCAGACTATAATTAGAAGTTCTACCTTATCTCCATCTAAAAATATTTGTGTTGGAAAATGTTATCTGAAATCATTATACACATTTATGACCTGCTTTTCCATATAATGGTTTAGTGACTTACACATTTTAGAGGGCTGCATAATTCTTGATTCTTTAGATATATTTATATTGTTTGTGAGTATGTAAACTATATCCATTTTATAAATGAGCTTCAGGGGGCGCTGCTGCAGGATTTCTTCAAACTATTGCCATTTGATTCCTGGATTTCCTGTGAGATGTCACTACTACTGCTTATTACTAAGAAAGTAGAATAAATAAGCATCCTAAAAGGATATTCTTACAGTACATGATTTCAAATGCTGAATATCAAGGTTAATTTAGAATAATAAGATTTCATTATATAACAGATATAAGATATAAGGTAAGATTATTCATTTTAGCCCTTTTATTTTATGGATAAAGAAACTATGTGTATGGCTTGCCCAAGGTCAACAGCTAGACGTGAAGTCTCCTGTGTTGGAACAACCAAATCTTCTATAATATCTGAAAGTAGAAAGTATTTACTTTCTCCACTATTCCCTAAAGGTTTTTGAATGTAGAAAGACTCTCTGGAAAATTGAGCACTTTCCTGTATCCACAGTCTCTGAAATGAAGTTGCCCCCAACTCTCCAACTTCTGCACCCAGGGGTATGCAAGACCATCCAATGGTCAACTTTCGAATTACTTTTAGACTTACAGAAAAATTGCAAGAATAGTACTGAGAATTTCTATATGTCCCTGTCTCAGCATACCCCAATGTTAGCATCTTACATACTGTAGTATAATGATCATAACCAGGAAATAAACATTGGCATAGTACCATGAACTAAAGACTGCATTTGAACTTCACTTTGAAGTGTCCAACTAATATCTTTTTGCTGTTGTGGTTGTTCCCAAGATCTGATTTAAGATTCCACACTGCATTTAGTTATTTCTGTCTGGTCTCCTGTACTCTACAACAGTTCCTCAGTCTTTCCTTGTCTTTTGTGACCTGGACACCCCCCAAAGAGTATTGATCATATTGCTGCATGCCGCTCGATTCAGGCCTGTCTGGAGTCTTCTCATGATTGGACTGAAGTCCCCATCAAAAACACCACAGAAATGGTTCCTCATCCTTCTCAGTACATCAAATCACAGCATTCATGATGTTGATATGTATTACTGTTGGTGCTGTTGATCTTGATTGCTTGGCCAAGAGAGTCACTACTAGACTTTTTCACTCTAAAGTTACTTTCCCAAAATGGCTAAGGATGGAACATTTTGAGCAATAAAATAGATAATGATAGTGCCAGATTGTAACCTATAAGATAATATAAATATCCACGAGTTCATAGTGATATAAATAAGTGTTAAAATAGATACAGTCAAATCTCGTTATTTGCGGTAGTTATGTTCTATAAAGTCCCTGTGAATATTGAACTGTTGCTCCTGGGGGAAATACAGGGTTAGGTTCCTGTAATTCTCTGGTCAAAACCTTTTCATCAATTGATCAATATATAACCTGGTTTTATTTGTGTTTCTGCTTAAAGACATCTTATTTAATGTATTTTGTTGATTCATTAACATTGAGCTCATAGACAACAGCACTATAACTCATGCCTGAATGAAGTGTATCTAACATACCTATGTTCTCTGTAAGACACACCTCAGCCTTCTTGAATTTAGGAATAGCACTTCAGCACTGTGCTTGGGGGATATTTTAAACAGTGAAGTTATCAACAAAAAGCACCAAAATGTGAAAAATGTGGCACTAAATATAACGAGAAAAGGACTCTTGTTCACAGTATGAGGGCTGAAACAAGGAGGCAGAACAATGCCTTCTTCAGCCTCAGCTGAGAATGTGTGCTTTGGATGACTTAAATTTTTCACTGTTCTGCACATGTCCATGGATGACCAAGAAAGTGCCATAAGTATTGATTTAAGCATTACAAATACATTTTAACAAGTAGGCAAATTCTCAAATATCAATACATAATCTGTGAATAATGAGAATGGACTGTATATGGAGGAGAAGTGACAGCTCTTCTTTGCAGTAGAATTCCAATTAATAAATGTAAAAAGAATGAAGGATCTAGAAAATTACCACTAGGTAACCCCCACAGGAATCATTGTTATAGATGGATCCACTGATGGATGCTGGAACCTTGGGCAAAGGTTTGAGGAACAGAAGGATTTGCACAGTCTCAAAGTATCTCCCCCAAGACATTTGTTGACTATAGGGGAAAATATAGCGAATTTATATTTATTTTAGACCCTGAATTGCCAAAGCAATCTTGAGGAAAAGGAACAAAGGTGGAGGTATCACATTCCCTGACTATGCTACTTCAGACTATACTGCAAAACTACAGTAATCAAAGCAGCATAGTACTGGCACAAAAACAGACACATAGGTCAATGGAACAGAATAGAGAGCCCAGAAATAAACCCATAAACTTATGGTCAATTAATCTATGACAAAGGAGGCAAGAATTTACAAGGGACAAAAGACAGTCTTTTTAATAAGTGGTACTGGGAAAACAGAATAGCTACATGTGAAAGAATGAAATAAGAACATTCTCTAACACCATACACAAAAATAAAGTCAAAGTGTATTAAAGACCTAAATATAAGACCTGAAATCATAAAACTCCTAGAAGAAAACATAGGCAGAACACTGACAAAATTGTAGCAATATTTTTTTGGGTCTGTTTCCTAAGGCAAAAGCAACAAAAGCAAAAATAAACAAATGGGACCTAATTAAACTTAAAAAGCTTCTGCACAGCAAAGGAAACCATCAACAAAACAAAAAGACAACCTACTGAATGGGAGAAAATATTTGCAAATAATATGCCTGATAAGGGGTTAATATCCAAAATATATAAACAGTTCATACAACTCAATATTAAAAAAATGAAAAAACCCGATTAAAAAATGGGTAGAAGACCGGAATAGACATTTTTTCAAAGAGGACATACAGATGGCCAACAGACCATGAAAGGATGAACATGAAAAGATGCTCAACAACAATAATTATCAGAGAGATGTAAATCAAAACCACAATGCGATATCACCTCACCTGTCAGAACGGCTATATATTGTCAAAAAGTCTACAAATAACAAATGTTGGTGTGGATGTGGAGAAAGGGAGCTCTAGTACACTGTTGGTGGGAATGTAAATTGGTGCAGCTACTGTGGAAAACAGTATGGAGGTTCCTCAAAAAACTAAAAATAGAGCTACCATATGATCCAGCAACTCCATTCCTGGGCATATGTCCTAAGAAAATGAAAAAAATTACTTTGAAAAGATACATGCACCCCAATGTTCATTGCAGCATTATTTGCAATAGCCAAGATATGGAAGCAACTTCAGTGTCCATCAACAGGTGAATGGGTAAAGAAGATATGAAATATTACTCAGTCATAAAAGAGAATGAAATTCTGCCATTTGAAACAATGTGGATGGACCTAGAGGGTATTGTGCTTAATGAAATAAGTCAAACAGAGAAAGATAAATACTGTATATTTTCACTTATATATGGAATCTAAAAAACAGAATTAATGAATATAACAAAACAAAAACTGACTCACAGATACAGAGAACAAACTAGTGGTTACCAGTGGGGAGAAGGAAGGGAGGATGGGCAAGATAGGAGAATGGGATAAAGAGATACAAACTGCTATGTATAAAATAAATAAGCAACAAGGATATATTGTACAGCATGGGGAAATATAGCCATTATTTTGTAATAACTTTAAATGGAGTATAATCTATAAAAATATTGCATCACCATGTTGTACACTTGAAACTAATATAATATTATAAATTAGCTATACTTCAGTAAAAATGGTTTTTAATATTTATTTTAAAGTTAACATTGCATCGTTATGTTTCTAATATTTATATAGCATTAGCAGATGTTAACTACCAATACATATAAATAGGTGGCAAGTGTTCAAATTCTTGATGATGGAGGGGGGGGTCTCCAAATTTTTTTTTACTGTATTTTCATATCTGGATAATTAGCTAGTGTTCAGTCAAAGCTGTCAGTTTATATATAATTGGAGGAAAGTCAAAGAAGCTGCCACTTCAAGGGGGGGACTTGGGACACTTATGGAGCACTTCCTGTGGGAAATCATCCTAGGTAGTGGTAAGCACTGTTTTTCTGTGTTGTCACTATGCCCTGTTTGAATAGACTAGAAATATCTATTTCACACTGTAGAACTGATTGTGTACACAGTTGTCTCCTGAACAGGGTATTTCCTGCAGACAGTGGCTGCCTCCTTCATCTTCCTGCCCCTAGTGACAAGCACAGTGACTCACACACAGTAGGTGCTCAATAAGCCTTAATCAGAAATGGGATGGCATGGGATGGGACAGGGTAGGATCCAAGTTAAATACTCTGGGTCTGCTGGGCAAACATTGTCTGTATTTTCTCACAGACAAGTTTTTGTTCTTGCCATATTTCTGGATGTTAATGTTTATCTCCTGCCCATGGGGAAAACAAGCATGCTCTTTGTAGTATTTAAAGGTACATGAAAATGAAGACAGGCTTTTTAAAGCACATTTAGTTCAAGGGAGTTTTCTTATTCCACAAAGCTTATTTCAGGTGTGACCTTAGGTGTTTTATTCACATACCTATCTTTATCCTAAAAATAGTGGTACTGTTGTCTCTAGAGGCAAAACAGAGGCAAGTGTTAGTTAGGGATTTTATGAAGCAGCTTATCTGAAAAAGACTCCAATGTCATGGTTGGTTTTGAGCATTGGGATGGTTGGTTTCAGGTTTAGTCAAATGTATTAGTCAGGGTAGCTAATGTAACAAAGAGCCCTCAAATCCCAGTGACCTAATATAAGACATTTTTTCTTCCTCATGAACTGTGCAAGCATTGTTCCTGGTTGGGTAGTTTTCCTCCAGGCAGTGTTTCAGGGATTCAGGCTGCTTGCAGCTAGTGGCTCTACCTATTTCCAGGTCCTCAAAATCCTCTCTCCTCAGCTGGTGGGTTTTATGGGCCAGGTCTAGAAATGGTTTCCTGCCTTCTTCCCACATTCCCTTGGATGTAAATCAATTGTATTTCTGCCTCTAAATGCAAGGTATGCTGGTAAATGTCTAACTTTGTGTGTCCTGAAAAAAAAAAAGAGAGAAATTATTTGGTGAACAACTAGCCAGTCTATCTCACCAACGCAGCCTGGAGTCTCTCCTCTGAATTCTTATGCCATTTGCTTTCCTTATTCTTCTTAAGATTCTTTCTTCATTGTATTCATTCATTAATAATTAAGCCCATTAATACCATAAAGGGTTTGTACAACATGCCAGTTGATGGGGGTTGTAAAGGAAAATCAGGGGCAGAGCCCACCCTGGAAATCAATCTAGTTCAACCTTATTTAGATGTTAGAGTATTTGGAAGTCATGAAAAAGTCATATTTAATTTTATCATCAAAGTAGGAAATAATATAATTGCATGACTACCCAGTCCACAAAATAAGTACTTTAAGCTACTCAAGTGTCCAAATTTTGCCCCAGACATTTATTTGCTACTCATTCATATTTTCATACTTGTTCATGTTTTGCCTTTTTGTAGTTTTTTCAGGAACAAGAAGAGGCAGATATCTTAAGACTTAAGGAAAATGTAAAAGTAAAAAACTTTAAATTCTCTTTTTAAATTTAATTATACTTGAAAATTTGGAAAAGGTAATTATTCAGTCTTATTAGAGAATTACAGTTTTGAGAACCACTGGTCTAATCTCCAGTTATCGGTGGACATGGTATTCCTCTTCTGCTAGCCTGTAAGCAGTTTGAATTTAGGGACCTTGTGTAACAACACTGTTGGTGGGAATGTAAACTGGCAAAGCCACTGTGGAAAACAGTACGGAGGTTGCTCAAAAAACTAAAATTAGAACTGCCATATGACCCAGCAATTCCACTCCTGGGTGTATATCTGGAAAAAAAAAAAGAAAACACTAATTCAAAAAGATACATGCATCCCAATGTTTATAGCAGCACTATTTACGGTAACCAAGATATGGAAACAACCCAAGTGTCCATCAACAGATGAATGGATAAAGAAGATGTGGTATATGTGTGTGTGTGTGTGTGTGTGTATAAACACATATATACACACACATAAATGTATAAATGGAATATCACTCAGCCATAAAAAAGAATGAAATAATGCCATTTACAGCAACCTCTGGGTTTAAATTCAAAATCAACATTATAATCATAATCATGATGTAGATTATTTTGCATGGACTAAATAGTTATATTTGGGTCAATAGTTTAAGCACTTCTTTGTGATATAGTGCAACACCAGTATCTGCATATCCTAGCTTCACAGTTTACTGACTGCAGTCCTTCCAACTGGTATCCTTGTTTGTAAAATGGGCACGATGGATGCTACTATCTACCCCATAGGGTTGATGGGAGGATTAAATGAGTCAATACATATAAAATGCCTGGTATGTTGGTAAATGCTCCATAACTCTTAGCTCTCATGACATTATATACAAATTTAAAAATAGTAGATGGTAGTCTCTCTTTATAAGCAGGCTTTAAATCAGTGATTCTCAACCAGGAGTGATTTCCCCACCCTGTTCCCCAGGGGACATTTGGCAGTATCTAGAGATGTTTTGTTTGTCCTCACTGGTGGAGGTGGTGGTGGAGGGGATGCTACTGAATAGAGGCCAGGGATGCTGTTCAACATCCTACATTGCAGAGGAAAGCCCCCTGCAATAAAGGATTATCCTGCCCCAAAACATCAGTAGTGCTGAGGTTGAGGAGCCCTGCTTTAAAGAAATGTACATGCTGTACTGTCATAGATGGAGGGGGGAATTGACCATCACACTTTTACAATTAGGAAGTAAGCTCTCTGATCATCCATTTACATGTCTGGAAAAGAGGTTAATAGTACCCAATTCACCTGGTTTTTGTAGAGATTAAACGGAAGACTTTAATGCTTTTATAAACTGATGTACTATGCAAGTATAGGTTAGTTCTAAATTGTTTTCCTCAACCTTTAAAATTTTTTTCATTATTTCCCTACTACAGTGCCTCTGTAGACACTTTTTTCCCCTAATTGCTTTCTCCCACCATGAAATTTTAATACGACAAGTGTGCTGTATGTCTATTGATCTAGTTAGATAGGTTCAAGGTTTGGAGGGCCACAAACCACTGTGATATCTAAGATGAGTTTTTGCCCCACATGAACCAATTTTCATCCCCTTGGGGCAATATCACCATCACTGAGAAGGCATGTTCTAAATAAAAGAGGAATGAATTCTAAAAGTAAAAGATATTTTTTATGATGTTTTAATTACTTATTAAACTAAAAGTAGTTTAATATCACTTGTTCTGCATTTGGGATCGTATGAGATAGCAATAGAAAACTCAAAAACAATTCTGCCTATAAGCTGTATAAGGATCAAATGTCTATAGCACTTTAAATGGACAGCAATGTTCAAGCAAATGAATGGAGATTTAGTGAAGTCTGAAAAGGCAAAAATAAAATCTGATAGAGGGCAAAAATATGAGAAATTGAAGAGAAGATGAAAGCTTTCTAGAGAGGCAGCTAATTTGAATTTAAGCTTCTCATGAAAAGGAAACATAAAAGAAAGGTTTGAGAGGCAATAGGATGGAAGGGAAATTGGGCTGGATAAGGAAGCTGAAGGAAATAATACTAACATTTCTTTTTGTAGGTGAAAGTTGCTAATTAACTAGGTAGCTTTTTTCCCCCCGCTTTGTTTGAAAAGGAAAGATTAAGCACAACTAAATCTGCAAAGAGAGGGGCATATCACACGTCGGGGAAAATTGGAAGCTTAGGGCCTATAGGTTAGCTCTCTGGTCATCAGGCCATGGGTCCGGAAGGAATCTTTATGTGGCGTGGCCCATTTTTGTCTATTCCCTTAATTCCTCACTCCCCAGCAGAAGGGTCCTGTCTGAAGTTTCAGCCTACGTCGTACCACAGCATCTCTACAGACCCTCTTTTCTCCTCAGGTCAGCCTCCCAACCTCCCAGTAGTTCTTGTGGGTTCCCACTTCCTTACTTCTGCTTGTAGCTGATACTTCTATTTGGGTTGCCTTCTCAGTGCTTCATTTTCTACTTTCTTACTCTTCCTTTTAGTTCTTACATCTGCATGCTGACATTGTTAGGGAGGTAAGAGCCTCACTTTACAGGTAAAACTGTATAGGGTGTATGGCCCTCTGGGGTCACACAGCTAGTATAATGAGACTCCAGGTCTTCTGGCTCAGAATCTTATGTGCTCTCTACTCTTGTGTCTGGGCCTATCTAGCAACTTGACTGACATGTTGTAGATCTTCAATTAGCATTTTTTTTTTCTACTGGTGAACATATAGACATATACCTTTTTCCCTTGAAGATGTATGAATGATGGTAAATAGAAATACCAGTTATCTGCATTATAAATTTTATATTTTATTCTGCTCATTTGTTAGCATCTGACAGCAACTGGAAATAAAACTTCAACTGTTTGTTTTCTGTCTGCAAATGTTTTGTTCTTGTCCAAGATGAGAGCTAAACATTGACTCCACAGAATGACTATCTTGCATGTTGGGTCTATATACAGTACACTGAGTTTTTAGGTATTTGCTATAGGTTTGTGACCATATGTGGAGGCCAGGGTGTTCACAGGAAGTGTGGGGTGTTACACTCCTTGAAGGTGGAATTTGCTGCACTTACTTTTGTGTCCATGAGCCTGGCCCTGGTACATGATTGGTGCTTAACACATGTTTACTGAAGTAAAGGAGCTATTGTTTCCCTCCTTCTCCATATGGGGTGTCCGCCAAGTTCATAACAATTCTCCTTCTCTGGGAACTCAGAATTGGTGTTGGCTATTTCTTCCCTGAACTCCTGCACCCACCCACATCCAGTCATAGTCAACTGACCAGAGTTGATCACCTGACTACATCAGGGCCAAATTCCCCTCTTTGAAATTTGGAATAGAGACACTGAGGGGCTGAGGGTCAGCCTCTGTGGATAAACCCAGAGCATAAAAATACAGGAGCTGTAACAGAGCCATATTATAGATTGAATGTTGGAGAAAGCTAGACTTCTAAGGTAAGAGGCTGAAACCAGCATATAGAGAGGAGCAGACAGTATACTGAGTGAAATTCCCAAGGGATTCTAGCCCATTCTGGAATGGGCAGTCTTGGTTGCACTTCTGCATTTGATCCGTGAGACACCCTCATGTTCTTTTAATAAATTCTCTTTTGTATTTGAGTTGGTTCAAGTTTGGTTCCCATTATTTGTAACTAAAAATCTCTACCACTATGTCAAAATTCAGTTTTCTCATTTCAATGAAGGAAATTATACTAAACAGAAAAAATATGTAAGGGGGAAAGACTAAACTTAGTTTAAAAATTATAACAGAAATCAATTGGGAATTATATGTATTGAAATTGATTTGGGGGATTGGTAGAATAATGCTGAAGGGCCCTATACACTGTTAATTTTGAAGTAATAGGAATTTTTTCCTTCAAGATGAAGAGTGTGAAGAAAGAAAAATAGTAAGTCTAAAAACCATAGAGGGTAGTCAATGATTAAGCAAAGGGCCAAATAGTTAAAATGGGATACCTAAGAAACCTACGAGTCATTCCTCGATGCTTTCTGAACATCGGCCATCATATCCAACCCATCTCTAAATGTAGTAGGTATATGAGGTTATCAATAGCTAAAATATAATTAATGTTAGTAGGATGCCTAGGATAGCTCATAAAGGCCTGTTGAACCCATAGTGTCTCTAAAGCAGTAATTGAAATTTTTTTAATTATTTTTTATTGGTTTATAACATTATATAACTTTCATGTTTACAATTTTGACTTCTGTATACACTACAGCATGCTCACCACCAAAAGTTTAGTTTCCATTTGTCACCATGCTATAGACCCCCTTTACCCATTTTGCCCTCCCCCTAATTCCCTTCCCCTCTGGTAGCCACTACTCTGTTCTTTGTATCTATGTGTTTGTTTTTGTTTTGTTTTGTTTGTTTATTTTATATTTCACATATGAGTGAAATCATACAGTACAGTATTTGCCTTTCTCCGTCTGACTTGTTTCACTTAGTATAAAACCCTCAAGGTCCGTTCATGTTGTTGCAAATGGCAAGATTTCATCTCTTTTATGACTGACTTGTTTTCCATTGTGTGTGTGTGTGTGTATCACATCTTTTTAAAAAATTTATTTATTTATTTATTTATTTTTGGCTGTGTTGGTTCTTCGTTGCTGCGCGCGGGCTTTCTCTAGTTGCGGCGAGCGGGGACTACTCTTCGTTGCAGTGCGTGGGCTTCTCATTGCAGTGGCTTCTCTTGTTGTGGAGCATGGGCTCTAGGCGCGTGGGCTTCAGTAGTTGTGGCACGCTGGCTCAGTGGTTGTGGCTCCCGGGCTCTAGAGCACAGGCTCAGTAGTTGTGGCACACGGGCTTAGTTGCTCTGCAGCATGTGAGATCTTCCCGGACCAGGGCTCGAACCCATGTCCCCTGCATTGGCAGGCAGGTTCTTAACCACTGCGCCACCAGGGAAACCCCTATATTGCATCTTCTTTATCCTTTAATTTGTTGATAGGCATTTAGGTTGTTTCCATATCATTGCTATTGTAAGAATTGTGCCGTGAACATGGGGGTGCATATATCTTTTTGATTAGTGTTTTCATATTCTTTGGATAAATACCCAGAAGTGAAATAGCTAGATTATATGGTAGATCCTGAATAGCCAAAGCAATCCTGAGAAAAAAGAACAAATCTTGAAGGTATCAAACTCCCTGATTTCAAATTATATTACAAAGCTATGGTAATCAAAATAGCGTGGTATGGGCAGAAAAAACAGACATATAAGTCAATGGAACAGAACTGAGAGCCCAGGAATAAAACCACACATAAATGGACAATTAATTTATTACAGAGGAGCAATGAACGGACAATGGAGAAAAGACAGTCTCTTTAATAAATGGTGTTGGGAAAACTAGACACCACATGCACCAGAATGAAACTAGACCACTACTTCACACATAAAAATCTACTTGAAATGAATTAAGGACTTGAATGTAAGACCTGAAACCATAAAATTCCTGGAAGAAAACCTAGGCAGTACGCACCTTGACATTGGTCTTAGCAATACCTTTCTGGATCTGTCTCCTCAAGCAAGGGGAAAAAAAGTAAAAATAAACAAATGGGACTACATCAAACTAAAAAGCTTCTGCACAGCAAAGGAAGCCATCAACAAAATGAAAAGACAACCTACTGAATAAGAGAAGATAATTGCGAATCATATATCTGATAAGGGGTTAATATCCAAAATATATAAAGAACTCATACAACCCAACAACAAAAAACAAACAACCTGATTAAAAAAATGGGCAGAGGAACTGAATAGACATTTTTCCAAAGAAGACATACAGATAGCCAACAGGCACATGAAAAAATGTTCAACATCACTAATTATTAGAGAAATGCAAATGAGAACCACAATGAGATATCACCTCATGCCTGTTAGAATGGATATTATAAAAAAGCCAAGAAATAGGGCTTCCCTGGTGGCGCAGTGGTTGAGTCTGCCTGCCAGTGCAGGGGACACGGGTTCGAGCCCTGGTCTGGGAGGATCCTGCATGCCGCGGTGCAACTGGGCCCGTGAGCCACAATTGCTGAGCCTGCGCGTCTGGAGCCTGTGCTCCGCAACAAGAGAGGCCGCGTTAGTGAGAGGCCCGCGCACCGCGATGAAGAGTGGCCCCCACTTGCCGCAACTGGAGAAAGCCCTCGCACAGAAACGAAGACCCAGCACAGCCATAAATAAATAAATAAATAAAATTAAAAAAAAAAAGAAAAAAATTCCCCTTGAGCTTCCAGCTGGGAGAGGGGAAAATGAACTATTAAAAAAAAAAAAAAAAAAAGCCAAGAAATAACAAGTGTTGGAGAGAATGTGGAGAAAGGGGACCCCTCATACAACATTGGTGGGAATGTAAATTGGTGCAGCCACTGTGGAAAACAGTATGGAGATTCCTCAAAATATTAAGAATAGAACTAAAACCATAGTTTCAAGCCTTGAAATCTACTAAGACCCTGTGGGCCTTGAGAGGGACTTAGGGGATGTGTAGGGAAAGAGGACTCCAATTACTAGAAACTCCCAGAACTCCATAGGGGAAGGCTGCTCTGACAGGTGTGTCCTGAGGTCTGCCATTCTAGTAGTGAGCATGGGACTGGGCAGATGGCATTGGAGAGGAGCCTTGGGGACCATTCAAGGGAACACTAACCTTGTAAGCCAGCTGATAGGACTGGCTAGCATAAGTCCCTTTTCCTTTATTCTGTGTATGTCCCTTTTGAAAGTGTGTGAATTTAAGTAGAAGATACAGCTGCTCCTCTAGAGGAAGACCTTTCTTGCATCTAGACTATAGAAATAACTGTACTTTGAGCTAGAATTTCTGTATAAATATTCCACTCTAAGAGTAAGAAGAGGAAAGACGTTTCCAAAGTTAGAAAGATTGGTATAGAAGCCCTCTGAACAGGGGAGCAAAGTCAACTTATGGAGGTGATGATAGACATTGCTGGAGAGAAGGGTGAAAGGCACTCACGGAATGAAAAGAAAGAGAGAAAAAACACAGGCTACTTGCCTGGGAATGAGGCACATGAACTTTGTGTGAGTTCAATGACCAGATTTTCTGACAAATATTCCCAGAGCCCATAGCTCAGTAGAAGGGCCTGTAACTTTTCTAGAAAATATGTTTTGTTTTAGAACGAATAATACAGTTGCAAAGTTAAGAAAAACCTGAAATCCTGAAGATATCAAATTATTTAAACAATTACTTGGCAGTGAGTTGTTTTCACGAAATTAGACAGTACACAGTGTCTGAGAA
This sequence comes from Eubalaena glacialis, assembly GCF_028564815.1. Lineage (NCBI taxonomy): Eukaryota > Metazoa > Chordata > Mammalia > Artiodactyla > Balaenidae > Eubalaena > Eubalaena glacialis. The sequence goes on along the minus strand of NC_083724.1, from coordinate 54,371,227 downwards.
AAGCATTTTTGTTAAAATTCCAACAAAGAGGATTGCCTGAAAGTAAACCCCAGTGTACTTTCCAAAGATTTTTACAAACACCATCCATGTAGTATGAAACACAGGAATTCTGATGAGAACATATTTTTCAGGAATTCATCACCCCCTTCCCTTTCACTCGGGAGGTGGCCTCTTATCCGTGGCTGTTGGATGTAACCAGTGAACCGAAACACTTGAAACCAATTTGCTGGTTTGAGAAGAGGTTATTGATTCTCACAGCATGTATCTCCTGGGAGAATGTTATTGTTTAACTCTACATGTGGATGATTCTAGCCTCACGCTACTTTAAGTCAGGCAGACTGGGTGAAGTATGTGGATTCTGCTTCTTTAGTGAAGTTTTCAGGGGCTTTGAAAAATGTTTCACAGGTCTGAGTGCTGCCTTGAGTTTAAAACACCATCGTATGTGCTTCTCAGAAAATGTCTGGTTAGGTGAGAGAGATTTTTTTGTAAGCATGTGCTTTATTTTTGAGGCGGGGGTGGAGTGGGGGGGGCGGGTATGTTGGGAGAGAAATTGCCTGTGCATTTCTCCCACTGCCAAGAAGACAATGGAAGTGATTGATGAAACACCAAATTAAACAAATATATTTCAGGGTCTTGGTTAAATGATCACTGCTTGAGCTGTTGGTGATTTACTGTTTTCAGAATTGCAAAGCCCAATCAATGTTTTATTCATATCTTCTAGCATTATTGGTCACATGTCTTAAATTTCTGTTCTTGAAGTGAAAAGCTTCTTTCATCCCTGGTAGAAAGGAGGAACAGAGGGCGTATGGTATCAGCCGTACAACATACTCCCTGAATGATCTTGTGCATTTGTATTATTTTTCACTAGATAATAAAGTTCAGTTGAATAGTTAATGTTCAACTCTGAGTAGGTGAAAAAACTCAGCATATCTGAGGTCGATATCTCCTCTGGGTGTTGTTTAAGAACAGATGTAAGGTGGTGAAGCCACAAGCTGCTGAATGTTGCCTTTCAGATCCAGCACGTGTGTGTCTCACTCTACTGCAGCCACCATCCTATCCACTTTTTCCCTAGAAATATTATTGGCCCAGAGAAGGTTCATTCCAGCAGGAAGTCTGCCATTTTGAACCAGATCGAGCAGCCTTTGGAACAAGGAATGATTTATTGTTCCCAGCTGTCTTTCATAAGGTGACCATTATGAGCAAGTCTGCTGATAAATCCACGGCCACAAGGGAGGATTTAATTTGTGACAAGGAAAATTTCTTTCTGCTGAATGGGGAGGGGCATCTCTGACTTTTTTCTGTGTGGGTTTATGGTGGGAGACAGACCCTATGGGTATTTATTAACTTGAACTGAGGGATCTTTCTAATATATAGTTATGTTTCAGAACTAAAACTCCCTAGGTCCTCATTTGGGGTGTGCAACTGGTGAAGAAAAGCATCAAGTTAATCTTTTTCTCAAACATCTGCATTTTTGACCTTGATTTTTTTTAACTGACAAGTTACTTCTCTTTCAGGCCCCATAGGTGATACAAAAGACTGTCATATGAACCTGAAAGGGTAACTGAAACCGAAGAAAGGACCCTAGTGTCTAGCCAAAGACATGCCACAAGGGGTGAGAAGGAGCCGACGTCTCAACGAACAGGGCACGAGACCAGCTGTGCGTGGCCAGGTAGGAGGATGAGAAATACTTAATTTGCTGTGGTGGCACAGAAAGCTCGGGAAGCACATTGCCCCAACTTAAGGATCTTGTGTTATAATAATTTTTCAAAGACTGTATAGCAGGCACACCAGCCATACAGCTAAGATAGTTATATTTCGAGTCGATTACACACCTTGGTGATTAGCAGCTTGGGGACCTGTCTGCTGACTTTCTTGAGAAAACCTCCAGAGAGTCAGAAGTTACTCTAAGACTGAGGCCGCTTTCGAGGTGTGAGATGCGTCATTTTTAGGTTTTAGGCTTCCCTTGGGATTCAATCTGCAGCCAGTCTAGAGCAGGTCACCTGGAACTGAAATTCTTCTGAGACACAAGAACAGGGAAGAGTAATTATTATCAGGGAGGATGCACAGTACACTTTGCCCTCTGCTCAAGGGATGAACCAAATTAAAGGGTGGTGAGGACACTGGCAGAGTGATATTTTTAATATATGAACAAATTTCCCCCTCTGGCAGTTCCTGTTGCCTTGACCTCTCCCCCTAACCTCATTCAGGCCTCATTTATTGTTTCAGGGAAAAAAGGAGTTTCACCAAAGCACAGGAAAAAAAAAGCTCTTGATTTTCAAAAGTCAAGACTCTAAAGGCACTTGGCATAGAAATTATAAGATGAGTTGGACCAAGGCTTCTTACCTCTGAGAGAACATGCAGTTTTCCAGGTGTGCTGGTGAGGAGGGGAGGAGGAGGGAAGGGCAGGTGGAAGGTGGGGAGAGGGGAGCAGAGAGAGCTCTCAGAAGCTGGTGACCCCTCTCCCTTCTGAGAAAGAGGCTTTGGCCCTGCTTCTCAGGGGCAAAGGTGGTAAATGCAGAAACCCCACATGGCTTGGGGTGTCATGACTTCCCAAGTAGAGCCCAAGGAGACTGCAAAACCTCAGGACAGAAATGGCTGAGTGGTGTCTAAGGTACAGAGAGTCTGAGCCAGCTCCATGGAGTTGAGTGCACACAGCACACGGCTCTGAGTCCTCTGTGTTCAAAAGTGCCACCAGAGTTATGACAAAGGACCCACAACCTTTGATTGGCATCTAAACTGGGGACAGGGACTTCCCTGGTGGCACAGTGGTTAAGAATCTGTCTGCCAATGCAGGGGACACGGGCTCAAGCCCTGGTCCGGGAAGATCCCACATGCTGTGGAGCAACTAAGCCCGTGCGCCACAACTACTGAGCCTGCGCTCTAGAGCCCGCGAGCCACAACTACTGAGCCCGCGTGCCACAACTACTGAAGCCCACACACCTAGAGCCCGTGCTCCACAACAAGAGAAGCCACCGCAATGAGAAGCCCGCGCGCCGCAACGAAGAGTAGCCCCCGCCCGCCATAACTAGAGAAAGCCTGCGCACAGCAACGAAGACCCAACGCAGCCAAAAATAAAGTAAATAAGTAAACTGGGGACAGTCTTGGGGGGACTGAGCCCTTCCTTAACTTGTGGGATCTGACTCTACCTCCAGCAGGTAGTGTCAAAATTGAATTGCATCGTAGGACACTCAGGTGGTATCAGAGGACTGGTTGGTGTGGGGAAAAAACCCACATGTCTGGGTTAGAAGAGTTTTGAGTAAAAACAGTTCAGACCTTTTGACGTCTTCCCTATTTTCCAAGGCACAATTCACATTTCACCTGTTCCCAGGCATCTTCCAGACCTGTCAGTTATTATTTTATCTGTCCTCGTGTTTCTGTAGCTCTTCACCCATTCATTACAGCCCTTTATCAAAGTCAGCCTCGTACTGCAGGTTAAGTTAGGGTGAGCTGCTGGGTTTTAACCCCAGAAGTGTTCTGTCGTGTGTCCTTACAGCACCTACCATGAATTTAGCATCCTAGGCTGGCAGGTGTTTTGGTGCCTGGTACACAATAAAGCCTCAATACATAGTTGTCAAACTAAGTTGAATTTAAAATTCTAAAATTCTTAGTGAAACATGAGACAGATCCTTGAAAGAATGTTTCATTGGCTATATCTTTGATTCCCTCACTCCCTTTCTTTCTTTTCCCCAACACTTGATTTCAAATTTTTTCCAACATACAAAACTTTATTTTTAACATCTTTATTGGAGTATAATTGCTTTACAATGTTGTGTTAGTTTCTGCTGTATAACGAAGTGAATCAGCTATACGCATACATATATCCCCATATCTCCTCCCTCTTGCATCTCCCTCCTACCCTCCCTATCCCACCCCTCTAGGTGGTCACAAAGCACCAAGCTGATCTCCCTGTGCTATGCAGCTGCTTCCCACTAGCTAGCTATTTTACATTTGGTAGTGTATATATGTCAATGCTACTCTTTCACTTCAAAGAATCTTTCAGAGAACACCCATATAACTACCACCTAGCTTCTATAATGTATGTTCTATTATATGTATGTATCTATATATTTATATAGTATTACTTGTTTATCTGTCCATCTAGCCATCCCTCCATCAATCCAAATTAGGTTTTCCTCACTGCTTTTCACGTACAACCGATGTTTGACAGACCTTCGACTCTGGAATCAGATCCGGGATTCATTCCTGGATTCGGCCCTTACTCATTTCATGGCTTTGGGGATGTTGCTTATAAGCATCTGCTTCCCGCTCTGTAGAACAGGAGGCCACTGAAACCTATTTCACAGGTTGTGGTGAGGAGTAAAGGAGATAATGTAGATAAAGGGCCAGGCACAGACTGTGTGTTCACTACATAGTAGCAAGAGACAAAGTACAATGTAAATACTTATTTCAGCCATCCGCACTGGATTTGCAATGATTTGTGCTTCTTGTGTTCTTGCTTGCAGCCTCTGCTTTAGGCCCAAAAGGAAAAGAAATTTGCAGGAGACAGTGAATCTCAGACTCTTCCTTGGTTATGAGCAAGAGGTCCCTGGATCCAAGAGGTAAGCAAGAGGAATCTGGGCTTTGGTGTGGAAACTGCATTCTGAATTCCCCGGCACAATTAAAAGGCCAACAGTAGAATCACCAATTATCTACTTTCACCCACACAAGATGGGGGATCTTCATGCTTGCCTGAAATTCAGAAGAACATTTTCTAAAAATGGAGATGATTAGTAGAGAATATCAGGACTCTCCTGCAGCCCTACGCACCACTTCCTGAGCCCTTTGGTGCAGGGATTTGTATATTTCCTGAGTGTAGGCCCTCACTAGTACAGCCTTCCACTCTCAGGTGATAGAAGATCCTCAGATCAGGGAATCAGAATTATGCCCAGATCATTTTGTTCCTGAAATGGCCCTGGAAAGCTGTAGCAAGAGTGTGGAGAATGAGATTTCCTTCCCCATGGCCTCAGACCAGTCAACATTGGGGATTGTTGCGAGACTGGAAAAAGGAAATCTCATTCTTTGTTTCCAGCATGTGCTCTCACCATGCCCATTCCCATGCCCAATCATTACAATTGCCTTCATACCCCTTAATTTAAACACGCTGAAAACAGGATGGTATGAATATTATGGTTTGAATGAATAAAATTGTGGCCTGTCCATATGAATTGTTTTTTGCTGCACACGTAGAGTTGGGGCTCTTGGTTTCAAATTTGTGTTGGTGTTTGCCAGTAGAATTATCCCTGCATGAATGGGAAAATGCCTAATGTCCTCCTAATGGTTTACAACATAGATGACGTACCACATTACTCTGTTAAAAAATACAAGTGCCTGCTTCCCCCCGATTCCACTCCCAACCCTGAGAGTCTGAGTCAGTAGGTCTTGGGATAGCCCACTGGAATCTACATTTTAAAAATCTCTACAGATTATTTTACTTCACAGCCAGAGCTAAGAACTACCTCTTTACCGTAAAGCTGTATATTGCTTCTTATTAAAAACAGTGAGAGATGAAGCGTGTCTTCCTTTGAGATACAGAATCTTGCTTGACCTTTTCATTTTTGCTTTGTGTTCTCCCAGTTGATGGGCATATAATGGAAAACTAGCTAAAATGGGAAGATTGGAAATACTTCCAAAGTAGACAAAGTTGGGCATAAAATAGAAATGACAACCCAGGAGAGCACTTGAGGAGACTCTCAGCTAAAGAAAGAGGAGCTCTTAGAGGTTATCACAGCCAATAAGGAAAGCAGGCAGGGCATTAGCAGGCAAAGGGCATAACCTAGGACCACAAAGCAGATAGGGAGATGGAGTTACTGTCTGTTATCAATTCTCCAACATCCATATTTCACATTTTAGCATCCCAGGCATGTGTTTGCTGGGTGCCAGTTGGGATGGAGCCATCATTGTCCATGTAGAGCTAATTTTATTGTTATTCTTGGTGGCACAACTGGACAACTTCACTTCCTCAGTGTTTCAGTCAGCAAACAATTTAAGGACTGTTTGAAGAAAGAATAAAATCCTGGTTGTTGTCTGAAAACTTACCCTTGTCCTTTGCTGGTTAGATCAAAAAAGCAACAACATCAAAACCTTTAGATCAAGTGTTAGTTGCTTGGGAGAAAATTCTGGAGACAATAGTGGAATGCTTTTAAAAGAAATACTGCATTTTTAATGGTCTCGATGACACAGATACTAACGTCACGTGAAAACCCGAAACAAATATGACAATTTTGAGTTGGCCCAGGAAAGTTTGAATCTAAATGTGAAGAAGTTCGGGGTATAGTTCATTGGCAGCATTTTTTTCTCTCTTAAATGCTCCACAGTAGTTATGCATCTTATAATTAGTGGTGTCTTAGAGTCAGTGTAATATGGTATTTGTGTTGGTCTTTACAACTAAGAATACTGAAGAAAATTCTCCTCTAAATTATCTCCTGAAGAAAGCATATATAAAACTATAGAGGAGGGCCAGGGAATCACAGACCTGTGTGTGTCTAATTTCCATAAAGGATGTTCTCTTTGAAAAAAAGAGAGAAGAACCACCATATATTTAAACAATAATAATATTTTAAAAGAAAAGAAGCTGGATTTCATTAAGAAGGAATTATTCCTATTTTATTGGAATTTGTTTGGAGAACTAAGTAAGTACATGAACAGGAACTGATGGATGTACCCAGGTAGGCTTCCAAAATGTTTTTTTTTTTTTTTATAGCTGGAGGTCAGTTGTTCATTACCCCCTCTTGGGCGGGAGTACCCCTGAGAAGCAGTCATTTTCTCTATAGTGGATACCTCATAGCAGAATCCCTCAAGACCCATAATCACAAGACCCACACCTCTTCCATATGCTGCCCTTTGAATATCCCCAAATAGCTTTCATATAAATCTCTCTTGGCTCTTCCTCAGGCGAAACATTTCTCTTCAAAGATGTACCATAATCTCTTTTTTTTAATTAATTAATTTATTTTTATTTGTTTGGCTGCACCGGGTCTTAGTTGCAGCTCGCGGGATCTTTGTTGCCATGTGTGGAATCTTTAGTTGCAGCATGCACAATCTAGTTCCCTGACCAGGGATTGAACCCAGGCCCCCTGCATTGGGAGTGCGGAGTCTTAGCCACCAGACCACCAAGGAAGTCCCCATAATCTCTTTTTTTGAGGCCTGTCCATCCTCCAGTTTCTCCTCTGAATCCCCTCCAATCTGTCTATATCCCTTATAACTAGGTAACATTGGTCCCAGTTTGTCCAGGAGTCTTAGTTTATGCCTGTTTTCCAAGCTTAGTTATCACCTGCAAACCCTTTTATTCTAAAAACTGTCCTGATTAGAATATTATCATATGTGGTCAACCTACCTACAACCGACTGCACTATCTAAGGGTGGGCTGAGAAGTAAAAATGAGAGCAGGGCTTTCACTGTCCATCTCGGTACTTGACACGTGCAGTCAAGCAGAGGCATTAGTGACTTGAGTCATACATCCCACCATTGCCTCATGTGAAGCTTGTGGCTGATGGCACCCCTCAGAGCCATGCCCTCCCCGTACAGTACTGGTTCTGGTGCTTCTATGGCATTTGTTTCTACAAAATTTCATGGTGTTTGAATTCAGCCCATTGTCCAGTCTGTCAAGAACTTTGTCATCCAAAATGCTGTCTTATTCCTTCCAACGTGCAGCTATTGGAAGATGTAATCATGCTTTTCTGTGTCATTATCTAGGTTCTTGATTAAAAATATCGCATGGGATAATCTTGTGGCACATCACCTCTTTCCAGTTTGACCCCTATTCACATCCGAGGGTCATTTAACATCACAAACTCACTTAATTGTAGTGTCATGCAGGCCATGTATTTCTTCCATTTGCATGATAATATTTTGGGAAACCTTAGCGAATGCAAATATCTATTTTATATTAGACTTCAGATGTCTAATATAAAATGTCTTTTCTAACTATGCATGTCTAATATAAAAATGTCTTTTCTAATCTGTGCATCTAGGTCTTGGACCAGAAAATGGGAAAACAAAAACAGAGTTAAATCTAATGTGACTTCTCAGTGAGTGCACTTCTTTTTAGCTCCCATGGGACCTTGGAAATGTTGACTGACACATAGACGAGGTCAGTGCTCCAATGAATATTTGTTGATCCAGGCACAATTTTTCATTGAGAAATAAGCAGAAGATCCTGTTCATGGCTCTTGCTGTGAAAAAAAAAGCCTATTTCTTTACACCTGTCAAGGACATCTGCTTTGGGAAGTCCCACACACAGCTGAAGTCCACACCAGAGTATGAATGGACTGTTTGCTAATCATGTAAATATTATTGCTAAAATGAAAACATGATTGAGGCTGGAAGTGTGACCCGAATGCAGAAAGTGCCAGCTCTTTAATGTAAGCAATTAATTAAGCATCAGCTTTAAGTCTGGTGATAGGTCCCAGGGTGTTAATCAAATCAAATATCACCAGCTGCTGAGAGAACAGGCTTTCGGGAAGCATTTCCTATACCAAGGGGGAGAGGGAGGTGGCACTGAAATGGATGTTCTGAGGCTCCAATAGCTAAGGACACCTATAGAGGGATGGTGGTAAAGTGCTTTGTGGACACAAGATCACACACGCACTGTGCTGAGTCAGCTGAAATGGTGCAAACAGCCCAGATTTGGAAGCCAGATAGGGCTGGGTTCAACTCTTGGTTCTGCTTCTTTTTTTAGCCTTGGAAAAATCACATGATCTATCTCAGCCTTAGTTTCTTCAGCTTTTAAAATGGAGATGACAACACCTATCCTGTAGGACTTTTGTATGGGTAAGAAAGATGGCAATGCCCAGCTCGCAGGGAGGATTCTATATGGTGCTTGTTAACGACCAAATGATTTCTGGTCCCTACTCTGCTGCTGAGGTTTCCACTTTGACCTTGGACATACCCTCAGCTTCTTAGAGCTTGCTCTTCTCCAGCTCGGAAGAGGTAGAAGTGGACTAGACAGTGTTCCAAGGATAAAAGCCCATCATTCTGTGACAGGGATGGACATTAGGGCAATTTTGTGACAAGTAGAGTGAGCCATGGGGAAAGTGCACTGATACATGGGAGTGTGGTCTGGTCACCAAGGGTCACGTCCCACAGGGCCTTCATGTTCCCAACTCCGATCACCTCCTTCCCCCCAGAGCAGGCTGGAGGCCACTTGAAATGAGCTCTCATCTCATCTCGGGTCCTTAGCACCACACCTGCCTGGCTGGAGCGCACGGTAGTGAATGTTTGTGCAGGGCAGAGAGACACTCAGCCACGACAAGGGCACCTTGAAGGAAGAAGCGATTTTATAAAGTGGGGAAGGCCTGTCTTGAACTACGGGGGTATTTAAAATAACATTTCTTTTTCCTTTTTTTTTTCTTATTGCAAATAAGAAAACCAGTACATGGTTGATGCTGAAAACTATGAACATGCAGTAGTTTAAAACAACTACCATTAACATTCTATGTATGTCCTTCTAGTCATTTATATACAAGACACAAATGACCTCACAGTATGACCCTGTCTTTTTTTTCTTTTTTTATAAATTTATTTACTTATTTATTTATTTCTGGCTGTGTTGGGTCTTTGTTGCTGCGCACGGGCTTTCTCTAGTTGTGGCGAGCAGGGGCTACTCTTTGTTGCGGTGTGCGGGCTTCTCATTGCAGTGGCTTCTCTTTGTTGTAGAGCACAGGCTCCAGGCGCACAGGCCTCGGTAGTTGCGGCGCATGGGCTCAGTAGTTGTGGCTCGTGGGCTCTAGAGCGCAGGCTCAGTAGCTGTGGCGCACGGGCCCAGCTGCTCCGCGACATGTGGGATCGTCCTGGACCAGGGCTCGAACCCATGTCCCCTTCATTGGCAGGCGGATTCCCAACCACTGCTGCCACCAGGGAAGCCCACCCTGTCTTATAGTATGCTTTTCTGGATATATTTCCCCCTTCCTCATCACTGCTGTTTTAAGTTTTGCTGATTTCTGTTAATATAATAGTGCCTTGGTTGTTTAGCAGAGGTCTCCAAAATGGGATGCTTGCCCCTTGGGCACATGCAAGATAATCTATCAGGAAGCAGGAAGAAAATTTTAGAACTCCTGTTTATACTTTCACCTCTCCTTTTAAAAATTGTGTGAGTGTGTGTGTGTGTTTGTGTGTATTTCATAACATGTAAAAATGTGTCTGGAGGTAGATAATCCAGAGCTGGGATGGTGGCTCAAGGATGCCACCAGGGACTGAAGCTCTTTCCAACTTTCTGCCCTTCTACCTTACATACAGGCCTTCACCGTCAGGCTGGCAGCCTCATGTTTGCAAGATGGCTGCTGCACATCTAACCTTTATATCCACATTCCAGACAGGAATAACGGGAAAAAGTAAAGGGGAAGGGATTTTCTCCTAGTGAAGCTTTGCTTTTTATTCAGAAAGGCATGTTTTCCTTCTCATTGGTCAAATGAGAAAAGTTGAGAAATTGAAATTTTTAGCTTTTTGGCCTCTTTGACAAAGGAAGTCAAGGGCATAGGAAATGGTGAATTGTGCGGGGGTAAATGGTCCATAGGGTCTGCCACAGTCCTCTTCCCAGAAAAATGCACGCACATGTACACACACATCCAACTTCGCCAGGCAGTTCCAGGGGGTTTCTCTAAGTGGGGGGTGGAAGGGGAGTCACTCTATAGGGCCAAACTAAGAGAGAGCCGCTCAAATGGATTCTCAGCTCAGCCCAAAGCCAGGGAGCACGAGAGAAACAATAGGGGGAGAAGACAGAAGTCAAAAGAGAAAGTGAAAATATATGAGTGGGAGGAGAAGGAAGAGAGAACAGAGTGGCCATGAAGGTTGTAAGTAGCAGATATGATACTAACAGTAAAAAAAGAAATACAGTGGTGAAGAGAGGGGGAAAAAGGATAAAGCAATACCACAGTGGGGAAAAGAGAAAGTCTTTTAGGTTTAAGGGAAGATGCTACTCTAAAGGATCAGAAGTCGCTCTCCAACGGGGTCTGCGGGTGGCAAAGGTGGTGATGGAGGGTGCCAGTTAGTGAAAAGTTGGACCAAGTGCTGTTAACTTCTGTGGAGTCACAGGACATTCATTAGAAGTTCAAGGGTGCTCTCCAGAAGGGTCTGGTGACTTGGAGATTTGAAGTCTGATAGGGATTGGTCCAGCAAGATAAGGTCAGCTCTGGAGAATGCTGAAACATGGTGTTAAATAAGGTTTTGTAAATAATTTCTGGTGCAGTTTATGATGGCAGCTTGCAGTCAGTTCCCTGATCGTAATCTTTGAGATTATACACGTTGCCAATAGCATACACACAAGCAGCAAAATAATTAGCAGTGTCCCCTAAACCATCCTACAGGACCTATGACAAACTTTCTCCAGCTGGAAAAAGTATAGATCCCTCCAGCATCTTTGGACCACTGTAAATTGCAGAAGCAAAAGGTTTTTAAGAACAACACAGGTGTTGGAGCCATGTGTATTTTCTCTAGGGGGTCTTGATGAATCAGAGGAGGATATCACGTTGGAAAATAAGTTTAAAAAAAAAAAAAGGAAATCATGTAGCTGAAAAAGAATTCACTGACTTTTCCAGGGGAAGAAATACCTGATTTCTGAACACAGTCTATATCCTGAACAATTTCCTAGAAATGACGGAACTGATTAATTTTTATAAAGCACTCCAAGTGTCACACAGCAAGTTTTGATGCTTCCAAGTGCCCAAAGAGGTAAGCAATTTAAAGGAGTTTAAGATTTTTACCTGTATCTAACTTGGAGGCCCACCTAGTGAAACTGCAAATTTTGGGTTCAGGGTAAAGAGTGGTTTTAAAGACTGAGCTCTGGAGTCAGACCATGCAGTTTGGGATCCCAGCTTCATCATTTGTCAGTTGTGTGATTTGGGAGCAAGTTGCTTCACTTCTCTGCCTTCACTTCCTCATCCATAAAGTGGGGATAACCACTTCATAGGATGGTTTAGAGGATTAAATGAGATAATCTACGTGAAGCTCAACACAGGGCATGGCACATCCCGGACACTCCAGAAACACATGGATGGATAAACAACATTTTTTTTCTGATTAGTTCCATGATTTTTCCTTTTAATTTTTACATCAGTACCATGAGTTTACCTAAAGATAAGAAAACATTTCTATTGTCAGCTCATTGTGAAAAATAGCGTTAATTTCTATTAAGGTGTTCACCATCTTTTTTGCAGGCATCAAAATGATATAATATTTAAAAGTGATCACACTTCTGGGTTTGAATCCCCACTTCTTGGCTCCAAGACTTTGAAAAGTTGCTTAACCTCTTTGGGCCTCAGTGGCCTTAGTTGTAAAAAGGGGATTCTGTGTAGTTTGAGTTAATAGATACAAAGTGCTCACATCAGTGCCAAGTACATAAAAGTGCTCAAGGCTGCTATTAACCAAGCATTTTCCAGAAAAGAAAATGGAGTTGAGAGGTGATACCCCCAGATGGTTTTCTTCAACTTGTAAGTAACATACTGAACTTCCCGCCTCATAATATTCAAGATGAAATTTTGAAGGATGCCTACATCAGGAATTTTTTCATAGCCAAACATTAAAAACAAAGTGAAGGTCTACACAGACAGAGATGGCAAACATATGGCCTACCCCACCTGACACCCAGGGCCATGACAGGCATTACTAATCCGTTATGGCACTTTTACCTACTGAGTTCATATTCACCTTTGCATTTTTCTCAGTGGGACACTCTGCACAACCATTGTCAATTTGATTGGTGTTATGTGAAGTCAAACTTGTTTTCCATCCTTGTTCTGGTATTATGTCTTCAGAACTGTTATTTTCCCCAGAGGATGAAGAATTGATAAGTTTTCAAGCAAACTCCTTCCACTGCAATTCCATTCAAATTCTTAAATGATGAGAGATAATCCTCCTTCAAACCCTTGAGTAAGCAGGGTGAGTTATATAAAAGAGAGCTGGCAGTACCCATGAGCTATTATTTGTGCTGTGTCGGAAGATGCTGCTAAGACAGATGACACTGATACCTGCAATTAAAAAAAAAGATTTGCTGGGGTCTGAGGAAAGCATTTGGAATATGGCTACTTTTGCCCTTGACTTGGTAAATAATTTTCCGGAAAGACAGCCAGGTATAGCACACAGCTGGGCATCTTTCATCTTATCTTAAGAGGAAGATGCAAATGACTAAATGTAAAGATGTTTCCTATATGTTGATTGGTGTATTTGTCTGCTAGGGCTGCCATAACAAAATACCACAGACTGGGTGGCTTAGATAACAGAACTTTATTTTCTTTCAGTTCTGGAAGCTAGAAGTCTGAGATCAAGGTGTTGTCAGGTTTGGTTTCTCCCGAGGCCTCTCTCCTCAGTGTGCAAACGGCTGCCTTCTTGCTGTGTCATCACATGGCCTTTTTCTGTGTGTGCCCCACCTGCTTGGTGTCTCTCTCTCGATTTATAGGGTCACAAGCCACATTGGAGTAGGACCCCCATACACTTGTGACCTCATTTAACTTTAATTACCTTCTTAAAGGCCACAGCTCCAAATATAGTCACATGGGAGGTTAGGGCTTCAGCATATGCATTTGGGGGGGGGACATGATTCAATCCATAACAATTGGTGTGTACCCAAATAACTCTAGATTCTATAGCATCTTATAACCCCAGCATTGTTACTTATACTCATCATCATGTGACTCTAGTTCTGCCAGAAAAGATAGTCATGCTCATTACACACTACGGAGACAAAGAAGTGTGTGCTCACTTTAGAAAAATTTCTGCCTGTTGCAAATCAACAAAACAGATACATCAATGGAAAATGGGCAAAGATAGAGTCAAAATGCACAGGAAGAAAAAATACAAAAAGTTAAGAATATGAAGAAATGCTCAAACTCATTAGTTGACAGAAAAATACAAGATAAATTGAGATATCACTTTGCATGTACTAGACTGGCAAGATTAGGATAATGCCAAGTGTTGGCAGGGATGTGCGACCACGGGAACCCTTATGCACTGCTCATGGGAAGGCCAACTGGTGTAGAAGTTCTGCAGAGGATTCTGGTGGTAATAGCCAATCAGGTCTAGGTCTACTTCTTGACCCAGCAAATCCACCCCTGGATACATATCCAGAAGGAATTCTCACAGAGTTTATTAAGGTCCTGTATGAATAAGGTGACAAGGCATTTTAGCTTGTCTGGGACAGTTATAGTGTACATATGCTGTCTCGGTGGAATTATGAATAGCACCCTTTTGTTTCTCAAAAGTGCTCACCCTGTGTGCAAGGGTTGTCTTCACAGTGTTTCTGTGGTGGTAGGGGATTGGAGGCACTTTGGGGAGTGGAGAGGCAGAATGTGTTAAGTTCATGCTATTCAGCAGAAAGAAGTAACAGACTAGATGTACCCATAGTAAAATATATGGATCTTTAAAACATAGTGCTGGATGAAGAAAGAAGAGAGATTCAGGTTTACAACAGCAATATTTACACACTGTTAAGATCCATACATATAAAACTATATGTTTTATAAGAACACATATTAACAAAAGGGCTTGCGTTGAGCGCATTGAAATGGTTGCCTTGGGCTAGGTGAGGAATAGCAGTGGGATATAGGGGAAAAAAAGAAAAAAAAATGTGAGGGGTCTTAAGCCAAAGATGATAATGAACCATTGAGAAGATGATTAACTTAGCCGTAGTATCTGAAATTGAAAAGGGAGTGTTCTGTCAAAATAGATTAAATTGAAGAATTTTTTAAAGTGTTTAAAATATTATACATTTCTTGAGAAATTGGCACTTATTTGTTTGTTTGCTTGTTTATTCTCTGACGCTCTGAAGGGCATTTAAGTCTGTTTATGTAAGTATCTTAAGTAGGACCAAAAAAATAAAAAATAAAAGTAATTGAATGAGGGAAGCAGAATAGAGTATAAAGAACTAGAAAAGATAAGGCAAAGTCAGGTGTGAGGTTAATATCTAAAATTCACACCCAAGGTCCTATAGATTTACTAGAAATGGGTCTCAGATTAGGCGCTACACCAAGGAGATGCCCTCATATGCATGATCTACATTATCTGTAGTAACAGCCACCACAAAACCACTCCAAGTACTAAGAAGCAGCCCAACTATTTCCCTTTCTGAGATCAGAGAGAAATTTCTCCCTTGGGCTCTCCTAAGGAGGGCACCGTGTAATGGAATAGCGGCCTAGAAAACTAATTTCGACTGAAAGACTCATCCCAAAGCCGTGTCGAATACGTAAATGCTAATTTACTCTCACAGGGTTTGAGCTCCTTGAATTTCTGCAAAATAACTTGGTTTCAGTTCCGGTAGAGCTGAGGAAATGTCCCTGTGTATGTAGGAAACCTGTGGTCCACAGATGTTTGGACTCTTCCACTGAATTATGAACCATAGGGCCAGAAATTCCCAGTCGTTACAGCAATAGCTAATGAAAGCAGAAAGAAAAGGATTCTCCTTCCAGATTCCGGAGTGCTGTTGCCTTGATACCCCTGAGGAGGGGGTGGGAGATGAAGAATGTTTTCCTCTATCTTTTCCTGCATCAACTTTAGCAGCAATTAAATTTTTATTGACTGAAAGCCTAAAATAGTAATTATTGTAGAGACTACAGAAAGTAAATCTATTATGTGAAAACAGGTGTCACCAGAAGAGTGAAACCAACAAAGAACAATGCAGAATGGAAGCGTTTAGTGGCAGGCATCTGCAGAAAGAGTCCAGTCTGAGAGATAATCTCCAAGTAGACATTTGGGGCGTGTGGGTGTGGCAGGAGAGGGAAAGGGACAATCTGGCGTTTCGGTACATTTTGGGTTTGAAGCAAGTATAGTTGATCAAGTTCTTTTGAAGCTTGGTTGAAATAACCCCGGAGCACTATCCAGCTAGATTTGATTTTGTATTTATCAAGTGACCTCTGCTTATTAATTCAGATTCTAAGAACCTGAGAAAGGGAGGTATGGAAGATTGGTGCTAAAATAGCTGTAATGATTTCCTTTCCTATATCATGTATGTGACTTTGTGACTCACCCCATTAATAGGTAGAGACTATTTCTTCACCCCTTGAATCTAGGCTGGCTTTATGACTTGTTTCGGCCAGTAAAATTTGGTGGAAGTGATGGTGTGCCAGTTCTAAGCCTAGGTCTCATGAAGTCTTGAATACTCCTCCGCATCTCTGAACCTTGCACAGCCATCACGGGAACACGCCCAGGCCAACTTGCTCAGTGATGAGAAACAAGGCCCATTCACTCATATTGCAATGGCTGATTGCCACGTAACACTAGACATGTGTGTGAGGCCATCTTAGATCAGCCGCCTATGGCCCAACCACCAGCTGACCACAAGTGCCTGTGTGAGACCAGGAGAGATCATCTGAGCCTGGCCCAGAACTGTGCTGCTGAATTTAGATGTGTGAGAAAAAACAAATGCTTGTTGTTTTACGTCTCTAAGTTTTGACATGGTTGTTATACAGCGGTAGCTAGCTGGTACAAGAGGGTTCCCTGATATTAGCATTATAACTAATATAAATTTTGTCCACTATTTTTAATTTAAAAAATACAAACAAAAATATTATAAGTGAAAAAAACCCTCACACCTTTGGCATTCTGTTTTGTGTTTCAGGATCTTATAAGTCAGTGAGCATGAAAGTCCCTGAGAACCTGAGTAGCGTTGAATATGTGGACAAAATTGAATTTCTGGACTTGCAAAATGGAAGATCAGACCCTAGACAAGTGGCTTTCAAAACACTCCCACCTGAGATTCTCAGCATGAGTGTGGGGAGACAGCCCTATTTCTCTCTTGGGAATAAAATCTCTAAAATTTAACAGTTACCATTTCCCCATCTCAGCCTAGTTGACATGACAGAGGGTTGTTTTCTCTTAGAGTATCTTTAATTACTCCTAATTAATTTGCTTTGCACCCACTACTGTAAATTCTGTAAGTTCCTTTCTTAGAGCAGTGTTTCCTACTCTTGGTTTATATTTCACCACCTCTCCTTGGGGAAACGAGAGGGGAAAGTACACAAAAATACCTGTCACAGGGAAGCTGGAAAATCCCCACTTTTAATTGGGTTCTACAGTGGTTTCTGTGACCACTTCTGACCCCCTGACATTTTCCCTTCCGTGAGTTTCATCATCAGTTTTACTGTGAAGAATTTGGTTGGGCTTAATATTTGCAACAAGAGGGAGAGGCATCGCTAGACCTGGCCCCTCTCTCCCGTGAGTCACTGGCATCTGTTACGCCGTGGCCAGGTCTCATTAGTGCCACTACTGCTGGGCTGGCAGATCTTTTGAAAGCAGGAATGGAGGCCTCTGGGATTCACTAATGACTACTGGGGAGATGCAAGAGGAGGGTTACTGTCTTAGGGAGGTCATTGTGAAAATGCACCTGTCTGTATCTTACAAGAAATGAAGGGTGATTTCTTTCCTTTCAGAACTGCTAAAGGAATTCTTAGGCTATCCATACAAGAAAATAAGCAGAATTTAGGATTGAGTTTATAAAATATCTAGGAACGTTGGCAGTATTTTTGGGAACTTAAAAAATTTTCCACGCTGTTCCCCCTTTTCAGAAATTAAAGAGTTAGAGCATTGTGGTACAATGATTTTGAGATAGGACTAGACGGCTTGGATTTCAGGCACACTTGGCTTCCTGTCTCTGCCATGTGAACCATATGTGGCAAGTTACTTAGGTTTTCTGAGTCCTCAGTTCTCATCTATAAAGTGAGAATGGTATAAATATGTCATGAGGATTAAATAATTTAAACGTGTGTAATTCCTAGCATGCCTGGAGCATAAAGACCTGATAAATGCAGTTCTTTCATTTTTCCCTCTTTTCACCTTTTCTGGCTTTTGGTTCTGTTGTCACTTGCTTGCTTGCCTGTGTATGTATTTTTTACTGTGAAGAATGAAGGATGGGTTTTTGGAAAACAAGATTTATACCAAAATCTTTAAACTGCTTATGATTTTTACCTAATAATCTCACTTATGTAAAAGTGTAGTGAAACAAGGGTCCAGAAATTTAAAAGTACAAAGGTGTCGTCATAAAAAGATCCATTGTTGCTTCAAAAAAAAGTTCTTCCTGGTCATTTTCCTGTTTACCTTGTTTAAAAAAAAAAAAAAAAGAACACATCACTTTTTTCACCCCCCCTTTTTTTTTTTATCATATGTGCTATTTGCTACTTATTGTTTCCATGAAGTTAGTAAATTCTCATCCCTTCCCCTAATAGTTAAAAAATAGACCAGTATTAACTTCCTGTGGATTCAACATGAATCACTCCCTTCTAAAAAAGATTCTCAAATAGGCTTACTTCTTTATTCTAGGTAGCCAGTTTCCAAGAGAAGCAAAACTCTAGATTATAACCCATCTTGCATGTTTATGCATCTATTGGGAGATATTTCATAATAATAACTATGCCAGTCCTTCATAATATTTGGAATAAAATGGTCAGAGTATACCATGAAAACAGTCAAGAAAGCATTTAAAATGGAGAAAAGGGAACTCATTTTGATTGGTCAATTGCTACATGCTCATCCCTATGCTGGGGTATTCCAAACTGTTGCTTTTACCAAAACCCTGCCAGTGAGTTTTTAATTTTACTTTATTTTATTTTTTATCAAGGTATAGTTGATTTACAGTATTATATTAGTTTCAGGTATACAACATAGTGATTCAAAATTTTTATAGGTTATACTCTATTTATAGTTATTATAAGATGTTGGCTATATTCCCTGTGCTATATATCCTTGTAGCTTATTTAATTTATACACAGTTTGTACCTCTTAATCCCATACCCTTGTATTGCCCTTCCCCCACTCTCTGCACTGGTAACCACTAGTTCTCTATATCTGTGAGTCTGTTTCTTTGTTGTTATATTCACTAGTTCGTTTTATTTTTTAGATTCCACATATAAGTGATAACACACAATATTTGTCTTTCTCTGACTTTTTTCACTAAGCATAATACCATCTAGGTCCATCCGTGTTGTTGCAAATGACAAAATTTATTCTTTTTTATGGCTGAGTAGTATTCCATTGTTTTTATATATACTACATCTTCTTTATCCATTCATCTGTTGATGGATACTTAGATAGCTTCCATATCTTGGCTATTGTAAATAAAGGTGCTATGAACATTGGGGTGCATGTATCTTTTCAAATTAGTGTTTTCATTTTCTTCAGATATCTATCCAGGAGTGGAATTGCTGGATCATATGGCAACTCTGTTTTTAGTTTTTTGTGGAACCTTCATGTTGTTTTCCACAGTGGCTGCACCAATTTACATTCCCACCAACAGTTTACTAGGGTTCCCTTTTCTCCACATCCTCACCAGTATTTGTTATTTGTGGTTTTCTGTATGTCTTCTTTGGAAAAATGTCTATTCAGGTCTTCTGCCCATTTTGTAATCAGGTTGTTTTTTGATATGGAGTTGTATGAGCTGTTTATATATTTTGGATACTAACCCCTCATTGGTCATATCATTTGCAAATATTTTCTCCCATTCAGTAAGCTGTCTTTTTGTTTTGTTGATGGTTTCCTTTGCTGTGCAAAAGCTTTTTAATTAGGTCCCATTTGTTTATTTTTGCTTTTGTTTCCTTTGCCTTAGGAGACAGATAAAAAAAATACTGCTACTATTTATGTCAAAGAGTGTTCTGCCTATGTTTTCTTCTAGGAGTTTTATGGTTTGGGGTCTTATATTTAGGGCTTTAATACATTTTGAGTTTACTTTTATTCATGGTGTGAGAAAATGTTCTAATTTCCTTTACATGTAGCTGTCCAGTTTTCCCAGCACCATTTATTGAAGAGACCATCTTTTCTCCATTGTATATTCTTGCATCTTTTGTCGTGGATTAATTGACCACAAGTGCGTGGGTTTGTTTGTTTGTTTGTTTGTTTCTGGGCTCTCTGTTCCTTTGATATATGTGTCTGTTTTTATGCCAGTACCATACTGTTTTGATTACTATAACTTTGTAGTATAGTCTGAAGTCGGGGAGGGGATGATTTCTCCAGCTCTGTTCTTCTTTCTCAAGATTGTTTTGGATATTAGGGGTCTTTTATGTTTCCATGCAAATTTTAAGATTGTTTGTTCTAGTTCTATGGCAGCTTAGGGAAAATGGGAAAGGGTTGAAATAAGTGAAGCACAGGAGATTATTTAAGAGAGTGAAATATGATAACTGTGATGGTGGGCACATGATATTATGCATTTGTCAGAAACCCATAGAACTTTATAGAATAAAGAGTGAACCTTAATGTATGCAAATTTAAAAAATCCTTTAGTATGTTGGGTATGCCAGGATGAAATGCAGAATTGTGATAAAACAATATAACTGTGCTACAAATGTGTTAAACAACCTCACTGAAGGGTGTGGAGAAAAAAAGGGGCTGACCTAAGTAATCTCAGAAATGAGTGGAGTCTGTAAGACTAAAGGCAAAATGAACTGTATGTAAGCACTCTACCCTAGTTGATAATGCTATGTCCCAGGGGGGTACAGATTAATGATTTTAATGCCACTATACATGCATACTGAAACTCAACAATTAAGTAAATGCATGCACAATGGTGGGAGCCAAGTTTGGTTGGAGGTTACAGATAAGTAAAAGGAGGAGGCTGGAATCATCCATGTGATAACAGATTAGAGTTGGAGACATCAATATGGACTCATGTTAGCTTAATATAGACACATATGGTTATATATAGAAATACTTATAGATATGTGTATATACATGGGTTAGCGTACATACATTTGTACTTCCTGTTTTGTCACCTGAGAGGACCTAGAGGCAATGACACCCCAGTAGCAATGAGCATACCTAGCACCCAGATCTTGGTTTCTAATATTATTCTCCAACAAAAGGAACCAGAACTTGGATAAATGGCTGATTTTAGGACTAGGGTAGAAAATAAACAAGATGAGCCTGGAGCGTCTTATAGCGCCAAAAAGAAAGTGCTCAGAAAAACAACAACAACACAGTGATGGGGATGTGTCAAAGGGACACAGCCACCTGAAAGAGCTCCCGATGGCCAAGGCTGGAAATGGTAAGCAACAAAATAAATGAAGTAGTGTAGGGTTGAAACCCAAAGTAGAAACTAAATTTAAGAGTCCATACTGATATGAATCAATTATTGAATAAATAAATGAAGGAAAATAGACACATTTTCTGTACCAAAGAATTCTAAAAATTTTATGTAGATCCTATACCCTCAGGGAGGTGGAATAGAATTCCCCATGTGTTAAGTTGGAGTTGAACATAGTGACTTATTTCAAAAGAGTACAGTATGAGAAAGGGGAGCAAAGAGCTACTTTATACCAGAGAAACCTGACGACACTCTCTCAGCCAAATGATGAGGATCAGCGTCCATAGTGATGTCATATTGATGTATGTACGCTTGATGGCATGTCATGAGAATGGCTCTACCTCTGTGGTCTTCTTCCCCAAGCATGTAACCCCAGTCCAATCATGAGAAAAACAGCTGACAAATCCCAATTGAGGGACATTCTACAAAATATCTGACCAGTACTCCTCAAAACCGTCAAGGGCATCAAAAACAAGGAAAGTCTGTGAAACTGTGACAACCAAGAAGAGCCTAAGGAGACATGACAACTAAATGTAAATCCTAGATGAGATCCTGGAATACAAAAAGGAAATTAGGAAAAAACTGAGGAAATATGAAAAAAGTGTGGACTTTAGTTAATAATAATAATAATGTATCAATATTGGCTCCTTCATTGTAACAAATATACCATACTAATGCAAGATGTTAATAACTGGGGAAACTGGTGTGTGGAATATGGGAAATCGCTCTACTATGTTAGCAATTTTCCATAAATCTAAAGCTGTTCTAAAATAAAACATTTACATAAAAGAATTTGCAATGCCGAGTACTACCCTGAGATTCTGATTTAACTTGTCTGGTTTGTAGCCTGACCCTTGGGATTTTAAAAAGCTGCCCAGGTGATTCTAATATGTCTCCAGCAAGTCACTGCTCTGAGGGAAGTGAGGGTTTTTACAACCAGCTGCACTTCTTTTTTCCTTTCTACTTATAATAAATGCTCTGACCTTGTCCCTAGTAAAATAGCAGTGTGACTTAATGATTTCGGTTGTTGGAATAAAGCAGTTCTTTAAATGTACAGCCAGTCATCAATATGGAACTTAGAGAGTGATATTTCCCATTAAATATAAGAATCTTGTCCAAGAAGCTCAAAATACCATCAACTGTTTAGGTAAACAGGGTAGGCTAGACTATGCTGAATGTATCATTGGTTTAAATCTGTACATAGTGGCAACGCCTTTAATTTCTCTCTGCAATGCTATGCCATATGCCATATGTAGATGGAGGTAAAAGATCTGCGAAGTTTTAGGTGCAAAGGTTTGGCTTTAATTAGACAGGAGGCTTATTTTCTGGTGTTTGATTGTGACAAATGAGGTAAAAGCATCACGTGCTGGCAAACACAGCTTAAATGTTCAGGAACTTACAACTGACCTGAGCCATCAATGTTTCTCATGCAGGAAACCTGGCAGCAGGGGTTCCTGGGGATCATATCTGGCACTGGCGATGATTGGCTCCACCAATCAGTGAGGAAGGGATCCTACTGACCCCAGCCCCCGGACCAACTTCAGTGAAGAGACAGAGACTAAGAGGTGATGGAGCCCTGGTTCCTCATGCACAGACAATTATGGTACTTAATTTGGAACTGGTGAGACTATGTTTTTGGACTTACTCTGTTTCCTAAAAACCCTAACAGGCCAGGAAATTGCTTCATGTACATTAAGGGATGAAAAAAAGATGTATTTTTCCCATCATTTTTCTTCCTCAGAAATAGTCATTAATAGGAATTCCTACTTTTTTTAAACCTATAACAGTATTAACAAACCAGAAAACATTTATTGATTGAGTCTTACACTATTCTAGGCACTGGGGGAGATATTTAAAAAGTTAAAAAATAATGTTGGCTTTTTATTCATGCATCCAAGCAATGCTTAATTGAGTGTGTATCACATACCAGGCATCTGCTAGGTACTAGAGATTTTAAAAAGTAAACAAAAAACTAAGATTGGTCTGCTTTATTAAGAAACCCATAGTCCAAGAGCTTACTGTCTAGATCAGTGGCTCTCAACCAGGCGTGATTTTGTGTCCCCCAGTGAATATTTGACAATGTCTGCAGAAATATTTTGTTGGCACTACTGGGAGAGTTGGGGGGATGCTACTGGCATCTAATGGGTAGAGGCCAGGGATGCTGCTAAACATCTTCCAATGCACAGGACAGTCCCCATAACAGAATTATAGGGCCCAAAATGTCACTGTGCCGAGGTTGAGAAACCCTGCAAACACACTGGGCCCTTCACTGGAAAGAGAACGCACTCTCCAGGTGTGAATTAACAAAGCCTTAAAGCCACCTCCTGCCCTCCCTTTACCAGGTGAGGTTGGAACAGGGGAGGGTCCCTAGCTGAGGGGAGAGTAAATGTCACTGCCCTGCCATTCAGAGGGGTTATGGTGGCCCTGCTCAGAGGAAGGTCAGCTATTCTGCCATCAGGTCCCAGCAGTTCCAGCAGTAACAGCCCAGGCCAGAAGGCACGTCAGGTTAAATCAGACTGCATCAGAGAGATGACCTGAGCTTGCTTTTTATTGAGAGCAGCCAAGTTTCTATAGTCAACCCTGGAAATGCACAAATCCTTTTGAATAATATTACTAAAAGCCAAGGACACTCTTACAATTTACACATAACATTTGTACCTAAGTTGAAACTACTATAAAATTTTTATGTCATCTTACTTATGTGTAAGTATTAACTCTAAGTTTAAATATAAAAAGTGGCCTTAGAACCATGCCGTTCCATATAGCCACGTGTGGCTATTTAAATTTACATTAGTTGAAATTAAATAATATTTAAAATTCACTCCTCCGTCACACTATTCACATTTAAAGTGCTCACGAGCCGCATGTGCCTATTGGCTGTTGAATTGGACAGTGTAGATATAGTACATTTCTAGCATCACAGAAAGTTCTATCGATAGCACTGTCCTACAAGCCATTTCCAAGGATCCTCACCAGTATTAGTTATTGCTTTTTTTTTTAAAAAAGGCTTATTTTCTAGCAGCTGAGGCATCAGGGCAAATGCTTTGCAATATCTCATTATCACTGTCTGTTAGAAAGGCACAGACATGTTCTGCTGGGGGGGACCATCTCTTGTTAGACATGGTGTTTTGGGAAGGTTTATGTAATGGATGTTGAGTAATGTATCAGACGATTGAAAATGATTTTCCAGAAGGTATAACAATGTAAAATTCAAGTAGAACATTTATCAGGCATTTCTGATCTAAGTCAAGTGTGTATTGTTAAATATTAATTCTATTAAGGTATGTCAGCAGGGAATTAAGATATGTGACCCAAATATATTTCTTTCTAGTAATTGAGTGTAATAGGGAACTAGTGTTTAGTGGATCTCAACTGGCGATGGGGCAGGATGAAGGGAGGAGGGAGAGGGTCGAAATGACCTAGGGAGCTCTTTCTTGCAAAATTCATAGGGTGCCACCACATAAGGTTCCTCAGAATGGTGTGGTAAGGAGGGTCTTGCACATTTTGAAATTGTTTAGAGATATGAAAAGGAAAATTTTGTGTCTCTTCCATTGTATGATGGGGTGGTAGTGGGGGTAGGTCGGTGTGACTTAAAAAAGACACCTGGTCCCCACCTCCAGATATGATTCCGTACACTTGGGTGGGCCCAGATATCCACTCAGTTCTCTCTCACTGTCTTTCTTTCCAAAGACCTCTGGCCATGCCCGTCTTCCCTTCCCCCTAGGTCATTTAGAATGATCAACTGGGTTTAGAACAACTGCCTTAGGCATTTCTTTCCACTATCAGGTGTGTCTAGCAAGCTTTTGCAAGTGATCACAATCTGTTCTTGGACGCCTTTTCTGATCAGTGCCTGAAATGACGCTGTTGATCAAAGGAGGTGTCCCATGCACAGAGGATGCACTGGCCAGAGAGGACACTCAGCTGAGGAAATTCAGGAGATGGGTCATGGGTGTGTGAACAGCCTAAAAATATTCTCCAAAGGGACCTGATCAAGCCTTTGGATAACTGTTTAGGTTGAGGCTTCAGGTTTTGGTCATAGAACTTGGCTCATTTTGTTAATATTAGGAGGCTATTGCTGTAGAGAAGCCTCACGACAGTCCTTCACATTGACAGCTAGGTCTGCTGATGGATGGAAAACTTCACTGCTCTTCCCCTAACCCTCATTTTTTTTTTTGATAGATAAGAAGTGATTTATTAGAATAGGACGCTTGTGAGGCTTACAAGCAGGCGGGCGAGAGGGTGCTGCCCTGAGAACTTGATGGGCTACATAAACTAGAATTTCATACTGTATTTTCAAGACATATCAGCCTTGAATGGATTTGTTTCTTTTTCAGTTTTGTGGGTTTTTGGGGTTTTTTTTTTTTTTTTTCCTGTTAAAGGATTTAGAATATCTCTACTATGTTCTGCATTTTCTTTCTTTCTTTCTTTCTTTCTTTCTTTATTCATTTATTCATTTATTCTTGGCTGTGTTGGGTCTTCGTTTCTGTGCGAGGGCTTTCTCCAGTTGTGGCAAGTGGGGGCCACTCTTTTTTTTTTTTTTTTTTAAACATCTTTATTGAAGTATAATTGCTTTACAATGGTGTGTTAGTTTCTGCTTTATAACAAAGTGAATCAGTTATACATATACATATGTTCCCATATCTCTTCCCTCTTGCATCTCCCTCCCTCCCACCCTCCCCATCCCACCCCTCTAGGTGGTCACAAAGCACCGAGCTGATCTCCCTGTGCTATGCGGCTGCTTCCCACTAGCTATCTATTGTACATCTGGTAGTGTATATATGTCCATGACACTCTCTCACCCTGTCACATCTCACTCTTCCCCCTCCCCATATCCTCAAGTCCATTCTCTAGTAGGTCTGTGTCTTTATTCCCGTCTTGCCACTAGGTTCTTCATGGCCTTTTTTTTTTTTTCCCTTAGATTCCATATATATGTGTTAGCATACTGTATTTGTTTTTCTCTTTCTGACTTACTTCACTCTGTATGACACACTCTAACTCCATCCACCTCATTACAAATACCTCCATTTCATTTCTTTTTATGGCTGAGTAATATTCCATTGTATATATGTGCCACATCTTCTTTATCCATTCATCCGATGATGGACACTTAGGTTGCTTCCAGGTCCTGGCTATTGTAAATAGAGCTGCAATGAACATTTTGGTACATGGCCACTCTTCATCGCGGTGCATGGGACTCTCACTGTCGCGGCCTCTCTTGTTGCGGAGCACAGGCTCCAGACGCGCAGGCTCAGTAGCTGTGGCTCACGGGCCCAGTTGCTCCGCGGCATGCGGGATCCTCCCAGACCAGGGCTCGAACCCCTGTCCCCTGCATTAGCAGGCAGATTCTCAACCGCTGCGCCACCAGGGAAGCCCTGTTCTGCATGTTCTTCATCCCTGGTTTCAGATTTTCTCCTGGTAGAGATCCAGTTTTCCCTGACATGTAAAATGCTGGTTACCTTGGGATTTTAAAAGTATAAGGTGGGATTCGTATCATTGGGAAACTATCCAAAACATAATAAAGTCCTTTTGGTGGCATGTTGTACAATATATTATATAAGCAAAAATAGCCTACCACCTCTAGCGAGTGTCCAGCCCTAGCTTCCTACTTCTGTTTAAGACTACAGAATCTGTTTGTAGTGAAGGTGACAAGAAGGGATACGACTCTGAGGACACTGGGGCAGGTTGTATATCAGTAGTTTAGGTTCCATCTCTAAACTGTGCTTTGGATATCAGAGGTGTGAAATGCCCTAGGATTCTGGAAGCCAGTCAGGGTTTGTCTTCTCTAGATTATCTGAGTAGAGGGGAAGGAGAAGCTTAAAGCCATGTACAGTTTTGGCTTAAAAAATTTAGCAATCTTTCAAAAGGAAAGGAGAAAGAACTTTAGAGTGACCCCCTGGAGACTGTATCATTCATTAACAAATACAGAGTGTCTGTTACGTGCCAGACACTGTGGTACAACATGCTGGTGTGACATGACAGAAAGATATATTTGGTCTTTGTCCTGGTTCCTGGCACCTAAAATCCTTGGAATTTCCAGTGATAGGAGTGTCTTTTGTATTCTAATGAGGTGACTATAGATGGGGTACTTAGAAAGCTTCAGGATGGGGGCTGGTCCCCAGAGGAACCAACCATGTGACTAGAGGAGTAGAACTTCAGTCCCACCTCTAACCTCTGGGAAGGAGAGAGGGACTGGAGATTGAGTTCAAGCACTAATGGCCAAAGATTTAGTAAATTTAGAAGCTTCCAGGTTGGTGAACACGTTGATGTGCTAGGAGGGTGGTGCACTTGAAAAGAGTGTGGAAGCTCTGTGCCCTCCTTACTCCTGTACCTTGCCCTATGCAGCTCTTCCATTTGGCTGTTCCTGAGTTGTACTCTTGATAATAAAACTGTAATAGAAAGTAGAGAGCTTCCCTGAGCTGTGAGTTGTTCTAGCAAATTACTGAACTTGAGTAGGGGTTGTGGGTACCTCCAGATTTTAGTCAGCTGGGCAGAAGTGAAGGTCATCTGGGGACCTCATTTGCAGCTGGTGTCTGAAGTGGGACCGAGCCCTTACCTTCTGGGGTCTGTGCTAACTCTGGGTAGTTAATGTCACATTGAATTAAATTATTGGGCACCCAGTCGGTGTCAGAGAATTGGAAAATTGGTGTTGGAATGACATAGCTGGGGATAAAATGGTGAACAAGAGCAGACATTTTCTGCTCTTACAAAATTTACGAATATTTCTATGAGTTTGTTGGGTTATGTAGCACTCTGCTGTATGTCATCCAATTGCCCCTCCAGATCTACTCACCCTGGTCTTTAGAGACTGACTCTTATGGACCACGTCAGAGGGCACCCTGTTTTGTCTCTGGTTGAATCTGATCAGTGGAGAGCCCTGGCAGAACACTGAAGGGAGGAGGTGAGTGAGGTCAGGGTACTTATCCTCCTTACTCCGTCCTTGTGGGGACACCTTGGGCAAGGTCCCTAAATGGAACACCACTACTCTTTTCAAGGCAGTCTTCTCTATATGGCTTTCTTTTTCCAGGTTCTGCCAACCCCTCCTCCTTGTCTCCTTGTACCTAGGGTTGGTAACAGTGGTTCAGCTTCCAACCCCAGATTATTGCCCACAATTCCTTGTGGTTTTATTTCAACCTGAGTACACCTTTGTGAAAAGTTCCTTGGTAAATAAGGCTTTGAATTATCTAATTAGAGTATTCCATCTTATGGGGACCCTGCTAATACAAGCTCTGTCCATTTAAATGTGGGATTGATGCTTGCCAAGTATGTTGATTTTTGTTTTGATATAGTTGATGCTACGATATTAATGTAATATAGCCAGCTGCTTCTTAAGAAGGTCACCCTATCATTGCTTCTTAGTGATGGTAAAATCATATCATAGACTAGAATGCTTATCTTCATATTTCCTTTGGCAGGAGAGTATACATTCAGTGAGTTAAAGAGGAGGGAAACTAGCACATCAGTTCTGTTTTATAGCATTTAGAATTGCAATTTCAGTTGCCAAAATGCTCTTCTTACCAATTATGATTCTGGCATTAATACTATATTCCAGGCTTTGAAGGTGCATTAATAGCCTGGGATTTATACCAAGATGATAATACTGATGTGAGGTCAATAAAGGTTGCACAAAGTCATTGTTATTAACTGGTTTATTGGTGAGATGGAACAGGATAGTAGCACCCAGAAGTTCAATAGTTGTGCCTGAAACATATTTTCTTTCATGATAAACACTAGAAAGAAAGAGAGAGAGAGGAAAAGGGGGGAGAGAACACCCAGAAATGAGTTGTGAAGAGAGCACAAAATGTGTGCTTTTATTGTTTACAGAGGTTCTGCCATGGGGAACCATGTCATGAAACTTACATTTGTTATTGCTCTTTCCATCTGAACCCACCCCAGCACCTCCTTTGAATCTGTTATAAGCCAGTTTTTTCAAATGATGAATTTCTTGTAGAAAGGGATGAACTTATCTGTTTGTAGCCTTTCATCAGAGTTACTTTGACCCTCCTTTCTTCCTTATTTTGCTTCCCAAAGTCATTACTGAAATATAAATTAGGATGGCCAGACAGGATTATCAAAGATGGTATCAGTTTGTCTGTAATCCATTGTTCTGTAGACAAGAGGGAAAGCTTTTCTCAGAAGATGGTACATGTTTATATCTCAGAAGAACTAGTGAGAGGCTATATTCATCCTTAACCATTAACCACTAGAGATAAAAGCAATTTCAAAGGTCATCTACCCCCTAATGCTATAGGTGAGGAAACTGAGACCCAGAGATATTAGAAGACTTAGCCAAGAACACAGCTGTATTAGTTTGCCAGGGCTCTGTAACAAAGTACCACGGACTGAGTGGCTTAAACAACAGAAATTTATTGTCTCCCAGTTCTGGAGGCTAGTCCAAAACCAAGGTGTTGGCAGGGTTGGTTCCTTCTGAGGCCTGTGAGGGAAGGACCTATTCCAGGCCTCATCTCTCCTTGGCTTATCAATGGACCATCTTCAGTGGTCTATTCTCATCATATTCCCACTTAGGTGTGTCTGTGTCCAAGTTTCCTCTTCTTAGAAGTCCACTAGTCATATTGGATTAGGGCCTACCCTCATGACCTCCTTTTAACTTGATTACCTCCATAAAGACCCTATCTCCAAAAGAAAGTTGCATTTTAAGGTGCTGGGGGTTAGGACTCCAACATATGAATTTGGTGGAGGGACACAATTCAACTCATAACAATAAGCTGTCTAAAGACTGACTAGACTTTTGGTCTTCTGATGCCCTTGTTAGGTTTTTTCCCCTACTACACCATGTGCCTTTTAATATTCTTGTTCCCTTGGACACACAGAAGACCATTTTCTTTTTCACAGAGGTAGGATACAGGGATGTGATTAGAACCTCATATTTCACTGCCGAGGGTATTGGGGAACTAAGATCCCACCAGCTGCACAGTGCAGCCAAAAAAAGACAATAGTCTTTAAAAATCACAGCAGATTACATATTCACCGTCTTTGATTTATTAATAAGTATTCTAAAATAATGGGGTTTGGTTCCTATCCCTCTGGCTTCATTTTCTAGATGGTGTGAACAGTGTTAGAGCAGGTATCATTTCTGTGGTCTAGTGTGCTCATTTTGAAGGAGGGAAACCTGATGATCAGAGAAATAACATGATCATCCCAAGAGCACAAGTGCACGCTCCCCTAGACTAATGTGCTTTTCACCCAGGACAGCAGCTGCGATGTAGAACTTTGGAACAGTGGACGAAGTGGCATTTCCAACTATCTGCTGACATCCACTAGGGGTACACATAAAATGGCACGGGGCCTACTTAACCAACTCATACACTGTGTCTCTTGGTACTTAAAAGAGGTAGTAGTTTCTAGGATTTCCCCTCTGTGCCCCTCCCCCTAGCAGTTTCCCAAAGCTTATCTCTTGCATCACCAGCCTTTCAACATACACCAAGGGAGAAATTTCAGTGGTTAAAGAAATTTGAAAGATGCCACACACGGCATCCCTCTTGTAGCTACTCATGATGCATTCTGGAATACTGAAGGCTTTGCAATGTCTTTCAAGAAGAAGGCTTTGCAATGCCTTTCAAGAATTAAAGAACTTCCTTTAATCAGGTGTTTCCAAAGTCATCTGATTAGGGAACGATTTGTCCATGTAAACCTATAAGTTGCAAGCCACACATTTTGAGAACTCCTGTTTAAAACTTGCATAAGTTGAAGAGATATATACATTGGGAAAGAATTTAGAATAAATTTATAGGAAATAGAGCAAGAGACCTGCAGAGATCTCTCTCTAGATACTTGTGTGACAATTCTTATAATCTCCACCATATATTCCTTGTGGCTGATTAGCAGGGGTGGAATACTAAGCTGGACTGGCCAGGCTTTTCACTCATTAGGATCTTTCTTAATTGCGAGGGTGTGGATGATTGTTTTTTGTGTATATGTATGTGAGCGAAAGGGGGAGAGAGAGAGAGAGTGTGTGTGTGTGTGTGTGTGTCCCGGAGAATCAGATGGCTTAAAAAAGAAAAGAAAGTACTGGGCTCACAATCAGAAGGCCTGATATGTTTCGGCCTTTGTCATGGATGTGAGATGTGACATCTCCTCCACTAGTTAGTATGGGTGTTATTGCGCAAACCCCATCCCTCTGTCACAAGGCAGGCCTTTAGTACCCAGCGGGCCTCCCTGTACACTGGGGATCTCAGCAAATACTGTCTGAAGGTGAAGAGGGGGAGGTTGTCAGGCTGATGACGTAACGTCTAAGTGTTTGGGTCACCGCAGGGGGAGCAGAGTGTTTGGTCCAAAGGGCTGTCGTTCCCGAGGGAGATAGGAATGGGTTGTCTAACACCCTACAGCAACAATGCAACGCAGCCTGACGGGCCACGCAGGATGCTGGTAGTTAGATGCTCCTGTAACGAAGACCCTCTGGTTTTGAATAACAGACACTGTCTTTGAGCCAGCTTAAGAAAAAAAAGAAAATTTATTGGGTAGATATTTCAGCATCTGATGGAATTTAAACACTTGGAACAGCCAAAGCTTCAGAAACTTCAGAAGCATGGTGGCTCAAGGCATGTGCTTTTCACTCTCAGTTTATGTGAGCCTCAGCTCTAATTTTGGGTGAAATGTCCACTCTAGGCCTTTTAGTTATGATATATCGGTTTGTTCAGCAGAGTTTGGCAACACCTTGATCTCATGGAAAATGGGTCTTTTTCTCCAGCCCCAGGGGATGCAGTGTGACAGTATAAACCAGTCACAGTGATCTCATTGCCCTGTGTCAGGAACTGGTCTAGGGGTGGCCTTGTGACCCAGTACTAAGGTAGGAGATGTAAATAGAAGGGGGCTGGATATGGATTCTGGAAAAGCTTTTGTTTTCCCAATAAGAAGGAACAACAAATTCACAAGGCACGGCTCTTTCTCCCTTTGCTTTTCCCCTTCTTTGGAGTTCAGACGTGATGCCTGGTGGTGCCGCAGTCGTCTTGTGACTGTGATGTGACAAGCACCAGATGAAAGTTGTGTGCTAGGAGCAGGGATTTTAAAGGAGGGAGAGCCAAGATGTCTTTATAGTGGGGCTGCCACACTGACACCGGACCCAACACCTCCTGATTTGTTCTTGAGAAAAATGATAACCCCTTCGTTGAAATTACAGTGCACTACAATAGGTTGTTGTTACTGTTGTTACTTTGCAACCAAAATCATTCCTAAACTATAGATGTCGGGAGCCAATCCCTATGGATCAGAGAGTGATTCTCAGATCTTTAATGGGGGAGAGGACAGAGGATGGCTCATGACATGGGGAGAGGTGTCTATGAAAGCTCCCCTGGAGCCGTGAAATCTTACCACTGCTACACAGCACAGAGAGGAGAGCCCTCTTTGTGCCGGTCCACACCTGTCCTAGATAGAATTAACTCATTAACTAATGCATTAATTTTGCTAATTTCTTATTGATCCCTTATTATCTGCTAGATATTTTTCTAGGTGTTGAGAGCAGATTGGAGAAGACAGAGGAGATGTTGGTTCTCATGAACATTTTACAGGGGAAATAGACAATAAACCAGAAAAATAAATGAACAGAATCATTCCAGATAATGAGAAGTGCTATATGAAATATAAAATGGAGTGTTGCGATAGAGAGTTTGGGAGGGTGTGTGCATAGAAGGCTTAAGAAAGCGATACTGGAAATAAAACTTGAATTGCAGAAAGGGGCCAGCTGTGTGAGACCCGGGGGCCAGGCTTTTCAGAAGGCAACGGCCAGTGCAGAGGCCCTTAGGCAGGGATGAGCACGGCCTGCTAGAGGCACAGACTGAATTATTAATGGGTGTCCGGTGCGTGGTGATTCGGGAGGCCACCCATGCTCATCTCATTGTGACCGTACTGGCCACTCAGCTTCCGGGCATTATGATGGATCTCCAGGCTGCTGACGGGGCTCCATGCTGCATAGGTGACTGTTCCTATCATCTGCTTCAGGCTGGGATGGGATGGCTGGGGGAGGGTCCATGTTATAGACTGTGATCTGATAGAGTGACTGATCATGCCCTTTCCCTTTGAGAATGGACCCATCGTTCTCAGCCACAGCATGTAGGCTCCCCAGGGCGCTGGCTTCCCCTGGAATGGGTTAACCCTATTCTGGAGGGGCCGGCAGAGCAGTCAGCTGGCACACAGCTGCTTCAGGACCACACTCCAGTCACTCCCTCAAGTTACATTTGCCACATTTGACGTGTCTCCCTTTGGAAAGACCTGTCTCTGGCTCCCAGCCTGCTATGCCTGGTCATACCCAACATCATTTTCAAGTGATACTTATCAGTGAAGCAGTCACATGAGGTCATAGGGCTAGAAGCTCCCTCAAAGGTCGTCCTGTCCTGCATTCCTCATGTGTCTGGCATTACCCGGAACAAAAGTGCTGGAATGCCACCACCCCCATTTCTAGCAGGTTGCCTGCTAAACCAGATATCCACCTGGTTCCGGTGCAGAATCCAGTTCTCTTTAACACGTAAACTTGGGGGCAATTAATTATATCTTGGAGCTGTTAGATTTTCCCATGGATCCTGTGTGATTGGTGGGACCCTAGGCATGTGTTCACCTTAAGAGAGGGTAAGGTGGTCTGCAAGTAGCCAAACTACCATTTAAAAACTCTGGTTCACTTTTCCTAGATCTGGGATGAAACAAATCACACAGTATCAAAGTTGGAAGAGACTTCAGTGATTCATATCCCTCCTCTTATAGATGGGAAAAAAAAGGGAAAATGACTTAACCAAGGTTAATATTAATTCTACAATAGAAGGCTTTTGGGCATTCACATGGGTCTTTCATACATGTTTACAGCATTTTGTTGTTTTGCTTTGACTTATGGGATAAAGGGAAAACAAGTTCCTGGGTCAACAATGTGAATGTGTACAATCACAGTTCTCTGTGCCTCTGTTTGATTCGACTCTCACGACCTATGTAGCAGGCATTCTTTTTCTCATTTCACAGATGAGGAAGGTGAGGAAAATGAATCCATGTAGCTAGTAAGTGGCAATACTGAACTCGAGCTTAAGACTTCTGACTTTTATCTGATATCATTTCCAAGTCCATCTCCATTTTCATTCTCTGGGGGTTGAGGGGCATAACAGAAATTAGCCATAACTTAGGTAGGGTAGAATACACAGGAGCCCTGAAGCTAATGTTCTAGGTTGCTACGAGCCCTAAGGAAAGGATTCTGATTTTTATCAAACCACTGTCACCTTCACTGGTGTGTGAATACTTCCCTCTTAGACCCCCTGTATCTGAAGTAGAGGCCCCATGGCTCCTAACATAACCTGGTGCTGTCATTTCAATAACTGCCTTCACTTATTTTAAATACCACCTCCTGGATAGAGTGTGGCATGTATTACAAGCCCAGGCTGTTAGAACCAACTGCCTAGGTTCAAATCCTGGCTCTACCACTTCTTCTGGGTGACCCGAGGGATATGACTTAACCTTCTGGTATCTCACTTTTCTTATCTATAAAATGGGCTAGCAATAGTGCCTTCCTCAGAACAGTAAGTGTTCAGTAAATGTTAGTTGTTGCTATATTTGCTCTCGAGACAGCAGGAGGAATTCTGTCACAGATCTGAGTTTTCTCCAGCAGTATGAAAAGAATACTTTCATAGCTCATGATAACAGGTAGGCATTCCAGGGTGAAAAGTATCTAAAAACATAATCATATACGGCTTACTCCTTGACTCCAGAGAAGATCTGTTCCGGGCACTCTACTACAAGAGTTGTCTTCTTTTCCAACAGCAGAAAGCTTTGGTTCACGCACCTGAAAAGCTAAAGCTGACCCAGAAGTTATGCTTAGAGAAGAAAAAGAGGGAAGAGCCTCTTAGGTAACTTGAAGAGCATAAAGGATCCAATGATAAAAACCACTGCCCTGAAGTGACATGTGCTACTTCTGGGCTGAGGATTAAACTGCTGACATGACACCCTCGAGATCTCTCTTTTTCCCCTCTGCCATCACATCCAAAAATTCTCCAGAGTGGATGCTTCATCAGCATGGGTTTGGAGCTAAGATGATGATGATACTGAGAAGAGCCTGGGGCGGACTCATTATGAAAAATAAACTTTTATTCTTTTAAGCCACTGAAAAAAACAAAAAACACTGCCCTGAACTTTCCAAGGTGTAATAAATCTCTCTGCATAAGACTCTCCAGTGGGGCTTCCCTGGTGGTGCAGTGGTTGAGAATCTGCTTGCCAACGCAGGGGACACGGGTTCGAGCCCTGGTCTGGGAAGATCCCACATGCCGCGGAGCAACTGGGCCCGTGAGCCACAACTACTGAGCCTGCGCGTCTGGAGCCTGTGCTCCGCAACAAGAGAGGCCGCGATAGTCAGAGGCCCGCGCACCGCGATGAAGAGTGGCCCCCGCTCGCCGCAACTAGAGAAAGCCCTCGCACAGAAACGAAGACCCAACACAGCCAAAAATAAATAAATAAATTTATTAAAAAAAAAAAAAGACTCTCCAGTCATTGCCAAGGTATCATTTGTCTTCTTGTTTTTGTCTTAAAATAGACTAGAAAAAAATGCTAACAAACCCCTTCCCATTAGATTGTGTATTTGCACTTAAAGGCTATGAAATGCCATTATTTCAAGTTCTTCCCATCATCTAAAATAACCCCCCTGTGTGTTTTATGGTTCCTGAGCAGTATTCTGACTTTAATTTGCTTGTGACTGATGACTTTGTCTATTTCCTCACATGCAAATGATTCTCCCTCTCCTCTTTCTGTTTTTCTCTCTCTCTCTTTTTTTTGCATATACTTTTTGCATGTTTAGACCATCTCTCTACCGACCTTTCCATGGCTCAACATTTTGTTGCAATGCATGAGCGAAGCTGGAAAACAGAGCCAAGTGACAAACTGTGAAGCAGCAGCTCAGCCTCACAGAGCAAGTGTGCTTTGTGCTATTTCTGGCCAGAGCAGATGTGGCCTTGATGGGACTGTAAGGAACAATATCTCTCAGGTAAAAATAAGTTACTAAGATTAACACCAAAATGATGTAAATCCTTCATTTGCAGACAGATCCTGAATTGGGAGCCATGTGGAAAGAAGACTGGATTGGACATCAGATTCGGGGTCCTGCTTGGGTTTCTTCCTGATGACCCCACCAATCAGCCATCTGGTCTCCGGTAAGTATCTGTGACTTCCAAAAAAAATTGTTTTAATCAACAACAAAAAATAGGGAGAATATAATAACAGAACGTTGTGTGCCACCATCGAGTTCTAGGCAATCCTGACATTTGGATGAGTTCGCTTCAGACCTAGCTGAGTTTTTTGTGGATTCCTCCTGAACCCCATTTCCCTTCCTCCTACCCCAGAGCTTAACACTGTCCTGAATTTGCATGCTTTCATACTTCTTCTGTATACATGTTTTCAACAATAGGTACTCTTGTTTTGCATGTTTTAAAACATTAAATAACTTTAAATACAATGTGCGTATCATTCTGCAACTTTTTTTTTTTTAATTTAGCATTAGGTTTCAGCAACAAAGCTCTGATCCGTTCATTTTAACTACTATATATTGTAATGATTTGTGAACAGACGTCAGTCTGTCTGTCTATCTATCTATCCATCTATATCTATCTCTATTCTCCTGTTGATGAATAGTTAGATTGTTTCTAATTTTGCACTATGATAAACAATGCTTCGATGAGTGTTCTTGTTCATTTCCTGTACTAACATACAAAAGCTTCTCAAAAATAGCATTTTTTCAAAATGTTTTGTCTACACCCACAGTTAAACATACACTTTACATGGAAACCCAGCACATGCCTGTGCTACATTTCTGTGTGTCTGTGTGTATACACAGTGTATGTGTAATAAAATTTCTCAGAATAATTACTCACCCTTGTCATCTATGCAGCTATAATCCAGTTTTGTCTGGTCTATTTCACACACCAAAAAATATGCTGTTTGCAATTTACTAAAGTGATTCCATGACCCAGTGGTGCATCTCCACTGTTCTGGGGTCCACACTTGGGCATGGAATTGCTGGGTCATACGTTATAGCCGTTTTCAAATTGAGGAGTTTATGCCTTTGTGAGTTCATCTGATGCATTTAAATGGATATTTGCATTTAGCCAGCATTGTAGGGGTTTCTAGGATGCGGCTTTTTGAGGTATTTAGTGGCTGGAAATGGAAGTCCCGTTTTAGCTTTCTGGGCTTCAATTTGTTCATCTGTCACAAGAAGCGGAAGCAAAACAAAAATGCTGGACTCTTCAGTGTTTTGCAGACTGCTTTCTTTTCAGCCCCAAGGTCCTGGGGAGGGGTTCAGGGTCTGCCGTAGCGTGTGTAAGCTGGGGGGAGAGGGGGCTAGGGTAGCAAAAGGAAGAGAATGAGTAGGTGGAATTCTGGGCCTTTTGCAACAGTCCCTACCCAAGGAGCTCATTTTGATATTTATCCATTGTATTTCCATTGTGTGCAGCTTGAAAACTATAGGTTTAGATATTCTCCAAGGCTCTCTCCAGATCTAAACTGGAATGAAAATAACTTTTAAGTCTCTGGACCATTTAAAATTGCAGCCAGAATTAGAGAACATGATGGCTTAGGGCATGGGGCGTTGGAAAATAGTGTTGGTTAACCCAAGTTCTTTGCGGATTTCTGCCACTGTAGAATCTGACTTGTAAAGGATGCTGTCAGAGTCCCGTGGGGCAGTGAGTTTGGGGCACTCTTGGGCTGGGGCTGCCACCTTGGGGACAGCCATTTCTACACTGTCCTATGGGCTTCATCCACGTGAGGCTGCTTTAAAGAATTTTGTTTTTTTTTTCAGTATAGTTGATTTAAAGTGTTGTGTTAGTTTCAGGTGTATAGCAAAGTGATTCAATTTTATATATATATAAAATATAAACATTGTATATTATATATATATATTCTTTTTCAGATTCTTTTCCATTATAGGTATTGCAAGATATTGAATATAGATCCCTGTGCTATACAGTATGTCTTTGTTGTTTATCTATTTTATATATAGTCGTGTGTATCTGTTATTCCCAAACTCCTGATTTATCCCTTCTGCTCATGTGCGCCCCCTTCCCCCTTTGGTAACCATAAGTTTGTTTTCTATGTCTGTCAGTCTGTTTGTGGTTTGTAAATGTTTGTCTAATTTTTTTCCACATATAAGTGATATCATATGATATTTGTCTTTCTCTGTAAAAAAAATTGCTTTGTTTTCACTGGCTTGTTTATTCGGTGAATAAGGGCTTAATATAAATTTCTCTGAGCTCCATTTCTGCCCTGCAAACCGTTCTACAGGCTCACGGTAAAGCTCATTTACTCAGCAGGGCACACATACAGTTAAACCATTATATTCACAGAGAGGAAATCTTATTATCATTTTAATGACAATATTCAGCTCTTTGTGGGTTTATTTTTGCCTTCCCAAATAGGGTAAGAGCATAAAAAAACTGGTGGTGACTTGGTAGTAAAGTGACTTCCGGGTGGCATATGTTAATTCATAGAGAATCGTGGTTCCTGTGACTAATCCCCGTGCTTTCTCTCTCGCTCTCCCTGCCTTCCAGCGCCCGGAAGACTGCCTCCCCTCAGATCCTAGTTCCTCCCTTTGATTTGTCCCAGTTGCATTTCATCTTCCTTAATCACTGTTTTCATCACATTACTCCCTTGCTCAGAAACCCTCCAGGGATTTTTATTTCCCACCACATCAAATCTAAACGCGGCGGCCTGTTTTCAAGGCTTCTCCTAATCTATTCTTTCCTCACGTCTCCGGCTTTATTTCCTTTGCCAGATGTGGTTCTGGTTCCTGTGGTTTAGAGATAATGGAATTTTTGTACACACTCACACACAAAAATTGAAATCTGCATCATTTTTCTTAAGCACAGTTCAGCCTAGTTCCCTTACACAAAGCGCACATCAGCAGTGATGGCTCACTTCCCTCTCCCCCAGGCCACGTGAGCGAGACTGAGGGGGTCCTCTGGGGGCAGCGTGTGGAGGAAAACAGTTTATGCCCCACTCTCTCTCCATATCCTGGGAGAAGATTAGGCACTGAGAAAGGTGACTTTTCACTGGAGTGGTTTGTGAAAAGCGCTGCCATTTTGACGAGACAGGCAGGATGCCAGTAGCTTAGAAGGCAAGTATGAAAGATATGAAATTTCAAGCCAGAAAGAGTCGGTTCAAAAACTTGGAAAGAGGTACACCCTGGATAAGGCAAAACCCAACAGATCAAGAAGCCCCAGAAAAGATGCTGGTGAGGTTGGTAAAGGAAATTCAAGGGTAGGCCTATAATATCTGTGAATATAGTTTATTTTTGACTTTTTATTTATTACGCAATGTGTGTGTGTGTCTAATTGTCATTTACTTTGTTTTTCTAGAACTATTTCAGTAAGTCCTGGCTCTTCCACTTAGTAGCTGTATGATTTGAGGCAAGTTTCTTTATCCATAAAGCGGAGGTTATAATGCTACATAGTATATGGGGTTGTTGTGAGGACTAAACAAGATAATACATTTAAAGAGCATAGAACAAGGTCCAAGACAAAAATATTAGCCATTATTCCTATCACCATTATTATTATAAGTACACATAAGCTGCTCTACATTTGAGCAGCTGCTAAAATTCCACCTTCTCTCAAAATACCTTCGGGTCAGTTTAGTTGAGCAAACATTTGCTGAGTGCTCAATATATCTCAGGCACTGATGCAACACTGACGAAACTACAAGCAAGAAATTGACCTTGCCCTTGAGTAGCTTGCCTTCCAGTAGGGAAGACAAACCCATAAGCAGATTATTTCAGTTTAAGGCTTGGCTGTCCAGTGCAGTCACTACTAGCCATGAGTGGCTATTAAGCTTTTGAAATGTGGCTGGTCCGAATTGAGATGTGCTCTACATGTAAAATACACAGTGGATTTTGGAGACTTGAAATGGTAAAAGAATGTAAAATATCTAATTAATAATTTTTAATATGATATTGATTACCTGTTGAAATGATAACATTCTGGATATGCTGGGCTAAATAAAACACATAATTAAAGTTAATTTCAGCTGTTTCTTTTTAATTTTTAAAAACCGCACTACTAGAAAATTTATGTGGCTCCCGTTAAAGATTTCTGTTGGATAGCACTTAGTCTAAGATGATACAATGGAAGTTCAAACGGGGTGTAGGAGGGAGGCATGTCATGCAGCCTAGGGTTGAAGGAAGGCTGCCTGAAGGAGCAGATGTATCCTGAACTGAATCTTAAAGGATGAGCAGAGGTTATCCAGGCAACGACAGATCTAAAGGGCATTCCAGATGGAGGTAACAGGAAGGCGTGGAAAGGATGGTGTTTATGAGGCACTGGAGGCAGCTGGTTATCCCACAGCATAAAGTCTGGTGAGTTGGGGCCTGGAAGAAAAAGCTACCAGAGAAGTGAGGTCTAATTTTCCCATCATTTAACATCTAGTTGTCATTAAATGCTCTGGTTCTTGTCTTATACGTGAGGTCTGGTTATGTTTCCACTATTGTTTGAAGTTTTAGACTATCAGCCGTGGAGAGTTGGAAAGTTATGTCTGTACAAGAATAGGGCTGTCCCAGAGGATGGGACTAATGAGTGCGCATATGTTACTTGGAAGGCAGGATGCCATTGTCCCCTCTGCAGATAGTCCTAAAGGTGGACGGGCCACCTAAAATTGCTGCCTAGAGTGTAGGACTAGTGAATGAGAATCAATATAGGAAGGCAGAGCTTTTGATTTGCTCTCATTCATTGGGTTCAAGGAGAGTATACATGGCTGCATTCACACTCATTTACCTGTCAATGGATGTCAGTAGGACTCCTCCCCCGATAAATGCCCACCAATAAGAAATATAATCATTCATCGGATTATATTAATTTGGAAGTGCATTATACCATTCTATCACAAATCATCCTCAGGTCTTCTGCCATTACTAACTAATAATTACATGGTTATTTAGTAGATCATGAAAGAGCACGTGGAAGAGGAGTAGCAAAAGAAGACTCTGAAAACCGAAGCAGATGGAGAAACTGGAGAGTTAGAGGGTATCTTCCAGGTCTGCTTCTCACTCATTAATACACATAAGAATTACATGGGTTCTTGTGAAAATACAGGTTCTGATTCATTAGGTCTAGGGGTGGAAGCAACAAGCTGCACTTTTTATCAAGCTCCCAGGTGATGTTAATGCCACTGGTCCACAGACCTCACTTTGAGCTGCAAGGTCTTAGAGTCTGTTTAGTACAGTCCTTTACCCAGGGCTGGAATCTCCACTGCAACAGCCCTGATGAGTCATTGGAAGCCTCTGCAGGAAGACCTCTGGTGTGCCTCACCTCCTGCTCCTTTGTGGAGTGAGTCTGATTGTTGGAAGAGTTTTGCCTTGTCCCTAGATGCTATCTGGGAAATTTCTGTGCATTGGTCCTTGATCTATTTTTGGAACCACTACAATAATGAATCTAATCTCTCTTTCTCATGATAGCCACTTGGAAATTTGAAGAGCATTTGTATCTTCCCCTTAACTCTACTCTTCAATGGGTTAAATCTCCTCATCTCCTTTAGCTATTAATCATAGAACCCTCTGGACTCTCCCAGGAAACAGTATTCTTTAAGTGTACCTCTCCTAACTGAACACAATGTTCCAAGCTTTGTCCAAACATCAAACTGTAAAATGGGCTTATTAGCTACCTAGCTGTTGATTCTCTACTTCTGCCAGAGTCCTCAGTCTTGGTTGGTTGGCAGCCACGTGAGACTTTAGATTCAGAATGAACTTGGTTGATAAGAAAAAGCCCTGTTTTTTCTCACTGGTTGCTATTGACTCATCTAGCACTTCTGGAGTTTATTTTTATTTTTAAAAAAGAAGCTGTGATGACTTCTTTTCTGGTTATGAAATAAATATTTGGAAATGTGGAAAATGTGAATAAGCAAAATGACCATTATTAACATGTTGATGTATATAAGCCAATTGTTTTTATGCAC
The DNA here is from genome assembly GCF_028564815.1 of Eubalaena glacialis. Taxonomy (NCBI): domain Eukaryota; kingdom Metazoa; phylum Chordata; class Mammalia; order Artiodactyla; family Balaenidae; genus Eubalaena; species Eubalaena glacialis. The sequence goes on along the minus strand of NC_083724.1, from coordinate 54,329,331 downwards.
AGGGATGCATATGTATTGTCAGTGGCATTTTGCAATGGCACTGAACCATCCTCTGTGAACATGTTTCATACAACATTTTTATTGGCTACATATTTAATCATATCAAAACTTCGTAGATTATTCAACTAGTCCCCTGCTGTTGGACATTTAGGTTTTGATTTTTTTTTTTTTGTCATTGTGATTAACACTTTAATAAACATCCATGAACCTAAATTTTTTTATTTTTATTTTTTTATTGAATTACAGTTGATTTACAATATTGTGTTAGTTTCACGTGTACAGCAAAGTGATTCAGTTTTATATATATATTCTTCTTCAGAGTCTTTTCCATTATAGGTTATTACAAGATATTGAATATAGTTCCTTATGCTATACAGTAAATCCTTCTTGCTTATCTATTTTATGTATAGTACTGTGTATCTGTTAATCTCAAACTCCTAGTATATCCCTCCTCCCCACCCTTTCTCATTTGGTAATCATAAGTTTGTTTTCTGTGTCTGTGAGTCAAGAACCTAAATATATATACATTTTTTATTAAGGTAAATTCCTAGAAGTGAAATTACTGAGCTAAAAGATATGACATTTGAAGTTGTTTCATTTGTTTGTATATGTCATATTGTCTTCTAGAAACATTGTACTAATATGGATGTGTTGCCAGCAACAATAAGAACACCGATTTTTCTACACACTTGCACTCATAATCATAAAAAAGTCTTTGATGGTTTGAAGAACAAAAACAAATGATATTCCATTGTTTTATTTGCATTTTAATAACTAGTGAGAGTGAACATTTTTTTGCTTGTCTATTGCCATTTTAACTTTATCATTTGGAGAATTAACTATTCATATCTGTTGCTCATTTTTCTATTAGGGCATTTTTATTTTTCTTAATGGCTTGATGGCTTGGAGTAGTTATTTTAGTGCAAAGAATATTTATCCCAAACAATTTTCTCAGTTTTATTTGCTTTTTAGTTTTGTATTTCATTATAACTGGATGTGTTCTGGATTATGTCTTCTATCAGATTATTCTTTTTTTTTTTTTCCTTTATTTTTTATTATTTATTTATTTATTTTTAGCTGTGTTGGGTCTTCGTTTCTGTGCAAGGGCTTTCTCTAGTTGCGGCAAGTGCGGGCCACTCTTCATTGCGGTGCGCTGGCCTCTCACTATCGCGACCTCTGTTGTTGTGGAGCACAGGCTCCAGACGCGCAGGCTCAGTAATTGTGGCTCACGGGCCCAGTTGCTCCGCGGCATGTGGGATCCTCCCACACCAGGGCTCGTACCCGCGTCCCCTGCATTGGCAAGCAGACTCCCAACCACTGCGCCACCAGGGAAGCCCAGATCATTCTTGATTTATAGAAAAGTTATATTTTGTGTGTGTGTGTATGTGTTATTTAACTGGTAAGCTTGCTAAACATTCATATTCATTTGAAATGTGTTTTAAGTTAATTTTGAATTTCATGTCTTTTTCTTGTCTTATTGTATTAGCTAGAAATTCAAGAACAATGCTACATAATAGTGGTGGTAATGGGCATCCTTGCTTTGTTCCTGACTTTAGGAATACCTTAAAGTTTAATTATTAAACATGATACTGGCTTTTGGTTTGAGATATGTATCAAAACAAATATGTATTTGCTAAGTAAATATCCATTTATTCAGATATTTTTACAATTTTAAAATTTAACAGTAATTCCTGAATTTTATCAAATATTCTTTAGCATCTGTTTATATGAATGTGGTCTCTCTCTCATGAGCTCTCTGTCTCTCTTGAAACAATTGCAAATTTGGAGAAAATTTGTGAGTACAGTACAAATGACTATTTTTCCGGAATCATTTGAGGGTTTGTTGCTGACATAATACCCATCAACTCTAAATACTTTTGTGTATATTTTCTACAAACAAGAAATATTCTCTTGCATTACCAAAATACAACCACCAAAACTAAACACTGAAACATCACTATCATCTAATCTGTAGATCCCATTCAAGTTCTGCCAAATGTCCCAGCCACTTCGCAATGACACCCAGTTCAGAATCACATGCTGTCCATATAAAAAATTATACACAAATGTTTATAGCAGCATTATTCATGATAGTCCAAAAATGGAAGCAACTCAAATGTTTATCAATTGATAAATAGGTAAACGAAATGTGGTATCTCCATGCAATGGAATATTATTCAGCCAGAAAAGAAGGATTGAAGTGCTGATACATGATACAAGGTTCATGGATGAACCTTGAAAATATTATGCTAAGCAAAAGAAACCAGTTAGCAAAGATCACATATGATATGATTCCATTTATATGAAAGGCACAGAATAGGCAAATCCATAGACTGAAAGTAGATTAGTATTACCTAGGGATTGGGGGGTGTTGGGAGAGGGAATGGGGGTGACTACTAATGGGTGCAAGGTTTCTTTTGGGGTGATGAAAATGTTCTTAAATGGTGGTGATGGTTGCACATCTCTGAATGTAGTAAAAAACATTGAAATGTATACTTTGAAAGGGTGAAATTTATGTGCTGTGAATTTTATCTTCATAAACCTGTTATTAAAGAAAAGACTTGTATGTTGCATTTACTTCTCATGTCCCTTTGGTCTCCTTCAATATGGAACAGTTGTTCAGTCTTTTCTGGGCTTTATTGACCTTGACACTTTTGAAAATTACAGGCCAGTTCTTTTGTAGATTGTTCCTCAATTTTAGGTTGTGTTCTTCGCATTGTGTCTTGTCAAGTGGTACATGATTTTGATTTGTCCCATTACTGATGACGTTCAATTTGATCAGTTGATTAAGGTGTTATCTGTCAGGTTTCTCTCCTGTGGAGTTATTCCTTTCCCTTTTAAATAATTTTATTTTGTGGGAAGATACCTTGAAAGGGTATAAAAATCCTATTCTTTATCGAAGGTGTATTCATTTATTATATTAGTGTGAACCCATGCTTTCATATTTAATTTGTCATGTTATGATCCATTACTCAAATTCATTTTTTGATGTCAAATTATCCCAGATTTGACCCACGGGAGCCCGTCAAACTGGTATCTGTGTCCTTTTAGTGTATCCCCTTCATTCCGTGAATGATCCCTTACTCTCTGGTATAAGAAGATGCTCTAGTTCATTTTGTACTTTGCCTTCCCCAGCCCTAGAATCAGCCATTTTCCCAAGAAGCCCCGGTTCCTCTTAGGAGAAAATGTTATTTAGAAACTCAGAGTGGATCTCTAAGGTATGCTCGCTGCTTTTGGGGTTTCACTGCTCCAAACCCCTCTCAGTGGACTGAGCTAGAGAATATATGTAGGTTTCTGTGTACCTACACACACACTTATATGTATGTGATTTTCTATATTTTCTGTGTTTATCCATCCACCCGTATGTCAAAAACCATGACTTTATAGAGATACTTTTACCCCAATCCATCTCCATAAGTTTGAGTTTTCTGCGTTTCCACATTTGTAGCTCCCTCTTCTGAGAGTAAGAAATCTGACTTCTGTTATCAGTAAGAGTGTTACCTATGTGATGAAACCCTGTGTAAAACCAGTCTTCCATTTACCACCACTGTTCTCTCCCCTGTGTTTGCCCTTCTAACCACACTCAAGTTCTAACACACACCCATTTCTTCTTGGCCCTAGCTACTGGCTTTTGGATTGAATTGGTCAGGAAGGGAAGGGGGGGGGACAAGATGAGGAGGAGGAGAAAGCTGTTTTTCTCTTTTGACTTATAATTTAGTGAATTATACTAATAGGTTTTTCTAATATTGACTCATCCTTGGACTTTTGCAATGTGCCCTGCTTTGATTTTTCTACTCTTTAAGATTTCTTGGTAAGTTTTTTTTTAACATTTTAATTTTATTGGAATATAGTTGATTTGCCATGTTGTGTTAGTTTCAGGTGTACAGCAAAGTGATTCAGTTATACATATACATATATTCATTCTTTTTTAGATTCTTTTCTTATATAGGTTATCACAGAATATTGAGTAGAGGAGTTCCCTGTGCTATACAGTAGGTCCTTGTCGGTTATCTATCTTATATATAGTAGTGTGTGTCTATTCATCCTAAACTCCTGATTTATCCCTCCCACATTTCGCTTTTGGTAACTGTAAGTTTTCAATATCTGTAAGTCTGTTTCTGTTTTGTAAATAAGTTCATTTGTATCTTTTTTTAAAAATTAGATTCCACATATGAGTGAGATCGTATGGTATTCATCATTCTGTGTCTGACTTTCTGCAACATGGATTGGATGAAAACATCCAATTAATGGAGTCTACTAAGTTCAAATCTCCTTTTACTTTATGGTATGAATTATTATCCCCAACTGATGTGAATCAGTTATACATATACATATGTTCCCATATCTCATACTCATACTAAGTGAAGTTAAGTCAAGGTTTCTTGATAAGTTAATTTATTTTGCTCATCTGAAAAAGCCTTGACATGCTAGAAATTTTCTTAGACATTCCCTTAATTTCATTCTCTTTGATTTCTACAGGGGGAATACATGGCTTTCTCCTCACTTCTTTGCATTTTTCCAGTGCCTTTGATTTTGAAAGTAGTACCAGAATGATGGCTGCATTTTCAGTGGTGGAAATTATTGCTATGTCTCAGAAGCAAGGAATCACAGGATATCTACTTTCCAGTGGTGATATATGACTCTCATAAGTGAAAGCCACACCATCATTTATAATACCCTAATGAGTTTTTTTCATAGAAACAGAGCAGAGATTCCTAATGTTTCTTGGAACTTCCCGAAGAAAAGGGAAAGAAAAAAAAATTCAACTAAATGCCCGTTTGTTAGCCCAGCATTGGAAGGGAGCAGCCTTTAAGAATAATTGGTGAGTAAACCCACACCAGTACCACTATCCTTCATCTCCTTCAGATCAGCCTGACCCAAAAGAATTTCTTGGAGCCCACAAGAAGATTAATTGAAAAGATAAATATGCTTTGGGAAGCATTTGTATTTTAAGGAGAGATGGAATTGGGGAAGTGCCACGTAGACGTCTATCATTCTACAAATCATAATTATTGTCAGTGACCTGAAACCTGGAGCATGTTATGAGGGTTAAATAATGTCCATAGTTTTGCTCTCCGGGAATGCTTTTGTCCCCCACCTGATCGTTACCACACTGCCTTGAGTCTTTTAGGCCTAAAGTACATAAGTTGCTTATATTTATCTGGGTAGTTGGTTAATTTTGGAGATGACCACCTTGCGGGTATGATTTTCTTCCGCTGACAGAGAACAAAGCCTGGATTCTTATCCTTTTTATGTTTCATTATTCATGCTTTCTTCCTCATCTCCTACCAACCCTCCTACCAGTTCTGTTTAAAGAAGATATTATTTATTATGTATGTATGTAGCTTCCTCCAGAAAGATCTACCTATGCCCAGGTTTGCTTGTGCAAATACACATATACCTACAGTACAAGTGTACTTCAGTATGTTTTTTTTTCCTTGACCAGGTCGCGCCTAAGAAACCATTAATATAACAAAAGCTGTCAAAAGATATGAAGGAAGAAAGGATGGTACTTTTTGGTTATGAGGTATGAATTTATTTTTACGTGAACACTTGACCATTGGGGAACTGTGCCTTCCTGTGAATTGCGTGCTCCAGCCATGCCATTGGCTCTGGTGACCCACAGAGAGGGTAATCCAATTATCCATGTAAAGAAATGTCTGAAAACAAAGAATAAATAGCAGTTATATTTTAGAATTAAGCTCATTCATAAAACTGGTAGGTCACATTCATTTCAGAAGTACATCAATTAGAATACTGTGTGAGGCTGTGATTAAAACATTCATTCATTTGTTCATTCAACAAATATTTATTGAGAGCCTTCCATGTGCTAGACACTGTCCTAGATGCTGGAGGTGTATTAATAAGCAAAGACAAATTTACCAGCAAGGACCATGTTTAACAACTGGTTTTCCAGAAACAAAAGCCCTGTTTTTTAGTATTTGCCAGTTTCAAGGTCTCCATGTTCTGCATTACCTGGCACATAGTCAGAACTCAAACATGGCAACCATCATCATCATCTTTCTGTCTCGATCATAATTCTCATCAATATTATGTATGATGGTTGTGCTTTAACAACATACTAAAAAGAAACTCATGATCTATGGAGGAAAATGTCCAAGACATGTGTTTAGGAGTGTGTGAGGGTGTGTGTATAAAGGTAAAGAAAAGCAGAGAAGGGTCTGAAAGGATACACACTGGATTTGGTATGGTTACCTCAAAAAGATGTGGGATTGAGTGGAAGTTAACTAACAAAGTGGGACTTTTTTTCTTTTCTTTTACTAAAAATCTGTACAGTTTGAATTTTCATGAGTATGAATTAATTTTATAATTTTTAAAGAAAATTTGCACTGTCCAAGTTAAACAAGCATAGCTCTCTCACATGATGCCAGTCCCACAGTGACCAAATGCATAGTAGATAAAGGGCAGTTATTATGGGAGAGTCAGATACCATAATATATGAATCATTGTAGATGGACTCATTGTTAAATGATTGTTAGGTTGTTTTCCTGGTGAAAAGTGACTTCAGCTGTTGACAGAAGATGAAATAGAATCAATCAAGACACTTGATAAGTATTCCAGTTGCTGTAGAACAAACCACTCCAAAACAGCAACTTAAAATAATGAGTGTTTATTTCGCACACAGATTTGCAATTTGGGTGGGGTGGGTGGGGACATTTTGTCTCTTCTCTACTTGGCATCAAGTGGGGTGACTGGAAGGCGGAAGGTGGAATCATCTGAAGGGCACTCACTCGCGTGTCTGGTCGTTGATGCTGACTGTTGGCTGGGACCAACATGGGGCTGTGGCTGGAACACCTACATGTGGCCCTTTGTACGGCTGCTCATCTTCCCCACAATATGGTGGCTGGGTTCCAAAGGTGAGTGTCCCAAGAGAGAGCCGGGTGGAAGCTGTATCAGCTTTTATGACCTAACCTTGAAAGTCACACAGCATCACTTTCTTCACATTCTCTTACTCAAGGTAGCCGCAAAGCATTGCCCAGGTGCCAAGAGAGGAAAAATGGACTCTATCTCTTGATGGGTAAGTAGCAAGTTCTATAAGAACATGTGGGACTGGAAATACTAACGTGGCCATTTTTGGAAAATACAACCTGCCCCAATAAGTCCTCTCCTTTCTGATGTGGTCTGTACTACGTATCTACAGAGCAAATACGGAAAATTGCCCAGATCCTCTTGGCTGCCCAGCTGAATGTGAGTATTACAATTTCACCTTTACTCCAGAAACCATATTCATGCATTGTGAAAGCTGTAAATTCTTATGTGAGAAACAAAAAGAATTTCAGTATTATAAGAGTATATTTCCCATGCTTAGCACAACCATGGTTTTTAAAACAATTTCCCTGTGTACTGTCAAATTTGTCTTAACCTAAAAGGGAGATTGACACATTACAGGGATGGTGAAAGTCTACCTATATTGGTTGGACCCAGGAAGCTGGTGAGTTTGTATTATTTTTATCTCTGCGCTTGTCAAATACAACAAAAGATAGCACACAGAAGGGAGATTCATGAAAATGAATGGTTTGCAATGGAATTTCAAATATTCTTCTTAAATGCACATTGGAGTTATTACCTACCAGCCACACTATTCAAGACTATGTTAAGTTTATTTTTAAAAATTTATTTTATTTATTTTTGGCTGCGTTGGGTCTTCGTTGCTGCGTGCAGGCTTTCTCTAGTTGAGGCGAGCGGGGGCTGCTCTTGGTTGCGGTGCGCAGGCTTCTCATTGCGGTGGCTTCTCTTGTTGCGGAGCACGGGCTCTAGGCGCGTGGGCTTCAGTACTCGTGGCACACGGGCTTAGTTGATCCGCAGCATGTGGGGTCTTCCTGGACCAGGTCTCTAACTCGTGTCTGGCAGGCAGATTCTTAACCACTGCACCACCAGGGAAGTCCCAAGGCTATGTTAAGTTTAATATGTTGAGAGTCAGATGCGTTTCTCATTTTTTGTTAAGGTTTGAGTCAACTTACTCATTTGTATCCCTAGTATCCTTGGTTCCCACTGGGGCATGCGTGCATAGAAAACATATTTACATAGAGTGGCACCTAGAGAATTGTCAGAAAACATCCAATTAATGGAGTCTACTAAGTTCAAATCTCCTTTTACTTTATGGTATGAATTATCCCCAAATCAGCTGTAAATTAGATCTGCAGGGATTCTAATTTTTAAAAACTCTATTACTGTTAATTTTTATTTCTTTGAACATAACCAAGTTCTTTCCTCATTTAAGACGATGTGGTCATCATGTAACCAACGTCTTAAGAACTAAGCTCTTTTGATGATTGACATGTGAAACAAACAAAAAAGAAAAAAGAAAAAAACCAGACTTTCACATTGCCTTTTAAAGTGTGAAAAACAGCTTGTATTCATGGTTGGGTAAATCAGTCAAATTGAATTTTAACAAAGTTTTGCCTCCTAATATTTTCTTGTTTAGACTGAAGACAACCATGAGACATTTCGTTTTAGCTCAGTCAACATTTTATTCTTCAGAAATTTGTTAAAGACTTGAAACTTTTTCCAGTCCGTTCTCTCCCATCACTACAATGCCAAAGTAACAAAAGGAGCAAGGTCAGTGCCTGTATCTTCCCTGAAACTGACAGCATAAATGGAATTCAAATACTGTGAGCCCAAATTCTTATGTTCATTGATGTATCCTTGTAAAGAACATTTACTGATATGTCCAGCTCAGACAATTATGAGAACCATCAGTTAAGACAATAAACATGATTGTTCTTCAGTTCACCTAGGGGAGCTTTTATAAAATACTGATTCTTTGTTCCACTCCCCAAACATGCTGGCTCACAGGCCAAGTATGAGGCCAAGGAATCCATACTCTACAAAAGTTCCTCTTATGATTCTGGGCGTCAGCCCATGGTGGGAATGACTGAATGAGAATTTGCTAACTTTTAAAGTAACTTTTGTGAAGTAAGATGTTTTGCCTTGATAGAGTTTTTACAGCTCAAAACAAAGTGATATTATGTTTGAATTTCTATCCTTGTTACATTTTACAATAGGAATCCAGGCTTTATCTAAACTTTTATATATTGACTTTATAGTAGAAGCTACAGCTTTATTAAAAAAAAGGGGGGGGGAGATTTAGTTCATAACTCTCATCATTATTTCCCTCTTTAGCTTTGTATTTGGGCTGAAATATATTTTATATGTAAATAATGTTACATATAATAGTAATTACTATCATTATCTGGTAAAATTTTTCTTTTACATCCTTTAGGCTCCTCTAGCTGGAGCTCATGAAATAAATGAAGAATTACAAACAGTTAATTATGGTTAGAGGATATGAATGGGACATGCCTCATAAAAGTGGAAATTTTTGTATAGAGCCACAAAGGATACCTAAGATTTCTACAGATAGAGGAAACAGAATAAACAAAGGCACAGATGCTTGAAGTTGCCTGGCACATTCAAGGATGTAGCTAAGTGTAGCCAGGGTACAAGATAATGGGAGATATCCATGGCTTAAAATATTCAATCTTCAGCGGTGGCAGCAAAGAATTCTATCTCAGTTCTATTTCCAATTGTCTCGAGTGGCTTTTTGAAAAAGTATGTTAAGATGGATTCTGAGGATGCATCTGGCTCTGAGGTTGATTAGGGCTCAGCTATGGCCAGAAGACCAGGCAACAGAAAATCAGTGTATTTTCTATTCCTAGTCTACGTGCTGTAAATTTTGGACATGTATTCTTGATCTTAGTGTTTTCTTCCACACTTTCTCTTAATTTGGTATATACATTCAGTGTCTTTGTCCTGCTTTTAATTCTCCCTGTGGTATCTTAGATTATATATTGATCTTTGAGGGGTTCATGAAATACTGATCCTTTGAGAAAGGTGTTTTGCCTTTGGCTGCCCTTCTAACCCTGTGGGTGGGCACTGTGAGTGGACTTTGCTGGAACATATTGAAGTGGTGAGAACTAGATGACTGCAACCCAGTGTTCGCTTCTGAATTTCTGAATCAGTGATGGAGTTAAAGGGTGACTGATGAACTGTTAAGCTAATTGGCTGCATTTATGGATTTCTATTTAAAAGCTGATGGGGGCACAGACATATTTTTCTCCAGAAGAAAAAGAGCTAACATAGAAATTAGGTCCTACTTCAGTTTTACCAAGAAAGTTTACACTGATTGTCAAAGCACCTGTATTATTATACATGTAAATATTGATCTAATCAATTTACCAGTTTTCAGAAACAAATCTGAATACCTTATGTGCTGCAAGGAAATTTTAAAATGCATATTTACTTCTTCAAAACTAATTTCTGTGAAAGCTCTTTTTGTTGTTCCCACTTCTTTTGGTTATATCTAGCAGTCTCATTTGGACAAAATATATAGGCTCTTCATTAATACTACTTGAAGACTTTATATTTAATTAGCATGTGTTTTGACTTCTAAGACTTTCTTGGGGCCACATTTTAACACTCTAAAATCGGGCTACGTGCATTGTAATCTCTGTGAACATTTCATGTCGCATTTTCCCTGTCTTTTCCTTCTCCCACCTCCCCATACCAAAAAGCTGTTATTAAATCTATGCTGCTTCTTGGCTATTTTAGAATCGAGGAAGTGTGGAAAGTGCATGCGTGGAGGATGGATGACTTTCTTTGATTTTGCCGAAAGGAGAGATGAGAACATGATAAATAAGGCAGAGGAAGAATTGCTTTGACTGGAGATTTCGAAACCATATCTCCCTCTTCCCCTGCATTTTGAATGTGGCTCCGTGTACATCTGAAAGCTGGAGGTTGGTCATGACTTTTTCTGCAGTGTCTTAAAGGAGCAAAAAATGATGGATCAGCTGCTTACAATCACTTTATTTCCAATATTTTAAAATTGGTTTAGTAAGCTAATGACGTCAATCATTGCTGGTGCTAGAGGGAACATTTTTACCTAGAGAGAGATTAAAAACCTTAGAAAGTTAAGTCAAGTCTTTTCTAAAAACTTTTATATTGGAGTACAGTTGATTAACAATGTTGTGTTAGTTTCAGGCGTACAGCACAGTGATTCAGTTATACATATACACGTATCCATTCTTTTTCGAATTCTTTCCCCATTTAGGTTATTACAGAAGATTGAGCAGAGTCCCCTGTGCTGTACAGCAGGTCCTTGTTGGTTTTCTGCGTTATATATAGCAGTGTGTACATGCTCTGCCCCTCTGTCTCCTGCATACCCACTGCCACTGTCCAGACTTCCTGCATCCTTCTCCAGGACACTTCAGGTAACGCCTGTGTTCATTCACTATCCTGCAGAGAATGTTCTTCCTCCAATATTCTCCATTCAGGTGAGATCACCAATTTTCAGAAAAACAGGTATGATCTTTAAAAAAACGTTTTTTTTAATTTTTATTTAAATATAGTTGATTTATAATGATGTGTTAGTTTCAGGTGTACAGAAAAGTGATTCAGATATATATAGGGATATAGATATATATATTTTTTTAGATTCTTTTCCATTATAGGTTATTACAAGATATTGGGTATAGTTCCCTGTGCTATGCAGTAGGTCCTTGTTTGTTATCTATTTTATATATAGTAGTGTGTATATTTTAATCCCAAACTCCAATTTATCCCTCCCCCCCACTTTTCCTCTTTGGTAACCATAAATTTGTTTTCTAAGTCTGTGAATCTGCTTCTGTTTCATAAATAAGTTCATTTGTACCATTTTTTTAGATTCCACATATAAGTGATATCATGATATTTGTCTTTCTCTGACTTACTTCACGTAGTATGATAATCTCCAGGTCCATCCATGTTGCTGCAAATGGCATTATTTTATTCTTTTTTATGGCTGAGTAGTATTCCATTGTGTATATGTACCACATCTTCCATTCATCTGTTGATGGACATTGAGGTTGCTTCCATGTCTTGGCTATTGTAAATAGTGCTTCAATGAACATTTGGGGTGCATGTATCTTTTATTTTGAATTTTATTTATTTTATACAGCAGGTTCTTATTACTTATCTATTTTATACATCTTAGTGTATATATGTCAATCGTAATCTTCCAGTTCATCCCACCACCCCCGCTTTCTCCCCTTGGTGTCCATACGTTTGTTCTCCACATCTGTGTCTCCGTTTCTACCTTGCAAACTGGTTCATCTGTACCATTTTTCTAGATTCCACATATATGCATTAATATACAACGTTTGTTTTTCTCTTTCTGACTTACTTCACTCTGTATGACAGTCTCTACAAATGACCCAATTTCCTTCCTTTTTATGGCTGAGTAATATTCCATTGTATATATGTGACACATCTTCTTTATGCATTCGTCTGTCGATGGACACTTAGGTTGCTTCCATGTCCTGGCTATTGTAAATAGAGCTGCAATGAACGTTGTGGTACATGACTCTTTGAATTATGCTTTTCTCTGGGTATATGCCCATGAGTGGGGTTGCTGGGTCATATGGTAGTTCTATTTTTAGTTTTTTAAGGAACCTCCATACTGTTCTCCATAGTGGCTGTACCAATTTACATTCCCAGCAACAGTGTTGGATGTTTCCCTTTTCTCCACACCCTCTCCAGCATTTATTGTAGATTTTTTGATGATGGCCATTCTGACCAGTGTGAGGTGATACCTCATTGTAACTTTGATTTGCATTCCTCTAATGATTAGTGATGTTGAGAATCTAGCCATCTGTATGTCTTCTTTGGAGAAATGTCTATTTAGGTCTTCAGCCCATTTTTTGATTGGGTTTTTTTTTTTTGATATTGAGCTGCATGAGCTGATTGATTGTAAATTTTGGAGCTCAATTCCTTGTCGGTTGCATTGTTTGTGAATATTTTCTCCCATTCTGTAGGTTGTCTTTTCGTTTTGTTTATGGTTTCCTTTGCTGTGCAAAAGCTTTTGAGTTTAATTAGGTTCCATTTGTTTATTTTTCTTTTTATTTCCATTACTCTAGGAGCCAGATCCAAAACGATATTGCTGCGATTTTTGTCAGAGTGTTCTGCCTCTGTTTTCCTCTAAGAGTTTTAGAGTATCAGGTCTTACATTTAGGTCTTTAATCCATTTTGAGTTTATTTTTGTGTATGGTGTTAAAGAATGTTCTAATTTCAGGGAATTTTAAAGGTTGTCCCATCCTGCCATATCCTCTAAAAACCTTCTTCCAGTTTTAGGTCCAGAGTTCTGCTTGATAATTCCTCAGCCTCATGAATATGGGAAGTTCTTAGACACTTCCTGCCCCATTACTTCTGACCTTAGAGTAACAACCTTTAAGCCAAGTTAAAATTTCTAGTTGCCATAGACAGATAAGTAGCTTAATGCTCAGCAAAGCAGAGGAGATATTTGGGGGTCAGACAGACTGCAGTTCAAGCCTCAATTCTGCCATGTCTTAGATGTGTGACTGGTCAAGTTACTCAACCTCTCTGAGCCTTATTCATTCATTCACATCATTCAAAAAATCATCAGTATAAATGAGGCTTGCACATCTAGAAAGTGCCAGCACTAGCCTGGATGCTGAGTGTACATTGCTAAACAAAACAGACATAGAGTCCCTGCTCTCTAAGAGCTTAGCTCAGGAGGATACTTGAGAATGAGTTGCCAATGACAATCCAGAGCATAAGTTCTCTGGTAGGGATAGCCCAGGTTTGGAAATGCAGGCAAAACTTTTGGAGAAATTACATCAAAGCTGAAATGTGAAGAATCACTAGGGGTAGTCAGGTGGTGAGGAATAATCACGAGTGCCTTAACTTTCTTCCCTGTAAAATGGGGACACACCTACATAGAAACCATGAATATAACACACCAGAACTGTGCCTGGCAGGTCAGTATTGGGCCAGAAAACATGTATTGAATAGGTACCATCCTAGGCAATGGGGATGTGAAAATGAGTAGGATGCTGTCTCTGTGCTCCTGGGTCTTAGAGGCCTGAGGTCTACCTCTAGCTGCGTAGGGCTGCCTCTATTACTGCTCTTGTCCCACTGTATATTGTACTTGCCTGTTCTCATGTCTGAGTCTTGAGACCATGAGCTTAGTGAGGCCAGGAATGCTTCTCTCTTATCCACTGTCATATCTTCAATGCTGAGCAGTTCCTAGTGGACCTTTGCTCTTCTTCTTATCCACCGTGGCTGATGTGGTAGGTTCCCTGTCTCATCATCTCTCCCTTACCTTTTTAGCTTACACCTGCCCAACTTTCAACTGCTCTCCCCGCTGCTTTTATTTGCCTGAAGGTTTGCTCTGGCTGATGAGGTCCACTCAGCTCAACAGTAGGGGAGGGAAGCTGGGAGTGCAGGAGAATTAAGGCCCACCCCAGCTGCTCTCGGCAGCTTGGGGTATAGTTGGTGTATAAATAGCTCAGCTCCTAGGCGCTGGGATGACTCTGAGACATGTCTTCTACACTGGCTCCAAGTCCCCCTTAGAGGATTTAGATCTAGTTACCTCATAGCAATAACTCGATTGATAAGTTACCCTCCCTTCCTTATCTTACTTTCCCCACTTCCTTACCAGTGATTCCTGGGATTTTCACAACTCCCAAAGAAACCACTTACACTTGAATCCTTGTCTCAAGGTCTACTCAGGCATCCAAATCTCTATCGTATATTTAGGGAATTCTGCCTATAAAGAGCCCATCTCCCATGACAGGAATGGAAACTGTCAGATACACTTGTGGCCAGGGTTGGGCACATGACCTGGGCATTGAGCATCAGATGTGCCCATCTCCACACTCTCTACATTGGACGCTAATGTCATGAAGAAGTAGGAGATGCCCAGATTTGATTCTGTTGACAGATGGTAGCAGAGACAACAGTTTGAATGGTACCTTGCAGCATCCAGTGTTGGTGGCACACATGGCACGACCCAAGACATCGAGCATGGCTTCCCCCACACAGTGTCGCTTGGAGATTTTCGAGCACTGCTCCTTCCCTTGTAGTCTCCGAGCCAGGTTCTGGGGTCCTCTCGGAGATTCTTTGATCTCTCCAATAGCTTTCGTGATAAAATCCTTTCCTGCCAACATGTCAAGGTTGGTTTCTGTAGCTTGTAACTAAGAATGGTGTCTGTGTCAGTCAGGATAGAGCCAGGAAAACAGTCCTCTAAATCTTGCAAGCAGATGGGATTTAATACAGATAATTGGTTAAAAGGGTGATGGAAAAGCTGGCAAGCCAAACAAAGAGAAATGAAGCAACCCACAGGTCAGTAATAGCTGGAAGCTGCTACCACCACTAGGGCTGGAGGGGCAGTGGAGGAAGGGAGCCCATCATCTGACAGGAGCTAGAACCATGTAGGGGCTGCCTGGAGGGGTGACCAGTGGGATCCAGGACCTGAAGCTCACAGGAAGGGTGGGCAAGAGGGAGAGAAAGAAAGAAATATCTGGTCTTCTTTCTTTTTCCCTCCCTCCAATTTTACACCGTACCTCCCATAAGTTGTAAGTAATCACCAGAAGCTAGAGGGCAAGGGAGCCTATAATACACAGCAGAACAGGGGAAGAGCCAGCAATAGACCTGAAAGCCAACAGGCAATTGCCATGCCCGTGTGCTAGGAGCTCAAATGCTTTTTGGCTGAATGAGTGAAGAGAATAACCAAGGAGAGGGCTGGCACCAGAATCTTGTGCTGTACCAACTCTTAAAACAATAGGGAAATAAGAGGATTTCCCTTAAGAAGCAGCAATCAGAGAGAAAGGAGGAAAATGAGGCAAGAGTAAGGCCCTGGATGTCTTGGCTCTGAAGCGATCGGCTCGGCCAGACTCCTAACTGGACATCCACCAACTAGACCTGTGAATTATTCATCAAGTCTAGACAGGAGACTCAGAGCGCTTATCCAGGAGCTTTGAGTATCATAGCTTCTAATCCAGGCTATTCCCTGGGTAACGTGGGTTATTAAGTGAGGGTAACAGTGCTTGCCAACTTTCATTGGGCAAGGTAAGAAGCAACGAATGATGAAGGGTTTTAAATACTTGGCAAAATAGAGAAATGAGTCGCAGCAAGAATCTTGATAACCAAGAGATGAGCGCATTCACTTACAGTTTGAATTGATGGTATTGTCCTCGATGAATTCCATGAATAAATGGAATGTAATTGTCCTCGATGAATTCCATGACTGAATGTAATCTCTTTGATGAATGTAATCTCTTTGTTAGTGGCAGTGCATAAGAGGAAGCAAAGGTCTGTGTTTGGATTTATGAGAAGGAACATGGCATACAGGCAAAGGTTCTAGGCCAATGCCAGCATAGAATGGGCACTTTATAAATATTTGTTCCCTTCCTCAGTCTCCCTTCTTTTTATCATAGCTCTAACCTAGAGGGAAAAAAGTGAGAAAGTGAAATACTGTCTAGAAAAAATGGCTGGGGTGAATTCCTTTTATAGGAAATGCTTAAAGGAATTAAAACCCAAATTCCTGCTTATTGTTAAAACACCAAAAATCCATGGGCATTGTAAATCCAAGGCCATTTACTCAGGATTTCAGATGTTCTAAAAAAATTCATCTGCACTTATTTTGTTTCTTAAGGAATCCTCACTTCCCCTGGGTGCCGTGAAATGTCTATTGGTTTCTATTTTCTGTGGGATTTCATTCTCAGGTGGTGTCTTGGTGTTTCTGTGACCCAAGCAAGGAGTCCCGTGACTTTACCACACTCTTTCTTCTTGACACAGCTGGAAACATGATCACCTCAAGGCCCACTGCAAAAGGAGCCGGGCCTCTGCCATGGGTCAGCAGCAGCCAGGAGGGTTGCCAAGATACGGTACAAAACACAAGACCCCTACATCTCCCTCTGGGTCTCTGGAGCAGCTTTCTTGAACTCAGCTGTTGAAATTTCAGTTCCTTCACTGAAATCCAGACACATCTGTCCCCCCAGATAGGAAAGTGCTTAGTAAGTGACTTCCTCCATGCTGGCTAGTCTTGTGGTTTTATTCAGCCCTTAAAGACAGTGTGGGAGCTGAGTACCACAAGGATACCTGAGTACCAGGGATGAAGGCAAAGCCCAGTGATGGGTCACTGGGGTGGAAGCGTGCCAGCCAGCATTGATACCTGGGGGCGGTCGTCAGGGTACTCACCGCTTGGCTCGGCTTTGAAACATCAGCTGGAGCCCAGGCAATATCAGGTCTCACTTAAGCTTCAACCTCTACGCCGTCTCTCTCATTCTTCTACTTGTCATGGACACAGTCCTTTTCATCTGTTTAATTTCAGAGCACAGCAGGGATATTGAGTGCTTTATTTATGTGTTGGTCAGGTGCCTTCAAATATCAATTTTGTCATGACTTGCTGTTTTAGAAACTATGATTTCAAACCAAAATGTAATTTTTTTTTTTTTTAAATGAATGAATGGTGGTAGTGTCGAGCCAAGCTTATCCTATGTCCTAGGCGGTGGAGGTCAAAAAGGGACGCTCTCCCCCATGAATTTTCAGGATTAGGTTGCCCTTCAGGCCCTATCCCAGACTGGAAAAGAACCTTCCCAGAATAGGCGAGACCCATGTTCGGGGTTTGTGCGATGGAATGCTAAGGAGGGCAACTCTTCCCTTCCTAGCATTGTTCCCAGCAGTGCCAACCCCATGGTGGACCCCTAACCCTCAGGCCCCTCGTGGAAGCTGGTGCTCTGGAAGCCCAGCAGCAGCCCCTGGTCCCCCTGCGTCTGCCTCACTCACTCAGTCACTTATCATGGTACCCAAAGGGCCATCATTACCCATGTCCTGTTCTTTCAGGACTATTTTAAACATATTTCTTCATTCATTTTAATATTTAATTCCTCATTCTACATAGAATGCCTACCTCTAATTCACTTCCTATTGTGGTAAAGAGTTATCTCATATCCCTTTACCCTTCCTCCATCCTTCTAGTTTTTTACACTACAGTTTTTACTATTTGTATTATCTGACAATGGAATATTCACTGTTGAGCCAAGGAGTCTATTATCATTACATTTCCTTTCTTATTCAATTGTTATTTTTTTTCCTAGAGCTGATAAATTACTTATGTTTTAAATGTACTTACTTTTCTCTGTACACGTTGTTAATGTTTTCTCAGCCCCTCTGAGAGCCCGTAATATTCAAAACACTATTTTAACACATTAAGTAATGTATTTAATTTTTTAAGAAACTCTGTGCGGTAGGTACATGACGATCCACATTTTATAGATGGGAAACATGCAGCACCGGGAGGCAGCATTTGAACCCGGCCCGTCTGGCTTTTGTATCCACATTCCCAAACTCAAGCAGCGCAGCCTTTGAGAAAACTTTCTACACAAGCAAATCTACCCGATCAGCAATTGGTTAATTTTTTTTACACTAGAACTCTTTCTCCTGCATGTCCCTGTGCTCTCGTTTTCATCTGGATTGCTTGTTGACTATACCTGTACCTGCTGTCATAGTAGGATTTATTTTCAGTATCGTCAAGGGAATTTCCTATATCTCCTTTCTGTACTGATTGCTCATTTTCTGGATATCACTTCCTCTTTTTGGTGTACCTTATTGCTTTAGGGGGAAGCCAATCCTTTAGAAGACCTCTTGAGAAAAGGTGAATGGGAGACAAATAATGTTTAGATCTTAAATGTTAGAAAGTGTTTGTATTCTAGTTTGATAGCCCTGGGTATAGTGTTCACTGCCCTCTTATCCTTGATTGTTTATATGTGACCTGTCTTTTTCCCTTTCTCGAAACTTTTACTATCTTCCTGGGATTCTGAAATTTTACAGCAGCGGTTGGTATTTTTTATTTATTGTGCTGGGTTCTCAGGAGGACTTTTCTGCAGGTCCAGAAAATGTTCTTGTACGATTTCTCTTGACATTTTTCTCTTGTGGATCCTTATGGTAGGCTGTTGGGCCTCTTGGATTGGCCTTCTAGTTTCATCTTTTTTTTCTGTCCCATTTTTTAAAGGTTTTGAGGTATTTTCCTGTTTTCCATATATATACAATATGCATATAAATATATATTTATCCATGTAATTTTAGCTATCATATTTAAATTTCTAAGAACGCTTTCTTATCCTAATAATAATGTCTGCTTATTCCTTTTTCTTAATAGCATCCTGACCTTGTTTTAACAATAGCTTATCATCTCTTTCTGAGGTCATTAAGTATAATTTTTTAAAAATTCTCTTCTTTTTAGTGCGTTCTCTCTCTTTTTTTTTTGAGTTTTCTTTCCTCCTTGCTTCTGTTTTGATGTCTCTATCTTTTATGTTAGAGGCTTTCTTCAACTGTCAAGCAATCACTGGTTTTCTGTTCATATTTTAAAAGTTAGAATGCTGGAAGCTCTGTGTGCTTAGACTTGGCTTGTCAACTGTAAAGTGCACTGTAATTGGGTGATGAGTTGGCTTTTTAATTGGGAGATTCCTACATGTCAGGACCTACAGAGTGTTCTCTAAGCACATGAGGTATTTATTTGTGTAAATTTGAGATAATGTCTATTACGGCAGCACAAGCAACAAAAACTTCACTGTGAGATATGTGGGTTCCTAAAGCTCTTCCTGCTATTTCTGCAACTTGGACTCTATCTCCCCACCATATTGCTTATCATGGTCTCCTCTCCCCACTCTTAAATTCTTACTCATTTTAAGGTAGAGCTATTAGGTTCATGCTGACCTATGTCCTCAGAATTCTCTTTCTATCCCTAATCAGCTTTACGAATTCTTTTCCTACATGAAGACAGTTCTAGCCCAAAGAAGAATCATTCTTAATTTTGTGTCACATACCCAACGATTAGAGGTGAAAACTCTAGTAGTTACATGATAGCTATCAATAAGCTTGACTTTTGGACTGGTGCCAATTTACACATAATCCTTATTTCTGTAATTACTGCATGTAGATCCATTCTATGCATCAAGATAATTACATTTATCTTGACGTACCTCCTTCTCCTTGTTTCAGTGACTCTGCTGAAACCACATGTTTCTTTATCCTCTTGATGCTTGAGATTTTCTCCATATTGGGACAGTCACACTAGAATGTCCTGCTACGGGACTTTCAATTTAATGCTCTAGACCTCTCATCAAACATATAGTTGAGAGTTCCTCCCCAAGCCCTCAAGATTATAGAAACTAGTTGCAGACAGAGCTGGATCCTTAAACATGATTTCCTTTGTGTGGAATCAAGTACTTGATTTTTCTGGTATTATTGTAACTTGACCTCCTAGCAGCATTTAATACACTGGATTGGTTTCTGCTGCTTAAAGTTTCCCTGGATACCACATTCTCCCAATATTGTTGCTATCTCCTATCACGTTGGCCACTCTTTTCTCTCCTCCTGTGTTAGGTCCACCTCCTCAACCTGACCTCTAATGTAAGAGTGCTTCAGGATCCTGTACTCACCTCTTCTCTTCTGTCTACCAGGTCTCTTGAGGTGATTCCATCTAGTCCATGACTCCCAGACATTTATCTTTAACTGTGTTGTATCCCCAGGACTCCTGACTCTAGTTGCCTGCTTGACATCTTCATACAAATGTTCAATAGACATCTAGTGCTTAGCATGACCCATACAGAACTCTTGAGGCACTGCTGTCTGGATAACATCCTAACTACCCCTTACCATACCTCTTTCTTCCCATTTTGGAAAATGGCACCAAAATCCAGCTACTTGCTCAAGCTCCAAATCTAACAATTACCCTTGATTCATTTCTTTCACTTTACCCACAAAAGCTATTTATCTACAAACACTATGGGTTCTACTCCCATAAATACCTTGAATCTGTCCAATTCTCTGCATTTTCCTGACTCTTACCTTAGACAAAGACATCATAATATTTCTTCTAGGCTACTGCAGTAGCTTCTTACCTGGAATCCCTGCTTCCAAGCATGCACATAGCAACCGTAGTAAACTTTTAGAAGCATAAATCAGATCACGCCACTGCTTAAAATCCTCCAAGTCTTTATGATTTACAGAACCATACATGTTCTGGCTCTTGTCTACCAACCCTTCCTTTCGTTCCTCACAACACCAGGCTCATTCCTTCCCTA
Organism: Eubalaena glacialis; assembly: GCF_028564815.1. Taxonomy (NCBI): domain Eukaryota; kingdom Metazoa; phylum Chordata; class Mammalia; order Artiodactyla; family Balaenidae; genus Eubalaena; species Eubalaena glacialis. Next base: position 54,308,446 of record NC_083724.1, on the reverse strand, counting down.
GAGTTTTTGAACCAGCTCTTCCTCTGCCTAGAATGAGCTTCTCTCTCATTCTCACAGGGCACATTCAATGTTCTCATCTTATCTAAAGAATCCTTCCCAGGGTACCCACCTAGAGTACTTATTCAGTCATTTTCTCTACCATCAGCCTATTTTAATTCTATGGATAACACTTATTACTCTCTAATATTTTTCTTACTTGTTTGCTTATTGGCTGTCTAATGCCCACCACTCCTTGAGAGAAGTGACCTCATCCATCTTTACCCAACTAGTATCATCAGTGCTTGGAACTAAAAAAAAATAAAAATCACTCAGTTCCTATTTGTTGAATGAATGGATTAACAGATGGCCTTAGAGGACATCTAGTCCAACTTCCTCACTTTTAGAGGTGAGAAAACCAGAGAGAAAAGCGACTTGCTAAAGATGATGTAGTTATCAGGCTATTTGGCTTATTGTTTTAAATTTGTTCATTGTTATAGTGACCTCAACTACATCCCAAAGCAACTATCTTTAATTATACTCTTGGCTCCACCAATTTCATTAGTTCATCATCTCACCTTAGGGTCATATCTTATTAGCATTATCCACCCAAGGGTGTTTTGGATAGGAGCCAACTATACGTTCTATTGTGTCAGTTGCCATTAACACAGGTCATATTTTTCCTGGGGCAGTTATAAGCTTCGTTTATAAACTTAGAGAACTGACTTTTTGGCTGTTCTCGCCTGCTGACCCACTAAAAACCCACCTTTTTACCAAACTAGATACTTGATAGTGTTTATGTGTAGGGTAGAATTATAAATCTATTTTGTCATCATGTTAGTGGCCCAGCTAACAGGGTAATCATGGTTTGGCAGAAAGACCTTTGCCTTGGGAAACCTGGTTTTTCATCCATTCTATTACTCAGAAGCTGTCTGAGCTTAAGCAAGCCCTTAATACTCTAAGCTTCAATTTCGTAGCCTCTCCAGCTTTGCCATGAGCAGGGAAAAAACCCAAAAAACCAATAACCACTCTCTCTCACTTCCTCTCACTCTCTCTCTCTCTCCCCTTTTCTTTTTTTTTTTTCTTCTTCTATTTTTTGCCCGCACAGCATGCAGGATCTTTCCGGGATCTTAGTTTCCCGACCAAGGATGGAACCCACGCTCCCTGTAATGGAAGCACAGTGTCTTAACCACTGGTCCGCCAAGGAAGTCCCTCTCTTCACTTCTTTATTTGGAATAATAAATATGAAAATTCACTTCACAGGGGTTAAGTGAACTTATTAATAAACCAGTTAGTTGGATTAAATCAGCTCATGAATGTGAAAACATTTTGCTAAGTGTAAAATGCATTACAGATACAAGGGATTAAATGTAAGGGATTGCTTACATTAATCAGTTTCTAAGGTATTAAATATACAGCTGTCAGTAATTGTGATTTTGGTTAAGTCCCTGTTACATGTCAAACTTTCAAAACAAGTATCTTCTTATCCAGTATACTTTTGAATAATGATTTTAATTATTCTTTTTAATAAAAGTACTATGTTCACTGTAACTAATCCAAATGGTATACAATGAAAATGGAAAAGTCTACTCTTTCACCTCAAACTCCACAAGTATAAGCCCCAGACATAAGCAGTCAGCATTAGTTATTTTTAGCTACTACTTTTACTACTCATAATAGCTAACATAATAGCTAACATAGTAATTGTTTAGTACTTCACTGTGAGTCTGATGTTGTTATAAGCACTTTATATATGAACTTATTTTGGTGCTTACAATAACCCTATGGCTTAAATATTACTGTTATCCTCATTTTATACATGAGCAAACTGAGGCACAGAGCTGGGAAGATATTTGCCTAGTGTCACACAGGCATCTGAGCTCAGGCAGACTGGCTCCAAAGTTCACGCTCTCAGTCACTATAAACGGCGTATCTCGGACACGTTTCCATTTGCGTATATAGAGATCTACTGCATAATTTTAGTACCTACAGAACACTCCATTGTGTGATGGAGCTTACCAGCTCCCAATTGATGAGAATTTTTATTCTCTTCCACTTTTTTCATTATGAGAAATAAACTGCTAAAAATTAAAAAACTGCCATGGGCAGCCTCATACTTTTGTGTGAGTGTGTCTATGGCATATATTTCTAGAAGTGAGTAGCTGAAACAAAGGACGTGTACACTAAACTTTTTGAGCAACACCACCACGTTGCCTTCTGTAATGAGTACTGATTTTCACCTGGATTCTAGCAACCACCAGAATCACTGAGCAAACTGGTTATTTTTATGTGCTACTGTTTTCTTCTCTAATCGTGTTTTACATCTCATCGCTCTGCTGTTTGACAAGGAATTTTACCATATGGTAAATATAGCATTTGGGGAAAGCTCCTCATATTCCTGTGGGGTGATGTCTCTGCTCCTGGGCGTAGGGTGAGCAGGAATCCAGGGACCTCCCTGCTTGTGCTGCCTGATACCCGAGGCTCTGGAGAAATCACTGTGTGACTGTTCACCTTGGCTCAGCCTGGGAGCTACTGTGACAGATTTATTGGCTCTGAAACATTTATCCAAGCAGAACCTCTAAACCAATATACGTTTTCACTCACATGCACCCTAGGGAGAGAAGGAGGAGAACTCTAAGGAGTGAAACTCCACAGAAGTGTAATCCACCCTGCACTTCACCCTTGGAAACTACTTGAGAAATGAAATTCATTTCTTCCAATCCCAGGTCTGTCTTTTTTTAACCAGTTTTTCTCAGTCGGTCGGTACGGAAAAGTACATTAATAAAAGGAAATTAACAAGGTCCTTCAATCAACTACTATTTCATTATTTGCTTTGCAAGAGAAAATATTGAATAGTCTATGGTTCTTGCCTCCAAGAAACTTGCAATCTGCTCCAACCTTTGTAGGAATGGAGGTGGAGAAATGGCTTGAATTTATAAAGGAAGGAATTTAGAGCAATAAGGAAGAACATAAGGAAAACTAGTAATAGTATTATCCCTATTTTCCTGATGATAAAAATAAAGCTTAGAGAGATTATGTGACTTAGCAGAGCTTACTCAAGTAGTAAAGTTAAACAGTTCAAACTCTGGTTCCAGTTTCAAAGACCACATATTCTCTACTGCACTTGCTGGTGGTCTCCAAACCTGACTAATGCAGGTTTCTAGTTTCAACTACTTAGCATATTGACATCCTTCTGTGTACTACATGCACATAGAAATGCTGGATAAAATATAACAAAACTATTTTATATACATTGCCGAGGAAGAAAGGGAGGGAGAGAGAAAGGAAATTCTTACAGGCCAAAAATAGAGAAGAATCTCATAACCGATATGGTAAGTGCATGAGCTGATGCCAGAACAAAACAGAGGATATCAGAAATGGCTATATGACCTAACAAACAGCTAGGGGTTGTGGTTTTTAACACATGTCTAGAACAAAAGACTTGCCTTTGGGCCTGTGAAAGGTGAGGAGTCGAAACTGAAATTCATGCCTAAAGCTAGGACCGAGGAAGAGCTGCTCCCACCATATAAGGGGACCATGAGACATCGTTCACTTACTACAAACCCAACTGGCAAAATTCTCACTGATTAGATATCTGGATGGGAAAAAGTTCCGCACAATAATGGCAATTTAAAAATCTATGTTATGCACAGGTGTAGAATCCACATTTTAGACTATTTTCATAGTATAGGAATCCCAAATGGAGATATTTATGTAGATACTGGAAATATTTCAGACCAGTGAAACTCCTGGAATCCTCAGAAAAATCAAATGTAAGACTTCTCTGAATGGTTACCACCAAATCTTACAGTACATACAGGGATTCCACAGGGAAATATAACCTAGCGGAAAATATGCTCACAATTAAAAAGTACAGATTAAATAAGAAAGTGGTTCACAACATGGGAGAGTCAGCAGATACATGTGGGAGGAATAGCACCACAAGAACCTGAGATATAATTATCGAAAGCTATCTGTAAATTAAGTATATTTACAATCATTGAAGAGATAAAGGGAGAAATAAAAACCCTCATAAAAAAAACCAGGGCATTAAAAAAGAACAAGCAGATATGAAACACAACCCAACAGAACGATTCAAAATGAAAAGTTGTGAATAAAATTAAACACAATGACCAATTTAAGAGCAGATTGGGACAGTTAGTTATAGAGAGAATTGATGATATGAAAGATGTACCTGAGAAAATTACCCAGAGGGAGATAAAGAGATATGAAACCCAAAAGAGCGGTTAGGAGAAATGGAGGATTAACTTAGAAGTTTCAATTTGGGTCTAATGGGAATTTCAGAAGGAGAAAATGGGGAAAGGGCAATATTTTAAGTGAAAATGGCTATGAATTTTTCAGAACTAAGAAAAGCCATGAAACCTCAGACTGAAGAACCACACTGAGTCTTGCACAATATAGAAATCCACTGCTAATCCTGTGAAGACTGGAACACTGAAGAAAAACAAACTCTAGTTGAAAAGCAAGTAGAGAGAAAAGACAGATAACATGCAAAGGAACAATCATTAGAATAATAGAAGATATCAATGAAATAGAGACCAGAAGACAATTCTCACTTATCATCAGAATCACTTGAGAAGCACATTAAACTACAGTATTATGGTTTTACCCCAGATGCTTTGGATGTTGTTCAGGAATGTGCATTTTAAAAAGCTGCTCAGGTCATCAAGTATGTTTAAAACCCTCTTTCCTTAGCACCAAATACATAAACACATACATACATTCGTCTGCTCACACACATTGTTCTCTGCTGTATTTTAGTGAGATTACCCCTAAAAAAAAAAAAAAATGGAGAGGTTGGATCCATAACTAACAATCCATGCTAAATGGTGCCAGAAGATGATCCCAAAAGAACAAGGCAAAGGAGTTAGTACAAGTATCTCTGACCTCCAAAATCTTTTCCCATTTCTGTCTTCTCCAGTGTACATATGCCTAGAACCAGAGGACACATCATTCTGCCTCATACCTTCAGAATCCTGGGTGTGTGTTTGATGAGACTAATTAATGTTCCAAATTTTCAGTGTTTGGCAAGACATGCTTTCCGTCTTACTTGGTATTTCAAATTAAATACAAAAGAAACCTTAACCCACCAATATAAGAACTTTAGTCTACTTTACCTTTATGGACATCTGTTTTCAGATTAGTAGTTGTTTAACTCTTATAATAAAGGCTAACTCTACATTAAAGTAATACTGAGTGTAATTAGAATAGTTACAATAGCCATACTTTTTGAAATAATAGCACCACTTCTAGGAATTTATCCTAAATACCCAAACACAAAAAAACCACATGCACAAAAAAAGAAAATTGCAGGCCAATATCACTGAAGAACATAGGCACAAATATCCTCAACAAAATACTAGCAAACCAAATCCAACAATACATTAAAAGGATCATACACCATGATCAAGTGGGATTTATCCCAGGGATGCAAGGATTTTTCGATATCCACAAATCAATCAGTGTGATACACTGCATCAACAAATTGAAGAATAAAAACCATATGATCATCTCAATAGATACAGAAAAAGCTTTTGACAAAATTCAACACCCATTTATGATTAAAATTCTCCAGAAAGTGGGCACACGGGGAACCTACCTCAACATGATAAAGGCCATATATGACAAACCCACAGCTAACATCATTCTCAATGGTGAAAAACTGAAAGCATTTCCTCTAAGATTAGGAACAAGACAAGGATGTCCACTCTCACCACTATTATTCAACATAGTTTTGGAAGTCCTAGCCACAGCAATCAGAGAAGAAAAAGAAATAAAAGGAATACAAACTGGAAAAGAAGTAAAACTGTCACTGTTTGCAGTTAACATGATACTATACCTAGAGAATCCTAAAGATGCTACCAGAAAACTACTAGAGCTAATCAATGATTTGGTAAAGTTGCAGGATACAAAATTAATACACAGAAATCTGTTGCATTTCTATACACTAAAGGTCAGAAAGAGAAATTAAGGAAACAATCCCATTTACTATGGCATCAAAAAGTATAAAATACCTAAGAATAAACCTACTTAAGAAGACAAAAGACCTGTACTCTGAAAACTATAAGATGCTGATGAAAGAAATCGAAGATGACACAAACAGATGGAAAGATATACCAATGTTCTTGGGTTGGAAGAATCAATATTGTCAAAATGACTATACTCACCAAGGCAATCTACAGATTCAATGCAATCCTTATCAAATTACCAAGGGCATTTTTCACAGAACTAGAACAAAAAATTTTTAAATTTGCATGGGAACACAGAAGACCCCAAATTGCCAAAGCAATCCTGAGATAGAAAAACAGAGCTGGAGGAATCAGATTCCCTGATTTCAGGCTATACTACCAAGCTACAGTCATCAAAACAATACGGTACTAGCACAAAAACAGAAATATAGATCAATGGAACAGGACAGAAAGGCCAGAAATAAACCCACACACCTATGATCAATTAATCTACAACAAAGGAGGCAAGACTATACAATGGAGAAAAGACAGTCTCTTCAATAAATGGTGCTGGGAAAACTGGACAGTTACATGTAAAAAAATGAAATTAGAACATCTTTAACAACATACACAAAAATAAACTCAAAATGGATTAAAGACCTAAATGTAAGGCTAGCTGCTATAAAACGCTTAGAGGAAACATAGGCAGAACACTCTTTGATATAAATCGCAGCAGTATCTTTTTGGATCCACCTCTTAGAGTAATCAAAATAAAAACAAAAATAAACCAATGGGACCTGATTGAACTTAAAAGCTTTTAAGCCATAAACAAAATGAAAAGACAACCCACACAATGGGAGAAAATATTTGCAAACAAGGCGACTGACAAGGGATTAATCTCCAAAATATAAAAACAGCTCACGCAGCTCTATATCAAAAAAAACAAACAAACAAAAAAATGGGCATATGAACTAAATAGATATTTCTCCAAAGAAGACATACAGATGGCCCAAAAGTACATGAAGAGATGCTCAACATCACTAATTATTAGAGAAATGCAAATCAAAACTACAGTGAGATATCACCTCACATGGGTCAGAATGGCCATCATCAAAAAATCTACAAACAATAAATGCTGGAGAAGGTGTGGAGAAATGGGGACCCTCCTACACTGTTGGTGGGAATGTAAATTGGTACAGTCACTATGGAGAACAGTATGGAGGTTCCTTAAAATACTAAAAATAAAACTACCTATGATCCAGCAATCCCACTCCTGGGCATATATCTGGAGAAAACCATAATTTGAAAAGGTACATGCACCCCAATGTTCATTGCAGCACTATTTACAAAAGCAAAGACATGGAAGCAACCTAAATGTCCATCGACAGATGAATGGATAAAGAAGATGTTGTACATATACACAATGGAATATTACTCAGCCATAAAAAGAATGAAATAATGCCATTTGCAGCAACATGGATGGACCTAGAGATGATCATACTAAGTGAACTAAGTCAGACAAAGACAAATATCATATGATATCACTTACATGTGAAATCTAAAAAAAAAATACAAATGAACTTATTTATAAAACAGAAACAGATTCACAGACTTTGAAAACAAGCTTATGGTTACCAAAGGGAAAACGTGGGTGGGAGGGATAAATTAGCAGTTTGGGATTAACATATACACACTACTATATATAAAATAGATAATCAACTAGGACCTACTTTATAGCACTGGGAGCTCTACTCAATATTCTGTAATAACCTATATGGAAAAAGAATCTGAAAAAGAATGGATATATGTATACATATAACTGAATCACTTTGCTGTACACCTGAAACTAACAACATTGTAAATCAACTATACTCCAATATAAAATAAAAATTAAATTAAAAAGCCTATATATTCAAAGATATTCTTTCCAGCATTATATAGATATATGTGGAAATCTGCAAGTCTCCAGAAGAGACAGAGGGCACTAAGATCTTGGCAAATTGTTTCAGACACATGTAGAAATGCATTTGCTTTTTGGCTTGAACTCCTTACACATATATTTGTCTTTCCCTTTTCGATAGAAAATGCTTAGATAAATAATGCTATAGCCACATGACAGAACTATGCCAGTTTAAAAATTATGTTTGAACAGGTGGTTTAAAAAGAAATAAAAATGTACCACAAACACAAATAGTTAACCTTATTAGTATTAAAGGAAATAATAAAATTTCCTTTTTACTCATCTGATAAAAATTAGTTTAAGAGGGCTTCCCTGGTGGCGCAGTGGTTGAGAATCTGCCTGCCAATGCAGGGGACACGGGTTCGAGCCCTGGTCTGGGAAGATCCCACATGCCGCAGAGCGGCTGGGCCCGTGAGCCACAATTGCTGAGCCTGCGCGTCTGGAGCCTGTGCTCCACAACAAGAGAGGCCGCGATAGTGAGAGGCCCGCGCACCGCGATGAAGAGTGGCCCCCACTTGCCGCAACTAGAGAAAGCCCTCGCACAGAAACGAAGACCCAGCACAGCCATAAATAAATAAATAAATAAATAAATAAATAAATAATAATAAAAAAAATTAGTTTAAGAAAAAAAAGATTGATAATACCCAGTGTTGGTGAAATTGTGGAGAAATGGGCATAACTTTGCCGTTGGTAGTATAAGTTGGTACATAGCTTCTAGACAGAAAGTTGGTAATATGTAATCAAAGTCTTAATTCTTTTTTTTTTTTTGCTCAGCAAATCCATATGGAAATATATTTTTTAAAAAATTGAACAAGTGTAACATTGTTTATATTATGAAAAAATTGGGAACAACTTAAATATCCCCAAATAGGAACTAATAAAATATGGTGCTATACAATGGAATATAGTTAGCAAAAATATTAATCATATATAGGTAATAATAAAAAATGAAAAATAGGTGAAATATTATAATTTTGTTAAATTATAGATCAGAACACATAAAATGCCCAGAAAGAGTTGTACTAAGAATTGGTAATGATTATCTCTGGGTGGTTGGAACTTATGGTTAGTTTTCTTTTTTGCATAGTATTGCTTATAAATTTTGCAATGAAATTTTATTTTTTTTAACAAAAATAAGATACAATGTTTTGTTCATAAAATTTTTTAATATGGGATAATATCGATTATGGCAAAAAGATTACAACTATGTATAAATTAAAAGAATAAAGGATATAAATAAAGGAAAAAAGGAGGAAGGACTGAAAACTCTCTCATCGTTTTCTTCGGCCAGTGAAACATGGGGCAAATGTTTTCTACTTTTATGACTTTTTCATACTTTCTAATATATTACCAATTTTATTCTTAGAAGAACGAGGAAATTTATTTTTTAAATATAAAATTGAACTTAATAAAGTGATCAGCATCTTTCCATCATATTTTACACACCTCTCTGCTCTGTCAAATGTCCATACTGAGTCCTAATGCCGAGTTTCTGGGCTCCAACCAGGCCACCACATTAGGTAAGTTTACATACAAATACTACTACTGAATTTATGATTTGAATCATGAAAACAAAGGCTTGGAAACTTTTCCAGAATCCTCTCAGGAGTCTAGCAGGGAGCTGGGTGGGATTAGAACTGGCTGGTTTCCACTCAACATTCCATCTTAGTCTCCGGAGCGGATGGGGAGTGATGAGATCCTGGCACCACTGTTCCAGACCCAAGTTGTAGTGCATTGGCTTTTTGGCTGGAACTCCTCACACATATGCTTTGCCTTTCTGCGATCAAGCAGAGGGCTCCTCGCCTGCACCAGCCTGGATGTCAGCAGGTGGCCTGCTGGCCCCCAAAGCCTTCTGCATGAATTACTGTGTGTGGTTTCTACACATTGAAACATGGAACCCACACACATCCACACCTCCCTGCCCCCCACCCCCCCCCCGACATACACTCTGTATTCCATTAGAAGCCCATTCCATTTGGCCACGATATTGGGCCACCGGCAGACCTTCTTCAAAGAATCACCAAGTTTCCATCTGCTAAGACACCATATCTCTTTTCCCCTTTCCAGATAAAGCACGCTCTCTGGTCCCTTTCCAACTCCTTCGTTCTTCCTCTCCCGTCCTGCCTTCACAGAGCCACCTGAATGAACTGATCTTGTCACTCCATGGCCCTCGAATCTTCTGTGGCTTCCCATCACATTCAGGATAATATATGTATTCCTTGGATGGCTAGCCGGGTCCTTCGTGATATGCCCCCAAACTTACCTAGTTAGCCCTCACTGTCACCACAGACTTCCCACCTTCCGCTCTTGCTCTAACACACTGTATTTGGACTTGACCTGCTTTCTCACTTGCCTCTGCTTTTCCACAGGTTGTTCCCTTGCCTTCTCCGCTTGGTCCCCCCGTCAATGCCTCCTTGTCTTTCAGAACTCAATTTGAGTGTCATCTCTACAGAGAGAAACCTTTTCTGCCTCTCCCTCCCTCCCTCTCACCTCCCTTGTCCCCCCATTCAGTCCAAGGCTGTCTCACACATGACCCCTACAAACAACTAAGAGTATTTGCTGGCCCATCTCTGTCCTTGATTGGGTCTTGAGGTCCTTGCAAGCAAGGGCTGGGTTTTTCTATGACTTTATTCCAGTGCCTAGCCTACTTTCATCGTTTCCAGTCAATGGCAAGCACTCAAAAATATATCCAGTAAAAATTTCACTCTTGGGTATAATCCCAACATATGCAAGACATGTACAAGAATGTTCAAAGCAGCATTTTCTGGATTAGTCCCAAACTGTAAATAACCCAAATGTCTCGTAACCATAGAATGGGTAAGTAAATCATGGCATTTTAAATAAATAAATCCTATACAACAGTGAGACCGACTGACTGAATATTGTGAATGAATTTCACAAACGTAATGTTGAGTGAAGGAAACCAGAAATAAATGATGTATAATTCCATTAATATAAGCTCAAAAAGCAGGTAAAAGTTATATATGGTGTTAGAAATCATGAGAATAGTTACTCTCAAATGTACAGGGTAACTGATAGAAGGGGCATCTGGGACCCCAGTAGTGTCTACTTCTTGATCTGGGTGCTGGCTGTGGAGTTTTCATCCAGCTGTATGTTTATGATTTGTGCATATATCTGTCTCTCATATTTTAATAAAAATTTTAATTTAGAAAAGTTCCCTTTGTGAAACATGTTTCTCTGCAGCACTGACAGAAATGGGGAGTGTAGGTTTGACTCAAATGAATTTCCAGCTTGACTGATGCTCTTTTCCCCACTCAGAGCAGTGTTTCGTGGCAGAAAGGAAAATTAAAAAAAAAAAAAAAAAAAAAAGGAAAATCTCTCCCATACAGAGTTTAGCATTTGCTTTAAATGTGATACTCAATGGTGTCAGCAGGTGTTAATTTGGATAGTTTGACTTCGCCACTTGAATTTCGGCAAGCTCAAATAATTCTAGCATGAGTCAGGGTATAAATAAATAGCTATAATTGGAATTTCACTCTTTGCTTGCTATCTTCATCCTTCTGCTTTTAAGGCTTCTGTCACCGATAGGCATAAGCTTATTGGCATGCACACATCAGTCAAACCTTCCGTATACTTTGTTGATTCACAGTTCACTGCTGCAGTTTAAAATTGGTTTTTTTCCTCTTGGTGTAAGGATTGTGCTTAATTATCGAAATTAACATCTTTGAGCTGAGAGGGTTTTTTCCCTCCCTTCCAAATCTTAAGGGCTCTAGAAATCCCAGACTATGGGACATCTTTAAAAACACATTTTCTTCTCTTTAAACAGATCAATGTGGGAAAGGAGCCTTGAACCCTTGTCTCTGAAATCATTGCAGCCATTTTGGCTGTGGCCTTCGGCGGCCTCCACGCTGGAGCCCATCCAGCCATCAGTGCGGGAACTCACCGAGTTTCTCTCTCAAGTTCTCTAATAATAAAGGCCTTTCAGTATCTGCACAGATGGGAATTCTGCCACCTTCTCATTTCACATTTCCTGCACTTTTCTTCCTAAGCACTCTACTGCCCAAAATAGAATCACCGTTTTTTAAGTCCATGTGTAGGAATTTACAGGGAGAATGGACAGGGTCTCTGGAGCTCCCTATAATTATCACACCCTGAAGTAATTTTCCTACTGGCTATGAGGTAGATAAAGGATTCAGAAGGATGCTCCGAGTGTCTCTGAGAGAACAGCATGGATTTTCTTTCAGGGGAATAGTTGCGGAGGAGCCCATCACGAGGCAGGGCATTAGTGCTGACTCTGTGCGCAACGAGGATACAATAGGACAGGGGCCTATGCCAGCCCTGCCACCCATGAACCCCCTTCATGAGTCCTCTGCTCTCCTGAGGTCTCTTCCTGACGGGAATATATCCTTCCTCTCTACCTTTTTTTTTTGGGGGGGGGTGTTCCCAAAGGGATCAACTCCCCTTACTCCTCTCTGCCTAGTTGAATTAGCTCCATCCTTTAAGGTCTTGTTCAAATCTCACCTCCTCTGGGAAGCCTTCCAGGATGACGTCAGCTAGAAGTGATTTCCCCCTTGTTTGAATTTTTAGATCCCTTAATGACTGTACATTCTGGGGGTGCCCACATGAAGTATAATTTACAGCAATAATAAATATTAACTGAGTACTTATGTGCCAGGCATTATTCTTGCCACTTTACTGATATAAAGGCAGAATCCTTACAATGACTCCATAAGTTAGGCTGTATTATTATTCCCATTTTACAGATGAGGATCCCAGGGCCCATAGTGCTATCGTAACTCCCTTATCAGATTAGAAGCTCCATTTACCATCTCTTTGACTTACTGACTTGTCTCTTTTTCAGCACAAGGCTTAGGGACTTGCAGCTGGTAATTGTTCACCTCATATTTGTCCATTTAATTTTGTGCTTAAAGGACTTGAGATCATGGAAATAGCATTTGAAAGTAATTTCTGTCATATATGCTACCTTTCCATTTCTGTCAACATGGAGGATGGTGCAGTGGAGTAGGTGAGACTGATAAAAAATCGTAATAAAAGAAAAAAGATCTCATTTCATATGTACTGTACGTCAGGTACTGTGATAAGTGATATATGTTTACTCTCTTTCTTCTCAGCTTTTTCCCCCCGCAAAGATCAGAGCGAGGTTGCAAAATGCTTGCAAAATGATCAAATAAGTAGATGAAGGCGTTTTAGCAAAAGGAATATGAATGCAGGAAGTCAAACAGAATCCTGGGTTCAGTCATTACCCAAGAATGCAGGCCCTGAGGACCCTCCTTTGGAGGTAAACCACAAACTTGGCTCTAGGCCTCCTAGTGTTTATGACAAAAAGGACACACAATCAATTACAACACTCATATTGCCTTTGAGATAAAGACAAACCAGCTATTCAGAGGAAGCACACATAAATGTCACATCAAATAATTTCCTATTACAATTCTCAGTGCAGGCCAGTATCATTTTGCTGAAGGGCAGAATGGTAAAATCCATTCGAGGAAGAGACAGAACTATAGGGTCTAGCTATGCAGTCTAATTTGGTTTAAGACATTCATAGACTGTACACATTTCAGGAAATTCTCTCTCAAGTGGGCTCCGTACTATCTGCTCCAGACAATTACCTTTCCACCTTCAACTAAAAGCTGAATAGGAGGGCTTCCCTGGTGGCGCAGTGGTTGGGAGTCTGCCTGCTGACGCGGGGGACGTGGGTTCGAGCCCTGGTCTGGGAAGATCCCACATGCCGCGGAGCAGCTAGGCCCGTGAGCCGCAATTACTGAGCCTGCACGTCTGGAGCCTGTGCTCCGCAACAAGAGAGGCTGCGATAGTGAGAGGCCCGCGCACCACGATGAAGAGTGGCCCCCACTCGCCGCAACTAGAGAAAGCCCTCGCACAGAAACGAAGACCCAGCAGAGCCAAAAATAAATAAATAAATAAATAAATTTATTAAAAAAAAAAAAAAAAGCTGAATAGGAGTTTTGGTTTAACACCTATTAACACTCTGTAAAACTAGCACGCCCAGGAACAGATTTTGGAAAACCCAGTTGTACAGGCAACATAAATCTTTAAAAATTGAGGTTTTCAGTGGGGAAAATGAAATGCAAACTCCTTTGCATGATTTATGATGCTTTTCACAACCCAACCTCAACCTGCTGTTCCAGACCTAATTTATTCCCACCCCTCACCCTTCACCATCTTTGTTTAGCCCAAACTACATAGAGTTCCACGAATATACTCCATGCTCTCACTCATTGAGACCTCATAGATGCTTCCTGAAACATCCTTTCTTCTCTCCCTTATCCCCTGGCTTCTCTGCCTACTGGGGCTTGAAGGATGTCACCTTTTCTGATTCCACCTAACAATCTTACCCTTTACTACACTTCCATAGCACTTTGCTTCTATCATATTTTATTATCCCCTTTTCTTAGCTTCTTTGATTTTTCTGCCAAACTGTGACCTCCTCCAGGGTGGAATGTGTCTTATTTAACTTTTTATCCTAACACTGGGGACATAGTCTGACCTGGATTTATTTCATCAAATATTTATTGAGTGCTTCCTGTACTGACAAAGCTGAGACAATTTCCATCCTGCGATGCTAAGTAAAAAAACATGAGTTACTCCATGGTGACCCAAATATGTTTCCACTATTCTCTGAAGCCATCCAGTATTGTGTAGATGGATTGCTCAATATGGCTTGATTTAGAAAAGGATGACCCAGTAAATAGGTTGAACCACAAACTGATTCTACTGAACTCTTATTTTTCCTGACTCAGTATTTCCCAGATTTGAAAAGCTCCAAAGGAAGCTGCACTTGTATGTTGCTATTTATTCCAAGTGCCTTCTCTTGTTTGTGTAACATCTGTGATGCCAAAGAACTTTGGAAAATTACACTCGGCATAATGATACATCACTTCATCCACCAATAAAACATATGCCCCTTACAAGTCAAACAGAGCAACCATCCCAGGAGACCTTAATAATTTTACAGCAGAGCTAAGAGGAGGGTCAGAAATTTTAAAAAGCTGTCTACTCCTCCATGATCTCCTGACATGAATAGGAAATTTAAGAACTAAGTTACCAAATTTCATTGTCAATGAAACAACCTATTGAATGGAGGCTGTATACAGTAAGTATTGTGCAAATCTGACCTTATTTCTGGACTTTCAGAGCATTTAATCAGCCGTCCATTACAAAAACCCATATTGTGGCCATTCAGATCCACATAAACACTGTGCAAATATGAGAATGTTTCCATAAATGGGGTTCCAAAAATGTGTTGAGCAAGCAATGGAAGCATTTTAGATACAGAAATCAGAACCAGTATTGGAATTTACTTTACATCAAATTGTTTATATTTATACTCTAACTAGCCTAACAAAGTTTCTTTTGCTTTGTTAAGTATATACTCAAAGTAGAATGACACTAGTAATATTTGTTAGAAAATGTTATTTTACTTTATAGAGGATGTTCAATATAACAGAACATACATCTTTCAGCAGAAGCTAGATCTAGTAGACAAGAAAGATTAAGTCCAGGACCTTATAAATTCACCATTATTTTTCTATTTTTATTTTCAAAACCTCACCAAATTTATATTGAGAGTTAATTGTGTGCCAGCCTCTGTAGTTGGTACCAGAGAAAGAAAGATGACTGAAATATTCTATCCAGGTGGCGCTTATAGTACATTAGGGAAGACAGATCAGCAAAGATACAATTTCAACATTATATTATATAAATTCTAAGATGCAGATACTCATGAGTGCTATGGAAACTCAGAAGAAAGGCATTGAGGAGAGGTCAAAGAAAGGCTTCCTGAAGATGCTGAGTCTCAGAAGGATGAACAAAGTGAGCACCATTTATCAGATGGAGAAAAAAATGACAATGAAATAAGTGCAGTAGGGACCAAAGACAAGATCTGGGATATCCCATAGATTAAGGGGTAGGTGGAGGAAAAGGAGGCTTTGAAGGGGATCAAGAAGTGATGAGAGAGGTAGAAATAGAACCGGGAGAAAATAGTGCCAGAGAAGCCTGTTGTGGAAAGCAAGAAATTATAGACAGCAACTCAAGGAGAAGGTAATATTCAACAGTAAAGTACAGAGAAAAAGTAGAGAGAAGACATCATTTCTAATTATTAGAGAAATGCAAATCAAAACTACAGTGAGGTACCACCTCACACTGGTCAGAATGGCCATCATTAAAAAAGTCTGCAATTAATAAATGCTGGAGAGAGTGTGGAGGAATAGGAACCCTCTTACACTGTTGGTGGGAATGTAAATTGGTGCAGCTGCTATGGAGAACAGTATGGAGATTCCTGAAAAGACTAAAAATAGAGTTGCCACATGATCCAGCAATCCCACTCCTGGCATATATCCAGACAAAACTATAATTCAAAAAAGATACACACACCCCTATGTTCATAGCAGCACTACTTACAATAGCCAAGACATGGAAACAGCCTAAATGTCCATCAACAGATGAATGGATAAAGAAGATGTGGGTGTGT
Source organism: Eubalaena glacialis (assembly GCF_028564815.1). Lineage (NCBI taxonomy): Eukaryota > Metazoa > Chordata > Mammalia > Artiodactyla > Balaenidae > Eubalaena > Eubalaena glacialis. The sequence continues at coordinate 54,292,068 of NC_083724.1, read as the reverse complement.
GTGTGTGCGTATATATATATATATATATATATATATATATATATATATATATGATGGAATATTATTCAGCCATTAAAAAGAATGAAATAATGCCATTTCCAGCAGCATGGATGGACAGAGATTATCATACTAAGTGAGGTAAGTCAGAAAGAGAAAGACAAATACCATATGATATACTTACATGTGGGATCTAAAATATGACACGAATCAACATATCTATGAAACAAAAACAGACTCATAGAGAACAGACTTGTGGTTGCCAAAGGGGAGGAGGGGTGGAGGAGGCAAGGATTAGGAGTTTGGGATTAGCAGATACAAACTATTATATATAGGATGGGTAAACAACAGGGTCCTACTGTATGGCACAGGGGAGTATATTCAATTTCTTATAATAAGCCATAATGGAAAAGAATATGAAAAAGAATATATATATATGTATATGTATAACTGAGTCACTTTGCTGTACAGCAGAAATTAACACAACATTGTATACCAACTATACTTCAGTAAAATTTTAAATAAAAAGTAGAGAGAAGAGAGGATGGAGCAATGTCCTCAAGCTGATGGGAGGCCAAGTGTATGGGTCAGAAGAGTTGACCATGAGTACCACTAATCCTCCAAGACAATAGGGAAAGATCCAAGAATGGGAGCAGCGGTAGGTAAACTTGGAGGTAGAAACACCACAGGATGGTATAGTTCAAGCCAGATGGCTTCAGTTTTTGTTGAAGTAGGTTACAAAGTCACATCTGCTGGTAGTAAGGACACTGAGACTGGGGAAAGGGCTGAGGGAAAATGGTAGATTGGGAACATCAGAGAAGTAAGTAAAAGGAGAAATATCACTGATGGCAGGGGAGCACATTGGGTTTGAGATGCCTCTGGTTTTCATGGTTGTGATTTTTTCCACCTGCAAGCAGAAGCCCAGGAACAGAGGCAGAAAATAACAGCAAACATTTATTGAGCATTTCCTATGTACCTGAAACTAATCTTAGCATCTCTACATATTGTGGTAAGCAGAATAATGACCTTCTAGTAATGTCCACATCCTAATCTCTGGAATCTGTGAATTTGCTACATTATATGGCAAAGGGAGGGAGGGAGTGAGAGAGAGGAAGGAAGGAAGGGAGGGAGAGGAAGGGAGGGAGAGGAAGGGAGGGAGAAGAAGGGAGGGAGAGAAAGGGAGGGAGCAAGTGAGAAAGAGAGGAAGGGAGAGGGGGAGAGAGGGAGAAAGGGAGAGAGGGAGAAAGGGAGAGAGGGAGAGAGGGAGAGAGGGAGAGAGGGAGAGAGGGAGAGAGGGAGAGAGGGAGAGAGGGAGAGAGGGAGAGAGGGAGAAGGAAGGAAGGAAGGAAGGAAGAAAAGAAAGAGAGAAAGAGAGAGAGAGAGAAAGAGAGAAAGAGAGAAAGAAAGAAAGAAAGAAAGAAAGAAAGAAAGAAAGAAAGAAAGAAAGAAAGAAAGAAAGAAAGAAAAGAGAAGAAAAGAAAAGAAAAGAAAAGAGAAAAGAAAAGAAAAGAAAAGAAAAAAGAAAAGAAAGAAAGAAAAATAGAATGGGTATGCTGTCTTCTATAGCACATGAAATTTCTAGGATCAATCCCAAGTCCACCTCCTTATAACAGAGTGCTAGCTCTCACAGGCACAGGGCCTGCTTCTCATACTTTATTTAACAAATTTCCCAAACAACACTCTCCTAGATTATTTCCATAAGAATACAAGAAACAAGTTATAATTCAAGGATTCAATAACTGTCTGGGTGCCTTAGAGTTTCATGCTTTCCATTTCACATGGGGTTCAGATAGGAAAGAACACTGCTGGCTATCACAATCTGAGAACATACCATGCACCAGTGATATCGCTTGTATTATCTCATCTCATTCAGCCCTGTCTATAACATCCTGACATGATTTTTCTATATGTTGGTGACAAGGAAACTGAGACAAATCATCAATGGACACAAAAGTAGGTATCAGAGCAAGGATACAAACCCAACTCTAATAGGCTCCAAGGCTCATGCTCTTTCAACCATACTATCTGCTCTTCCTACCAATGTTAAGGCCAATGCTTACCACTGGCCTGCAAAGAATGCTCCCAATTTTTGAATCTAAATTCAGCTCCCTGGAGAGTTTTCTCTCAGTGGCTCACAGCAGTATCTATTGACAGCACCAGCCAAATTAGTGGTGTCCTTAGGAAAAGCCCAATTGAGCCTGTTCCCATCAATGCCTACCGTCAGGAGTTGAAGTTGGTTCCCACTGAATAGTATACCCTGGAGCCTTCTGTAGCAGGAACTCTCAGCAGCAGCAGTTGCTCTTAGAAGTGGTGGCTCCCAATTGTAAGTCACTTAAGCTGCGTTCTAGCCATCTCTCCTAGCAATGAGACCTCTTGCCAGTAAATAGGCAAATTATCATCAGGGTCCTCTATGGGCTTTCCAGTCTCAGGTAGCCATGACTACCCAATAAGTGATTATGAATAAAGTCACATAGCTCTTTGGAGAACACTATTGCAATTTCAAAGCAAATTTCCACTCAGTGTTATACTTTTGGTTGTTCCTTCAGCCATATTCTATTTTGCTTGAGGCCAAGAAGTACTCAGCCTTCTCTTAATCTCCAAAGGGAACTATTCTCCAAGGAGAGAGGAATAGAGAACCACTTACTCTCTTCTGGAAGTACTGGATTCAGGTTATTTAAAGATGGACTGCTGTAAAAATCTGACTCTCTTTTCTTGGAGGCACAGAAGCATCTAAACAAATCAAGACCCCAAAAGAGTACAAGAAATTCCGTAGGTAGTATTCAAATGCAGTACTATTAGAAACCCAGTCTAATGCAGGCTACATACTGAATGTTCTTCTTTCTCTTCAGCTTTCTATGATAAATGATCTCTCTTAGCTTAAAAGAAAGCCTTTATTTGATTGAACTGTCTCTCTGGTTACCAACCAATCTCTCTGTTGCCTTTTAGCATTTACATTCTGGACTAGAGATGAACCTGCTTCAATTCTCCTATTTCCTCATCTGTTTGCAATTTGATTTCTTTCCCCCGAATTCTAATATTCTTGGATTCTAATGTAGGTGATTCCAATGACCTCTTTAAGTCCTCATTTTCCTTGCTCCCTCTTTAGAACTTTCCAGGAGAGAAACCAAGATGTCTGGCTCTCAGCACCACCTGAGCTCCTTGAAAAGCCAGCACCATCTCACTAGTCACATGAGGGCACCATCTTGGAAGCAAATCCTCCAGCCCTCTGCTAATCATCATTACCCACCAGCTACTCCCCAGCTAACACTGCATGGAGTAGAGACAAGCCTTTCCCAGGAGTCTTGCCCAAATTGAAGATTTATGAGGAAGAGGGAAAAAATGCTATTGTTTTAAGCCACTGTTTTAACTAAACTATATGACTTTAACCCTAAAGGGTCTGACTGTCCTCTGAATCCCTCAGTACCACTCATCTGTCATTGAACTCTGCTATCTTGAGTTAGAAGTTATTTTTTCTTGTGTTTAGGAGAATACCTTACCAGCTCAGTAATTAGCTTCTTGGAGACAGGTATCTTAGACTACATTTGCGGAGTTTTCTGTATCTTGTAGCACAGTGACTTTTGAGGCAGTAGATACTCTATAAATATTTCTTGGCTAATTAAATCAGAGATTATGTGTTCTATAAGATAAAATAATTTCTTACTGTGCCAGTTCGGCAAACATGAGATATGGTGTAGAGCAGACATATTACAACCTACCCAGACTCTGGGTAGATAAGCACACTGACATTTAAGATAGTAAAGTATTTGCATTATAGAAGATGTATATAATCACTAATTCTTCAATCCTCTAAAGTGCTTATTTAATGCTCCACTGGAATTTGATATCCAAATCTTGGAATTTATTTAAAAAGTCAAACCACATTAGAGTATCATCACTCAACATATTTTTTTGATTAATGGGTTACAACACAAATGAAGCAAGTTTGCAGTTAATGAGCTACAAATAATCTATTTGTAAATAATAATTACTACTAATATACAAATTAGTTAGACTTCAGGTTTGTTCTAACTCTTTGTATTTACACCAATTTATTTCCTTTACCCTAATCAGTTAAGTTTCATCTAAAGATAATTAGAGAGAGATGACTTCTGGAATGGCAATATGAAGAGTTCTGCAAACTAACTCCCCAAAAAAACAACCTTAATTGGTCAAAATTATTTTAAAGAACAATAATTATTTTAAAATGTCTGTAAAATGCCCAAGGAAATACAGAAATTGAGGAAACATTTATTTAAGAAAATCTAATAAAACTTGGACAGAACAGTGAGCACCTATGTCACTTGAGTCAGGATCTAGTCCCTCTCTTGCCCTCCCCCACGGCTCAGCACAATGGAAACTCCACTTCAGAGGGGGCTCCCTCTATACCAAGCTACCAGTCAAGCACTAGAGTATCTCTCTGTGATCAACAGGCTGCCAACATTTCTCACCCTCCCCTAGCCACCTGCTGCAAAGGCTAATTTTTAGACAAGTGTGGTCATGAGGTTAGGGGCTCCCTTCTTCCATCCAGCTCCTTTTGTAGCCCCACTGGTTCTATCCCAAGCAAAGAGGGCTGATAATGCTGGGGCCAATTACCCTCACCACAGTTTGCTCATAGAGAGAATATTTCACACTGGGAGAAGAAAGCTGAGAGGACCAGAGGCTACCGCCCCTTCCCATTGCCCTCCTCATTAGAGCAGGAATGGTACTCTAAGAGAAATGGGTCATTGTCCCTGCTCTCAGATCCAAAGCAGTGGCTCTGATATTTTGCTTAGAGGGAGAGGCAGGCCAAAAGAATATGAATTTGAATTGATTTGGAACAGAATGTGGAGAAGTTCAATCCTAAATTCATTCTCAAAGAACAATGGAGGTTCTGTGTGCTAAGCAATTCAGAGGAGGTTGGTAGCTCCATGAAAGCAAGAAGAAAAACTACAGGCCAGCTGGATTACCAGAGAAAACGAGGTAAAGAGAGAACTGCTAAGATGAGCAGTCCTGGAGTCAAAAAAACACCTGAAATACTGGCCCTATGAAGAGGTCCAAATTTAATTGTATCAGACTGGGGAGCAATGTATGTAAGAGGGCATTATCAATAACAAAAATCAACCAGGAATTAGTGGAGCCTAACAGCTGGATGTAATACCAACAGAGACAAACAGCTTAACAGAGAGATCAGAAAAATAGACAAAGGGAGCCCTACTAAAACCAGTCATCCCAGAGCAACTGTGCCCATGCCTAGCCTGCATCCTCTTAAGAATGACATCAGAGACTTCACAATGCATGAAAAATAGATATCACTAAAATACTCCAGCCAAGTTACTAAACAAATAAGCAAACAAATAGCAACAAGAAGGATGGGGGAAGAGAAATCAGATCCAGAGATCCTACAATATGTTATAAAAAATGTTCAGTTTTCAGGGGGAAAAAAAAAAAGGAGAAATGTAAAGCAGGATAGTATGACCAATATATGGCAGCTGGGGGAGTGGAGGAGGAGAAACCACTTCTAAGATGGCCCAGATGTCTGACTTAATAGACTTCACAACATCCATCATAATATGTTCAAAGAACTAAAGGAAACCATGCATTAAAAAGTGAAGCAAGGGACAACTAGGGCACCTGCCTGACGCTGGTGGGAAACCTCGACACCCAAGGAGATGGGAGGAACCCCCAAGCGAACTGGTAAGACGTGGGGGAACTGAGGGGGTAGGAGAGGTGGAGGCCGGACAGGACTGGTGCCCCTGAGAGGTGGCTGGGTGGGGGGAGGTGTTCCCACGCCTGGAGGGACCCTCAGGGGCTCAGACTGGGGGCAGTGTGCTGAGCATTTCCCCTGCCCAATCAGCCTGGGAAGACTGCTGAGCTCCCAGGCCAGGTCCCCCGCCCTCCAAGGTCCCCTTCTGGGACGCATTGGTCCTGGGAACATAGGAAGGAGGCTGGGGAAGAGCAGGAGAGGCAGGCGGGAGGGGCCCTCCAGGACTAGAGGAGCGAGAGAGGAGCAGAGGGCATTTGCTCTGCCTGCTCGGGCCCAAGGAAGCCTGCTGGGTCCCTGACCCTCTGAGACCAGAGGCACACCTGGGCCCCTTCTGTTCCGTTGAGACTAGGCCCCACCCCCCACCCACCCCAGGGCCTTTTCCAGCCCTGTGGGTCCTAAGCATAAGCCCCGCCCACCACCTAAACCCCACCACTGCATAAGCCCCACCCTCCACAGCAAAGACTTTTTCTACCTTTTTTTTTTTTTCTCCTTTTTTTTTTTTTTTTTTACTATTGTGGTTCTGTTTTACCTTCTGGTTGTTGTTTCATCTATATTTTTATTTTTAGATCCTTTCTAACATATCAGTTAGTTTCCTAGTCTAATTTTATTTTTTACTCTTTGTTATTGTTCTCCCTTTTTTCTTTCTTTTTTTTTTTTTGCCACACCATGTGGCTTGCAGGATCTTGGTTCATGAGCCAGGGGGTGGGCCAAAGCTCCTGCAGTAGGAGCTCTGAGTCCAAACCACTGGACTAACAGAGAACCTCAGACGCCAGGGAATATTCATGGGAGTGAAGTCTCCTGGAGGTCCTCATCTCAGCACCAAGACCCAGCTCTACCCAATAGCCTACAAACTCCAGTGTTGGAAGCCTCAGACCAAACAACCAGTAAGACAGGAACACAATCCCACTCATCAAAAAAAAAAAAAAAAATGAGACGGCAAAAAAATATGTCACAGATGAAGGAGCAAGGTAAAAATCTACAAGACCAAATAAATGAAGGGGAAATAGCCAATCTACCTGAAAAAGGTTTCAGAGTAATGATAGTAAAGATTATCCAGAATCTCGGAAATAGAATGGAGACACAGATTGAGAAAATACAAGAAATGTTTAACAAATATCTACAAGAACTAAAGAACAAACAAACATAGATAAACAACACAATAACTGAAGTGAAAAATACACTAGAAGGAATCAGTAACAATAACTGAGGCAGAAGAATGAGTAAGTAAGCTGGAAGACAAAATGGTGGAAATAACTGCTGAGGAGCAGAATAAAGAAAAAAGAATGAAAAGAATTGAAAACAAGCTCAGAGACCTCTGGGACAACACTAAATGCACCAACATTTGAATTATAGGGGTCCCAGAAGAAGAAGAGAAAAAGAAAGGTTTGAGAAAATATTTGAAGAGATTAGAGTCGAAAACTTCCCTAACATGGGAAAGGAAATAGTCACCCAAGTCCAGAAAGTGCAGAGAGTCCCATACAGGATGAACCCTAGGAGAAACACACCAAGACACATATTAATCAAACTAACAAAAATAAAATTCAAAGAAAAAATATTAAAAGCAGCAAGGGAAAAGCAAAATATAACATACAAAGGAATCCCCATAAGGTTATCAGCTGATTTTTCAGTGGAAACTCTGCAGGCCACAGGGAGTGGCAGGATATACTTAAAGTGATGAAAGAGAAAAACCTACAACCAAGATTACTCTACCCAGCAAGGATCTCATTCAGATTCGACGGAGAAATCAAAAGCTTTTCAGACAAGCAAAAGCTAAGAGAATTCAGCACCACCAAACCAGCTTTACAACAAATGCTAAAGAAACTTCTCTAGGTGGGAAACACAAAAGAAGAAAAAGACCCACAATAACAAACCCAAAACAATTAAGAAAATGGTAATAGGAACATACATATCGATAATAACCTTGAATGTAAATGGATTAAATACCCCAGCTAAAGACACAGACTGGCTGAATGGATACAAAAACAAGACCCATATATATGCTGTCTACAAGTGATCCACTTCAGACTTAGGGACACATACAGACTGAAAGTGAAGGGATGGAAAAAGATATTCCATGTAAATGGAAATCAAAAGAAAGCTGAAGTAGCAATACTCATACCAGATAAAATAGACTTTAAAATAAAGACTGTTACAAGACATAAGGAAGCACACTACATAATGATCAAGGGATCAATCCGAGAAGAAGATAAAACAGTTATAAATGCTCATGCACCCAACATAGGAGCACCTCAATACATAAAGCAAATGCTAACAACCATGAAAGGGGAAATCGACAGTAACACAATAATAGTAGGAGACTTTAACACTCCACTGCCACGAATGGATAGATCATCCAAACAGAAAATAAATAAGGATACACAAGCTTTAAATGACACAATAGACCAGACAGATTTAATTGATATTTATAGAACATTCCACCCGAAAGAGGCAGAATACCCTTTCTTCTCAAGTGCACAAGGAACATTCTCCAGGATAGATCACATCTTGAATCACAAATCAAGCCTCGGTAAATTTAGGAAAATTGAAATCATATCAAGCATCTTTTCTGACCACAACACTATGAGATTGGAAATCAATTACAGGAAAAAAAAATAAAACTGTGTGCTACTAATAACCAAGAGATCACTGAAAGAATCAAAGGAGAAATTAAATACATAGAAACAAATAACAGTGAAAACACGACAACTCAAAACCTATGGGCCGCAGCAAAAGCAGTTCTAAGAGGGAAGTTTATAGCAATTCAATTTCACCACAAGAAAGAAGAAAAATCTCAAATAAACAATCTAACCCTACACCTAAAACAACTAGAGAAAGAAGAACAATGAAACCCCAAAGTCAGTAGAAGGAAAGAAATCATAAATATCAGAGCAGAAATAAATGAAATAGAAACAAAGAAAACAATAGCAAAGATCAATAAATCTCAAAGTTGGTTCTTTGAGGAGATAAACAAAATTGATAAACCCTTAGCCAGACTCATCAAGAAAAAAAGGGAGAAGATGCAAATCAATAAAATTAGAAATGAAAAAGGAGAAATCACAACTGATACAGCTGAAATACAAAGAATTACAAGAGACTACTACAGACAACTATATGCCAATAAACTGGACAACCACGAAGAAATGGACAAATTCTTGGAAAGGTACAATTTTCCAAGACTGAACCAGGAAGAATTAGAAAACATAAACAGACCTATCACAAGCAATGAAATTGAAACTGTAATTAAAAATCTTCCAACAAACAAAAGTTCAGGACCAGATGGCTTCACAGGCGAATTCTATCAAATATTTAGAGAAGAGCTAACACCCATCCTTCTCAAACTCTTCCAAATAATTGCAGAGGGAGGAACACTCCCAAATTAGTTCTACAAAGCCACCATCACCCTGATACCAAAACCAAAAAAAGATATCACAAAAAAAGAAAATTATACACCAATACCACCGATGAACATAGATGCAAAAATTCTGAACAGAATACTAGCAAACAGAATCCAACAACATATTAAAAGGATCATACACCATGATCATGTGGGATTTATCCCAGGGATGCAAGGATTCTTCAATATACACAAATCAATCAATGTGATAACCATATAACAAATTAAGGAATAAAAACCAAATGATCATCTCAATAGATGCAGAAAAAGCTTTTGAAAAAAATTCAACACCCATTTATGATAAAAACTCTCCAGAAAATGGGCATAGAGGGAACCTACTCAACATGATAAAGGCCATATATGACAAACCCACAGCTAACATCATTCTCAATGGTGAAAAACTGGAAGCATTTCCACAAAGAACAGGAACAAGACAAGGAAGTCCACTCTCACCACTCTTATTCAACACAGTTTTGGAAGTACCAGCCACGGCAATCAGAGGAGAAAATGAAATAAAAGGAATACAAATTGGAAAAGAAGAAGTAAAACTGTCACTGTATGCAGATGACATGATACTATACACAGAAAATCCTAAAGATTTCACCAGAAAACTACTAGAACTAATCAATGAATTTGGTAAGGTTGCAGGATACAAAATTAATGCACAGAAATCTCTGGCATCCCTATACACTAACAATGAAAAATCAGAAAGAGAAATTAAGGAGACAATCACATTTACCATGGCAACAAAAAGAATAAAATACCTAGGAATAAACCTACCTAAGGAGGCGAAAGACTTGTACTCTGAAAACTATAAAACACTGATGAAAGAAATCAAAGATGACATAAACAGATGGAGAAATATACCATGTTCTTGGATTGGAAGAATCAATATTGTGAAAATTACTACACTACTCAAAGCAATCTAGAGATTCAATGCAATCCCTGTCAAATTACCAATCGCATTCTTCACAGAATTAGAACAAAAAAGTTTACAATCTGTATGGAGACACAAAAGAGCCCGAATAGCCAAAGCAATCTTGAGAAAGAAAAACGGAGCTGGAGGAATCAGACTCCCTGACTTCAGACTATACTACAAAGCTACAGTAATCAAGACAGTATGGTACTGGCACAAAAACAGAAATATAGATCAATGGTACAGGATAGAAAGCCCAGAGATAAACCCACGCACATGTGGTCACCTAATTTATGACAAAGGAGGCAAGAACATACAGTGGAGAAAAGACAGCCTCTTCAATAAGTGGTGCTGGGAAAACTGGACAGCTACATGTAAAAGAATGAAATTAGAACACTCCCTAACACCATACACAAAAATGAACTCAAAATGGATTAAATACCTAAATGTAAGACTGGACACTATAAAACTCCTAGAGGAAAACAAAGGAAAACCACTCTTTGACATAAACCACAGGAAGATCTTTTTTGACCCACCTCCTTGAGTAATGAAAATGAAAACAAAAATAAACAAATGGGACCTAATTAAACTTAAAAGCTTTTGTAAGCAAAGGAAACCATAAACAAGACAAAAAGATAACCTTCAGAATGGGAGAAAATATTTGCAAACGAGACAACGGACAAAGAATTAATCTTCAAAATATACAAACAGCTCATGGAGCTCAATATCAAAAAAAAAACAACCCAATTAAAAAATGGGCGGAAGACCTAAACAGACACTTCTCCAAAGAAGACATACAGATGGCCAAAAGGCACATGAAAAGATGCTCAACATCACTAATTATTAGAGAAATACAAATCAAAACTACAATGAGGTATCACCTCATACCAGTCAGAATGGCCATTATCAAAAAATCTAGAAACAATAAATGCTGGAGAGGGTGTGGAGAAAAGGGAACCCTCCTGCACTGTTGGTGGGAATGTAAATTGATACAGCCACTATGGAGAACAGTATGGAGGTTCCTTCAAAAACTAAAAATAGAACTACCATATGATCCAGCAATCCCACTACTGGGCATATACCCTGAGAAAACCATAATTCAAAAAGAGACATGTACCACAATGTTCATTGCAGCACTATTTACATTTGCCAGGACATGGAAGCAACCTAAATGCCCACTGACAGATGAATGGATAAAAAAGATGTGGCACATATATACAATGGAATATTACTCAGCTATAAAAAGAAACAAAGTTGAGTTATTTGTAGTGAGGTGGATGGGCCTAGAGTCTGTCATACAGAGTGAAGTCAGTCAGAAAGGGAAAAACAAATACTGTATGCTAACGCATATATATGGAATTAAAAAAGAATGGTACTGATGCACCTAGTGGTAGGGCAGGAATAAAGACATAGACAGAGAGAATGGACTTGAGGACACGGGGAGGGGAGGGGGAAGCTGGGGCAAAGTGAGAGTAACATTGACATATATACACTACCACATGTAAGATAGATAGCTAGTGGGAAGCAGCAGCATAGCACAGGGAGATCAGCTCAGTGCTTTGCAATGACCTAAAGGGGTGGGGTAGGGAGGGTGGGAGGGAGGGAGGTAGGTGATATGTGGATACATGTATGCATATGGCTGATTCACTTTGTTGTACAAGAGAAACTAACATAGCACTGTGAAGCAATTATACTCCAATAAAGATGTATAAAAAAAAAAAGTAAAGGAAGGTATGATGACAATGTCTCATCAAATAAAGATAATAACAAAGTGATAGAAACTCTAAAAAATGAGCACAATGCAAATTCTAGAGCTGAAAATACAGTAACTGAAATGAAAAATCCACTAAAGGGACTCAACAGTGATTTTGAACTGGCAAAAGAAAGAATCAATGATCTTGAAGATAGTTTGATACAGGTTGCAGAATCCAAATAACAGAGAGATTAAAAAAATGATGAACAATTAACAGTGGCTCGGAGAAATGTGAGACATCATTAAGAGCACTAACATATACAGAATGTGGATGCAAAATGAGAGGAAAGAGAAGGAAGTAGAAGAAATATTCAATAATAGCTGAAAATTCCCAAAATTTGATGAAAAACAGTAATCTATACATAGAAGTTCAACATATTCCAAGGAGGATACAGGCAATGAGATCCACAGCCAGACACTTCATAATTGAAGCACTGAAAGATAAAGACAGATAGAAAATCTTGAAAGCAGTAAGAAAATGGATTCATCATGTACAAGGGAATCCCAAAAAGATTAATAGCTGACTTCTCCCTAGAAACAATGAGACTGACAGTGGGATGACATATTCAAAGTGCTAAAATTTTTAATAAATGGACAATTAAGAAACTTAAATCCAGTAAAACAATCTTTCAAAAATAAAGACAAAAATCAGACATACCCAGATAAATAAAACTGAGAGAATTTATTGCTATCCGAGTATCTTACAAGAAATACTAAAGAAAGAGTTCTCCAAGAGAAAATCAAGTGGCTGGAAACAGTAACTTAAATCTATGTGAAAAAAACCAAAGAGCACTGATAGAGGTAATTATGTAGTTACAGAAGACAGTATAAGTGCATATTTCTTCTCCTTTCTCTTATTTAGAAAGCAATTGTGTAAAGCAATATGTATATAATTGTATTTGGGGGACTATATAATGGAAATGTAATATACTTGATCATAACAGCAAAAAGGAGGTGGGTGGGAGCAAGGCTATATTGTAGTAAGGAAATAACATCATATGCTAACTAGAAAACACAGGAACAAATGAAGAGAACAAGAAATGGCAAATAAGACAGTTACTATAACAAACTCTGTAAGTATATGCTTGCTCTTTTTTCTTCTCTTACCTCCTTAAAACACGTAAAATTATATAAAGTAATAATTACAACAATGTGTTGTTGGGTTTGTGAGATACACACACACACACACACACAATAATCACACAAAAGGGGAGAAAAGATTATAGAACTAAAATGAGCAATTTTTCTATATTTCACTGGAATAAAGTTGGTAAATCTGAAGTAGAATCTGAAAATTAAGATGTGTATGGTAATTCATAGAGTAAACACTAAGAGAAAAACTCAAAAAATATACAGTTGACCCTTTAACAACACAATGGTTAGGTACTCCAACCCTCTACACTGTTGAAAATTTGCATATAACTTATAGTTGTCCCTGTGTATCTGCAGTTTCTCTGTATCTGCAGTTCTGAGTCTGCAGATTCATCCAACTATGGATTGTGTAGTACTGTAGTATTCACTATTGAAAAAAAAAATCTGTTTAAGTAGACTTGTGCAGTTCAAACCTGTGTTGTTCAAAGGTCAACTGGATAGTGAAATGTTACACTAGAAAATATTCATTAATGCAAAAGCAAGTAGTAAAAGAAGACTAGTGGAACAAAATATTATTATGGGTTGAGTTGTGTCTCTACAAAATTTACATGTTGAAGTCATAACCCCCAGTACCTCAGAATGTGACTCTATTTGGAGATAGGGTCTTTACACCGGTAATCAATTTAAAATGAGGTTATTAGGGTGAGCCCTAATCCAATATGACTAGTGTCCTTTTAAGAATGGGAAATTTGGACACAAACACAGAGGGGAGATGATATGAATAGAGACACAGGGAGAAGATGGCTATCCTCAAGCAAAGAAGAGGGGCCTGGGACAGATCCTTTTCTCACAGTCCTCAGAAGGAACCAACCCTGCTGACAACTTGGTCTTAGACTTCTAGCCTCCAGAACTGTGTAACAACAAATTTCTGTTGTTTAAGCCACCCAGTTCGTTGTACTTTGTTATGGCAGCCCTAGAAAACTAATATGCACATAGAAAACAAAGGAATATGGCAGATGTAAATCTAACTACTTCAATAATAACATTAAGTGTGAATGGATTAAACATTTCAATTAAAAGGCAGAGATTGTCAGACAGAATAAAAAGACAACACCCAACTATATGATGTTTGCAGGAAACCTAGTTTAGATTCAAAAATACAAATAATTATGAGTAAAAGAATAGAATAAGATACATCTTGCAAACAGTAAACATAAGAAAGCTGGATTGACTATACATATATCAGGCAAAATAGACTTTAGAACAAAAATGTTAATAAAGATAAAGAGAGACATTTTCTTATGACAAAAGGGTCAATCCATCTGGAAGATATAACAATTATAAACATATATTCACCTAAAAACAGCCTAAAATACATGAAACAAAAACGCACAGAAATAAAAGAATAGACAATTAAACAAGATTTGGAGACTTTTATACTCCAATTTCAATAATGGATAGAACGACAAGGCAGAAGATGAACAAATAGAAGAGTTGAACCATACTATAAACCAATTAGACCTAATAGAAGCCTCTACCTAACAGTCATAGAATATGCATTCTTCACACATGCACATAGATTCTCCATGATCAACCATATATTAGGCAATAAAACAAGCCTCAATAAATTTAAAAGGATTTAAATCATACAAATGATGACTTCCACAATAGAATGAACTTAGAAGTCAATAAAAGAAAGAAATTTGGAGAATTTATAAATATGTTCATATTAAAAAACACACTCCTAAACACCCAATAGGTCCACAAAGGAATCAGAAGATACCCTGAAATGAAATTAAAGTTAAAATACAATATAGCAAAACTTATGGGATGTGAATAAAGCTTAGAGGGATATTTGTAGCAGAGGGAAATCTCACAGCAGTAACCTAATATTCCACATTAAGACACTAGAAAAAGAAGAGCACACTAACTCTAGAACAAGCAAAAGGAAATAAATAATAAAGATTACAGCAGAAATTAATGAAATGGGAAGAGAAAATCAATAGAAAAAATTTTTTTCTTTGAAAAATATCAACAAAACCTTTAGCTAAACTAACAAAAAAAGAAGAGTCATGTTACTAAAATCAGGATGAGAGAGGGAACAGAACTACCAAACTTACAGAAATGAAAAAATTGTAAGGATACACTATGAACAATTGTATGCCAACAAATTAATCTAGATGAAACAGACAAATTCCTAGAAAGATACAAACTACTAAAAGTGACTCAAGAAGCAAAAGACACTCTGGATAGATATATAATAGTAGATTAATTAGTAAAAATTTATATAGAAATTATACACAAAGAAAAGCCCAGAACCAGATAGCTTTGCTGGTTAATGCTACAAAATATTTAAAGAATTTGCACCAATACTTCATAAACTCTTTCAAAAAATAGAAGAGAAAGAAACAATTCATTTTATGAGGTCTGTATTACCCTGATACCAAAACCATATGAAGACATCACAAGAAAAAAGAAACTATAGACCATTATCTCTTATGAATATAGACACAAAAACCAACAAAATTCTAGCAAACCAAACTGAGCAACATTTAAAAAGATTATATATCATGGGCTTCCCTGGTGGCGCAGTGGTTGAGAATCTGCCTGCCAATGCAGGGGACACAGGTTTGAGCCCTGGTCTGGGAAGATCCCACATGCCACGGAGCAACTAGGCCCGTGAGCCACAGCTACTGAGCCTGCGCGTCTGGAGCCTGCGCTCCGCAACAAGAGAGGCCGCGATAGTGAGAGGCCCGCGCACCGCGATGAAGAGTGGCCCCCGCTTGCCGCAACTAGAGAAAGCCCTTGCACAGAAACGAAGACCCAACACAGCCAAAAATAAATAAATAAATAAATAAAAAATAAAAATAAAGGAATTCCTTTTAAAAAAAAAGATTATAAATCATGATCAAGATATAAAGAGACTATACATCATGACCAAGTGGGATTTATCACAGGAGTGCAAGATTGGTTCAACATTCAAAAATCAATCAATGCTATACAAATAAAAAAATGACAAAGCACATAATCATCTCAATAGTTGCTTAAAAAGCATTTAACACAACAGAACACCACTTCATAATAAAAACGCTTAACTAGGAATAGAAAGGAACATTCTCAATCTGAAAAAGGACACCTATGAAAAACCCAGAGCTAAAAGGAACTAGCGTGAAGGTTCTGCCAGCTGCTATTTATGTCTATTCCGATTATGCACTCTCAGACTAGGGAAATAACCACAGATGGGTTCAGGAACCCCCTGGAACCACTGTGAGAGATACCTATGCTAAAACTCCATTGATCACCAGACCACCATAAGCCGCTACTCTGGTGCACCACAGCTGCCATTGTGTCACTTGGAATTAGTGTCAGTTAGGAGCCAGTGTTTAGATCTGAAAGGTCTGATTATTTCCTTTTCCCCAATATGCAGTTACCCTCGTAAAAAGTCATAGGTTCCTTTTGGGGAAGTCTGGGAGAAAGGTTAACAGTACAGTTGATCCCTGAACAACATGAGATTGAACTGCATGGGTTCCACTTATACGTGGATTTCTTTCAATAAATACATACTGTGTGGTACTACACAATCCGTGGTTCACTGAATCCATGGATGTGGAACTGTGAATATGGAGGGCTAACTGTAAAGTTAGACTCGGATTTTTGACTGCATGGAGGGTCAGCACCCCTAACCTCCACATTGTTTAAGGGTCAGCTCTATAAATTTTTGGTAGATACAAGATACAAGTACTTGATAGTACTGAGATTTTTCTTCAAGGGGACTTGGCTTCCCCTTCATCCAAGGAGTTCAGGGTCTGTAAACTGGCTCAAGTCTGGGAATTGACTGAAGGACCATGACTCTGTTTTATGATTCAGGTTAGACTTTTGTTCACTTGACTTAGAAATTTTCTGCTTATACAGATCAAAAATAAGTAGCCTTTCTATCTCTTTGACTTCTAGGAACACCATGATTAATTAGCCAGCACCAGAGCTCTGTGCAAGTCAGACTATTCTGATTGTTGCTTTGACTGCTGTTCATCATGGTAACCACGCCATTGTCTTTGGTGCCTGAGTGTCTTCACTTGGACCCTGCCACCCTGGGATCCAATTTCTTCCATTGCATTTAGGTTTCCCAATTCAGTGATTGTGTTTCCCACTGTGAGGTCTGACCTACAGAGAAGAGGGAATCACAAAGCTCCTCTCACAAATTTATTTCTCGAAGTATTGGTGAAAGGTATATCTTTTGGACCCTCCCATTGCAGGTAATTAAGTCTCAACTGAAAAATCCACTCTAACATTCCAATCTCCCTACGTCTTTGAATCCTTTCTCCTCTACATTAAATCAAGGCATGTCTGGCATTTCCAATTTGCTCATGGTGAGCCACCTTTTGGTCCATGTTTCATAATCCTTAAAGGGGAAAATCTCATTGCTGCCCTCTAAAATCAGGGATGACTGCTCTTACCATTTCTATTCAGTATTATACTGGAGGTTCTAACCAGGGCAAATTAGACAAAAAAATAATAATAAAAATAAAACAAAAGGCATCAGATTGTAAAGGAAGAAGTAAAACTATCTTTGTGGATGATGTGATCATGTATATAGAAAATCACAAGGAATCCACCAAAAGCTGTTAGAACTAGTAAATGAATTCAGCCAGCTTGCAGGCTATATGATCAATATACAAAAATCAATTGTATGTCTACACAAGAGCAGTGGATAATCCAAAAAATGCAATCAAGAAAATAATTCCATTTACAATAACTTCAAAAAGAATATAATACTTAGAAATAAGTTTCACAAAAGAAATGCAAACCTCACACTCTGAAAACTACCAAATACTGCTGCAAGAAATTAAAGACCTAATTGAATGGGAAGCATCCTGTGTTCATGCATTGCAAGACAATATTGTTAAGATGGCAAAATGCCTCAAACTGATCTATAGGTTCAACACAATTCCTATTAAATCCAAACAGCCTTCTTTACAGAAAATTGACAAGTTGACCTTAAAATTTATATGGAAATTTAAGGGACCCAGAGTAGCCAAAACAATCTTGAAAAAAAAAAAAAATTGGAGGGCTTGACACGTTCCAATTTTAAAATTTACTGCAAAGTTACAACAATCAAGATTGTGTGACACTGGCTTAAGTCTAGACATACAGATCAAGTAAACTGAATTGAGAGTCCATATTTTGTTCCCACATTTATGATCCATTGATTTTCAACAAGAATGACAAGAAAATCCAATAGAGGAAAGAACAGTCTTTTCAACAAATGGTACTAGGGCAACTGGATTTCCACAAGCCAAAGAATGAAGTTAGACCCACACACCACAATGCTATATATAAAAACTAACTCACACTGAATATAACAACCTAAACGTAAAAGCTAAAATTAGAAAATACTTTGAAAAAATCATAGGCATAAATTTTCATGACCTTGGATTAGACAATGGTTTCTTAGATATAATACTAAAAGCCCAAACATCAAAAGGAAAATAGATAAATTGGACACCATCAAAATTAAAAACTTTTGCACTCTAAAGAATACCATTAAGAAAGTTAAAATACAGTCCACAGAACTGGAGAAAATATTTGCAAATCGTATATCTGATAAAGGATAAAGAGCTCTTACAACACAATAATAAAAGAAAAATAACAAATTAAAAAGTGGCAAAGGATCTGAATAGACAGTTTTCCTAAGACAATATACAAATGGTCAGTAAGTACATGAAAAGATGCTTGACATCATTACTTATTAGGTAAATGGAAAGCAAAACTACAATGAGATACCACTTTACACCCACTAGGATGGCTACAATAAAAAGACAGAGAAAAACAAATGTTGATGAAATTGGAGCCCTCATACACTGCTCATAGGAATGTAACACGGTGCAGTTTGAAAAGTACTCAGGCAGTTTGTAAAAAGGTTAAACATAGGGTTATCCTACTGCCCAGCAATTCACCTTCTAGGTATATATTTAAGAAAAAACGAAAACAAATGTCCACACGATAACTTGTACATGAATATTCATAGCAACATTATTCATAATAGCCAAAAAATGGATACAACTCAAATGTCCATCAACTGATGAATGAATAAAATGTGGTGTATTTATATAATGGAATACTATTCAACCATAAACTAGAATGAAGTACCCTACATATCTCAACCTGGATAAACTTTGAAAACATTGTGCTAAGTAAAGGAAGCCAATCACAAACGAGCACCTATTGTATGATTCCATTCATATGAAATTTCCAGTTTAGGCAAATTTATAGAGACATAAAGTACTTTTGTGATTGACTAGGGCTGAGGGTTTGGGGAGAAATGGGGAGATCACTAATGAGTATGGGGTTTCTTTTGGAAGTAACATACTAAAAATTATTTAATTTTATACTTTAGGTGAATCATCTGGCATACAAATTATATCTCAATAGAGCTGTATAAAATATAAAAGATAATTATAACATGTTTAATTTGTATGAAATATGTTCAGTTCTATTTTGAGGTTATTATAATGTCCCAGGAGAGGTTTAAAATTCACAGTATTTCCCAAACTTATTTGGCCACAAAAGAGTTTTTCACAGAATTTTTCATGTAACTAATGTTCTATAGGACACAGAGAGACACTGGCATAGCCCAGTGCATCCCTTTTACTGATGAGAACTTTGGGGCCCAGAGAGGCAAAGTGACTTGCTTAAGTCATGCAATAAATTATTGATGGAGCCAGAACTTGAACCCAGATCTCCCATTTCTCAGGTGGACTTTTCTCAGTGGTAGCACAACGGTCACGGGTTTACCTGGGATGGACAGCTTGTGAATTGTCCTTTCTCTGTTTTGTTTGTTTGTTTTGGTTTTTGTTTTGTTTTGTTTTTTGTTTTTTAGAGTCCTGTGGTATGTTTGTGGTATAGGAATGTCATGGTAAATTGTTTTTCAATAAATATTTTGAAACTTAAAAAAAACAATAATAAAATAAAATAAAAAATTTTTTGATAGTTTCATTAATTAATATATTTTCTGCATTATAGTTAACATATGTACTTTCTTTGGGTCACCTTATTTTCTGTTATGTATTGATATTTTGTTATATTCAGACATGAGTACATTTCAACAGTTTTTGCAATAAATATAATAGATTCGCATAATAAATATTCTTTACAATAAAAAAGTTTAACAGACTTTTGTCTTAAAAACAGTCAGAATTCAACTTTGTGATTTATACGTAAAATATACAAAAAGCACCACAATTTGTGGTTAAGGCAATGAAAACAGAAAAGATTAGAACTACTCAGCTGTTAACTAACCAAAGGTCCAAAAACCATTTGTTTTTGTTTTGTTTTTTTGGTGCATTAGAGGAGTGTCATCTTCCTTCAAAGTCTAAACCAGAGGAATGAAATGTGTCATTCCGGTGATCAGGAAATGTCAACGAGTAGAAGCAGCTAAATAAAAATAAGGGAAAAAACTGAGTTAATACCCAGGCCTGCTGGGTGTGACAGAGGTGGCTGTCTAGCAAACCTTCATGCGCCCTCCCTCATGTACGTGTGTAGGTATAAACTATGCAACCAGATGTGGCCATGCAATGAGTTCTCACTAATGGACATACAAATGAGGTTCTATGCACCAAGGTTACTTTCTTCAATCTCTCTTACTCCTTCTACTAAACTGGATGCTGAGAGCACTGGGGCCCTAGGGAATGGCCAAGCCATATAGTAGAAGGAGGCCTGCTTTCTGAACGTGCATATGGAGGAAAGCCACTGGCCCACCTGGGAAGATTCTTACATGGGCAAGAAATAAACTTTTATTGTGCTAAGCCACTGAAAGTTCTGGGTTTGATGCCACAGTTCACACTGCCCTAGTTATCACACTGAAGAATGAAAGAAAATGTAGGGCCAAAGAAGAGATGAGAGATGTCAAAAAGCATGGGATGATAGATTCAGAAACTGGGGGACACAAAACCATTCCATCTTAACTGGGAAGAGCCTGGAACAAGATAGACCACCCCTTACTTTCAGGGATGGTGAGCGCTGGCACAGACACAACATCCCTGACACCATGCCTTCCCCACCCCCGTCTTCACTCAATCACTCAATCACATCACCTCACTAAACATTCTTCATAGTACCTGCTTCTCTCCATTGCCACTGCCGGTACCCCAGGCTGAGTCGTCTTCAGCTTTTGGTTGAATTACTCCAGAAACAATTAGTTCTATTTTCTGTTAGCTGCCCTCCCCCCTGCTGCCCCGCATTAATCTATTTTCCATGCTAGGGCCAGAATCATCTTTGCAACACACAAAGAAGATTAGAACCCACCTCCCCACCACCCGGCTTGAACCCTTTCAATTAATTCTCAATGTGATTACAATAAAGTCCAATCTCCTTTGCATGATATATATGGCCCTGCATGATATGGCTTCCTTTTCAGCTCTCACCTCGCATCTTTGGGCTCTGTTCTTCAGCCATTCTGAACTCCTTTTGGCTCCCTGAGTGGGTCATGCCTCTCTTGCCTCTTAGCCACCGCATAGGACATTCCCACTTCCTGCACTGTCCTGCCCCTTCCCTTCCTCCCCACCATGTCCTTGCCCCCTCCCTTCCAAAAGCTTGACCTTTACTCAGCTTAGCTGTCACCTTTTCTGGGAAGGCTTCTCTGGTTCTCTCAGACTGGATTAGCTTCTTAGGTTCTGTTTGTCCTCCCTCAACCCACCCCAAAGGACTTTCACGCTCTACTTGTCTGACTATCAGCCTCCTTCACCAGAATGATCCTTGAGGACACGAACGCCTCATTCATCATTGAATCTGAGCACCTCTAGGGTGCATGGCACAGAGTAGGCACTTGAAAAATTGTTCTTAAAAGAATGAATTTGGAGGTGGGTGTCGGATGGTTGGGATGGATGCCACCCTGTACAAGCCTATGAAAAAGTTTGACATAAGGCAGTAAGCAATGTTGCTTGACTATTAGTGAAAATACGCTTTTTAAAATGCATGCATTTATTTAACTATGAACCTTAAATATCTTTTAAGATATGTATTCCAAAGTTGCTGTGTTTGGCTGTTTTAAAGGATTTAATTAATTTAGTTCGTTTATCAAGGTGAGTAGACAAGCCAGCACATCTCACTCATTCTCTGCCAGCCAGGACTTAAAGAAACCGGGCTGTTTGGGCGCAAGGAATGAAGCGAAGTGCTCGTGGGGTTAAGATCTTGGCTCTAGAGTTGGGGATGTCTGGGTTGAGTCCTGCCGTAAGATTTACCAGTCATGTGACCTTGGCCAGTGACCTAATGTTTCTACAGTCCTTAGCAGAGTGTGTGGTACATAATAAGAGCTCAGCTGGTAGCAATAGTTATTTTTCTATTTGCTACAAAAATTAATATTAATTTTATCATCATCCTGCTGCAATATTGTCATTAGATTATGATGAAGACATCACAGATCGTGGTGGAGGGAGGGTTGTACACTGTGTGTAGGAAAAGTAACCAACAAAGGCCAGCCCATGAGGTCATCAGGGAAGACCTAATTCTCCTCACTGGACAGACAAGAAAACCCACACTCGGCAGGGTGAGGAGACCTGCTCCTAGTCACGTAGCCAGTAAGGGCACAGCTGAGACTCAGACCAGAACTTCTGATCGCAAAGCCAGGTCTCTTTCCACCACACTGCGTGGCCTCTGGGCGTGAGCACTTCCAGGTCCTAAAGGCTTCCAAGTTTCTAAGATCAAACAGGACACAGGCACACTGGGACTGGCTGTCCCCTGCCTCCATTCATGGGTGCTTGGGATCGCGGCCCCCAGGGCGTTCTGCCCAAGCTGCAGCACACACGGATGTGGCTCCTCTCCCCAGGCTGCCCTCTGCCAAGAGGACAGACCGGCTCCCATGGAGACCAAAGTGTCCTTTAGTGGAGTAGCTGCTGCATCTCCCCCGGGACTGGGCTGGGAATGCCAGCTACCCCCGGCACTCCAGATGCCAGAGATGCCTGGTAGATGCATACCAGGGAAACCGAATATGCTTACCACTTGAGTGAACCTCAGGACGTGCTACGTCTCTGAAGTCCAGTTCTCAGTGCAAACTGCCAAAGCAGCTACATCAAGTACTCAGAAGTCATAGATTGTCCAAGCTCGATAGGACCTGAGGCCCCGTCTTAGTCTGAACTATTTATTTTGTAAAGGAGAAAATCTGGGCAGAGAAATGAGCAGAAACAAATATCTAGGCTTTGGTGGGGTTGGGGGGGTCTTTCTAAAGCATTATCACAATTGGGTTCCCCTTATGGTCATGAACTGCCTCCGACATGGGAAACTGCTTAGGACGTTTGCCATCACTATGGCGAGCATTTTTTGATACAGGTCATCTTCAGTGATCTGTAACTCCTCCTCAGGATGGGGTAGTTAGGGTGGGATCCCGGTCTTTGGGGGCTTTGTATAACAGGAGGCCTAAGAGGCCATAGAGAGGTGTGGACAATTCTAGAGCTGTTTCAGGAACGGTGCTCATCACTGGTTTTTCAGTGTACAGAGAAAGGCACTGGAGAGGTGAGACTTTCATTAGGATCTGTGAGTCAAGCTGAAAGGCCAGACCAGGGGGAATGGCTATCAGCCATCCAGTTGCAGGGGTTATCTCTTGAGTAGACTTGGAGAATAAAGACTGCCCCCAAGCACCTGCCTTACCCACGGCCTAGCCCCTTCACAGGTGGGAGGAAAATCTTAAAAGGGACCACTTTGGGCTGATCAGTTCTTGGAACCTTTGATGTCTTCAAAATCCCATAGGATATTGATGTCTCAGAACCTCATAGGAGGTCCCTGAACCAGGATTTGCTCCAATCAGACAGATCAACAGAGGACATATCTAATGTCTTCCATTCTTTACAGTATCCCAGTCCTAAATTAGGGACAGGCAACTCTCTCCAGTATAGCCGTGCCATGCCGGAGGACTAAAGGAGGTCTGTCTATAGAAGAGAACCATTACGGATAACGCGGAGCTGAAAGTAGATACGAAGGGGAAAACTGCCATCTCTTGTGAGCATATTTAAGTTCCATTCAAGGCAGGAAACTGTGCTTTTCTTTTTCCTTTTTCTTTTATTCTTAAGCCTCCATTATCCTCCTTGGTACCCAGTACATGGAAGAGGTTGAATAAACATCTGACAAATGACTAGGGAAAGAAGAAAGAAAGAAAGAAAAGAAAGAAAAGAAAGAAAAGAAAGAAAAGAAAGAAAAGGAAGAAAAGAAAGAAAAGGAAGAAAAGAAAGAAAAGAAAGAAACGGAAGAAACGGAAGGAAGGAAGGAAGGAAGGAAGGAAGGAAGGAAGGAAAAGTGAGTGTTTGAGTTAATGAATGAACTATCTGGGTAGAGAATGATTGTGGAAATACACAAGGGAATTGGAAAACCTTGATGATGCATGAATAAATTTGCATGAATTCTGCGCTGGAGAAAGAGGTTCATCTGTTTATCTAATTCCTATTAGCACGGCATTTCCTCTTCTGTTCTTTACTCTCCTGAACTCTGTAGAAAAAGAAACATTTAACTTAGCTCTTCTGTTCTCTGAACATTTGGACAGGATTAAAATAACTTTTTGGTGTCATTTCTTTTATTTTTCTAACCAGTTGAACGTTTGTTCCCAATCCAGAGTCCAAATGAACTATTTTTTATTTAAACTCTCTCACTGCCTTGTCTTTTGCTAACACCTGGCCTTGTTGCCACAATATTCCTTCACACCCTAGTGGGAAAAAGATGAACTGGAAGCAGACAGCAAAGTGGTAAAGTGGGGCATGGGATGCGGGTTCTGGGGGCAGACAGCCCTGAACCCTGGAGTCCACCATCTAATGCAGTAGCTTTGGGCAAGTTACCAACCTCTGGATAATAATGGAACTTATACCATGAATGTGATCATAAGTAATCATACAAGGAAAGTACTCTGTAACCTGTCCATCACAGGGAATGCTAAGTTTTACTGAGTTACTCTTTGTTAGGTTATATTGTACTATTATATTGTATTACATTATATTACATGATATTATATATACAGTCTTGTATCATATCACATTATATATAGCAGCGGTGTAGAGTGTAGCCTTGTAAAACCAGTGCCAATGGGTGTGTTGACCAAAGTCACATCCCCCCGTAGAGATCTCTTCCAGTCACCTTCTTTTTTCCCCAGACTCAGACCACTTTTTATTTCTCCCTCATGTACATTCTAAAAGCAATACCCAGTGCTCTTCAGGGAGAAAAATCTACTTGTTCTTCCTCTAAAATGACATTCAGCTACACCTGTGGCTGGGCCAGGCCACTCATGAGAAGCCACTGGAGTTCCGAGTCCTGACAGGAGCCCTCTGTCTGAGGAAGGAAATCCACTTCAAGTCTGTTTCATTGACCTGACTTTCACCCTTCCCCTCCAGCATCCCTAACTCCCACTCACATTAACAAGCTGCATTTTGTGAAGTTGGTTAGACTTGTGAAAGCTCAAGGTTATGGGAGCTCAAGATACGGCCACAGCTGAGTCTGACAGCTTATTTTACTCCCTGCACTGGGGCGGTCAAGGCCAGGGCAGAGTCAGTGAAAGGCCAGGGCTTTGGGCGTTATGCTAGGGAAGGCATGTGGAGCTAAACACATGTCATTAATAAGAGAAAATAGGTACAGTACATGGCACAACTCATGGCAAATAGGTACAAAATAGGCACAGCTCTACTTAACCTGTTGGCAAGCATAGTTGGTTACCTTCTCTTTCCATCTTCTTCTTTAGGTTATAGGATCCCCATTTCTGGGTGTGGCAACATACTTAAGGAAAATGGAACCCTTCCCCCAGCCTGAGAGAATGAAGCATAATTGGCTTACACCAAACGTAGCAATTCCCTTCCCCTGTCCTGGTGATAGAATTGGAAGTGGGCATGTGACCCAGTTCTGACCGTTGAGACCAAAGGGGCAGTTTGTTGAAGGGATCTTCTCAGAAGAGTTTTATTGTCTGTTACAAAGAGAAACAGTAAGTTCCTTCCTATCTGACTTGAATGCAACTGCGTGAGAACATGGTGCTTGGAGTGACAGCAACCATTTTGTGACCATGAGGCAACAAGCCAAAGGGCACAGGATAAAATAGTGAAAAGATAGAACACGGAATTTTGATAATATTGTTGACTGCTGAACTAATCTGCAACCATTTTCTTCCAGAATTTGATAATTTGTGAGATGATTAAAATTTTCTTTTGTTTTAGCCACTGTTTCATTTCTCTTACTTGCAGCCAAAGACATCTTCGTGATATAAACACTATCCAATTTATATTGTAATTTATATATGTTATGTCTGGATTCTGTCTTATTAATTTTTGTATTTTTAGCATTGAATATTATCCTGGCACTTAGTAAGATTTCAATAAATGCCTGTTGAAAAGGTGTGTAAGTGATAAAAACCTCTGAAGTTCCTGAGGTATGAATATTGGGATCCAATTTTAAGTCTTATAAAAGTCTTGATTCCCTCACTGCCAGGGACGTCTTGATTTCTGTCTCATCCTACCTTTTCTGGGGCCAAAGAATGATTGAGAAACACTATGAAAAAAGATGGATGTTGCAGCTACTGCTGAGAAATATCTCCTCAGAATTCCTAGCAATTCCCATCAGCCACATTTAGACCTAACTCTCTGGTGATCAATGTTTCTGAACTTAAATTGGAGTACATAATCCATGGAATATTTAAATTGGTATTGCCCTAGAAAATCTAGGGTGTGTGTTTTATACATTTAGTAAGCATTTATTTAACACCCCTTATCTACCAGGCACTTTATGATGCATCGGGGATGTAGAGATGGACCACATAACCCTTATCCTTGAAAAGCTTACAGTGACAAAACAGAATGTTACAACGTGAATAGAGGTATTTACAAGGTATCATATCTAGCCCTCTTAGCACAACACAGTACTACCATTGAGTTAATTAGGAAAACCACGTTCCCAGGCACATATCTCTGACAAAATGTTGTCCATGAAAGCTTCCCAAGCTTGGTCTTCCCCAGCTGAGTTTATTTTGGGAGGTGACTTTCTGCTGTCATCACCCAAGATCCTCAACATTTACCCTCTATTCTCCAAAGTTATTCCTTGCCCAAAGCGCACCCTCTGCGTGGTTCACCCAGAGCAGTTATTTCAAGGGGCAAACAAATTTGATAATTTAGTGAAGATTTGGGGGGGGTGGTGGCCATGTTTAAGGTGGAGGGGATTATGAGTTATGCCTTACTTCCTTTTGAATCAGCAAACGTAAGGAAAAAGAAATCGGATTCCGTCCTCCTGAGCTGACTGTGACTTCTGAACAAGGCCTGAGCTCTCATGCTCAGCATACCTGGCCCATCAGCCTCAAGGGCATCTTTCATTCCTGCATGGAATATAAGCACACAAAGGTACCAGACCAGGAGTATTGCTTTCTCCATTGGTCTGCCTTTTGTAGAACTGCCAGAACTGGTTTTTCTATCCCTTCCCTAACATAAAGCCTTCCTGAACTCTCTTGGACATCTTTTCCCCCTCCGCTGATGCCCAGTCATCAAGCCTTGAGGGATCGCCCTGGCCTTCTGCTTGTTGCCGCAGCTATATTTTTCCTTCTTGGAGAGGCATTGATTCCAGAGCCTGACTGCTTGGGAATGAATCTCAGCTTCCCTATTTAGAAGCTGTGGGATTCAAGTTACTCTTACTCCCTTTGTTCCAATTGCTGCATCTATAAAATAAAGATTTACCACCTTTCTTTCTAGAGTTACCATCAAGGGCTTCCAATTTGCCAACTTGGATCACTGAGCTCCTCTTAGCTGACCCCCTACTGTAATCGCTCACCATCCAGATTCCTGGTTGTGGAACCACAAGCAGAACCATCACTGTTTTTTGTTTTTGTTTTTTAACATCTTTATTGGAGTATAATTGCTTTACAATGGTGTGTTAGTTTCTGCTTTATAACAAAGTGAATCAGTTATACATATACATATGTTCCCATATCTCTTCCCTCTTGCACCTCCCTCCCTCCCACCCTCCTTATCCCACCCCTCTAGGTGGTCACAAAGCACCGAGCTGATCTCCCTGTGCTATGCGGCTGCTTCCCACTAGCTATCTATTTTACATTTGGTAGTGTATATATGTCCATGTCACTCTCTCACTTCGTCCCAGCTTACCCTTTCCCCTCTCCATGTCCTCAAGTCCATTCTCTATGTCTGCATCTTTATTCCTGTCCTGCCCCTATGTTCTTCAGAACCTTTTTTTTTTTTTAGATTCCATATATATGTGTTAGCATACGGTATTTGTTTTTCTCTTTCTGACTTACTTCACTCTGTATGACAGACTCTAGGTCCATCCACCTCACTACAAATAACTCAATTTTGTTTCTTTTTATGGCTGAGTAATATTCCATTCTATATATGTGCCACATCTTCTTTATCCATTCATCTGTCGATGGACACTTCTTAGGTTGTTTCCATGTCCTGGCTATTGTAAATAGAACTGCAATGAACATTGTGGTACATGTCTCTTTTTGAATTATGGTTTTCTCAGGGTATATGCCCAGTAGTGGGATTGCTGGGTCATATGGTAGTTCTATTTTTAGTTTTTGAAGGAACCTCCATACTGTTCTCCATAGTGGCTGTATCAATTTACATTCCCACCAACAGTGCAAGAGGGTTCCCTTTTCTCCACACCCTCTCCAGCATTTATTGTTTGTAGATTTTTTGATGATGGCCATTCTGACTGGTGTGAGGTGATACCTCATTGTAGTTTTGATTTGCATTTCTCTAATGATTAGCATCACTGTTTTTAAGACTCATTTTGCATTTGGGTTTATGCACTTTGTGAAAAGTTATAAAACTGTGTACTTAGTATTTGTGTCTTTTTTCTGCATGTAGGTTATACTTCAATAAAATATTTACTTTAAAATGTTGCCTTTATGTTAAATCCACTTAGCCAGGCAGGGCTTACTTTCTCTGCTCTTTTTCTTTCTCAAATTCACAAGACTTACACATGTATAGTCATTTTAGAACAATAATATGAAACAGAGCAGCAGAAGAATGAAAATTTAAAACTATTTCCAGTCCCAGCACCCAAGAACGACCAATGCTGAAATTTTAGAAGTTGTGTATCATTTTTACAAAAAAGGAAGCCATATGTTAATACTGTTTTATAACCTTTTAAAATATAATCTACCTATAAATTCCAGTATATTATTGTAAAAGGCTGTGTTATATTCCACTGAAAGGGTATAACAATTATTTAACCAGTCCTTACCATTAACGATATAGATGGTTTCAGTATTTAGCAGTGTTGCTATGAACAGCTTTGGGGCTAAATCACTGCCCTGCCTTGGGGTTTCATTCAATTCACATTTCAATTATTCATACCCAGTTTAAGAAGTTTCTTGGTCTGTGAAGGAATTCAGAATCGCTTTATTACATACTACATCTTCTGGACTTTGCTTCAGAAAGATTTACATTTCACTGAAACTAATAATAGGCTTAATGCAGCCCTCTTCAAAGATACGATGGGAAGGGACAGAGGCCCTTTGGGTCACACATCCCTTTTGCTGGAGTGGGCAGAGACAGGGGGTCTCACCCTCTAAGACCCTTGCCTCTGGACTTATATATACTACCGAATGTCAAATAGATAGCTAGTGGGAAGCAGCCGCATAGCACAGGGAGATCAGCTCGGTGCTTTGGGACCACCTAGAGGGGTGGGATAGGGAGGGTGGGAGGGAGATGCAAGAGGGAGGGGATATGGGGATATATGTGTATGTATGGCTGATTCACTTTGTTACACAGCAGAAACTAACACACCATTGTAAAGCAATTATACTCCAATAAAGATGTGGAAGAAAAAAAAAAAAAGACCCTGCCTCGCTGGGGGCTGATGCTGCTCAGAAGCCCTGTTCCGACTCAGAGTGGTATTTGCATCCTGAGTGTTATTTGCAGCATTTCTAGGTGCTAATGACTAGAAATTGCTAATGGCTGTGAAAAACTAATTGTTGTGCAAGGTGTTTCTGCCCTCCCCTAGTTGCCAGGGGAGCTCACAGCCCTGGCTAAACAGAGATCTCATTAGTATCTCTCTCTGACACAGTCCCCAAGGGCGGACTCCTCCTCGCAGCCTGGCAAGTAGCCAGACCTCCTCTGCAGCCCCAGAGCCAAGAGGCTGTGCAACCGGCCAGCAACAAAACACAGGGAGACAGAGACTGAGGAAGCGCCTCCCATGAGGGACCAAAGGAAGTGGGAACACGTGTGTTGTGCTTCAGTCGCAGAACCCAAGAAATGGAAAGGACGCGTGCTCTTTGTAGGCAAGTCTCCCAAAATAACAACTATGCAGCTGGAGTGTGCCGGGCACTAGGCTGGTGCGCCTTGTGGCTTTTTCTCCGTTAATCATCCCCTTTTTCAGAGGACTCTGAGGCTCAGAGACTGAATCATTTTTACCAAATCTGTTAGCGGTTTACAGATCTGGTATGTGACGCTTGGGCTTTTCACTCCAGACCAGATGCTTAACCACTGCATAACGGTACTTCTTGAAAACTAGTGGAGTAGCTTCGGGCCACGCTGGGGTGTGTGTGCCTGCATGCGAACATGCGCACGAGCGTGTATATGTGCATTAGGAGAATTTGAACACTGAACTTAATCCATCATATTCCATGGTTACCTCATGAAATGTGGGCTGGTTAAAAAAAAAACCAACAGCAAGCCTATTATTGGCTGATGAATGCTTCTTTCTGTAAGCTACGGTGCAGTGTCTCCCTCTGCTTCCACTTAAGTCCTGTTTTTCAGGCTATCCATTTTTAAAAAATCTGTTCTGTTGACTCCGTATTATTTCACTGTCCTTTGGCTGAAGGTTAACAATCTGTCCAACAGGGCAAACTTAGGCTCAGTAATGTTTGTTCAAATTTGTGGTCCTTCAAATTCTGCAGTCCCTTTTCCTACTTTTCTATGGACTCATTAGAGTTATTCAGCTGAAGATCTCTGTTTCAGAATTCCTCTCCCCCTGGGCCCCCAACTTTTAAAATGTATCCTTCAATATCCACCTTCCTTTTCCCAGGCACTATAGCCATTTGCTGCTTTGTGCTGGTAATTTCACATGCAAAATTGTGCTTTCAATTCTGTACAACTTTTTCAAAAAGACATGAAATCGACAGCAATAAAAATTGACAGAGAAGGCATGTCTGGAGTGGCCACGATGACTATTTGTGTTCATCCCACACACGCTTTGAGAAAACAAAAGGGAGAGGCCAGGTGGTCTGCTAACACAGGACAGAGGGAAGCAACATTGAAAGGCATTGAACTGCCATTTACGGTCGTGGGAAAAGTTGCCTGGGCAACCAGAGACTCAAGGGATGATGGGATGGGCTCACCTGCCATCCTCCATCCTTACCCGGCCTCATTAGCTTAACAGAGATAGCAGTTGCCTTCACTGGCTTGACAGTTAACAGGGCAAAGAACTGGCACTGAAGTTGATATTAAACTCTCAACCAACTAAATTCAGTAATGAGATTTAGTGTGAGCCAAAAATTAACAACAACAAAGGAGTCCACATTATTTCCAGGGCCTCAGGAAGTGACATGTGTGGACTGCAGCTAATAAACTACCCCTGACATAATTATTCCAAGCAGATGATTTAGTGCAAAAAGAGAACTGGATGCAAATAATATGATCTGAAAGTTAAGAGAGAAAGTGAGGAAGGCAACTCCCAAAGCAGTAAGAATATGTTTCCTTCAGAGAGTAAGTCCTCTTGGATTCTATCAGGTTTCTGTCCAGGATGGGTTATTTCCATTCAGGGTGAACACAAAACAGCCCCTGTCATTCTCGTTTGTCATCATGGGTTGGAGCAAAATGACGACAGCCTACTTCCAGGGCTGCTGAGCTGACAGTTGCCACCAGCTATCACCCCCCAGTTGAAAGGACAGAACTATCATGTGAAAAGGCCCCTCCCTTGCTTGTATTTGGGAAATGGAAGGCTTTCCTCTATCAGCCGAGCACAGGAGCAAGAGTTTGCAAGCAGCTTCAGTAAGCTGGATACGTCCTTGTGGTTTCTTTTTGCTGGAGTTTGGGACAAGGCCAAACACACTCATGATTCCCAGAAGAACACCCCCTCTCCCCTGTGTAAATGAGAACCCTTTATGAGAGAACTAATAGGAACCTCTTCCCCGAAATCTGTTCTCCTCTTGAATTTCTTGTCTTGGTGAAAGGCTCAGCTCGCCCTCACTGGCTTCAGTCAGAAACTCAGCAAATATCTTCAACACCTCCCTTCCCTTCCCTACAGCTTTCAATTTCCCGGGCCAGTGGTTCCTACCTCCTTAATATTCCTTGCATTTTCTTTTCTCCATTCTCACGTGTTCTGTCCTGGTCCCGAATGCCATATTTTCTTGCTTGAATTACTCATGACAACAGTGACCCAAAGACTTATCACCCTCTATGCTACAGCATGATTTTTTTTTAATTCAAAATCTGATCATGTCATTTCACCAGTAAAAATATTTGGTAATTCTCCAAAACTTTTAAGGATGAAATTCAAACTCTTTAGCTTAGGGGGAAGCAAAATGTAGAGAGCAGACATCTTACCCATCTTGTTTCAACAGAGTGTAGAACCACAGGTAGGCCTAGCACCACCCTCTTGTGGAAGGAGGAGAGCAAGGAAGGCTGCTTATGTGCTCAGTGGTGAGTTGGGTGGATTGGGCTCTACAGGGCCAATGTCAAGGTGAGAAGTTTCTATCCTAATAGAGTTGCCAAGTAAAATAGAGGATGGCCAGATAAATATGAATTCCAGAAAAACAATGAAAAAAATTTTTTTTAGTTTAATATGTTCTATATAATATTTGTTTATCTAAGGTTCAAATTTAACTGGGCATCCTATATTTTTATTTGCTAAATCTGGCAACCTTATACCACAGCACTTGGTATGGGGTGGAAGGTGAGGGGACCCTCCCAAGACAGTACGAGAAATCTAAGGTCCAATACAAGGAAAACGACTGTTCATTAAATATGGCAGATTAAACACACAGGTCTAGCTCAACTCTAACCAGAAAAATCTCCAACGTGATAGTAAGAGAATAAAAAAGAAAACCCATAAGTTATGAAGAAAATGGGAATAGGACATGACAATAAGTGATAATATTTCAAAAAAATTTCAGAGATACAAAGTAATAGATAAGTGGTAACTGATACCATAATGAAGAAAGCTTGTAGAGGGAGAAACTGATTAACCTGCAAAAAATCTGAAAAGGCTCAGGAATTAGGGGTACCAGGGGCATCAGAAGACACTGGGGTGGGGAGGGATTAGTGTGTATAAGAAGCAGGGAGCATCCAGGTGCTTTTCCAGCCCCAAGCTCAGAGGAGCTGATTTACTGGAGAATAGGGACATGAGAGCCTCCAGAGTTAAGTACATCAAACACAGAAAAAAGTGGAATATTGTTCTGTAAACAGAATAACTAAGAGTCTACATGGTAAACAGTGAGACCCTACTCCCTTCCTTCTCTGGCTTGGTTTTCAGATTGCTGACATCATAGCTTAAGGGAAAACACCCATTGATATGTACAAGAAATTCACCAGGAAATTACTGGGTCTCTGACTGATCATTTTAAAATGCTACCCAACCATCAGCCAACCCTGCCTATGCAAATTGATCATCCACTCAGCTTCCTAGTGGCACTTTCTAAGTCATGAACAGATAGCCAGGGGTGGCTGATGTTTAAGGAAAACCCCTAAAATGGGAGAGAGATCCCCAAGTAAACCAAAAAAGATAAAAGTTACCTGGAGAAAAAATAAAGGGCTTACAAGAAATTTCAAGAAAATTATATATATTATTTTCAGAAAATTAAGAGAACATTTTGCTTCAATGAAACAATGGGATGCTATTCAAAAATCACTCAAAACAAGAAATAACAAATAGAAAATCAAAATATGATAACAGAAAGAAAACATTCAGCACCCCAATGTTCATAACAGCACTATTTACAATGGTTAAGACATGGAAGTAACCCAAGTGTTCATGAACAGATGAATGGATAAAGAAGATGTGGTATGTATATACAATGGAATATTACTCAGCCATTAAAAAGAATGAAATTCTGCCATTTGCAGCAACGTGGATGAAACTAGAGAATGTTATGCTTAGTGAAACGTCAGACAGACGAAGACTGTATGATATCACTTAAATGTGGAGTCTAAAAAATAATGCAAATGAATGTATATATAAAAGAGAAACAGACTCACAGACTTAGAAAACAAGCTAGTGGTTACTGAAGAGGGGAGGGACAAATTCCAGGTATGAGATTAACAGATACAAACTACTAAGTATAAAATAGATCAGCAACAAGGATATATTGTATAGCACAAGGAATTATAGCCATATAATAAGTTATAATGGAGGTATAATCTGTAAAAATACTGGACCACTATGCTATACATCTGAAACTAATACAATATTGTAACTCAACTATACTTCAATTTTAAAAAAGAAGAGATAAACCTTACTATGCCTAATAAAAATGTATTACTATGTTCAGAAAAAAAATTCAGTAAAATAACTGGAAGATGAAGTTAAAGAAACCTCAGCAAGTAGAACAAATGGTCAAAGAGATGGATAATAAGAGCGAGGATGTAAAATTTGAGAAGCAGTTTGGAAGCTGAGACATCTAGCTAACAGAAATTTCAGAAAGAGAGAAAGGAGAAAAGTGGAGAGTAGAAAATTATTAAAGAAATAAAACAGGATCACGAATTTCAGTTTTGAGAGGGCCCATCATGTGTTAAAGAATTAAAATTTTTAATTTAATTGAAGTCACAAATTGACAACAGCAAAACGTATCAAGGTACATTATAATTGATACCAGAGACAAAGAGAGGATCTTAAAAACTTCTGGGGCCAATAGGGAAGAAAAAGGTCACGCATAAAAACATCAAGAATCAGCAATGGCATCTAACTTGAACCACACCGGAAGCTAGAAAAAAGTGGGAAATGCCTTCAGAATTTTGAGGGAAAATACTTTCCAGCCAAGAACTCTTATCTCCTGCCAAAGTAGCAATCAAATCATCTGGGAGGGTAGTATAAAGATGTGTTCAAATATACAATATCACAGTGGAATCAGGTCAGGAGTGCACAAAGGGGACAAGACAAAAGAAAATAACCGGCTAGTGTTCTGGGCTCCTCACTTGGATGTAAAAATTGTGGGCTGTGTGGCTACAATGAGCTGCCTTGACCTCTACAGAGCTCTACTCCTTTGCTCCTAATGTTTCTCCCCCTTAAAGTCCCCCCCATCCACATCATTCCCTGGTGAACATGGGAATAAGCAGCCCCTGCCTCATGAAAGCATTTCTTACCCTTGGGAGAGAATTGACCTTCAGTCCTCTGTGCCCCCAGCCTAACAGATAGAAAACTCCTAACACTTTATCCCACTTATCCCTTTACGTGCTGGCCTTCCCATTTAGACGGCAGTTCTTAGGGTATGTTAATTTCAGTTTCTCTGGCACTAAATAGTGAGTCATAGTGAACTCTCAAGTACATATTTAGTGGTTGGATGAATGTATGGAGGGCCTTCAGGAAAAAAATACCATTACCCAATTAGTAGCCACAGGAAAGGAAGGCTCTCCATATTGAATCTGGGTGCTCAGGAAAAAGACAATTTCATGTTGAAAGCCCCCCAGGGAACAAAATGCCTATATTTTCCATTCATTCATTCAACAAGTGTTTACTGAGCACCATGTCCTACACTTTACTACAATCTATGTGGAATGTTAGATAATGGATTCTGCCACTAAATGCCTTTAATTTTAGTTGAGGAGAAAAGTCTGTGTATTAAATCAATAATAGAAGAGCTGTATAACGATATGAGATGTCACAAGGCAGGATAAAATCAAGCATCAAAGCAGAATTCCAAACAGTAAGACCAGGATGAGGAGACCACTGCGGGCTATAATAATCAGAGAAGGCTTCACAGAGAAGGCGTGACTTCAGTTGATCTTCGACAGATAAGATTCAGATAAGTACAGAGTAGAGCTTTCCAGCCAGGCAACAAACAGAATGGAGCAGTGCTATGGTGTCAATCATGATGGGTGGTGAGACTGGACTAGTGGAGATACTTTGCTATAGACTGAAAGCTTGTGTCCCCTTAAAATTCATGTGTTGAAAACCTAATGCCCAAAGTATCGGTATGAGGAGACAGGGCTTCTAAGAGGTGATGAGGTCATGAGGGCAGAGCCCTCATGAATGGACCAGAGCACTTTTAAAAGAGACCACAGAGATTTCCCTTGCCCCTTCTCCTGCGTGAGGACAAAGGGAAAAGACAGCATTCTGTGAACCAGGAAATCCTTGCCAAACACAAAATCTGTTGGTGCCATGATCCTGGACTTCCCAGCCTCCAGAACTGTGAGAAATAAATTCCTGTGGTTTATAAGCCACCCAGTCTATGATATTTTGTTACATCAGCCCAAGCTGGCTAAGACACATGTATTGGAGACCCCAGAATCCCACACCAAGAGGACTGGGTTTTACAGTGGGGAGCCATATGGGAACCCTTCCCCAAACTTCAATTTCTCCGTAATTATGACCACACGGAATCAGCAACTCCCTCCTCCGTATTCCCACAACCTCCTATACATGTTTCTGATAGCATAACCGTCACAGTGAATGATGACGATTTGTTTATGTAGCTGCCTTCCCCACAAGACTGGGAGATCTTGACAGCCAAGGCTGTCATTTTTAACCATTGCTTAGCACAGTGCCATGAACTTAGTGGAGCCCCAGGATACACTTGTTGAAGGAACAGAGTGAGAGGAGGGTGAGGGCTGAGGTAGACTTAGTGCAGGGAGAGATGTATGATGCACTTTCTGCACCATCTCCTGCTGCTGCCACCTCCCACGTTCCCCGGGACCCCTTCCTTACACCCTAGTGCTATGAAAACTCTAGCTCTGGAGAGAAACACCAATGTTTAATGCTTCTAACGCACTCAAATGTCAGCTCCAAGTTAAAACCCAAAGGAACGTCAAAAGTCTCTGTGCCTTGTGCTATTCTCCATAGACAGTACTACTTCTGACTCTGAGAACAATTGCCCTGTCTTGCATGTGCCTCAGGGAGATCAGCCCTTCAAATCCTATACAACAGCTTAGGAAAGCAAATGTACCTCCTTCTCCATCCACTTCTTGCCCCAGAAGAGAGGGCTCTCCCCTATACATAAATATGTATGACCTCTTAGTAGTTCAGGCTTCAGATTTAACTCCTGGCTTGGAGAATTCTGCTGCTAATTTATTTGTCAATTCCCAATCCCTCACCAAGGCCATATAGCATTAGGATCAAAGGATCTGCTTTCTATTTTCAAAGCAGTGTTCTCTGCTCTGTTAGGAACTCTGCCCACTTCTGGGGAGTGACAGGAGTTACATTAAAATGCATGCTGTGCTGAGAGGGTTGACCAGATGAGTTCTCTGCATCTCTAATTTCTATAATTGCCACTTGGGGGATCTGATCTACATTTAAGTTTCACTCCTAGAAGCTGTACCAGAAAAGCCTTTTAAAACTCCCTTAAAGATTACTATATTACCTTGTTTTCCCACAAGTAATAAACACCCAGCTTCTAGCACTTACAGTTTTGTGAGTTCCCTCCTGAATGGTGCCAGAGCTGAATGTAATTAATATGGAGGCACTGGGCTTTGTTTTTCCCCTGCCTCCACCTCTGAATCACTGTTTCCTTCTTCCCCTGTGAAGCAGCGAACAGCTGGTAAACCAGTTCATTCCTTCTATTCCTTTTATCTCATGCTCAAGCTGCCAAAGCCTCGTAAGTGTAATCTTTTTCTAAATAAGTAGTTCTCTGCGTTGATTCTTTCAATTTCCTGAGCAGTTACTTTTGGTCAAAAAAGGTTTTTCTTAGGAAGATACAATAGAAAATATGATATGGTTTTTGCCCTTGAGCAGCCCATGACGGAAGGCAGACATGGAGAATTAGAATTCAGTGAGCTAAGTTCACTACAGAAGTGTGTACACCGTGCTGGGGAAACCTAGTCGCCAAAGACTAGCCACCTCTAGGGATGTTATTTCCAGATGAAATAACATTTAATGTGTGTCTTGGGGTGGAGGATTGCTGGGGAGAAATGGGTCTTCCAGGCCAAGCAAATAGTTCATGCATTTGTACAAAGGTATCAATGTCCCCACTAGGGGTATATCTGCAGAAAGTTTAATGATAATCAGCTAATGGAAAAATGATGTTACTTATCAAAGTGCCCAATTGGGGATGAAATTTCCTTCCCTTGGCTGTTCAGTCCTCTGAGAACAAAGGACTTAATGCCCTGATTCTATATTATGAAATTCACATTCATAATTGTCTCTATTTATAAGATGTTCATGCAGTTTTCCCAGGTAAATATCAATGTATGCTAGTTGCCCTGTTTTAATTGGTAAAAATAGCCTCTTTCATTCTCAAACGTCTTTATGTTTGGACAATAAATAATATGGCTACTCCACCTATTTGGGAAAAAATCCGTAAAATATTTATCTGACCAAGAGATCTTGGTAGATACATCTAACTTCATAGAACAAAAATGACCTCATACCCTCTGAGGAGAAAACACTTTTTTCTGAGATAGGTTACTTGTAGGGAATGAAGTGGACTCAGTGAATGCTAAAGTCTTTCCCAAGCACACAATTCTGTGATCAGAGAGGTTTCTTTCCCAATTATTTTGAACGAAGACACAAACTAACAAAAAAACCTTGCTTCTTCTCCTACCTAGCAACATTTCTCACAGGCCAGTGCAGTAGCAGGTTACCTCCAGGGAAAAAAATTCTTTTGTATTCTTTTTCCCAATGGGCTTTGTACCAAACAATATGATTTCTAGTTGTGACTAAGTCGAATGTAATTCTCCTTCCCTCTGGCTAGAAAAAAATGGATGGAATATATTAAGGATACAAGACCAAGTCTCACAGAGAATTGGAGAATCCCCATTATTGCACTGTTACCACAGGGGTTAGAGAGCTCTAATTTTAAAATCTGACTCAACAATTCACAAATACTTACTGTGCTAGGATATGGGAAGTACAATGAAAAATAAGCTGCCCCACCTATTCTTGAATCAATCAGGAAAGACTAAGTTATGCTGCAGTAACAAACAACCCTAAAATCTCAGACAACAAAGGTTTAATTCTCAGTCAGACTCCATGTCAGTTATCAGTCATTTAGAAACTCTACTTTGCATAAATCTCATTCTGGGACCTATGCTAAAAAAGCAACACCATCTGGGACATTGCCAGTTTCTATGGGAGAAGGAAAAGAGAATTTGGTGAAGCACATATTAACTCTTAAAGTTTCCACCAGGAAGTCATATCATCTCTCATTTCATTGGTCAAAGCAAGTCATATTGCTACATCTAAATTTAAGAGGGAGAAGAATGGTAATCCTACTGTATGCTTCAAAGAAGAAAGAGATGAAATAACTGTGAACATATTCAATGACTATGACAACCAACATGGAGGTTACATTTTAGAAAGGAAATTAGTCAAAGAATTCAGTCACACTGACATAAATTCACTAAGAGGCTTGTACAGAAATCTGCTTGAGTCCAGCATTTTATGGATATACAATCATAAAATGGATTCTCTGGTGGAATCTCTTATGATAAAATTTTCTGATATTTAAGGAATCAGCAACAGGTAAGGACTATAGGAATTTAATATCATGTACATGCATTAGATAAAGTCAATGTTAGCACTGAAAATAATAGAATTTCAAATATGTAAGGGACATTGGACATCACCTAGATCCCTTGTTTTATTGCCATGGGACCTTACAGTTCCAGCATTATTGTGAACTAAATGTGGATTTCTCCATTTTCCTTCCTGATACAAATATGAACAAATGCAAGATGAAACGTTTTTAGTGAATGTGACTGAGCTTGATAAAAAGAATGAGAAATATTTAGATTCCAAAAAGCAGAATATATCACCAGAATGATGAGCATAGATGCTAATACTGGGATACCCAAGGTGACATTAAACTGGGATATGGGTCCTATTGGAAAGAGCCTAGAGTTCTGACATACTTGCAAATATGCAAGACATGGTCTAAGGCCCAATTGGAGTATGAAGCAAGCACCAAAACTTTGCATAAAGTGAAGATTCCCAAATGGTTCTCCCCTTCACAGAAGGAAAAGTAGAAAAGCTTTATATTCTGGCCTAGGGAATCTACTCTTCTCTTGGCCTTGGGGTTGGGCAAAAAGCTTCCTATTAAACATAAAAATCCCAAACTTGAAAAATACACAGGTGTGATATCATAACTTAGTTTGCTCATGCTGTATAGAAATCTTAAGCAGATATGTCAATGGGTAAATTGGTCTTGGGATAATAAAGCCTCGCATAGGGTCCTGATTAAAGAAAATGCAAATTTCATCTGAAAGAAGGTATTTTCAATTCAATACATATGGAGTTTCTAAAGGAAAGAGGAGGAAATAGCTGATAAGCTCAACATAAAATTTAGAAAACACATGATGAAAAAAGCTATCTACCATAAGGCAGAATCAATGACAAAAAAGGGGGGATTGGTACTCCCTATTACTGAGGTAATAAGTTTCAAGAAATTATAAAATAAACATGTTCTTAATAATGAAAACAAAGTTAAAGGAAAAAAACATAGCAAAAGAAGAATACACTATAAGAAGAAACAATGAAGATTTGGAAAAGACCAAATAGAATGTGTGGAAATAAAAATAATATTAAACCCCCCTCCAGAAATTAAAAACTAAATGGACAAATACAAAGAGAAGATGGTAGATTAAAATCCTAAATATATCAATAATTGCATTAAATGTAAGTGGACAAAATATTCCAATTATAAAAGACTAAGATTATCAGATTAGATTTTTAAAAATCTTTAACTTGATTATCTGCTGCACATTGAACATAAAGACACAGAGTTTGAAAGTAAAAGACTAGAAAAATATACACATGCAAACACCAATGGAAATAAGTCCAATGTGGCATTACTACTATCAGAAAAAAATACACTCTAAAGCAAGAAATATCATTAAAGAGAAAGATGGGTATTTTATAATTATAAAGGGGTCAATTAGTCCTCTATAAAAATTTAAATGTGCACTTCTAAACATTAACTTCGAAATGTATAAAAGCAAAAAAGTAATAGAATTTACCCTCATAGCCTGTAGGATTGCTACATATTAAAAAAAAAGAAAAAGAAAATAACAAATGTTGGCAATAATGTGGAGAAATTAGAACCCTTATGTACTGTTGGTGGGAATGTAAATAGTGCAAACAGTGTGGTAGTTCTTAAAACAATATTAAAGAAAGAATTACCATATAATCTAGCAATCCCACTTCTGGGTATATATTCAAAAGACTGAAAGCAGTGTCTCAAAGAGATATTTGTACATCCCTGTTCACTGTAACGTTATTCACAATAGTTGAAAAACAGAAGCAACTCAAATGTCCACCAAAAGATGAATGGATAAACAAAATGTGGTGTGTACATACAATGGAAAAAGGAAATTCTGACCCATGCCATAACATAGATCAACCTTGAAGACATTATGCTAAGTGAAATAAGTTGGTCATGAAAAGACAAATATTGTATGACTCCACTAATATGAGGTACTTAGAGTAGTCAGATCCATGGAGACAAAAAGTAGAATGAATGGTGGTTGCCAGGGGCTGAGGGTAGGGGGAAATTGGGAGTTACTGGTTAATAGGTATAGGGTTTCAGTTTTGCAGGATGAAAAGAGTTGACATTGATTGCACAAAAATGTGAATGCACTTAACACTACTGAATTGTACATTTTAAAATGATTAAGATAGGAAATTTTACATTATGTATATTTTTACCACAATGAAATTTTAAAATTTTTTATAAATAACAGAATTAAAAGAAGACAGGCAACTCCACAGTGAAATCTCTCTTGTATTAATTATCTATTGCTGCATGACAAACTGCCCAAGATTTAGCTGCTTGAAACAATAAACATTTATCATTTCTGTTTCAGCAGATCATGAACCTAGGTGTGGCTTTGTTAAGGGTCCTCTGACTTAAGATCTCAAATAGGGCACTCTTATCTGAAGGTGCACTTTCAGGAAGATCTACTTCCAACGTGGTCGTTAACAGGATTTTCATTTCCTCACAAGGAAATGAAGGACATAGGATCTCAGTTCTCCTCTGGTTGTTTACTAGAAGATTTTTCAGTTCCTTGCCATAAGGACACATTCATCAGGCAGCTCACCACATAGCAGGTGACTTCTATCAGAGTGAGCAAGCAAG
Source organism: Eubalaena glacialis (assembly GCF_028564815.1). NCBI lineage: Eukaryota > Metazoa > Chordata > Mammalia > Artiodactyla > Balaenidae > Eubalaena > Eubalaena glacialis. The sequence goes on along the minus strand of NC_083724.1, from coordinate 54,249,988 downwards.
AAAGCATCAGAGGGCAACAGTCTTTCATAATCTAATCTTGGAAATGACATGTTACCATGTTTGCCATATTCTATTCATTAGAAGCAAGCCTATGTACAGTCCACAGTTCAGGAGAGAGGATTAGAGAAGGATATAAATACTAGGAGATGGGGATTGTTAAGAACCATCTTAGAAGCTGCCTGCAACATTTCTCGATAATTAATAAAACAAGCAGACAGAAATTAGTTAAGAATAGAGGAGATAGGTGAACAAACTTGATCATGTATAAAATAATTCATCCAACAACTATAAAATACATTATTTTCAAACACATATGGACTTTTCACCAAATTTGACCTTATGCTTGGTCATGAAGCAAGTGTGGACATATTTTAAAAATTGAAAAATAGAGTATATTTTCTTATCACAGTGGAAGTAAGCTAGAAATTAATAACAAAGGGTAATCTGAATATCTACAAATGTTTCAAAATTAAGCAATATAATTCTAAATATCACAGTGGCCAAAGGAAAAATAAAATCAATGAGTTTTAGAAAATTTATTAACTGGATTATGATGAAAACAGAACATATCAAAACTTGTGGGAAATAGCTAAAAGTACACAGTGATAAAATTTCAGAGAATGAAAAATATCTTGAAAACAACTACGCATAAATGAACTTTAAAACACTAGTATACTAAACAACAACAATCAAGTACCAGAAATAAATATAATAGTAAATAATATCTGAAATTTTGAGGAGAAATAACAGTCACCCTAGAATTCTAAAGAAAACAGAAAATTACCTTCAAGGATTAACAGCTATATTAACATTCAAAAGTAAAGTGGACTTCTCTTTTTGGTAATACATTTAGCTTAGTGTCTGGACTAACCTTTCTAATGTTAAGAACTAAAATGAGGAGATTGGTTCCAGATGGCGGAGTAGAAGGACGTGTGCTCACTCCCTCTTGAGAGAGCACTGGAATCACAGCTAATTGCTGAAAAATCATCGACACGAAGACACTGGAACTCACCAAAAAAGATACCCCACATCCAAAAACAAAGGAGAAGCCACAATGAGATGGTAGGAGGGACACAATCACAATAAAATCAAATCATATAACTGCTGGATGGGTGACTCACAAACTGGAGAACAATTATACCACAGAAGTCCACTCACTGGAGTGAAGTTCTGAGCCCCACGTCAGGCTTCCCAACCTGGGGGTCTGGCAATGGGAGGAGGAATTCCCAGAGAGTCAGACTATGAAGGCTAGTGGGATTTGATTTCAGGACTTCGACAGGACTGGGGGAAACAGATACTCCACTCCTGGAGGGCACACACAAAGTAGTGTGTGCATGAGGACCCAGGGGGAAGGAGCAGAAACCCCATAAAAGAATGAATTTAGAACACTCCCTAACACCATACACAAAAATAAACTCAAAATGGATTAAAGACCTAAATGTAAGACTAGACACTATAAAACTCTTAGAGGAAAACATAGGAAGAACATTCTTTGACATAAATCACAGCAAGATCTTTTTTGACCCACCTCCTAGAGTAATGGAAATAAAAACAAAAATAAAGAAATGGGACCTAATGAAACTTAAAACCTTTTGCACAGCAAAGGAAACTATAAACAGGATGAAAAGATAACCCTCAGAATGGGAGAAAATATTTGCAAACAAATCAACAGACAAAGGATTAATCTCCAAAATATATAAACAGCTCATGCAGCTCAATATTAAAAAAACAAACAACCCAATCAAAAAATGGGCAGAGGACATAAATAGACATTTCTCCAAAGAAGACATACAGATGTTCAAGAGGCAGATGAAAAGCTGCACAACATCACTAATTACTAGAGAAATGCAAATCAAAACTACAATGAGGTATCACCTCACACTGCTTAGAATGGGCATCATTAGAAAATCTACAAACAACAAATGCTGGAGAGGGTGTGCAGAAAAGGGAACCCTCTTGCACTGCTGGTGGGTATGTAAATTGATACAGCCACTATGGAGAACAGTATGGAGGTTCCTTAAAAAACTAAAACTAGAATTACCATATGACCCATCAATCCCACTCCTAGGCATATAACCTGAGAAAACCATAATTCAAAAAGACACATGCACCCCAATGTTCATTGTAGCACTATTTACAATAGCCAGGTCATGGAAGCAACCTAAATGCCCATTGACAGACGAATGGATAAAGAAGATGTGGTACATATATAGAATGGAATATTACACAGCCATAAAAAGGAACGAATTTTGGTCAGTTGTAGAGATGTGGATGGACCTAGAGACTGTCATACAGAGTGAAGTAAGTCAGAAGGAGAAAAACAAATATCGTATATTAACGCATATATGTGGAATCTAGACAAATGGTACAGATGAACCAGTTTACAAGGCAGAAATAGAGACACAGATGTAGAGAACAAACGTATGGACACCAAGGGGGAAAAGCAAGGCTGGGGTGGTGGTGGTGGGATGAATTGGGAGTTTGGGATTGGCATATATATACTAATTTGTATAAAATAGATAACTAATAAGAACCTGCTCTATAAAAAATAAATTAAATTTAAAAAAAAAGAACTAAAATGAATGATAAAATATAGAAAACACCTTTTAAAATTATCTAAGAGGGAAAAAGAGGAAAAAAGGAGATAAGAGATTTTATCATTGTAAAATCTAAGTGAAGGTGGGAACCCATAGATGCAAGAGGAACACAGATGTTGCTTCTGCCTTGAGGGCCTTTATCAAATCTGATAAACTTGAGTCTAAATATTCATAGGATCATATGCATAAGGGATAGAAGATAAAGCCCAGACTTCCCCTAAGTAGGGACTCTAATATGTAATCTCTCGTAAGCCTGGAACACTCCAAATGGCTGTACTTTTAATATAAGAACAGGCAAGTAAACAATCTCATGTGGATTTGCAGCCCAAATTCAAATCACCCAAGTAGTCCAAACAAACAGAAATGATTAGCCTTTTTAAAAAAGTATTATTAAAGGAACTCAAACTTGTAGTACTCATGGGTTCATGGGGAAAAAAAAAAGCAAATTCTGTCCAGACAAATGCACCTTTATCACAATCCTCATCAAAGAATTTCCAGAAATAATTTTTCCAAGGAAAATATACAACAAACACAAATGTTTCAAGCACACAAAGAAGTAATGCTCCACAAACACAAAGAGCAGCAACGAAAGACAGCAAAAGACCCTCAAATATTTCAATGCTGGCATTATTAGACACAAAATTTAAATAACTACACCCACTATGTTTACATTATAAAAGACAAAGTGAAAACTGTCTATAGGGAACAAGAATATAAACAAGCAGAATTTTTTAAACCACAAAATAAAACAAAAACAAAAAAATAATATTTTTAATACTTTTAAAACTCAGGTTTAACAGCAAATTAATTTAGCTGAAGAGTTAATGAATTTGAAGTCTCAAAAATTATCCACAATCCACAAAAGAATATACCATGGAAAATAAAAGTGAGCTTAAAAGACTTGAAGAAAAAAAAATAAGAAGGTCTAAAATATATATTGCTAATTAGATTTCATGGAGGGAGGGAAAAGGAGAATCTGGTAGTGGCAATATTTAAAGGTATAATAACCGGATAGTTCTGACAATAGATGCAGTGTCCAATCCATAGATTTTTTTTGCTAAGAATCACAATGAATCCCAAGCAGGATACACAAAAAGAAACCTACACAAAGACATGGCATAGAAAAACTGTAAGACACTAAAGACAAAGTCTGAACAAAGAAAAATGATATATTGTTCTCTAGGAATAACAGATTGAAAGCCAACATCTCAACAGTAAAAATGAAAGCTATCAATATAATATACTGTAGTGATATCTTTAAGGTGCTGAGAAATAATAATGTCCAACCCAGAATTCTATACCAATCCAAATATCTTTTAATAGTGTCATGAAATACAGTATTTTCAAGAAATAAGATCTGAGAAAGTGTACCATTACCAGAGCTTCACTAAAGGACATTTTAAAGAATGTGCATTTGGTTGAAAAAAAAATAAGTGATCTATAAGGGTAAGTTTGAGGTGCAAGAAGGGAAGAAGAGAAAAGAAAGCAGTAATACTTGGGAAATATAAACAAATATTGACTATAAATGATATTTCTGTTGCAGGATGGTGGCAGTTAATAGAGTTAATAAGGTCTAAAAACTTGTAAGGCAGATGGTAAATGTATTAAGTGAAGATGTGATAAGTTAAATATGTGTTGTAATTTGCAGGTTAACCATTAAATGAATATAAACAGAATATATAACTTTCAAACAAGTACAAGGACAAAAGGAAATAAGAAAAAATGCTTAATCAATGCAAAAGAAAACAGGCATGGGGTCAAAAAAGAAATAAAACTGAAGAGACAACACAAAATATGATAGTAAATAATAAATCCAAATATACAAATAATTATATTAATTATAAATGAACCAAGTGCTCTAGTTAAGAGATAAAGATTATCATACTGGATAAAAAAAATCCAACAACATATTATTTATGAGTCACATAAAATAAAAGAATATAGAAAGTGAAACCAAGCGGGACCCTATGGGGCTCTAGGGATACACATAACAATATCTTTTGAGCTCTTTATAGAACTAAAACCCCCAATAAATGGAAGATGAAGCAATCCTCATTCCAGAGAGAAGGTCACAGTTTGATAGCTTCAAGAACCAGAGAAACTTATCTGGAGACCATCTGAGGCCAGATTAAAGGAATGCAGGCCCTGCATGCTTCTTAATCTTATCAGCAACCCCACCCTTGAATCATTGCTATAAAACTCATCAAATCCTCCCAGGTTAGGGAACACAGTTTTTGAGGGGCAGGAGCCCACTGTGTCCCCCTTTGCCTGTCAAAGCAATAAAGTTATTCTTTCTACTTCACTCAAAACTCCGTGTCCAAGCTTTGATTTGGTACCAGTGCATACAGCCCGAGTTTTCAGCATCAAAATGTTAAAAATTTAAAGAACAGAAAAAAGATGTATCATGCTAACAATAGATGGAAGTATATATGTATATCAGACAAAATAAACTTTAAGGCTTAAAGAACTATGTTAGCAAGCACTTTATAATAAGTTAAATTTACTAAGAAGATATAACATTTTAAAATTATATATACATAATAATATAGCCTCAAATATATGTAAAGTAAAAAGCAAAATATATAAAGAAAAAAGAAAAATTCCAAGAAGTAACAAGCAAATCCACAATCACATTGGGAGATATTAACACACTCTATCAGGAACTAATGGAATACAAAGAACCAAATAACAAAAAGCAAAGCTCTTACAGAAGATTTAAACAACATGATTAACAAATTTGATTTAATAGATAATTATAGAATGCTGTGCTCAAGAATTGCAGAATATAAAGTTATTCCAAGCAAACGAAACATTCACAAAAATTGGCCACATCTTGGACCAATGCGACACAAATTTCAAAGGATTGAAACTGTGCTCTCTGACCATAGTGTAATAAAACTAGTAGTCAATAACAAGAAGATACCTAGAAATTTTCCTATATGTTTGGAAATTAAGAAATACCCTTCTCAATAGCCCAGGGGTCAAAATAGAAATCATAATGGAAATTAGAAAGATTTTCAGCTTAACTGTAACAAAATAGTTATAAACCATATGGAATGCAATTTCAACAGTACTTAGAAATTTATAGCCTTGAATATTTGGATTAGAAAATAGGTTAAAAATTAATGAGCAAAGCATCCATCTCAAGATATTTGGGGAAAGAACCATAAAATTAAAAATAGTAGAAGAAAGAAAATCATAAAGAGCAAAATTTAATGAAATAGAAACAAGCATAAAATAGAGAGAATTAACAAAGCCAAATATTGGTTTATTGAAAAGCTAATAAAATTCACAAACCTCTTGCAAGACTGATCTAGAAAAAAAAAGGTAAGGCACAAATAACCAATATCAGGAATGAAAGAGGCTACCACTGTAGATGCTGCAGATATTAAAAAGATAATTTATTCTGAACAACTTTTGTGAATAATTTAGAAAGTTTTGAAGAAATTCATTGAAATACATAATCCACTAAAACTGTCTTTGACCTGTGTGACAAGCTCAGAGTAAGTAAGAGACTTACTTACTTAAGAGACTATTTCTCAAGCCCAATTCTAAGTTGCCTGAAGAGGCTTCCCTGGTGGCGCACTGATTGAGAATCCGCCTGCCAATGCAGGAGACAGGGGTTCGAGCCCTGGTCCGGAAGATCCCACATGCAGCAGAGCGACTAAGCCCGTGCACCACAACTACTGGGCCTGCTCTCTAGAGCCTGCAAGTCACAACTGCTGCAGCCCATGCACCTGGAGCTCATGCTCCGCAGCTGGACAAGCCACCGCAATGAGAAGCCCGTGCACCGCAACAAAGAGTAGCCCCCCTTCCCTTGTGGCGCAGTGGTTGAGAGTCTGCCTGCCAATGCAGGGGACACAGGTTCGAGCCCTGGTCTGGGAAGATCCCACATGCCATAGAACAGCTGGGCCCGTGAGCCACAATTGCTGAGCCTGCGCGTCTAGAGCCTGTGCTCCGCAACAGGAGAGGCCGCGATAATGAGAGGCCCGCACACCGCGATGAAGAGTGGCCCCCGCTTACCGCAACTAGTGAAAGCCCTCGCACAGAAACGAAGACCCAACACAGCCATAAATAAATAAATAAATAAATAAAATTAAAAAAAAAAAAGAGTAGCCCCTGCTCACTGCAACTAGAGACAGGCCACACGCAGCAACGAAGACCCAACGCAGTCAAAAATAAATAAATAAAACAAATAAGTTTATAAAATAAATAAATAAATTCCCTGAATAGAGAATTTAATTGGACACTCTTTAGTCCAGTGACCACACCAGATACAATTAATTAACACCAGAGTGTTGGATTAAATTGCAAAACACATCTGCCAGGGGTCAGTACTGAGGGGAGAGAGAGGGAGGAGAGTTCTCAGAGATAATGGGTCATTGTGTGGGGGCAGATATTCCAAAGAAAATGTACAAGTGTGTACCACTTATCAACATGTGTATTATCAACTTTTACTTATAATTGGTTTCCCATCACTGGGCTTCTCCAAGGCAGTTCTCGGCAGTGTGTCTGGGATAGAGTGGTCCTCAGACCATGTACACTGAATAAATGCTTTAATGAATGAACTTCATCTCTTTGAGAGTTTAGATTTTTATCTTTAAAATAGGAAAAACAATACGTTATGACTGAAGGAATGAACTTGGACCCAATAATGCTGAAGTTCTTTTTTCAGACCTATGATCACATGTGAGACTTTGAAATATATATTTAACAAAAACTTGTTTTGTATATTTTACATGTATCTTTAAGATAAAAAATTTATTAAAAATTTATTTTTATTTTTTGCAACCTTACTGAGGTAAAATTGACAAAAATTGTATATATTTAGGGTGTACAATATGATGATATAATATACGTATGGTTGTGAAATAATGGCCACAATAAAATTAACACAACTATCACCTCACACTGCTAGAATTTGTGTGTGTGTGTGTGTGTGTCTGTGGTGAGAACACTTAAGGTCTACTCGCTTAGCAAATTTCAAGTATACAATACAGTATTGTTAACTATAGTCACTATTCTGTACATTAGATCCCCAGAACTTATTCATCTTATAACTGAAAGTTTGTACCCTTTGACCAACATTAAAAAATATGTTTTACTAGACACATATATCTTCAAGATTGAATTGGGCAGGTTGCATCATATTATCATTTCCTGAGCTGTTGAGAGTGTATCCAATGCTGGCCTCCAGCTCTGATCTCTCATACCTTGGGCACAGACTTCAGGATGTGCTCCTTCTCTCTGGGAAGGGCTTATTTTTCTAAAAGACTCATATTCTGTCTCCTATGTATACCTTCTCTCTGGTCTCTTGTCTCCTTTTTACTACTTTCTGGAAAGATCTGACTCCCCATTTGCAAGAAAGTTCATCAGTGCCAGAAATTCTCTCAAATATTATCCTTCTGTAACACAACTCTGGTCATTTTATTTTCCTTTATAAAATGCTTTGTGGTGCATACATAAATTTTACTCCACAGATTTGGGTGTTTGAGGACTATCACATTTTTTAAAAATCCAACTAAATCTAATTCTAAGCCCCTATTCTTAAAGCTGGCAGGAAATTCAGTCACAGTATTTAATGGAGGTCCTTTTCTTTCCCTAGAGTAGTCCAAGAAAGCAGGAAGCTGTTTTCCAGGAAGCGTGGTACCCAGAAAAAGGGATGGCTTCCAATATTCAGTCTGTAATGGCTGCCACTGATAGCCTCATTTTCCAAACCTACATGGGCCCTGAAGTATGGGCATCTCTTCAGCAGTTGAGCTACTAAGGTATTTGCCTAGGGGGAACAGCAGTGCCAGGGTTTGGCTTCTCTGAGGCACCTCCCTGAGTTCTTGCCATCCAGGTCATCAGGTTTGTGTCTCTGGCCCTCTGGGTAGGTGACAGTCTCTGTTTCCTCCCAGACAGAGGGAATCTCTCTCTCTCTCTCTCTCTCTCTCTCTCCCCCTCCTCAGCCTTTCTCTCCCAGGCCCTCTCCTCTTTCCCCTCCCCACCCAAGATGCTGACCATAATCTCCTCTAAAATATGAGTCTTTGAACACAAAAGAAAGAATGTTGTTCTTCCAACCGTTTCTCCTTTGGGCCCTGCCAACGCCCTAGGGCGAGGGAAGAGAAAAGCTCAAGCTACCTTCTTGAAAGAAGAGTAGGGTGGGGTGAGTAGTTATATATGGAAAATGTAAATCAATAATCACAATAAATCATCTTGCCACACCCTCAAATACTTTTTTTTTTTTTTCCAGAATAGAGTTCAAAATTCTTAGCCAGACCTCTAAGGCCTCCATAATATGGATTCTGCCTGCTTTTCTAGTCTTTATCTTTCTCTCTCTCAAGTCCTGCAGAACTATTAATAATCCCTCCCCATGTTCTTCTGAGGCACTGTCATGTTTAAGTGACTGTGTTCAAGCTTCTCTCTGTGGCCCCGTCTCCCCCAGGAAACACCAATTCATTCACCTGTAAAGATTCAACTCAAGGATTGTCCCTTTGTGGAGACTTGTCCTGACTTCCTCAGATGGGAATGGCCACTCTCTTCTGCAGACCCCACTACTTCCTGTGACATTTCAGTACACTTTTTAATATAGATGACTCCCTTCCTCTACTACCCTGTAAGTCCTTGAGGATAACAATCATGTCTATTCGTTTCTCCATCCCAATATCTGCCCCATGCTTAGCTTATGGATGGTAAATAAAATCAAATAGAGAACCAAGAACACACAAAGTAGAGACTCAGCATGATTGGACCTACAAACATGAAGGTCCGGAGGCCTTGATCTCTGAAGTGTTGTATGTTTGTGCATTGTGTGACCAGCTGCCACCTAGAGTCATTTTGTATTTAGGAGGCACATTCTTCCAACAATGTTTATGCTGAGGCCCCATATTTTTTCTTTCAGTACGTTCTGCCTTTAAATACTTTGCATTTGTGATTTGAGTTCCAAGCCATTGGTTCCTGGGACTACTATTTAAATTTTCACCAAGACTCTAGGCCAGAGGTCCCAAACTAGCAAACCAGTCAGTGAAATATATCAGTCAGCCATGTTTCAGTTGGTCAGCAAGTTTGTTTTTGTTTTTAATTTTGGTTTGAACGCTCTTCACATAGTTACACTGACTGCTGGGCTCTTGAAGGCATTTAAATCAGTGTTCCCTACTCTATGCTAGCTCTCCATACAAGCCAGTCAGTCTCTAAACCTTTCCCATTCTCCAGCCAAGAGTTAGTCTAGCAGGCGGTTGACCATTTTATATGGTGGGTGCCTGTGAGTGCATGTGTGTGTGGATGGGAAAATGAGCAGGGAAGAGAGGAAGAAATGAAAGGGCAAGTCGCAAGAGAGGAAACAGAGGGGAAAAGATGGAACCTGTGAGCTCTGCTTCCACCTTGTAGCCAACCCTTTATTCTAGCGCAGGGCTATATCTCTTTGAGATGTTGCCTGTCCAGATGGGAATTTGCCCAGTGTCAGGAGAGTCATCTGAGCTTCCATTCTACTTGGGTAACTTTTAGCCACGCTTACATACAGTAAGTGTTTTAATCAATGCACCTCTATTCAGTTTAAGAAGTCATCATATTGAACTTATGCTGTGTTGGGCTATATCCTAGTGCTACCGGGATGATTTGGATATCCTTAGGGGGCACACGGTTTAGGGAAGAAGACTGACATGTGGACAGATCACTATCAGATAAGACAGAACTATGCAGAGGGTGTTGTGGGAATTTAGAGGGGGTACTTGGCACAATGCAGAGACTCAGGGTAGGCTTTCCAGAGGAGGTACTCTTTGTGCCAGGGAAAGAAAGGCAGCTGGGGCCCATGGTTGGGGTGGGGGTGAGGGTTGCCTAGGAGATAAGACTAAGGAATAGATTATAAAGAGTATAACATGCCAAGAATTTAAACTTTAATCTGAAGTCAATGGGGATCCCTAGAAGATTTTTTTAAGGAGGGAAATAAAGTAAATTTGAATTTTAAAAAGTTAGTCTGTTTCTCTAAATAGATACCCTACTTAAACTATTCTAAGACATTTTAATAGATGCGAGATGAAATATTTCCATATGCTTGTCTGTCAGCAATTGTGTAATGTACATGCATGTGTGCTTTGACAAAACGGTAGATGGTCTTTTTCCTTCCATTATTTTATTTGCATTCTCGCTCTAGACACTGAAAAATAAAGCAACTTGGCCAAAGACAGTCAAAAGCTTCCAAAAGGAAAATAAAACCCAAGACGCCCAAGTTTCAAATTGGCAAGTCAGTAAGTCCTATGGAAATTTACCAGATCCTACCTGAAATTTGTTCTACCCACTTCTTTTTATACTCTTAGATCTCATGCCAACTCAGCTCCAAATTTTGTGTTTTTGTCACTGTAGTAAAAGTTCCTTTATAGATTTTTAAACAAATGTCAGTTCTAGCAAATTGATTCCTCATCTGTTTTCCATTAAGATTTACATGAATAATTAACAAATAGGCTCTCAATGAGGAGAGATTACAGGGCTTATTTATAAGGATGTCACATTTTAGCGTACCTCCAAAGCTGTGGCTTTTACCTCCATTGCTCATATTTCTGAATTTGCTGACATTCTAGCTTTCACAAAACCAAGAATTCAAGCAGCTAAATATTGCTCAAAAGAGAATTTCCCACTAGGTTACTTTCTGTAAATCTGAAAATACATCAGTTTGAATATGTGTTTGCAGGGCAGGATCTTTCCCTGTAGTGGGTTATGAGGGGAGGGAACCGTGTTTCACCTTTGTCTACCGACTCCTGAATGGGACAAGGCATATGATTTGTCACTTCCATAGTTATTGCCAGAGGCTCCTTGCAAACATTTTAAATATTCCCTGGGTCGGATACCTTTCTCTTTGTAAGAATTTTGAGTAGTTTCTAATTGTGAGATTAACAAAGTTTGTCTTCTAAGTTTTCCTACCCTTATTTTGACCCTCTTGATCCCTGGGTGCCCCCAGTGACTCCCACCTCTGTCCTAAGTAATCCTGGATGATCCAGAGCAGGTGTTCCCTTCTATTCTCTCCCAGTTCAAATTTGGAAGTCATTTGGTTGGAAAATTTATTCCCACTAACCTATTGATGGCTAGAGGTGTTTTATATTATTCCTTCTAGAGATTTTTTTAGTTTTACTAGAATGGATTGCCCTCATGCAAAGAAATAGATCTGCAAAGACTGTGGCAAAACTGATTTATTTTCTGAAGCAATTTACTTTTCATACCTTCATTTAGCAACGAGCTACAGTATTAAGTTACTAACTGTGACAAAGGCACTTTGCTCGGAGCTGGTGGATACCCAGATAGAGCAGACATAGATCTTGTTTGTAAGCAACTTACGGTTGACTAAGCAGGTAGCCTTTCAGGCTGGAGGCACCAGGCTGGTAGGGTGCCTAGTATCTGGGCACAGCTATAGCCCAGCATCTAGAGGAAAGCCTGCACTTTATAGGTGCTCAACAAAATTTGTTGAGGGATGAAATAGACCACTGAGAGGTGAAGAGACCAGAAACAAGTTAGGCTCCTGAGTATTCTGCAAACTTCCAGGGAGGGGCGGAGGGGGAAGAGTCCATTTTAGAACTAGAAGTTTAACAGGACACCTATATAGAGGCAAGCTCACATTTGGCTAGCTGGTGCTGCCAAAACCAGAGCTCAGAAACAAAACTAAACAAAACTGGGCTTCCCTGGTGGCGCAGTGGTTGAGAGTCTGCCTGCTAATGCAGGGGACACGGGTTCGAGCCCTGGTCTGGGAAGATCCCACATGCCGCGGAGCAACTAGGCCCGTGAGCCACAACTACTGAGCCTGCGCGTCTGGAGCCTGTGCTCCGCAACAAGAGAGGCCGCGATGGTGAGAGGCCGCGATGGTGAGAGGCCCGCGCACCGCGATGAAGAGTGGCCCCCACTCGCCGCAACTGGAGAAAGCCCTCACACAGAAACGGAGACCCAACACAGCCATAAATAAATAAATAAATAAATAAATAAATAGATTAAAAAAAAAAATATATATATATATATATATTTGTCAAAGCTTGGAGCTGAAGCTGGGAAGGAAAGTCCATGGAGGTTTTTTTAAACCGTAACTGGACTCGCCAGGGTTTTGGCTAAGAGCCAATATGAGGAACCTAAGTACAACCAAATCAAGGTCCCTCAGGATGGGAATAAACTGATGAAAGAAATATTAATGTTCAGTGAGACAGATTTTTTAAAAACGTAGCTGACTTTCTATTAAAACATGGTAGTTACTACATGATGAAAACCTATGTAGCAATTAAAGTCATGTATACATTGTGATAAAAAATATGTATGTGCATAGAAGAAAATGCACCAAAATATCAACTAACAATGGTTATCCCTAGGAGGTAAAATTATGGGTGATTTTTATTTATTTTTATTTTAAATAACAGTTTACTAACGAATGTTTAAATAATAAATTTTAGAGTTCATTTTAAATACTGAATTATTTACTAATGTTTAAATAATTAATGTTTATTGACAGAAAAATATTTTTAAAAAATAATAATTACTTAATGTAGCTTAAACACTCCAGTGACAAGGCCTGGGTGGGGAGGAGGGAGAGGAGGGTAATGCATGTGAAATGAGGTGTGGAAAATTCAGGATGATTCTGGGTGCTAGAACAGAGATCTACCTCTTAAATGTCAGTGAAAGCAAACACCTTGTTTTCAAGTAAGAAATTCCACTTTGACCTGGCAGGGTGATTATTCTTTTTGCTTTGATATGATTAAACGACAAAAACAAACAAACAAGCAAAAATACCTAAACAACAACTCTAAGGGATGAAAAGGCAGCAAGTGTTACATTCTCTGAAAAGGCTCTTGGATGGGGGAAGGCCAGTGACCATGGTGCTGGGAGGTGGGGAGATGGGGGGGTGGGTAGAGGGAGCTTTCCCAAAACGCTGACTCTAAAAATTATAGGTGAAAACTACTCTAACCCTTTTCCTCCCTTGAGTCAAGACAAGAATAAGAGTCATATGTAGTTGTCTTACATAAGTAACCCAACCCACATTGAGGTTTTAATAATTCTATCGAGATTTGTTGGTGGTATGGCTTCTTTTCTGTTGAAATCAAAATACATTAAAAATTCCTTTGTGACATACCTAAAAAAGTAAACAATGAACTTTAGGAACAGCAGAGTTTTAGGTGATTTTTATTTTGGTCTTTTGCTCATCTGTAGCTCCTGCTTTTTAATTGCATTTTACTACGAGCATGTATTGTTTAACAACAAAAAGAAAGGATAACACTCAATAGGGTCAAAATTAAGTGAAACAAAGCATGTGTGAAAAGAGAATGGACTACAAGAAAATATATCCACTATTCCAAGTGGTTGTCTTTGGGACAGATTATAAGCGATGAGTAAGTTTCCACTTCTTTGTGTTCTGGATATTCTCCAAACTTCCTAAAATGGGCATGGGAAAACAATACATATAGCATGATCCCACTTTGTAAAAAATGAAATTGCCTACCTATATAATATATAGTTTTTGCAGGGAAATGTTTAGTAGCATATATACTAGCACAGTTATTTTTATTTTCTTGTGTGGGGTGGTGGGAAGATGCATTAGAAATGAGAGAGGAAGGAAAGCTTTTTTTTGTTGGCATCAATATACTGTTTGATTCTTTGTGCAACAAATGTGTATTACTTTAGTAATTTTGACAAAAACAAAAGAAATTAGAAAACTGCATGAGAAAATCTTGACAAGCCCAGGTTGTCTTGCTAGCTTCTTTGCAACCTTTCATGTATGTTTTGTATATGACCTAGAGAGGATGTTTCTCCCATTGTAGAGTTCCACTGTTCAGCTCTGGCTCTCACTGAGGTTCTTAGCCCTTTAAACGATTTCAAATGCTTTCTAAAGAAATAAATATTTTTCTATGGAATCCTCCCCACTTTTGCAGTGTATTTGAAAATCAGGGAGCCAGAAAGAGTTACTTTGAAAACTCAGATTTCTCTTCAATTTATATCATACAGGAAGTGATAGGACCTATTAATATTAAAAAGCTGTTCATATGGCTTGCATTTTTCTTTTGGAAACTAAAGTGATGGGTGAATAGCACTGTTTATCTCAGTTAGCTGTGTCTTCATGTGTCCCACATGCAGAGCAGAACCAAAATCTACAGAGGTCGGTAATTTTATAATCCAAGCTCTAGCAAATTCTGCATAGCATTTTCATTTACTGGCTTTCAAAAATGAGAATTCTGTCCTTTAAGCCACTGAGGGAATGGGGTTCACAGCATTGCTTTGATAGAGTTGTAATGTTCAGTTGCACAGATAGGGCACAGCACAAATGTGTCATGCACCTGCAGTGGTGTATTAACCCCAAGGGGATGCTGGCCTCTAGCTTGCACAATGGCTGGACATGGGTTACCAGCAGCCCTGAGTGCCAGCAGCCGGCCAGGGGCTGGCAGGCACCCAGATTACCTATAATTGGTAAGGAAATCACTCTGTCTTCATCACTTCACACAACTGTTTTGCTCATTTTTTAGTCTCTTTCTCCTACCCACGATTCCTGTTATTGATCGAGTTGCACCTCCCGGACTCCTTACAAAAAACAAAGAAAGAAGATATATTGGAGTACCTCGGAATGTGACCTTATTTGCACATAGGGTCTTTTAGAGGTAATTAAGTTAAAAAGAGGTCATTGGGTGGCCCCTATAGAAACAGAAATTTGGACACAGGGAAGAGGATATAAAGACACAAGAACACCATCTACAAGCCAAGGAATGCTGGAGGCTACCAGAAGCTAGGAGAGAGGCCTGGAACAGATCCTTTCCTGACAGCCCTCCGGAGGAACCGACCCCGCCGAAACCTTGGTTCCAGACTTCTTGCCTCCAGAGCCATCAACAGTAAGTTTCTGCTGTTTCAGCCACGCAGTTTGTGGTGCTTTGTTTCGGCAGCTCTAGAAAATGAATAAACGCCCCGCCCCCGCCCCAAGCTCTCCATTTCTCTCACTCCATGGCTTTTTCCTGTCTTCCTTACTCTCACCTTCTTGTCCCAGGAAACCCATCTTTATGTCACTTCTCTGCTTTGGTTGCATTGGCTGGTCAAACATGTGGTCAGTGTGTTCAATGAAATAAGCCAGACCCCAAGAAATCGCGAAAGAAGAGAAATGCCTGTTCGAAGGACCCTGTGTTAGTCATTGTTTTTGGATAATTTATACTTCGGGCATTACCAGTGCCAGCATATCTGCTCCGTTTCTTAAATTTCGACTCCATGTAGTATCTAGTGCATGTCCGAAGCTACACCTGCTCGAATACCTCCTAAATAAGAACCAGGAGCACACAGAATGTCTTCAAATAGAATTGAATTCTGTACTCCATACATATTATCAATTATTGCCCATCGTCTATGGTAATCAAGCACCTCTGAGCTGTTTTACTTTCTGCTCATTTAATAATTAAATAGATTTTTTTCATGACTACAGGGATTGATTGTTGTCTTGGCAGTCATAACTGTGGATGAGCTTGTTTGATGTAGAAACCTGTCAAGAATATAGATGAAAGAAACGAAAGCAACATATCCAGGCAACCTAGAAAACAGCACTTTCCAAGAAGTACTGTGTCCTGAGTTACCAACCTTGGATCTTAGAAGCTGAATTCCCAGCCAGGATTAGACTATAGTATCCCAGTGACCTAGATGATAAACTTAAACTTGTTTTCTTTGGGGGACAAGAGGAAGGAACATCAGTGGGCTGTTTTCTCTGAAAATTATGTACAGTTGACCCTTGAACAATGCAAGGGGTGTAGGGGTGCCCACCTTCCATGCAGTTGAAAATATGCCTATAGTTTATTGTGGATCCTCCCAAACCGAGGTTCTTCTGTATCATGGTTCTGTATCTATGGATTCAACCAACCGCAGGTGAGGTAGTGCTGTATTTACTTTTGAAAAAGATCCACGTACAAGTGGACCAGTGCAGTTCAAATGCATTTCAAGGGTCAACTATATAATGTCCTAACATCCTACAATTTGTTCGGTCTTTACTCTGAAGGTCATTTATGCTCAATTCTCAAAGGTTTTGTAGGGATTTGAGACATTTCACGCCAGGTCCCTCCTACACACCACTGGCATGTATAGATCTAGTGTCTGTCATTAAAAACTACCTCAGACCTTCTTGCCAAGTGCCATTCATTTGATGGTACTGTTAAAACTGGCAGTGACTTCATATCACCATTACTGGTACATGAACAATTTTTAAATGCACTCCTGAGATTGTGAATTCTACTCCCCAAGCCTGCCCCAGATTGTTGCACGAACTGTAGGGCTCTGTTGCTTCCTTCTCACTGAACACCACTACAGACAGGGTCTGTTGAATCAGACAGACCTGGGCTCTGGGTCATGGTCTCCTAGTTACTTAACCTTTCTGAGCCCCAATTTCCTCTTCTGTGTGTAACTGAGGAGGCTGGGGAATGCTCTACAGATCTACACTACCTTCTGAAGGGGGCAGATCAAGGTAAGAGTAAGACCTTCAACTCAGGGCTTCTGTAGGTCCTTTGTACTGCTGCAGAAATCAGTGGCTCTTTTGTGTGGTTTTTTTTTTTTTTTTTTTTGTATGTAGTGGTTCTATAAGCGTTGTTCCCAGACGAGTGGCATCAACGTCATTTGAGAACTTGGAAGAAAGCCAACTTCTCACCCATACCTACAGGCTCAAAACCCAGCAGGCTATGTCATGAGGCCCCTAGGTGACTCTGATCATGCCCCTAGCATGCTCCAATTTGAGAACCACTGGTGTAGGTAAAGGAAGGCCTGGAACTGAGTTTAGATGTAGGGGCTTGTGAGAACTAATGACTGCTCTACATAATAAAGAGGAAGCTGGAGTTCCCCCAGTACCGTCTGGGAAGTGGGTATAAGAGGAATGGAGCCAGCAGGATGGTGGGAGGCCTAGAGGGTGACAGGTTGCATGAGGTCACATGGGCAGTGAGAAAGCCCCAGCCGTGTGGTGGCTGAAAGGACTTTGAGAGCAGGCCTGCCTAATACACGATTTGGCTCATGTGCTGTATAGTGTGATTTTTGTACCTTCTGCCCCATGCCTACAAATATTTAAATCTTTCTCCTGCATGCAATAACTTTGCATGAGTGGGATCTTGTTTTAGGAAGGGCGGGATGGCAGTTTGGATATACACCAAGGTGAGGTTAAGAAATCAGTGGATTTCAGGAAATCAAAGCCAGAGATGACTATACTCTAGAGCAGGGCTTCTCAACCTCAGCATAACTGATATCTTAGACTAGATAATTCTTTGTTGTATGGGCTTCTATCAACTGTAGAACTTTTAGTGGTATCCCTGGCCTCTAGCCACGAGATGCCAATAATACACACATCCCAAATTTTGGCCACCAAAAATGTCCTCACCTATTGCCAGAACAGGGAAAAATAACCCCCTTTGAGAACCACTGCTCTGGAATCTTCTAGGGGGACACTGGATTTTCTTAAGGGCATGTAATAAGTGAGGTAATTAGGGATATGGTGAGTACATTTTCTCTGAATCAGAAGCGACCAGGTTATCCTAGCTGACATCTGTGGTGGTAACCTCTCTCTTACAGAGCAGTGTGAAAACTCACTGAGAGTATTTGTAAAGTGCTGGCAGAGTAGTTGGTCCCTGATAGACATACTGCCTCTTGCTTTTCCATTTCTATTATAAACATTCTTAGTAGACCATGACCCATGATGATCCCAGAGGTCTGGTACACTGTTCTCTTTACTGCATGTCCAGAACTGTGAAGGGGCTGAGACTATTTGCAAGCTCACAGGTTAGCTTACTTCAGTTTTATGGATGCCGACAGAAGCCATGAAACCACTGGGTCAGAGACAAAGGACCATTTATGACTCACAGAAATAGTAGCCAGAGCATCAGCATTTTCTTGTGCTGGTTTTCCAATCCCAGTTCTCACACAGTGGCACTAAGGGGGCAGATGATGCATGCACACCCAGGTTTGCCTTACAAGAGAGTAACTCTGAGCTTAGGGAAACTGAATCTTTTGTTAGACTGTGAGCATGTCTGCCCTTTGCTCTAGAGGTAGATACCCTGTCTTCTTTTTTTTTAAATTTTATTTATTTATTTATGGCTGTGTTGGGTCTTTGTCTCTGTGCGAGGGCTTTCTCTAGTTGCGGCGAGCGGGGGCCACTCTTCATCGTGGTGCGCGGGCCTCTCACTATCGCGGCCTCTCTTGTTGCGGAGCACAGGCTCCAGACACGCAGGCTCAGTAATTGTGGCTCACGGGCCTAGTTGCTCCGCGGCATGTGGGATCTTCCCAGACCAGGGCTCGAACCCGTGTCCCCTGCATTGGCAGTCAGATTCTCAACCACTGTGCCACCAGGGAAGCCCCAGATACTCTGTCTTTTAAGGCTGTTTATTATACAGACAGGTGTCCTTGAAAAGATAAGTCTTGAACGGAGGCAATCTGTTGTGTGCCTCTGCTCACAAGTTGTGCAGAAACCTAAGAGATTGGCTCCCAATATTACTATTCTGTAAGCTCTTTCGGGAGTAGGACCATGTTTATTCATCTTTGTAACTAACCCTGGTACCCAGGAGATCATCAATAAGCACATTTGGGATTATATAATAAAAATTCCTAACAAAAGTGTGTGGGATGAGTTTAAGGAGTTATGTTTGGCCCAATTCGACATTCTACCCATTTGAGAGTTCTATTAGTTTTCAACTGCTGTTGTAACGAATTACCACAAACAGTGGCTTAAAACAACAGAAATTTGGGTTAGAGTTCTGGAGGTCACAAGTCTGAAATGGGTCTCATTGGGCTAACATTAAGGTGAGGGCAGAGCTGCATTTCTTTTGCAGGCTATAGAGGAGAATCCTTTTCTTGCCTTTTCCAGCTTCTAGAGGTCTACATTCCTTGGTTTGTGGCCCTTTCTGCCATTGTTAGAACCATAGCATCTTCCAGTCTTTCTCTGGCTCTGACCTTCCCCTGCCTCCCTTTTTCTCTAATAAAGACCCTTCTATTCCATTGAGAACACCTGGAGAATCCAAGATACTATCCCTACCTCAAGATCCTTAGCTCAATTACAGTTGCAAAGTCCCTTCTGCCATGCAAGATAACATCTCCACAGTTTCTTGGAATTAGGATGTGAAAAATCTGTCTACCCTTTTGTAAACAAAATCAGGTTTCTATCCCTTCAATAAGACTTCCCTGAGGTATAAAACGTAGTCATTCTTGTTTGGGAAATCAGGAATGAACTTTTTCCTTCACACTATTTTTTCCTCTTATAATTTACATTTGGAACACAGTTAAAAATATTTTTTTACCAGTCCTCTGTTTAGCACCAAAAGTACATTAAGGAAAAAGTGTTTCCAAGAAATAGTAGGCAGCACACCATGTTTACTTTTGATTTTTCCATGTTATCTGTAGAGGAGATTATGTACATTTCCTATTCTTTTATAAATTCCTTTCCTAATAGGTAATTTTCATCAATAGCAGCAAGAACTTCTGTCAAGTCTTGGTAAAAGTGGTTGAACATGCCTTAAAGACCCTATTATATGAGAGGAAAAGAAAATTCTTGAGCATTGAAAATGTGCTACGAGCTCTACTAAGCACCTAACCTGACCATCTCCGCTAATTCTCAGAACAAATGTATTAGGTTGGTATTATCATGACCCTAGTTTTACGGGTATACATTATCTGTGTTGCCCAAGCCCCAGTACCTGTGAGTAAGGCACAAAGCACACCCAAGCTTTCTGATTCCACAGACATAAAGCTCAACACCTAAGCTATACTTCTTTCTTGGGTCTGAATCCTCCTTTTTTGTGAACTATGGCATACATACCCCCCCCCCAAATGCATAAAGAGATAATCATAAAGCAAACACCCCTGTAGCCATCACTTAGAAGAGGGGTTGGCAAATATGGCCCACGGGCCAAATCCATTCTGCTGTCTTTTTTTTTTTTGGTAAATCCTTTTATTTTTTGGTAAAGTCCTATTAGAACACACCTATGCCCATTCCTTCACGTATTGTCTATGTCTACTACTTTTAGGTTATAACGGCAGAGTTGAGTAGCTGTGACAGAAACCGTATGACCCACAAAGACTAAACTAATTACTGCCTAGTCCTTCACAGAAAAAGTTTGCTGACCCCCAACCTAGATCAAGCAGAAGAGCATTGCCAGCGCTCTGGAAGACTCGTATATGCCTTTCCCTACTCATAACCCTGTCAGTAATCACTATCCTGCTTTTTGTGATCATGATTTTTTAATTAATTAGTTTAGAACCTAAATATTGCTAAACTGTATATTTCAGTTTTGCTGTTTTTTGGAACTTCTTTAGAGTCATACCACATGACTTTTTCCATTTTGTTTCTCTTGCTCAACATTAGATGTGTGAGATTAATCCATGTTGTTACGTTTAGCTGTAGTTTGTTCATTATCATCAAATTGTACTCTATCCTATGGGTATAACACCATTTATTTATTCCTTCTACTATTTATGAAAATTTGGACTATTGCAATATAATGAGACTCATGCTGCTATGGATATTCTTTTCCATGTCTCCTGGTGCACATGTACATGAGTTTCTGCTGGTAGGTATCTAGGAGTAGATTTGCTGGGTCATAACATATGTGTTAACTTCATATTCTGATATGAATATGGATACTAGTAGTATTCTGGATACTAATCCTTTGTAAGTTATATATAACATAAATAGCTTCTCCCACTCTATGACTTGCCTTTTCACTCTATTTATGTTGTCTTTTAATGGACAGAAGTCCTAGATTTTTAATGTAGTCAAGTTTATCAATCTCTTTGGTTAAGGCTTTTTTTGTCTTAAGAAAATTTTCCCCATATTTAAGTTACTCTCCTTCATTACCTTCTTAAAGCTTTATAGTTTGCCTTTTACGTGAGGTCTTTAATTCAACTAGAATTCACTAGTGAATTCTAGTTGAATGGTGTGACCTCGGGGTCAATACTTTTTTCCATATTACTACCCATTTGTCCCAACACCATTGACTGCAGGTACTTTCTGCTCTTCCTCAGGACCTCTCTTTCATATACACAGTGACCATTTATGCATTGATGTGTGTTCTAGGTTACCTTTGCTGTCTCACTGGCATATTTGTGTATCTCCACACCAATATTATACTGTCTTTATTATAAAAGAAGTTGTGAAATTGGTAGAACAATTCTTCCCACCTTGTTCTTCTTCAAGAGCATGTGTGGCTATTTTTGGCCATTTGTACTAGTGTATAAATTTTAGAATTAACCTGTCAAGTTCCACAGGTCCTACTGAATCTATAACTCAGCTGGGGAGATGTTACAATTTTTACAACATTGAGACTTTTATTTTTATTTTTACTTTTGTTTTTTTAACTTTTTATTTATATTGTAGTATAGTTGATTAACAATGTTGTGTTAGTTTCAGGTGTACAACAAAGTGATTCACTTATACATATGCATGTGTCTATTCTTTTTCATTCTTTTCCTGATTAGGTTGTTACATAATATTGAGCAGAGTTCTCTGTGCTATACAGTCATACTGAGTGAAGTAAGTCAGACAGAGAAAGAGAAATATCTTATGTTTATATGTGGAATCTTAAAAAAAAAAAAAGATACAAATGAACTTATTTAAAAAACAGAAACAGACTCACAGACTTAGAGAATGAATTTATGGTTATTAGAGGGGGAAGGGTCAGTGGGGAAGGATAGTTAGGGAGTTTGGGATTGACAGGTACACACTGCTATATTTAAAATAGATAACATTGAGACTTTTTAGTCCACAAACATATTCTAGCTCTGCACTTATTAGGTCATCTTTTAAATTTTTCAAAAAAGTTTAATCATTTTCTCTCTACAGGTCTTTCATATTTTGTTAGATTTATTCCTAAGAGCTTTGTATTTTTTAAAAATTTCTGTTTAATGCTGATACATAGGACTATAATTATTCTCTATTGCATTCTGTATCTGGAAGTTAGTTGGACTCTCATTAATTCCAATAAATTTTTGGTGTATTTTTAATAAACAAAAATATTATGTCATCCGTGAAAAGTGGGAGTTTTATTTTCAATTGTTAATTTTTTTTCTGACTTATGGCACTGACTAGGATCTCCAGTACAATGTTGAATGGAAACAGTAATAACAATAACTTTATCGCTTCTGATTTTAAAGGGAAAGTATTCAACATTTCACCATTAACATGACATCTGCTAAGTGGTGTTTTTATAGACGCTCTTAATCTGAATCAAGTAGTTCCATTTTTACAATCAGTGTGCTAAGAAATATTTTAAATCATAAGTGATACTGCATTTTATAAGGTTTTTCATTGTCCATTGATAATGATTTTTTTCTCCATTATCTTAATGTAGTTAATTATATTAATTGGTATTCTAAAGCAATTTTCAAACTAATCTTGCATTCTTGGAATGAACTCAATTTGGTCTTAATGTATTATCCTTTTTACCTATTCCTAGACTAAGTTTGCTAATATTTTGTTTATGACTTTTGCACTTATATTAATGAGGGAGAGTGGCCTGTAGTTTTCCTGTCTTATTACTGTCCGTATGAAGTTTTAGTAAGGGGGTTAATGTTAACTCATAAAGTGAGTTGTGTGTGGCAAAGACATGCTATGTTTATACCACATCGTTTCTACATCCTCTACATATAAGACCATTTCCCAGCCTCCTTTGCAGTTACAGTGGCCAAGAGAAATATGGGTAAAAAGGACAGGCATTTATAGTCTAAGTCAGTTAGGAGTGGTTGTGCCTTCTCCATACTTTCTCCTGGAGGCCACAGGCATTCCAGATTATGTTATTACAAGATGGTGGAGGGACAGAGCCTAGCATTAATTACCACTACAAATAGGGAGTATATTTCTCCTTTTTCCGTTCTCAGAATAACTTGTGTAAAATGAGTTTTCCTTTAGGTTTGTGGTAGAACTCACCTATGATTTTATTTGAAGGAAGATTTATACCTTCTCATTCAATTTCATCAATGGTAGTAAGGCTGTTCAGGTTTTCTATTTCTCCTTACGTCAGTTATGATAAATTATGTTTTTAAATGATTTGATACTTCTATTCAAATTTTCTAATTTATTGACATGAAATTGTTTCCAATATCCCCTCATTACATTTTAAAGTGTTTGCAACATCTGTGGAGTATCAATGTTTTCATTTCTTATATTCATTATTTGTGTCCCCCTTTTTTTCCTTGATCTATTTGCCTGAAGTTTCTCAATTTTATTAGTCTTTTCAAAAAAACCAGCTTTTGACATTGTGAATTATCTTTATTTTGTGTGTGTCTCCCGTTAAGTTACTTTCTGATCTTACTTTTATTTCTTTCTTTTTACTTTTTTTGAATTTTTGGCTTTTATTTCTTTATATAAAAACATTTATTTGAAGCTTTTATTTTCTAATATAAGCATTTACAGTTATAAATTTCCAAATACTGCTATGTCTGTCCCCTTAAGACAGGAAATAAAGTCATTTTCAATGTTCAGTTAAAAATGTTTTTAATTTTTTGTTTATGCTTTGTTCCCTGACCTATAGATTATTTGCAAGTAGAGTTCTTAATCAATAAGGGTTTTCAAATTATCTTTTTGCTATGGATTTCTATATTAATTCCAATGTGTCAGAGAACATGGTGTGTATCACTTCATCCTTAAAAATTTGTTGAGGCTTGCCTTGTTGTCCAGGATATGATAAATTTTTGTTAAAAGTCCATATATACTTAGAAAAGAAAGTATATTTTGCATTTATTAGTTATAGTGTTCCATATAAGTTCAATAAGTCAAATTTGTTAATCATTTCTTTTAACTCTTTTATATAATCACAGAGTTTTTCGGTCTGCTTTTTCCATTAGTTCCTTAGAAAAATGTGTTAAAAATCTCTCACTGTGATTGTTAACTTGTTATGTCTTCTTGTAATTCTGTCAACTTTTGCTTTATATTTTGAAGATAAATTAATACATAAATGTACATTTTAAACAGTGTAGAATAACTTCCTGATGAATTGAACCATTTATCCTTATGAAAGATCCTATTTATCTCTAGCAATATATTTTGCCTTAAAATTTATTTAATATAGAAGTAGCATAATCAACTATATTTTAGTATTTACATATCCTTTTATTTTTATTTTTTTAACATTCCTGGTTCTGATATTTTAGATATGTGGCTTGAGAATGACACATAGTTAGATTTTATTGCTGTTATTTTCATTTTCTATCCTGCTTACAATATTTGTCTATTAATTGGAAGATTTGATCCACTTATATTAATGTAATTAGTTACACACATGTTTTATATCTATCATTTTGTTTTGTGATTTCAATTTTTTTTGTGTGCCTATTTCTATGGTTTGTTTTAATCTCATACCATTTATTCTTTGGATTGATTTTTTTTCTCATTCCACTTTTTTCCTGCTTGCTACAATGGCAGTTGTATATTTTATTTCTCTTTTTGTGCTTGCTACAAATATTAAATAACTAACATTAAAATTTGAAGTTAATACCATTATTATGCTCCCAAAATCTATGAAGAATTCTCTTCCCTCCTTCCTTATATGCTATTGTTGTCTGTATTTTACTTGTACCTTGTTTCTTTTAAAATTTATATGACAATGTCATTATTTTATTCAATCTGAGCTCTTTTAGGTATAATCATATATTTACATTTTTTCCTCCGTATTTCTTTTTATTCTTTCTTGTATTTCAGACTTCCCATTTTAGATCATTTTCCTTCTGTCAGAAGGTTATCTGTTAAGCAATATGGAGGGCTAGGAGGTCCCAACACTTGTCTCCCCCACAAAACAAAAACAAATACAAAAACAAAACAAACAAAATAATAAATAAAATACAAGCCAAAAAAAAAAAAAAAACCTCAAGGAAAGCCCTGGACTACAAAGAAGCAGTAGCAAAAACTCCACAGAGCTCAAAAATCAAGGATGGCTGCAGAGAAAAGTGCAGGAAGTATATCACCTATATCACTCCATCCCCCAGTCAAGAGCAGCTCTGTACGAGGCAGGATTCCCTCAGAGGAATTTCACCCCACAGGGAAAAGAAGAGCAAGAGAACCCCAGCAAACCTCACCACTGTGGATGCTTGCAACCTTTGCTACAGAAGTCTACCACAGTCTTCACCAGTGTTGATCCCAGGTGATGGAGCTGCCCTGGAGTCCCACTGACTGAATCTACTCTCTGACGCTAGAACTGTAGCTGTGGTGAGATCTGCCCTCAGGGGCCCCAGTTGCTGTTGTGCCCTGCTCTCCAGGTTTAGGGCACCACAGCACCTCACCATTTATAGGGTAAGAGCTGCTACTGCTCTATGCCCCACATTGCCCTACGTCAAGGCTTTGTCTTACCATTACTACGGCAGCCTCTATGGCCCTGAGCCCTGCCCCCTAGATCCCAGGTTGTGGCTCTGATCCATCATTTCTGGAGTAAATAGAAATAGAATTCTCAACAGACCAATAACAAGCAAAGAGATTGAATCAGTAATCAAAAGCCTCCCAACAAACAAAAGCCCAGGGCCAGATGGTTTCACTGGTGAATTCTACTAAACACTTAAAGAAGAGTTAATACCAGTCCTTCTCCTCCAAAAAAAACTGAAAAAGAGGAAACACTATCAGACTGATTTTACAAGGCCAGCATCACCCTGATATCAAAGCCAGATAAGGGCACCACAAGAAAAAATTATAGACCAATATCCCTGATGAATATAGATGCAAAAAATTTTAATCAAGTAGCAAGCTGAATCTAACAGCACACTAAAAGGATCATTCACCATGATCAAGTGGGATTTATCTTTGAGATTTAAGGATGGTTTAACATATGCAAATCAATAAATGTGACACACCATATTAATAAAAAATAAAAATCATATGATCATCTCAATAGATACAGGATAAGCTTTTGATTAAATAAACATCTTTTCATGGTAAAAATGCTCAACAAATTGGGTGTAGAAGAAATATTCCTTAGCATAATAAAGGCCATAGGTGACAATCCCACAGCTAATATCATACTCAGTGGTGAAAAGTTAATTCTTTTTTTCCTCTAAGATGAGGAACAAGAAAGACAAGGATGCCGACTCTCACCATCTCTATTCAACGTAGTACTGAAAGTCCTAGCCAGAGGAATTAAGGAAGAAGAAAGGCATCCATATCAGGAAAGAAGAAGTAAAATAATCTTTGTTTGCAGATGGCATGACTTTATATGTAGAAAACCCTAAAGACTCCACCAAAAAACTCTTAGAGCTAATAAATGAACTCAGTAAAGTTGCAGGATACAAAATCGACATACAGAAATCAGTTTCATTTGTATATATTAACAATGCGCTATCTGAAAGAGAAATTAAGAAAGCAATCCCTTTTATAACAACATCAAAATCAACAAATTTAACCAAGGAGGTGAAAGACTTGTACACTGAAAAGTATAAGACATTGATGAAAGAGACTGAAGAAGTCAAATAAATGGAAAAGTCTTCCACGGTCTTGGATTGAAATAATTAATATTGTAAAAATATATTGCCCAAAGTGACCTAGTATTTAGGGCAATCCTGATCAAAACTCCAATGGCATTTTTCACAGAAAAAGAAAACACTGTTTAAAAAAATTGTTTGGAACCACTAGAGACTCCGAAGAGCCAAAGCAATTCTAAGAAAGAACAACAAAACTGGAAGCATCACATTACCTGATTTAAAGCTATATTACAAAACGGTATTTTAAAACAATAGTAAACAAAACAGTAAGATATTGGAATAAAAACAGGCAGTAGATCTGTGGAACAGAATAGGGAACCCACACATAAACCTATGCAGATGTGGTCAGCAAAGTTTTGACAAGGACACTAGAACACACAATGGGGAAAGGAATGTCTTTTCAATAGATAGTTTTGGGAAAACTGGATATCCACAAAAGAATAAAATTGGACACCTTTCTTATACCACTCACAAAAATCTGAAATTGATCAAAGATCTAAATATAAGACCCCAAACCATAAAACTCCTAGAAGGAAACATAGGGAAAAAATCCTCACATTGGTCTTGGCAATGATTTCTTGGATGAGTCACCAAAAACACAGGCAACAAAAACAAGTGGGTCTACATTAAACTAAAGAGCTTCTGTACAGCAGAGGAAACAAATTGAAAAGTCAAACTAGAGAATGGGAGAAAATATATGCAAACCATATACTGGATAAAGGGTTAATATCTAAAATGTATAAAGAAACTCATACAATTTAATAGCCAAAAAGCAAATAATCCAATTTAAAAAGGTGCAGAGGACCTGAATAAACATTTTTCCAAAGAAGATATACAAATGGCCAATAGGTATATAAAAAGATGCTCAAAAGCATTAATCATCAGAAAATGCAAATCAAAACCACAGTGAGATGTCACTTCACATCTGTTAGGATGACTATCATCAAAAAGATAACAGATAACAAATGGCAAAGACGTGGTAAAAAGGAAACCCTTATATACTGTTGGTGGGAATGTAAGATGGTACAACCATATGGACAATAGTATGGTACTTCTTCAAAAATTAAAAACTGAACTACCATATGATCCAGCAACCCCACTCCTGGGTGTATAGACACAGAAAATGAAATCACTACCTTGAAGAGGTATCTGCACACCATGCTCATTGCAACATTATTCACAACAGTCAAGATACGTACACAACCTAAACATCTGTTCAATGTAGGTAATGGATAAAAAAGTCATATATATATATATATATATATATATATATATATATATATATATATATGTGCACGCACATATACATACATACACAGAGGAATATTATTTAACCATGAGAAAGAAGGAAATTCTGCCATTTGGTACAACATGGATGGACCTTGAGGGCATTGTGCTAAATGAGACAAGTCAGACAGAGAAAGACAAATACCATATGATCTCACTTATGAATGGGATCTAAAGTCGAACTCATAAAAACAGAGACCAGAATGGTGCTTACTAGGTGCTAGAGGATTAAATGTTGTTTAAGGGTACAAACTTACAACTAGTAGATAAATAGGTTCTGGAGGTCTAATGAACAGCATTATGATTATTGTCAATATTATATTATAAAGTTTAAAGTTTCCAAGAGACTAGATCTTAATTCTTCTCACCACAAAAAAAGAAACGATTATATGACATGATAGAGGTGTTAGCTAATGGTGGTAATCATATTGCAACATATAAACGTAACAGACCAACACGCTTTATACCTAAATGTTATGTGTCAACTGTATCTCAATAAAAATAAACTCTCTCTTAAAATTTCTTTTAGTGAGAATCTTTGCATGGTGATCTTAATCTTGTCTGTCTAAAAAAATTTTTTATTACCATCACTCATTCTTCAAAGATTTTTGTATATTGTTTACTGTTCCAGGTTGGAGATATTTTCTTTCTGTTCATTAGAGATATTATTGCACTGACTTTTGGGTTCCCTTGTGGCCATTAACTGTTGCTCATTTGAAGATGACTTTTCCTTTCCCCCTGCCTACCAGCTTCTCTTCGCTTTTGGTCTTCTGCAGTTTCTCCGTGGTATACCTAAGCATAGAGCTTTTTTATTATCATTTTTGGATTTGCTGGGCTTCTTGAAAATACAGATTGGTGCCATTGTTTGATAAATTCCTTTACAATTAGGTCTTTTTTAAAAATAAATTTATTTTTAATTTATTTTTGGCCGCATTGGGTCTTCGTTGCTGCGTGCAGGCTTTCCCTAGTTGCTGCGAGCTGGGGATACTCTTCGTTGCGGTGCGCAGGCTTCTCATTGCGGTGGCTTCTCTTGCTGTGCAGCACGGGCTCTAGGAGCACGGGCTTCAGTAGTTGTGGCACACGGGCTCAGTAGTTGTGGCTCGCGGGCTCTGGAGCGCAGGCTCAGTAGTTGTGGCGCATGGGCTTAGTTGCTCCGCAGCATGTGGGATCTTCCTGGACCAGGGCTCGAACCCGTGTCCCCTGCACTGGCAGGCGGATTCTTAACCACTGAGCCACCAGGGAAGCCCCACAATTAGGTCTTAATATTGCCCTCTCCCCATTATTTTTCTCCTGTCCTAGAACTGATGAAACATAGGTTACACTTTCTCACTTTATCCTTCTGATTTCTTCTTAACTCTCTTCCATATTTTTCATTTTTTATTTTCTGTAGTGCATTCTGGCAATTTTCTTCACAGCTTTTCTTCAGTTCTAATTTTTACCCATCATTTGAGGTTGTATTTTTGTCTATTCTATCTTTTCTTTACAGAAGGCCTATTTGTGTTTTTTTCCTAATATGGTAGGTCCCCTTTTATAATTCAATGTTCTTTGTAGAAACTTCTAAGTTTACCTTTTATTTATTTATACACTGGTTATCAAGTAATTATGCTTACAGTGTTCTATAATTGCAACATACGAAGTCTTTAGGGGGCTGTTTCTTTCATTTGCTGTGTTTCTGATTCTCACTTATGATGCTTTATTTCCTTGGTGCTCAGTTATATTTGACTGTGTAATGTTTATTGCCCTTGAATTATTTTCTCTATGGAGATTTTTTTTTTTTTTTTTGAAGCCTAGAATAAGTGTCTTCTTTTAAAGAGAACTTGTATTTATTTACTCCTATTTGGGGGTACTATCTGTCACCAATCATGTAAAATAAGTTGATGACTTGAGATTCCATGGATCAACCTGTTGCAAATCTGTGCATGAATGGGATGTGGCCACAACTTATGGACATTTTTTCCCTCTTGCTCTATCATCAAGGCATTCTCTCCTGCAACACTGCAGCAGGAGGTGGTTTACTTCCAGTTCACACTTACACTGAGAGTTTTCCTTTGGGGTCCAAAAGGGATGTGGCCACCTTAACTTCTCTCCCTCTTGATTTGTGACAATATTTTTTTAAATGGCCAGAACAGTTAAATGCCTAGAAAAGTGACTTTGATGCTAAGGCTCTGAATTTCAAGTTCCATTTTCATTTAAACTGTGTTGTGGTAGTTCCTTTCAGTCATAGGAGGTGTTTCTTGTTAAAGAAATTTTTAAAATTTAAGTTGTTTTCACCTAAAGTTTTGGTCCAAATAACTTAATTTCCCATTCTTGGAATCAGAAATCTGTGTATGTATGCATGTTTTAGAGATGTCCCGTACAGTATGGTTAGGAGACAGTCTCTGAAATGAGGTATTCTAAAATGGCCAGAGAGGGCTTCCCTGGTGGCGCAGTGGTTGAGAATCTGCCTGCCAATGCAGGGGACACGGGTTCGAGCCCTGGTCTGGGAAGATCCCACATGCCGCGGAGCAGCTGGGCCCGTGAGCCACAACTACTGAGCCTGCGCGTCTGGAGCCTGTGCTCCGCAACGAGAAGCCGCGATAATGAGAGGCCCGCGCACCGCGATGAGGAGTGGCCCCTGCTCGCCGCAACTAGAGAAAGCCCTCGCATAGAAACGAAGACCCAACACAGCCAAAAAATAAATAAATAAAATTTAAATGGCCAGAGGATATTACTCTGGGGCCCATTTGTCAGGCTTGAAGTCAACAAGGCCACCTTCTTTGTCCTCAAATACTACCTTTCAGAATGTGGCATTGTCAGGAAACATGCTTTGTCCCTTTATTTTGATAAAGCTCATCAATACCGTCTACACAATCCTGAAGTGAAAATGATTGTCAGATAAGTTCTAAGGACTTGAGCCCCACTGCACTCAGCTTGGGTCTTCAAATCTTTGCTAAGCAACTGATATGCTTATGAAACTTAAGTTTATAAAGCACTTTAACCATCACCTCCTAATTTGACCTTCACAACATCCTTGGGAGCTAAGCAGGGCAGGAAGAGTTACTGCTCTTTCACAGAGGGAGTTGGCTGGGACCCTAAGATATTGGAGTGGGACCTGAGAGTCAGGACTCACTCTCCTTATTGAATGCTCTTCAGCTATAGTGCTCAGTGTCATTGGAACTCTAACATCCAACAGTCACCAAACGACATTTTCAAAGCTGTACTGCCTAATATTCCGACGTCACTAATTGATCTGTGAGAATGAGAGTATGCTTTCTAATACTCGACACCATAGCCCATTTTCTCACAAGTTACATAAATGCCCATCCCGAAAATAAAAGACCTTCAGTATTATTACTGCCATGACTGCTAGTTCTACTGTTGACTACAATTTTGAGAGTTTGGATCTTTTCTTTCCTGCCTGTTTTCACCTTTTCTTTCTCCCTCTCTTGCTTCATCTTTCCCTCTCTCCTTTCTTGCATTCTTGCTGTCTGGCTTTTCTGTCTTTTCTCTCCTGTTTTTTCCCTCTATGGACTGCTTTCCATTTGAGTTTGGATGAAATCGAGCAGGGGAATTTAGAAGAGGGGGAAGAAAGGGGGTTACATTAGTTTCACCTGAGTTGTGTTTTCCAGCCTCAGGATTTGGTGTTTGAGCAAAAAATAACTCAGCTGAAGCCTGTGTGACCTTAGTGTAACTCGAATATCCCCAGGCCTCAGTATGTTTATGAATAAATGACATTAACAGTTAAGTCTTCATGTTCCTAACTCTAATACCAGACCAAGACATAATTTCCAGCCCCATGAAAAGAGCCCCCGGCCAGTAACTTGGCAGGGCATCGAGGATTAGCCATCACTTGACATTGTCCTCGGTCCCTCTGATGCCTATCATGTCGCCTTCCGTGGCTGCCTCCATGGGTGCACATCCCTGTAGATAACCCTGGCTGCCATATGCTTAATCCTCAAGTCATCCCAACAATTCAGTGACTTGAAAAATAAGAAATAGCTTCCTCCCTCTGCCTTACATTCAGACGGAGACCCACAGCAGAGCTGTTTATATCCCGACATGTTTGAGTTTAATAATACAGTCGCACTTGAGTTTATAGGCAGAAACCTCTTTGTCCCCAAGATGGACAAACCTACAGAGTAGACGAGTCAGAGAGGATCTTAGTACCAGCTGCCGTGCCCACCTCCCACCCAGACTCACAGATGCCGTCCTCCTCTTGGTGAATTCCCATTTTCCGAGAGGCTTCTGAGGTCCTCTCCACACTTAACCCCACCCAGGGGTCTGAAGCTCAATTCGGGACATGCTACGATGTATTCCCAGGAGCCTCCTCAGCTCTCGTGATAATCAGAGGAGCAAGGAGACAAGCAGACAGTAGAGATGAGCCCAAGTCTCCACGACTGTTGTATCTAGATCTCGAGGTAAAGCCCATGGGCCCTTTGGTTCATTCTGCTGGTTACCAATATCCATTCTTCCCTTCTTTGAAAATGAAGTTTTAATTATATTCGAGGTGACAACGTACTCTGAAAGTCAAACGTCCCACTCCCTTGTGGATAGGTGTGGCCACCTGACAATTTCCAAGCAATGAAGCCTAAGTGGAAGCGGGGGTGTGGGGATTCAGGAAACTCCTTAAAGGAGGAGCAGACAGCTGCCCGAGTACGTTTTGACCTTTCTCCCTTCCTCTTCACTTTCTGGAACAGGATATGACGGCTGAGGTCCTAAAAACATTTTTGTATCATAAAGTGAACTTAAGGATCAAAGGTGGGCATGAAGTTAGGATGGTGACCTAGAAATGTAAGAAGGAACCGGATCCCCAGTGACAGGGAGTAGTTATATCTGGATTGGCTACTTCCAGATTCTTATTATCAGAGAGAAACAGAAAATAAATCTACGTGTGTACTGGCTCCTGTAATTTACTGTTTTCTGTTAATATCTGCCTCTGCCTAGTTCTAGCTGATCAAGCCCCCTGGTTGTGAGCTAGGTTTGGAGCAACTTTTCCTGGGGTCCTGTGCCAGCTCTCCCATGCTTATCTCTGCGTGCTCGAACAATTCATTCAAGCTCCTTGTGCTTAATTTTCTCATGTGAGAAACAGGATAATCAGAGCAGGTGTCTCACAGTAATAAGAGGGTCAAATAAGTAATACTGTGAAGCTCTTAGACGAGTCCTTGGAACACCGTCTTCATTAAATATTTGTTATTATTACATGTGAAAGAAAACCTGTCCCTATATTGACTGAGTTGGACAAGTTCACTGCTACTGTATCTGCAGTTTCATTTAAATGCCCAAGATTCACTTTTCTCCTCTTGCATTTCAGAGGAGGCTGGACCCCCCAGCTGGTAAACTTTGCTTCCCCTTCACTTGTAGAGAGGCGGGAGGTGTGGGTATGTATTTGTATACAGTTTCCCCTTGGTTTCAGACACCAGAGAATGATCTCAATTTAATAAAAATCATAGATCTAGCATCTTGCTTTCAAGCTCAGGGTCAGTAACAACCCTGGCAAGCCCACATTTTCTTTGTTTAGGATTCCAAGTTGTTCTGCAAACTTTTCATCAATGCCATCACTCCCACTTAGCATGAAAACAGAGACATCTCTGCGACACAGGGCAGGATGGTGTGGCTCTTACAAAGCTTTGTAGACGCATGTCACTATTCTGCAAAGAAACAGAAGAGGCCCACTTCAATCTAAGGACAGAAAACCTCAAGCGGAAATCAGTCCAGATGCCCCTTGCGTGCCTCCCTCGGAGGTGAAAATAGGAATGGCTGAAATTGAAAACGATGTGGGAAGAATGAGGCACCATGTGTAGGAGAGACCAGAACACAAAGCTTATGAAAGCTCTTTGTTCCCACTCCATGATTCGGCATCTGCTGTTGACCCGTTATCATTTGCATCCTTTTGTGCTGGGCCACCTCAGAGATTTCCCATTTTTGGAGACAGATGATGAGTTCCAAACCCACTCTGAATAAGCCAATTGCTGACCATTTGTTTCTCGAACAAGGGTGAATGTATGGGGCTTGTTTGCAGCAGGACGGCTGCACTCTGCCTGCTTTCTGCCTTGATAATGGGGAGGCGGCAAGATAATGGCCAGCCCTGGGGGGCAGCCCCATGAGGACCCCCCCAGCCAGGTGCACAGGATGGAGGAGGCTGGTTTTAGTTCATTTTCAGAAGGTACTGGCTCAGATTTTCCCCGGTTTGCTTCTTGGATCAAGGCAGAAACAGAATGAAGAGGAATCAAAGCAAAGAAACGAACCTATAGAAACCAAGGACCAAATTTACCATTCTGCCTGAGCATCCGGAAGATGACAGCCATATCAGCCTGGAAGAGGGGGTTTGGTAGGCAGAGTTCAAAGGAGCAAACTCCTCATATATAGGCAGCCAGAATGCAGGACCCACCCAGGCCTGAACCAAGGGCTCGTTTCTGCAAGTCAGAATGGCCTGGCAGCTTAACTGGGGGAAAAAAAATGCATCTAGTCCTAAGCCTGCAAACCCCCAGGAAACTCCTTTGTGCTCGGGGAGGTTGGTGCATTCAAAAGTAGCAGCCCGAGACCCTGTTTGATATGCAGAGGTTAATGGAAATTCCTGGTTTCATAAATGGTGAGAGGGAAAAATTCAAAACGGCAATTATGTTTTCCTGTCAGATTCCATGCGCTCCTCTGAGCCTTATCCTTGCTGTCTTCCTGATGCTTTTGATAATTATTTAATTGGTCTCCAATCTAAATAGATGCTGTTTGAACTGCCTTTCAGGGCTGATAGAAAGAGTGACTGATTATACAGCTCCCAGATGAATAAATACACAGAACTTTTTTCCTTCCCTCTGATCATAGAAAAGCAGCACTTAGGATTCATTGATGGACACAAAGTGAGGCCGAGAAGTGAAGCAATTTCCTACATAATTTTAATATGCACATTTTTTTTGGAAATAGCCAGGTATGTAATGACAGAACAGTAGCTTTACAAATAACACCTGGGTTACGAAGAGTTGAGGGCAGGAGAAAGGGAAGAAAGGGAAGAAAGAACAGAAAGGGAAGAAAGGGAAGAAAGGGAAGAAAGAACAGAAAGGGAAGAAAGAACAGTTTCTTTTTTTTTTTTTTTTTTACATTTTTCAAATAGCATATTACGAGAAAGTGACTCTTAGATCTAAAATTGAGTAATCATACATTCCATATAAGCACTGTATCTTAGATGTAGTGCTTCAGTAATATTTAGAGGATCCCTATAAGAACTTTGAATTTGGACCACTTTAAGGCTTGATGAAAGAATATAACACGTTCTTCTAAACTCAGACCTCTTTGTTGCTATCAAATAAGAAATTTTAAAAACACTGTATAAAAAAGTACAGCACTGTTACAATTGTTTTTATTACTAGCCACTTCAATGCTAGTTAATCCCAAAGCAGCAATGTGTAAATGCCGTGAGTAATGTGATTTCAAACCAGCTCAAGTGAGAACAGCAGGGCTAAGCAAACCAACTCCTGCCAGAGACTGGATTATACCCCTACCTTGGGATCTTGTTAGGCACTGTGGTGGTATTTAGGGGGACTTTCGCTTTATATTGTTGGATCCCTGCTCAGCTCTCTATCAGGCAGAATAATACCTGTGTCTTTCTGCAATCCTAGAGTGTTAGGAGGATTAATGAGATAATCCCACTGTAAAATATTTTGACATCAAAAGCAAAAATGGGAGCTAAGGGTTACGCCTTCTGGGGAGAGACCCATCACTGTCTACTCTGGAGCCATCACTAACTACCCCGCACAGACCTAGTTGTCCCCTCCCATCTGTCCTTCTCTATGGCACAAGCCACACTGTATTGTCAGCGTGTCCTCCACAGACTGGGAGAACTTGAGGAAGCAGGTCTTGCTCATCTTGGCATCTTCAGAGCTAATGCACCTCCAGGCAGAGCAGGTACTTAACATTTGTTGAAGCAATGATAATTTATCGAACATTCTATCATCCAAAAGTATTGTCTTGACTCAACCTTCTTTTAGACAATGCACCTGCTGGTTATTTTGGTGAGAATAGACAACTAGGGCTGGATGTGGACCAGGAGAACCAGGTGGCCAGCTTACCTTCCCTTTGGTAACCAATGTTCACTTGTTTAACAAGAACCACTCTGTGTTTTGACGAAACATTCCTCTTTAGGGTCATTATTGCTGTTTGGTTCTACGTAAGAGCCGGGAATTATGACCTGCATGAGAACCTGTACCATTTGCTTTGGCCAGATGGAAGATGCTCTGATAGGAGAGGGTAAGGGAAAAAAATAGCATCCCTACTATGTGCCATCCATTTAGAACAACATGCTAGCTGGAATTGTGTCAGACTGGTGATCTGCAGATGTAATCTGGACTGAGTTCTTTTCTGATCAGTACTTATCTTTTTAAGAGATTGGACTTTGAATACTATAGGCCTAGCAGAGCAAGTATAGCTCATCAGGAGTCCTCATATCAGCGCCCATCATCTCACATGTGACCCATTTCACAGATTAATGTGACCTCCCAGGCTCTAGCAGGCAGTTGAATTTGCTGCCCTGATTTAGTCCAACCTCCTTTAAAATTTTCCTTGTGTTATGATATTAAACCAAGAGCCAAGGCCACTCACCTGGGGAAGGTTGTCACAGTCAGCCTTCTAAAATTGCTCCCAATGGTCCCTACCTCTTGCTGTCCACTCCCTATATAATATGTGGCCCTTGTGTGGGGGGCAGATCTAGTGATTTGTTTCTAACAAACACAACACAGAAAAAAATGGAAGGAAGTCACTTCCTACGCTAGGTTATATGAGACTGACTTCTGTCTTGCTTGCGTTCTCTCTCTAGTACCCATGCACATTCTCTTGCCTTCTTGGCTTGTTCACTTAATGAACCAAGTTCCCACATTGGAGAGGCCTATGTAGCAAGGAACTGAGGGTGGCATCTGGCCAACAGCGAGTGCGGAACTGTAGTCCTCAGGCCAACAGCTGGTGAGGAACTGGGTCCTGCCCACAACCACTGAAGAAGCTTGGAAGCAGATCCCACCCTCACTTAAGCCTTGAGATGATGTGGCCAGACCCAACCTTGATTTACAGTCTCCTAGAGATCCTGGGCTAACCCCCTGATTGCAGCTATGAAGAAACCCAGAAGACGACCCAACTATGCCACGCCCAGATTCCTGACTCACAGAAACTAAGATAAAATTTGTTGCTTTAAGTCACTAAGTTTGTGGTCATTTGTTACACAGCTGAAAGTGTTCTGGTACCAATTTCAATGGAGGAGTGTGGGTGGGGTTCCCCACACCAATGAGCAATTCTCTGGGGAGGGTTTTTCCCCACAGAGCAAGTAATTCTCCAGGACAACTGGGTATCCCACCATTCAACTCCATTCTGACACTACCTACCCAGAGACAGCAACGCATTCCACAGATCCAGGGCTCAGTCTTACGAGACCGCCCCTCCCTCCACCACTTCAAGGTCAGTCACAAGCCCAGGTTACCTGTGCTTCTGAATGACTGGTTATAAATCAGAGGTTCCCACAACTTTCTCCTTGAGTTTGATTAGCTTGCTAGAGAAGCTCACAGAACTCAGAGAAACATTTTTAACTTACTAGAACACTTGTTGATTACAAAAGGATATAACTCAGGAAGAGCCAGACAGAAGAAATGTAGGGCAAGGTATGGAGAGAGGGCTTAGAGCTTCCATGCCCTCTCCAAGCTCACAGTTCTCCCAGTACTCCACGTGTTCACCAACCTGGAAGCTCTTCCAGCCCTGTCCTTTTGGATCTTGGGGTTTTTGTAGAGGCATCATTACATACTCATGATTGATTCAATCATTGGCCATTGGCAATTGATTCAACCTCTAGTCCCTCTCTGGAGGTCAGGGATGGGACTGAAAGTTCCAACCCTCTAATTACAAGATTGGTTCTCCTGGCAACCAGCTCCCATCCTAAGGTGGGGTCCAAAAGTCACCTCATTAACATAACAAAGACACGTTTATGGCTTTCTTCATTGAGTAAATTCCAAGTGTTTTAGGAGCTCTATGCCAGAAATGAAGTTGCAAATCAATATTTATCTTAATACAAACCACAATATCACAGCAGCTACAGAGAACTACATGATGACAGAGTAAGAAGTAGAGCCTCGACCCCTTGCCTTTCATTCACCACTCAATGCCCCACAGGTATTGGCAGCACTGAGCCCCTTTAACCAGCCAGCAGACATCCACGCTATCAAGCTCAGAGTAAAAAGGGTTGTCCTCCTTTCTTGGCTAGACAGAAAATTTCACAAGCATTAAAACAGCTGCAAATGATCAGAAATTAAACGGAGCAAGATAGAATATAAAAATGAATGCAAGTCACTAGAGTGTCATGCTGGCAATTATTTCTGTGTTTAGGGAGGGAAGTCCGGTTCTCTAAAGTTACTTTCAGAGGAAAGTTGGAGACAAAAATCCCTCTCTCTGACCCCACTGTCCCTATCAGAGCCAGAGTCCTTGCCAGCCCAGGAGGGAGCTGTGGGTGGGAAAGCTCCATGTGGACCTGCTCAGCTGAACATGTGACCTTGCTGGATCCCCATGTCCATCTGATGCGAGCTGGAAATGGGGGGCGGTGGGGTGGTGAGCAGTGGTCTCTACATCACGAGCTCCCTCGGGTCTCCTGCATTGATCATCTGTCATGACTCCCGTTCTCAAATTTCCAGCCTTGGCTTGGGGCCAGCCCTTCTGTCCTGCCATCTTCTGAGACTCTGAGTAATTCCCTCCCTTCATTTATATTGTTTCTGTGAAGTGTAACTTTATCTTGTTCCTCCAGAGCTTTCTTTTTCTAGGTTATGTAAATTTAGCTCTTCACCCTCTTTTTTACAACTTGCCCTCCAAACCTCTTGCTAGTTTATTAATTTTTCTTCATTTCTTACACATATGCACAGGTACACACTGTGTTGCAGGGTAAAAGGGCCATAGGAAACAAGATCAAGGAAATGTGAAAAATTTACACTGAGAAAGGGGAAAAAAGTGAAACAGGAGGGAAGGGGGCAGGGCACAACCTTTGAAAGAATGACATAGCCCAAGGACATGACATAAACTGATTAGAACTAAATGGGTCCAAGATGGCGGACAAGTCAACTTCCACTAGACCTTGAGCCTCAGTATATGCTCACTGTAACACATCAGCAAGCTAAATGACACACCCACAGGTGTCATGACAGTTCTAAGACCGATGATAAGGATCAAAAAGTGGGCGGTGTCCCAATTCCTGGAAATCCCTGTCCCTTCCCGAAATAGCTTGAATACTCCTCCCACTCGTTAGCATATGAAATTACCTACCCCTATAAAAACTGACAACCCCATACCCTGAGATGGCCCATCACCTTTTGAGATGGCCCACACTCTGTCTGTGGAGTGTGTTTCTGTCTAAATAAATCCACTTCTTACCTATCACTTTGTTTCTCTCTGAATTCTTTCTGCAATGAGACATCAAGAACCTGAGCTTCATTAAGTCCTGAAACTAGGTGTGTGATCTCAGTTGTAAGACTGTGGGTTTCGGCCGGGTTTGAGTCCCGGCCAAGTGGGTTCAAGTCCCAATCTGAGGTGCACTGTTTCAAAAGGAAATTTCTTTATTCTGATAGTAAATGCATGGAAACTTGTTTGGGGAAGGCCACAGAACGAACATCATTTGGAAAAGATTATGGTTTTTGGAAATTGTATTAAGTTTCTTCCTCAAGATAAAGAGTTCTAATTAAGACCAGTCTAAAAGATGTTTTCAACACATGCAGGAGGGCTAGAGCCAAGAGATTTATCTTTCTCTCATACTTCTTTTCCTCCCCCACTCTCTTCTCTCTCTCCCAGAATCTCACTGGGCCCCTGACTGATCTCGACCTACTCAAACAAGCTGCAAGGCATGGAGAGAAACAGAGAAGCCACCTTCCCTAGGGGTGAAGGCAAGGACAAGGGCGCTAGCTCTAATCCCTGCCTCAGGGTAACTCTTAAAGTCAGCAGAGCTGGTCTGGGAACATATACCCTCCCTACCCTGCCTGTGAGCTTTCTAGCCCACAGGTAAGTGCATTTAGGAGACACCTGGGATGGTTTTACTGCATTACAGAAAATACCTGAGGCAGAATCAATGAATCTATGCCTTGTTTTTGTTTTTCTAGAAACCCTCTTGAAACCCAAGTTCTTTCTCATTTATGATTTAAAAAGCTTTGTTTCTTTTTTTGCCCCTCCTTTTTCCCTTTCTCCTTAATCGTTCTATTTTAAGGAGTTGAAAATGAAAATATTTCTGCTACTCAGGACTTCAGTGTGGCCACTTCTGGAATTAGAGGCTAAGGAGGATGACCATCTTCTTCCCAGACTTCCCTTCTTACAGTAAGAAGGCAACAGAATGGATCGTATCTTTTCTCTGTGGGCAGAAGAGGAGGATTTAGCCAAGCAAAAATGAAGTTATTTAGGGATGAAGAGAGAAAGCAGATGAAGAGACCCACTGCTCTTCAGCATTAAGACGAGCCTTCAAGAGCAGTAAGTGGGTGTGTTGGTGCCGCAGGTTACGTACATGTATGTCTGTGGCAGGCAGAGTAATGCACCCCTCCACAGATGCCCCTGTCCCCACCCCAGAACCTGTGACTCAGTCACCTTACACGGCAAAAGGGACTTTACAGATGGGATTAAGGGGATGAGTCTTGAGATGTGGAGGTTGTCCTGGATTATCCAGGTAGACCCAATGGAATCATAAGGGTCCTTAGAAGAGGGAGGTAGTAGGGTCATGGAAGGAAAAGGTGAT
The DNA here is from genome assembly GCF_028564815.1 of Eubalaena glacialis. Classification (NCBI taxonomy): domain Eukaryota; kingdom Metazoa; phylum Chordata; class Mammalia; order Artiodactyla; family Balaenidae; genus Eubalaena; species Eubalaena glacialis. The sequence continues at coordinate 54,209,014 of NC_083724.1, read as the reverse complement.
GTGACAATGGAACCAAAGGTTGGAATGATGCACTTTGCAGGCAGGGTCGTGAGCCAAGGAAGGCAGGCAGCTTCTAGAAGGTAGAAAAGACAAGGAAACATTCTCCTCTAGAGCCTCCAGAAAGAACAAGCCCTGCTACACCTCACTTTACCCCAGTACAACTGATTTTGGACTTCCGACCTTCCAAACGGTAAGATAATAGACTTGTGCTGCTTTAAGTCGCTCAATCTGTGGTGATCTGTTGTAGCAGCAATAGGAAACCAATACAATGTCTTGAGCACATCTGTCTCTTCCTTTTCTGTTCCCTTGCCCATTTCTTCTTCCTTTTCCACCACCGCCCCACCCTCACTGGCTTTCTGTCAATTATGAATCAGCAGGGGCTGCCCTGAGGAAGTGCTGTTGGGTCCCTATAGCCTGGGAATTCTCATCGCGGTCACAGTTCTGAAGGCCTCCCCAGGCCCAATAATCCAAATGATGAGTAACCCCTACACTTTCTGCCTCATGCCTCCTGTTGGCCTGGATACCTTCAACACACACAGCGAAAATCCGGCTTGGGCCTGACTGATGACTTCAAATATATTATTTCTTTCAAGAAAATCCAGACACCTTGATATGGGCTTTAGATGCTATGCTATGGGCTATAAACTCACAACTGTAAGGTAGGTACTGTTACTCCCATTTACCAGAAGAGAAAAGAGAGACAAAATTACTCATCCAAGGTCACAGAAACCAAAGCCCACCTAATTACAAAGACTCCCCAAGACAAACGCTTGCAGGGTAAAGAGTCTCTTTAGTGAATATCCTGATGTTTATATTCTGTCCACTAGATGAAACACAGCAGGATTCTCACTACGAGCACAGTCATTTTTTATGATTTGCTTTCTATATGGCTCTCATCTCGGCAGCAGTTTGGTTTAGTGAGCTTTGGGGTCAGAGCTCTCATTGAATCCCAGCTCTAGCTGCAAGATCTTGAATAGCATAGCAAAGTGGCTATTGAAATTATATACAACCTTCAACTCAGCACTCTCAACCCTGGGAATATTGTCCTTAGGAATAAAAGAACAAGTCACTTAAGACTATACATACAAGGATGATTACTGCAGATATATTTATAGTAGGGCGACAAAAGGAAAAATGAATGCCTTCTATATGGGAATGGCTGAATTAATGGGCTATATCCAAACTATGGATTATGCAACCATTGGAACAGTGAGCTAGATCTATGTGAGGTAAATGGAGAATTCTACAAAATATTACATAGTGAAAATACAATATACAGATGTGTGTGCATTATATATACAGATATATAACAATCCCAGTTTTAGAAATCAATGACAAAACTCCTTAGAGATTATATAAGAAAGGAAAAAAGGTATTTAATATATTACAGACAAAATTCAATACCCATTCTTAATCTTTAGAAATTGCAATTGCAATGAAATAGTGTTAGATAAATAAGTCTGTTACAAGACAAAATACTTCTGTCGTAACCCCAAAGGAAATATTACGCCTAATGGGAAGCACTAGAAACATTCCCGTTAAAGTCAAAAATAGAACTTGATGATGTGCTAGAAGTATAGGCAACACAACTGGGTAAGAAAAAGAAATCATAATTCTAAAAGCTGGAAAGGAACATGAAAAATTATTTGCAGGTGCTATGACCATATGAAACCAACTGAAAAGTTACCATAACCAATAAGAGAACTCAGAAAGACATTAGGTGTATAAGAATAGAAATATCAGCTTTCACATACATAACCCCATAGATGATATAAGAAAAGACTACGTGAATATAGCAACCAAAATGGGAATTAATGAGAATATGTAGGCCTGTTAAGATAATATTTACAATACTCCTGAAGACCTAAGAAGACTTTTTTAAAAATGGAAACACACACCATGACACAGATGTGAATTTTCCATAACCTAATTGATAAGTTTAATACTTCTCAATTAAAGCACCCCAAAGTTTATTTAGGGAAAAAAAAAAAAGACAACTGGGTAATGTGATTCTAAAGCTCACATGAAAACATAACCAGGAAAACTCTGAAAAAAGAACAATGGGGTAGAGTGAGGGAGGTGGCAAATGTCATAGTAGATATTAAAACATATTTAAAACCTTCAATTATTAGAATATCATGGTAATAATATATAAATAGACTGATGGAAGGGAATAGGAAGTCCAAAGGAGATATATATACACACACATACACAGACCTATCTATAGAGAGGCTTGAAGTCAGTATGATAGACATCTCAAATCAGTCATGAAATGGTTCAATAAATGATATTGGGATAATTGGAGAACTATCTAGAAATATATAAAGTTGGATGCATGCTTCAATGGAAGCTGTGGGATTGTTGCCAAATGGATTAAAGATTTAAACGCACTGAAACCATCAAAGTTCTAGACAAAAACATGGGGCAGTTGTAACCTTGGAGTGATGATGAGCTCTCTAATTAGGACTCAAGTTTAGAAAGTGATAAAGGAAAAGACTGGTAAACTCGACTTAAAATAGAAATTTCTCCGTGGGGAGAAACACCATACATAAGGTCAAAGGAAGAGAGAAACTAAGAAAAGCTATTTGTAACTCATATCACAGAAGGCTACCTCCCTAATATATGAAGAATGCCCAATAGAAAAATGGATAGAGTAAGTAAAAATGAATAAGTAATGCATGGAAAAGGAGATACAAATGTCTCTCATCTCAAACATAAAGAGATGGTCAACTTTTTCAAACGAGAATTTTAACTACACTGACTTAACAGGTTTCACCTATCAGACTGGCAAAACTCCAACAGTTTGATGAAAACTGTTGGCAAAGCTATGGGGAAACAGGCATGTTAAACTCTGTGGGTGAGAGGACAATTGGTCAGTATCTTCCAGAATTACAAATGCTTCCCTTTACCTTTGATTGAGCAGTACGTCCTACAGAGACACTAGCACTCCTAGGGAAAGACACATGACCCAGTTGAGGGCTGATTTATTCCACCATTGTCTGTAGGAGCACAAAATTGAGAATCACCTCAGCGCTTTTTAATCAAGTTAAATTATGGAATTAGCTTTTATAAATTAATAAAGTGGAACACGATGCAGCTATTTAAAAAGACTTTAAAACACTTCACACTCTGATTTGTAAAGATCTCTAGGATAGAGTTAAGTGAAAAAATAAAAAGCAACTTATGGGATTAGTGTGTCCATGCTGTCATGACTATACAAAGGGAGAAATACATCCATACATGCATTAATAAGCCTCCAGAAAGAGTCGATGGATTAATGACAGTGTTTCTCTTTTGAAAGAGTTTTTGCTTTTCTAAGTATGTAAAGGCATTGCATATTCAAAAATTAAATATTTGAGTTTTTCTGTATTGATTTTTTGCCATCAGCATACATTATTTGAACAAGAAAAATGTATTTTTATTTTGAGAAGGAAACTTCAAAGTTCGAATTTGGAAGTTAGATTAAGTGCCTCTAAATTCCGATTCCACTTCTGAGCAGCTGTGTGATATTCACCCTGCAAAGCTGTACTTCTAACATGCATGTAATAGCTCAGCATGGGTTGTTTTGAGACTTCACTGTGGTAATGACTGTAAGGGGTCGGGCCCAGAGTAAGCCCTCAAGAAATACCACTTCTTATTCCCTCACAGGTTGTTGTGGAGAGAAGCCCATGAGATAAATTACCTAAAGCTGCGGGTGCAGGCGCTCAGTGAATATTCATGTCCTTCCTTCCCTTTCTCTTCCAATTCTCCTGTAGCTCAACTCACGATAGGCCTCATTGCCGGCCAGTGTTCCCTGTCTGCTCAAAGTTCCTGAATCGTCTTTCTTGGCAGTATGTCATCAGAAAGGAAAAAAAGGCTAAAGACTGGAAATAGTGATAAGTTACTCGTTTTGGCGGCTGTTCACCCTTCTTACAATGAACTTCCCTAATAACTGGAAATTGCAGACCTGGTCTTGACAGCTTGGCTGGAAGTGGAATTATATACACAGCCGAGGAATCCCAGGGATTCAATTGGATGCAAACGAACAATTATGTTGACAAATTTTGAATTTCCAAGTGATCGAACTTTAGAAGATATAGAAAATTAATAAACCCATGTTTTTCAGCCTCTTCTGTTTTCTTCTTGATGTTAATATTTGAGTTGAGTGGATCCTCTCAATTCAATTTATGAAGCAGTCAAAACTCAGATATTTGTCATTAATTATCAATACTTTAACCAATATTTAAGTACCTGCTAAGTGCAAAGCATACTGTTGGTTTCTGTGTGTGGTCTGAAGAAAAGGAGTAAAAGTTATGACTTTGCTTTAAAAGTCGAATAACAAAGTAACCCAGTCCTTTAGAGTAGGAAAATCAGTCATTCCAGCCCTATTAATTTCAAGTTTTTCTAAGAAGAGTGATTATTATGCTTTAAAAGTTGAATAAAAGAGTAACCCAATCCTTTAGAGTAGGAAATAAAATATCATTCCAGCCCTATTAATTTCAAGGTTTTCTGAGAAGAGAGATTATAATACCAACAATTTATATAAAATAGAGACAGGGAATGCCTTGGCTTCTACCTTAGTAAGCTTCATTTTTGAAATACCAGTTATGTGTAAAGGATACATGTTGATTTTGATCATGCTTGACAGTTCTATAAGGGAGCGCTTTCAGGTGTTTACTATGCAATACTTTATAGGCTGAGTGTAACATTCGAAGACAAAAACCTCTTTCCAATAATGTAATCTGCAGCGCAAGTCTCATTTGGAGCCCAGAGGGGAAAGGAGGCAGAAGTGGGGGCAGGATGGGGCACGATCAACTCCCACAGCCCTTCAACATGGGCATCAGAGTTCCCACTTTACAGACAATGCAGTGGAGGCTTAGGCAGAGAGGGGCCGAGCCAAGTCTCGCCCAGCAGTAAGCAGCCACATCCCAGATGTGCTGATAACACGGCACACGCCCTTCGTCTTCTTCACCCCGGTGCCTAGTTCCCCTTGCTCTGTAGCCATTAGTGAGACAGAAGGCCAAGGCTAGGCATGACCATGGCATAGAGCATTAGCGACTGGCCACAGAGGAACCCAACTCCTTGCCTTGGCCTGCTTTGTGCAGGGAACTGAAAAACAGGCCTTGATGTTAGATTCCAAGCCCTTAGAGATGCTGGTGATTGAGGGGAGGGAATCTACCTTTCAGGCTTTTAAAAATGATCATTCAGCTACGGGGTAGTTTTAGAGTTCAGAACCACCTAAGCCCTAGGTTCAGGGTACCATATCTTCCACATCCCCCTGGGCCCTGTACATGGCATATATTGGGTTGGCCGAAAAGGTCATTCGGCCAATGACCTTTTCGGCCAACCCAGTACTTCCCGAGCTCTCCTTCTGAAAGCTTCCCTCCCTCAGCAGTATGTTAGCTCTTCAACAGGTTGTGTCAATAACATTTTTGTTGCAGACTTGTTTTACATCCTGACTGATTTTTCATTTAGACACTCATCATTTTAGAAATCCCAGGGCAACTTGGAGTTTCCAGGTTGATCTCAAAACAAGACTTTTTATCTGTTCCAGTCTGCGTTCCATTTTGCAGACTTCCTGTGCATTCTTCCATAAGCTGTGTGAGCTCTCCACCAAAAAATAAAGGAACCTCAAGTTGATCTGGCAAGAAAAATAGAAAAGCTGCTGGTGGAGGGGTATAGACCTTGCTCTGAATTATCAGAGGTAAAACTCCAGACGAAATAAAAACAGCAACTACTTAAGGACTCTGAATAGTCAACAGAAGCAGGTGGGTGAATTGGGGAACAAGTGAAAATTTGAACAACTAATGTGGCAACAATGACTCTCCTGGTTTTATGTTTTTCTTTCTACTTGGGTCTTCCGGCTTTGACCAAAAGGCAAGCCAAATAGGGAAACTGCACAGTGGACATATACAACTAAACTCACAAAATCCAATCTTTCTGGCCAAAGGATTGGCAATAAGGGCTTAGTAAAAGCTGTAGAGTATTGTGAAAATCCTACTGTTTTCCTCTTTTTTCTCTACCAGCCTGCCCCAAGGCCAGTCACATAGTTGCCACAATAGCGTGAACATCTAAATTCTGATAGGTTTTACCTCTCCAAATGGAGGAATTAGGAAAATAGGTCCCTGTTGTGCAAAGAGTATGGAGGTAATTCCTGTTATTTTTCTCTTTTCCTCTTCATTTCTCCCTAAGCGTAATAGTCATGGTGGCCACAACTCTAAGAGAAACCCCGTATTTCCAGCTAGATGAGTAAGGAAAGAAGACTTAGGGAACCACAAAGAATGGAAGAAATACTGCAGAGGACAGAATGAGAAGAAAGGGACCCCCTAATTCTATATATGAGTTGATACAAATCTCAGGTTCACCCAAGCTGTAAATTTGAAGCACACACCCAAAGAAGCAGATGCTTTGACAAGTGAACTACCATATAAGCCACTCCTCACATCCCAGACTACCCTTTAGTGGTGTATGCAGGAACAGACCCAGACAGCATAGCAAAGACTTCGAAAACTGACCTGACATCAGAACCACTGCCCTCAGAAGGCAAGACAGATTACCTGCTAAAAGTAACAGAAAAAAAATTTTTTCTTCTCCAGAAGACCTTAGTAAAACCCAGAGTTTCACAGCATAATTTACAAGATGTGCAGGATACAATTTAAAGTTACTCAACTTACCAAGGACGAGGAAAAATATGACCTGTTTTCAAGTAAAAGACAGATGCCAACTCTGAGATGACCCAGATGTTGGAATTATCTGAGAAAAACTTTAAAGTAGCAATTATAACTATTCTTCATGTGGTAAAGCACACTCAGAGCAGGGAGGAGGGGAAGGGGATTTAATTGCTTGCTCCCTCTTATCTCCTGTGTCCCATGGGTCAAAGTTTACCCAAAGTTTACAAGGGCAAACTACCATATATATATACATATATATATATATATATATTTTTTTTTTTTTTTTTTTTTTTTTAAATCTCCCAGCTCCTTTGGCAATCCTTTGGCAAATAAGAGACCACGTCTTACAGCAGGAGTTAGAAAACTTTCTGTAAAGGACTGAATAGTTAGTTTTAGTATTTGCAGGCCATACAGTCTCTCTTACAACTACTCAACTCTGCCATTAGAGTGCCAAACCATAAATAACATATATATAAATGGGCATGGCTGTGTTTCTTTAAACTTTCTCTATAAGAAATGGCAGTAGGCTATATTTTGGCCACAGGTCACAGTCTGCTGATCTATGTCCTACAGCTTAACTCTTCATCCAAAGCTGGAAGTAGCAGGAGGATACAGAGGTTCCGAGATGATGGGGTACATGATAAAAACCAGTGAAGTTTGTGATTTGAGTCCATTTTTGCATCTCCTTTGCAGTAAGTTGTGTCCATCAGTCTGAGGCAGTGTCATACAGGATATAATGCACTGTGGACAAGGAGGGCAAATCTACATCTGAAGTAGATGTCAGTTCTAGTAAGTAACCCATTGGTCTTTCCAGAACAGAAGGAATGCAAAATAAATCCGCCTGCCACCAGCTGTCTGGGTGGTCTCCCCAGGGATGGTGCCAGCTAAGTTGATAGACTTATCTGCAGTCGATGGCATCTGGTGCACACTAATATGTGTGCTCATTCGCATGGGTCCATCCACACAGCTCTTAGATTCCATAGTCACCAATTTCAGCCTGAGACAAAGACTACATGCTAGTATGTTTTGGGAGCTCAAGACAGTAAGAATAGAAAACAGAGCTAGGTACAGAGGATGGGAAGCAATGAAAGGTAAAGTGTTACCACGTGGACACTGGTTCACAATGAGCTGTGAAGAGATTCAGCTGGCCACTCAGCAGGTTCACTGGCTCAGCTGTGTGGGACACACCCATATAGGCTATTCTTTGCTACAGCCATGGTAGGGAGGGAAAGAATTTATCTGCTGGCTCCTTCCCATCTCCCACTGGTAAATATTTGCCCAAAGATTTACTTGGCTTGTCTTTGCCTTTTCAGCAGGTACTTGGGAAACTGCAGCATGTAGTTGAGTCTCTGGAAGTGGCCATAAGAGCCAAAGGCTCTGTAGCTGGTTGTCCATGGGCAGCAGAGCCATTTAAATGGGTTCACAGGGAGTCAACTGGCCATAACAGTGGCTTACGTGGAGCCATGCTGCCTGTGGACTGGGACACAGGTGAGGCCAAAGAATCTCAAGAGGTGTCTAAGATACACCCACAAAGAAGCTCTCGGTGTTTTCACTTATTCAACAAATATTTATTACACTCCTAGGCACTGTACAGGATCTTGGGAAAACAGAAATGTTTTCTGCCATCAAGGAACTTTGTCTAGTGAAGATAACATAAACATTTTGCACAATGTTTAGTACTGTACCATGAGTTTTTTAAAATGCCATAGCTTTCCAGAGGAGGATGTTCAACCATGCCTAAGAATTTTGGCAAAGGTGTTCCCAGAGACAATCATGAATAGCATTCAATTTTGTAAAATCAAAGTCTTCAGTTAGAAAGGAAACTCAAGAGCTTATCTGGTCAACAATGTACTTCAATCCCCCCAAGTCTTTATTATCCTGAGACCCAAGACAAGTTAAACACCACCGCAATCCCCACCTACCTCAGTCTACATTACATATTCGGGTATTATTAACCATTTGCACTTTCCAGATGAAAGACATTGCATGTCTCTGAGCCTTTGTAAATAAAATCCCCTGCCCAGAATGCCCTTTTGCGTTACTCTGGACAGATGACCTTATGTTGCCATATCATCCACTCTGCAATTTCATGGCTTTAAACAACAAAGATTTGTTTCTGCTCATTGTCACCACTCAAGAGCCAAGACTGATGGCAGCTTTATCTTAACATATTGTTTCCACAGTTTCTGTAGCAGTGAGACGGAAAAATGGTCAATCACTACTGGCATTTAAAGCTTCTGCCTAGAAGTGATACACACCACTATCCCTCACATCTCATTGGCTCAAGCACAACCAGTAGCCACACTTAAGTTCAAGAGGATAAGGACACGCTATTCTACTGTGTGCCAAAGAGCTAAGAACCAGAAATAGTCAAGGAATAGTATTAATGACTCACATTTCTAAAACTTCTTCACCTGCCTAATTGCGACTCAAGCCTCTAGATCAGGGGTCTCCAACACCTGGGCCGCGGACTGGTACCGGTCTGGCAGCCTAATAGGAACTGGGCCGCACAGCAGGAGGTGAGTGGTGGGCAAGCGAGCAAACCTTCATATGCCGCTCCCATCACTGGCATTACCGCCTGAGCCATCCCCCCAACCTAGGCCGTGGAAAAACTGTCTTCCACGAAACCAGTCCCTGGTGCCAAAAAGGTTGAGGACCGCTGCTCTAGATTCAGGCCAGGTGTCATTCATTCAAAGCGGCCTCCCCGCTCCATCTCCCCCACCTTCCAGCTGGTTAAGGAGACCTCACCAGAGCTCCAGACACTGTGCACCTACCTCATTGCACCACAATACTGCAGAGGTCTTCTCTCTCTGCTTGTCTCTCCCCTCAAGCCCTCTCTCACTTACCTCTGTGTGCTCAGCACCCAGCACAATGCCTGCTCTCATCAACAGACACTCAATGTATGTTTGTTGAACTGAACAAAACTAAAACAGAACTTAAAAGGAAACTTCCTTCTTTTAAGAATCCATTGTAACAGAACTAAGTGAAGCATCTCACAGCGTTTTAAGCTTTTTTGCAATGCCAGTCTCTCCTCCCCTGCTGTTTATCAAATTAAAGTGACACATTCAGGTGATAAAAAGAACTCCCCTTGCGCAGAACCTAAATATAAACATCCTAGGAAACATTTGCCATCATCCGTCTTGCTGGTTAAGTGTACCTTGCCCAAATCCTCAAGTTTGGGTTTGTTTTTTGGTTTTTTTTTCCCCCCTAAGCAGTGTTCAGCAAGGAGGTAGGGCCTAGATGGGGAAAGGAACTCATTTCCCTAGCTCTTTGCAAAGACAAAAATCAGGTCATAAGCAAAAGTCATTTGGAAATCTGATTTCTCTATGGGCTCATCTCTTCTGCTCTGCTAAGTGGCTGAATCCCACGAGCACCAGTCTTGTCTTTTCTGGGCCGTTAAGAAAGAAGGGGAAATTGTACTTACAAATTTTCTCAAGCTCAGGCTCCTTTGTTGGTGGTCACAAAAACTTAGGCCAAGTCCACTGTGGGGCTGAACAGAGCCAAGGACAGCTCTGAGGTGATACTCGGCTGGTAGTGAAGCAGAGACGACATCTTGCTGCATCTCCACACAGACTCTCTACGAGCAGCCCGAAGAGCCCGTTCCTAGGCCCTTTTTGTAAGGTGTGGTTCATGGGCCACACCTGGGCCTCATTAGAAATTCAGAATCTCGGCTCCTCACCGCATACTTGCTGAATCAGAACCTGCCTTTTCAGCAAGATTCCCAGGTGACTCTTGTGTACCTTAAAATTGGAGAAGCCCTGAGCCAGGCTCTGAACACACTTTATGGAGGAGACTGATAAGTGTAAGGACAGCTGTGCCCATCACGGCCCCATCTGTCACTTGGGAGAGGTAAACACTCCTTGACCCATGAAGCACAGCACGGCCTTTATTCATTGCGTAGGAGACAGGAGGGACTGAGCGGGAAGGGAGTCATGATGGATCCTAGGATCTCAGGGCCAGGTGCTCTGTGGACGGCGCACTTTATCATCATGGTGGTGGTCAGCAAGGTTGAAAAGGTGGACAGCCAATTTACCAAGGGGTGACCCAAGAGACCCAGAGATGCTGCAAAAACATTTCCAAAGGCTCCAGAGGCGCCCAGCCTCTTATACTACAAGCTACGGCTGGTATCTCATTCACAGCCCTCACCTTAGGTGAGGGGAGGGAGAGATAGGGGAGTAGCAGGATTTGTGAGCTGGTTAAAACCTTCCAAGTCATTGTTCTCCCTTCCGCAAATACGGGGCCTCTCTTGTCCTTGGCTATCTCCTCATCTGACTGTCATTTATTTCTGAGTGCCATCTGTCTGATGTTCACGATCTCTCCTTTCCTTGCTGCTGTCCCTCTCGTGTCACCACTCTTCACATCACTTTGGTTGACTGGTAACTTGACTATCCTTTGATATGATCTTGTTTAATCCATCACTTTACACTTTCATGATAGACTATTTTAGTCCATGTCATTCCATCTACCCTGGGATGAAGGCATTTCTATACTGACGTCTGCTCCCTTTTCATTGTATTATCGTACCATATACAATGGCATTGTGTATTTAGCGTGTTCTTTTGTGAAGGAACTAATACAACACACTGCCTACAGTTACTTGAAAGCAACTCGGCATGCAAGGCAAGGCATGGGTAAAAATCTTGCTTCGTCAATGATCTCTGCTCTCTCCATCTCCAATGGCAACTGACCTTCAACCTACAACATATTAAAATCACCTCCATCTTTAAAAAAACCCAAGTTTCTTCAGTACTCTTCTTCCTGAAGCATACCACCCCATCTCTTTCTTCCTTTTGGTGTCCTTAACTATCTTCCCTGCCTCCATTTCTTTTTCACTGCCACCTAAGTGACCTTTCTAAAACATACACTGTGACTGCACTCCCCTGCTTGAAATCTAGTGAGGACTTTCTTCCATTAAATTTGGTAGAAATTGACACAGACATTGCCCTTTGCAGCTAAGTCTCAGCCCCACTTACCAACCTTATTTCAAGTCATTCCTTACCTGCTCAAATCATACATCCAATACATGGTGCTTTCGAAACACAGTCATCGTTTTTCCTTCTCCCTGTCTGTGTTCATAACAATTCCTCTATGTAGGTGGCTTTTCCTTATTAATACCTGATGAAGTCTGCTCGCCTCTCAATACCCAGCTCAGGTCACCTCCCTTGGTGAAGCCTAAAGCCTTGCCTCACCTCCCCTATGTCTTAAAGTGTCTTGGCCATACCTGTGTCTCATTCATTGCCATGTGAATAATTGCACTCTGCAGTATGAACTTCTTGAATGCTTGAACTTTTATTTTGTCTTTATATCCCAGCTTCTAATATAATGACTGATATATAAAGGTACACAGATATTTATTAAATTACATTTCAAATGGGTTCCAATTTTTTTTATCCATTTATTACATACTGTGGTTTTAGATTCATAAGATGTTAAGAACTCAATCCAGAGAGCCATGTACAGAGAGGGACATGACTGTAACCAAGCAGTACCCTATGGGGCCTTCCCAGGACAGGAGCACCCCCTCTGCTCCGTCCCCCTTCCAATGTCCTCCACCTGCCTCTTGCTTATAGAAAAACTTTAGCCTCCTAGGCCTTCCCCGAGTTCCAAATAATAATTCAATCAGAGAAGTGAGAAAATGCAGAAACAAAGGAAGACAGTCAAGCAGGACAAAATAATAATAGTTTAGCCATTAAACAAAGTCAAGGACCTTTAGTTCCTCCTCAAGGGCTTTAGATAATATTCTGAGCCATGTCCTTTGAGCTGTTTTGCAGATGCTGACGCCCCAACCAGGTGGAAGAAATTAACTGTATGCTGACCACAAGCACATAGACCCCAGACCAGTTGGAATCAGAAGGTTGATGATATTGACTCCCAGTTACCTCACCACCAACCAGTCATGAGCTGATTTACACCGTGCAATGCTCTCCCGCTCACCCTGTCCTTAGAAACCGTTCCCTGAAAGCCATCGGTGAGTTCAGGCCTTTTGTGCATTAGCTCCCTGGACTCCCTGCTTGGCTCCTGCAATAAATGCTCCACTTTCCTTCACCACGACTCAGTGTCAGTAGATTGGTTTTTCTGCTCATGGGAGAGTGGACTCAAATTTGGTTGTAAATCGCCCGGCCTCTTAGCCGGGAACTTCCTCTCCCCATCTGCTTTTGATTTGATCTGCTGAGGCTAGAGAAGTTGAAAAGCAACTTTTCTAGCGTCCTCAGCTGCCAGAGATTAGCCTGGATGATTTGACTATTGGGAAGGGGGAAATGCTGGACCCAACCCCTGCTGGCCAGATAACCACTGAAAATTAGGCCAAGCTGGAGTGGGCAGCAATGAGGCCTCTGTCCTTGAGGAATTTGAATACAGAGAAAGGAGCCTGGAGAACTGCGAATTGTTTTCACTTAAAACTTGTATACGTATAGCTGATTCCCTTTGTTATACAGCAGAAACTAACACAACATTGTAAAGCAATTATACTCCAATAAAGATGTTAAAAAAAAAACTTCACACTTGCTTTATGGGGAGGAGGAACAGACGCAGGCTCTATTGGGAGCACCTTACGAAACCCCACTTCACTTTGCTCAGTCTCGATCGCCCACTCAGCTGGCCTCCAAACTTAATGTGTATGGTTCCTTAACCGCGTTGAGTCCAGCTCTTCAGAGCCGTGCTGTGAGCAGAACTGAGTATGCTGAGGGTGCAGATCTGACTTTAGCTGTGCTGGCGGTGGACCAACTTCTCAGCTGGCTCAGGGATCCCGAGTGGGCCTATGGGAGGGTGGTCTAGTGTATTTCACACACAAGAGGTCTTCCGTACACCCCACCACTGCCCCCAAGGCCAGGGTGTGCAGCCATGAGTTTCAGGATGTGCCTGAGTCTAAATTTGGGTACCTTGAAGTTTTAAAGCTTTCTGATGCTCCAATCAACTCTGTCTTGTGCCCAGACATCAGGGGAACTTTTCTGCTCTCAGAAGAAATAGCTTCTCCCCATATGTCATGCTGAGCTCACATCATCATGAGATGACTCCGTGAAATGTAGAAGAATTCTTCTAAATGTTAGTTGGATGTGATTGTATGTGAGCAAGCATGTTGTGATCTCTATGTCCTCTATGTAAATAATTGCAATGCAAGCTTCTTAAGTATTGAAATACTTCTATTTTTTCCTGGAGGAATGCTTTATATATGTATCCATATTTTTAAATTCTGAAATCTGATTTTTTCACACCTTGAGATATACCCAGAGAGTTATTTACTGCCCTAAAATTTCAAATCTAACAAAACCGCATTCATTTAGAAAGTGTTCATCTATGCCTCGGAAATCCTCAAGGGGAGAATGAAAGTGACAGTCAATGAAGTCAAGCTTCTATTGCGAGGAATATTTCTTACTCTCGTTCAAAGACTTTTGAAAAAGTGGAATATAAACATGACAGAATTGAAATTGATGCAGGGAACTCTGCATCAGATACTCCATCTACACATGAGGAAATTGAAAGAGTTGAATGCAAGCTGGCAATGCTCTTTGAAACAAAGCTGTAGCTTGCCATCCATGAAAAGATTATGGTTTGTGCAGAAGAAAAAGGTTTTCAAAAAACACCTCCTCAAAGTTGTCAAACAAGAGATGAGATTATTTGAAATTAAGTCAAAGGAAAATGTTTGGAGTCAGTTTATAAATAATTTCACCATCATCCTTCCTATAAAGAATCAAAGATTTATCAACAGCTGGAACACTGCACCAAAGTAAACTCTCATCATGGCACCATAGTTTTTTTAATGTGAACTTAACTTTTTTTTTTTTTAATTTATTTTTATTGATTGATTGATTGATTGATTGATTGCTATGTTGGGTCTTCGTTTCTGTGCTAGGGCTTTCTCTAGTTGCGGCAAGTGGGGGCCACTTGAACTTAACTTTTAAGTAATATTTAATTTTCAACTTCCATGGCTGATAAAGTTTTTCCTTTTATATAGTGTTTTTGAGTATTACTTTATGCTATTAATTGTGTTGTTAGTAAGTGATTTTAGAATAACCAAGTATGTTTAATAAGCATACTTTAAAATTTTCCATTTATAGTTGTTTTAGAGTATATTTAATATTTTAGTTGTCACATATTAAATATTTGGTATCATTTTTTATTTCACGAACTCTAGCTACATTAAAGAACAGAAAATGCTCAGATCAGTACTAGTATTTCAATGTTATACAAAATAAATACCAAATTGCTGATATTAGCATTTTGCTTTGGTACTGTAATCACCAAATAATAAAACAATAAAAACCCATAATCAATATGCACGCAACACACACACACACACATATACACATAAATAAACAATCATAGAGGGACCTTGAGGGCTTAGGATTTCTATATCTCTGTCCCTTATATTCCAGTTTCAACCATTTGATTAAATTGAATGCTGAAAAATGTTCCTAAAGCTTACCAAAATTAGGACGATTACTCCAATCTGGGTAAAACTGTATTTTGGTTTCCCTTGTGTCACAATGACATGGAATTTGCTGGACATCAAGCTGGCCAAGTTTCCCTGTTTGTTTTGTCTCTTAGTACATGCAGTACAAGCAGTAAATCAGACATGACAGATTTCCTCCCTGCCTCTGTCTGAGATTGGAATTCTTCCATCACCAGCGCAGTGCCTTTGAGCTGGACCAAATCACTGGGTGCTGATCTCTGAGATGGTTTCCTTTCCCATAGCCAACTATGCAGCACAACTCAGGTCCCCATTTCAAGAGGGGCCTGGGTTCTGATTCCCTTCTCTGAACTTCCTGGAGGATCCTCTGGGACCCATGAATATCTGATGAGAACTCTTTCAACCCATTCAGATTAGGTTTCCCCCTATCCTTCAACAATAACATAAAAGGCAAAAAAGGATAGTTTCTAAACAAAGAGAGAATTTTAAATAGGGCATTTGCAGGTATGGTAAAGTTTTCTTGTCTAGTTTCAGGTTCTCAGCCTGTCCCTGGGGAGAGAGAACCTGCTCACAAGTCAGAGTTAGTAAGTGATTCAGCCAGGATTCCACCCAAGTCTAGCTGCCTCAAGAGCTCTTGTTCTTCCCACTCTGTGGACGATTCCTGAACTGCAGCAGCATCAGAATCCCCTAGAGGGCTGGGTCCCAGTCCCAGAGAGCTGGAATGAGGCCCACAAATTTGCATTTCTAATAAGATCCCAGGAGATGCTGGTCCACACCTGGAGACCACATCTGGAGACCTACTGCCCCATAGAGTGGTACCCCAGCCTGAGGGGGAGCTTGTTATGAAAGCCCCAAGAACTACTTCCAGGCTACTCTGATGTAGGTGATCCACAGGTGACATTTGGGGAAAATTACACATTGCTAGCAGTGGCTACATGAAAGTCCATAGTAAATGTAATTCCAAATAACGTGGGCAAAATACAGTACTAAACAGAAGTTTAAAAATAATTAGAAGTGAAAGGCAGGGAACAATTAATTTTACAGGGACAGTGGTAGGAACGAAAGATGACTTTAATGGGAAGGAGGCATTGGAGACAGAGCTAGCAACATATTTTGCAGGGTCCAGTGCAAAAGAAATCTGGGGTCCTTTGTTCAAGAAGCAGGAAAAGCATGTCATTAATGGTATTAAGCTAATAAAGCTTTTTCCTTTCTCAGTCTCTCAACCTGTCATGGGGTTTTTTATTTGCTATCTAATGACATCCTAAGTAAAGAAAAATTTTAAATTTTAAATTATTTACATGCATTTTGTCATTCATCTTTATTTGTGCAAGGATAGTGTTAAATGCAAACTTAAAAGCATTTGATTAATATGCAGAATCACCGACATTACACAGTTCATATTTCGGAGATTTTCGGAACAGTAGAAATTCTGCACAAAACTAACCAAACTATTTTAATTTCATTTCTTGATATATGCACATTCTACCAACACTCTCTCTCTTCAGCTTACTGATGAGTAAGGAAGAAAGGACTAAAGGAAAAGGAACTATGGATTGCCCTATCTTGCCTCTTTTTTTTCTTTAGGTCATTATTTTCAGCTCAAGTGGTTGGCTGATCCAGGGAAATAACGTGGGTAAGAAAGGATAGGATAGGATTCCTTTGTCGTTCTTGTTTCTTAGGACACCATTGCCTTCTTTCTGTGTTGGAAGCATGTTCTGGTTAGAGCAGAAAGCATGGCTTCTCCAGGCTATCAGTGTCCCCACTTAGTTGTAGAGGTAACACTCTTACATTGTACTCACTCACCTGGAAGTTTCATGCATGCGGAGCTCCCCAGAGTTCTGTGCTCAGGGGGCACTTTGAACACTACATGCGAATGAGGCAGCAGGGAACAGAGGCACCCACACTGCATGCGTCTCAACTGCTCACGTGTATACTCCACTGTTCCATCAGGCTTCACTTGCAAAACCTAAGTTCAAAGATACAGTTATTAAGTATTTGTTGTTGTTGTTCTACAACTTGCTTTTTTTAAAAAATTGAAGTATAGTTGATTTACAATGTTGTGTTAGTTTCAAGTGTACAGCAAAGTGATTCAGTTATACATATATTTATACATATATAATATATTCTTTTTCAGATTCTTTTCTCTTGTAGGTTATTACAAAATATTGAGTAGAGTTCCCTGTGCTCTACAGTAGGTCCTTGTTGCTTATCTATTTTATATACAGTAGTGTGTGTATGTTAATTCCAAGCTCCTAATTTATCCCTTCCTCCCTTTGTCTTTTGGTAACCACAAGTTTATTTTGTCTGGGGGTCTATTTCTGTTTTGTACATAAGTTCATTTGTATCATTTTTTTTTAGATTCCACAGATAAGCGATATCATATATTTGTCTTTCTCTGGCTTACTTCACTTAGTATGATAATCTCTAGGTCCATCCATGTTGCTGCAAATGGCCTTATTTCATTCAAGGCAGAGACAGCAGAGCATCTAACCATCACGGGGCTCTTCTGAGTGTGGTAACCTGAGCAATTGCACAAGTTACCACAAAGCTGGCTCTGACTTGGGTGTTTGAATGAGGAGGCATAAAATGGGAGGGTACGAAGGGAATTCCAGTCTGAGAGAATCAGGTGGGGTGGACGGGGATGGTGGGTGGGGGGTTGTGGGCGGAGGGTGTGGGAGAGGCACGCATTCAGTACCATAAGAATGTAAGGGAAATCATGGTCCTTCTCAAGAGAGACTGACTTCCTGTTGGACCAAGGTCCCTGTCGATGGTCCAGGGATCTAGCTGACTGGGAATAGCTTGTTCTCTTGAGAAAGGTGCCCTCAACAGCAAGGCAGTTTCTTGTTTTTTCTTTATTCTATTAAAAATAAGCTTAAATTCATACATAAGAATAAAAATAAATGTGAGGTTATTTTATTTTTATATGCTATATTTTCTCTCAAAAGCAAGAAACCTTCTCATGAAAACTGTATATGTTATTGATCAGTGTAATAAAAGTATCAGAAGATAGTTTTCAGGTTTCGATTGTCTAGAAGACATTTTAGTTTCTTTAATAAAATTATAAAGAAATATTTCCACTTGTTTGTTAGTTTTCTATATGAAACCATGTTTCTTAAATCATATTGTTACTACTCTCTCTCTCCCCTTGGTTATGACTGTGAAATATTGAGGCCCAATGCCCAGCCTGTTGGGGATGGTTTTGTAACATAGCTAATATTTTGTGAAAGAGTGACCTCTCTTTGCTTTTCAAATTACTATCATGTGAGCTAAAATTAGGCCTCATTTTTACTTGTGTGATCCAAACTAGGAGAAAATTCTTATTAAGCTCCATTATCAGACTTTATATAAAAATACATTCCCTTTTTGTCCAGAGATTAGACATTGTATTTATAGATTAAAATAATATAAGAATTCAGTATTTAATTTTTCAATATAAATTTAAAATATTATGTCAAATACTTTGTAATGTGTCTTTTAATATACAAAGTTGACATGTTAGGGTTCAAAACTAAATTCTAATATTTGAGATGAAAGTGTATTTTGTAAATTTTTACCTTTTAATATTAAATTGAAATTATACAAGTAATTTATTAGTCCTTACTCATTGCAAAAGATGCAAACAATACAGATAAATAGCGGTCCTCCCTGAAAATACCCCTCCAGAGGTGACAATTATTATCAGTGTTATAGGAATAATTTAAATTATTTTCTTTGCATTTATATCATAATGTGCATATGGAAACTTGGGCTTTTTAAAAAATATGTGATGTTATTTCATGCTAACTGTTCTGAAATTTGCTGTAACTTTAAACTATCAATGTCAGAAAATTCTAAGCAGGTATATACGTATATACATAGATCTAACATATTCGTTTGACTGCTGCCATACTCAGATGTTTCATTGTTCATTTATCCCCTTCCTAATAACATTTTGATTGTTTTCAATTTGTCACCCTACATACAATGCAATAATAAACAACCTTACCCATGGGTATTTTCAAGGATACAAAGTAAAAAAATTAGAACTGATAGGTCATAAGAGATGTACTTAAAATTTTTTATAGATCCTGTCATATTACTCTCCAAAAAGACTTTACCACTTTATACCCATGTTCCAATATCCATGCCAAAACTTGTTATTTTGAATCTTTTAAAGTACTGGAAATCAAGTGGGTGAAAACTGATATGAGTTTTCTTAGGAATGCAAGGAAAGTCTAACATTAAAAAAATCTACTGGACTTCCCTGGTGGCTCAGTGGTTAAGAATCCCCCTGCCAATGCAGGGGACACAGGTTCGATCCCTGGTCCGGGAAGATCCCACATGCTGTGGAGCAACTATGCCCGTAAGCCACAACTACTGAGCCCGCGTGCCACAACTACTGAAGCCTGCACGCCTAGAGTCTGTGCTCTGCAACAAGAGAAGCCACTGCAATGAGAAACCCAAGCACCACAACAAAGAGTAGCCCCTGCTCGCCGCAACTAGAGAAAAGCCTGCACGCAGCAACAAAGACCCAATACAACCAAAAATAAATAAATAAAAATAAAATAAAATTAAAAATCTATTGATAAAATTACATATAGTGACAGAGGAGAAAATTGTATAATACACGTGCATTTGATAAAATCCGATTGCTTCTCTGTGGTGGTTAAGTTCATGTGTCAACTTAACCGGGCCATGGTATCCAGATATTTGGTCAATATTCTAGATGTTTCTGTGAAGGTACTGTTTTAGGTGAGCTTAACATTTAAGTCAGTAGACTTTGAATGAAGCAGAGGACTCTTCTTAATGTGAGTGGGCATGATCCAATCAGCTGAAGTCCTTAGGCAAAAAAGGCTGGCCTCCCCTGAGGAAGAGGGCATTCTGTCAGTGGACAGCCTTTGGACTTGAGCTGTAGCATCAGCTCTTCCCTGGGTCTCCAGACTGCCAGCCTCCCCTGCAGATTTTAGACTTACCAGCCTCCATAATCACAAGAGCCAATTCCTTAAAATAAATAAATCTCTCTCTCCACACAGACACACACACATGTCTGTGATACACATGCGTGCATCTAGACAAACACATACAGAGACACACAGATACTTACACCACTTGTACAGGCAAACACAGAGACACAAAAAAAATGCACCCACATAGACACCACCACCCTCTTTGACTCTATATGAACAGCAGTCTACAGAATAATGAGAAGGACACTACACTGGGTGCCAGAACACCTGGGTTTCAATTCTGGTTTTGCCCCTTACCAGCTCTATGACCTTTACAAAGTTATCTATTATCACTGAGCTACAGTTTCATGCCTTACATTAAGAAAAATAAAAAATAACATCCTACTCATAGACTAACAGTTTTTAAACAATTGTTCATTGATAGAATGTGATGGAACACACAGTAAATTTTAAGTGCTTGCTTTTTAAGAAATAGATAGCTACATAAACACTTACACATCATTCATAATGATCTTTCATTCTTCCTTATTACAAATTTTATATTCACAGAGAATTCTGTGTGTGTGTGTTTAATGAGATTGTCTGCTATGAGACTAGACGCCTCTGGTTTTATTTTTTGTTGTTTGTTTGTTTTGTTTTGTTTTCTATTTTTGAGTTGGCATGAGCAAGTATTTGTGTCCCCGGTTTTGGTTTAGTGTATGCAGTATTTTTTTTTCCCAAGCAAAAATACACCACCATTGATAGGAAGGGTCAAAAATAAAACATAGACATCTCAGTTCAAGGCAACATCCAGACTCTGACTTGAGGGGACCTTAGTTATAATACTGCAGCATTTCAGAAGTCAGGTCCAAGAACTCCACAGATGACAAAAAAACAGCTGACAGATTTGATCACATAAAAAAATCATAACTTCTGAGTGATGGAAGACACCATAAACTAAGTTAAAGAGACAAGTAACAAGCAGGGATATTTGCAACATGTATAACAAACAAAGGATTTATATCTAGAATGTATAGAGCTCCTACACATTGTTATGAAAGACAAATATTCCAACAGAGAAATGAGCTCAAGATGTGAACAAACAATTCATAAAAGAAGAAAAGCAAAACATCCAATAAACAGATGAAAAGATGTTCAACCTTACTAGTAATTAGATAAATGCAAATTAAACCCATATAGAGCTATGTTTCTCTATACCCATCACATTCGCAAAAACTCAAGAGCTTGACAATATATAGTACTGATCGAGGAAACTGGCATTCTTGTACACTATCAGTGAGCGAGCGGGTAAGGATTGGTAAATCTGTCGTGTTTTACATAGCTATACCCCGCCCCCCTCGCCCCCATCTCTCGTATCTCCCTCTTTCTCTCTCTTCCAAGTGAGGATGTTGCAGGAAGATGGCTATTGTGCAAGCCAGGAGCAGAGCTCTCACCAGAAGCCGAATCTGCCGGCACATCGATTTTGGACTTCTCAGCCTCCAGAACTATGAGAAATAAGTTTCTGTTGTTTAAGCCACTTGGTCTATGACATTCTCTTATAGCAACCTGAGCAGACTAAGACACCAAGGCGGTGGTGAAATCAAACCCTGGCCAGGCTATGAGGCTAATTAACAGTGAGTCAAGTAAGCAAACCAGCTCTGGACGGTAGCCACCACACTGCCCTTTCCCTTCACTGGCGGTGTTGTGCAAGTTTGCCCTGTCCTGGGGGCATGCCACTCAGGCACTGTCACTCCGAGTCCCGGCTCTGTCAATGCCACTAATCATTTGTGTTTCACAAATCCCGTTGTCAAGAGCCCATCAGAGCTCCTGATGTGAAAAGTAAGTGGCCATAATTCCCATCAAAAGCAAAAGGAATTGATGTGTCAGAGGGCCGCCAATTCCTTATAGCTCCTTTAGAACTTTTAAAAATTCCAAAAATAACCCATCACAGACCTAGAGATTGTCATACTGAGTGAAGTAAGTCAGATGAAGACAAATATCGTATGATATCACTTATATGCAGAATCTTAAAAAAAAAAAATGATGCAGATGAACTTATTTACAAAACAGAAACAGACTCACAGACTTAGAGAATGAACTGTGGTTGCCAGGGGGGAAGGGTGGGGGAGGGAGGGATAGTTAAGGAATTTGGGATTGACATGCACACACTGCTGTATTTAAAATAGATAACCAACAAGGACCTACTGTACAGCACAGGGAACTCTGCTCAATATCGTGTAACAACCTAAATGGGAAAAGAATTTGGAAAAGAATAGATACGTGTATATGTATAACTGAATCACCTTGCTGTACACCTGAAACTAACACAACATTGTTAATCAACTATACTCCAATATAAAATAAAAAGTTAAAAAAAAAACAACAACCCATCACGGCCTGCAAGAACAGGCTGGAGGCTCCTGAACTGACATGGGCATCCACTCATTTCAGAGGTCACAGAGCTTTCCGTCAGGTGCCCCCTCAGGTTGGAAATGAGTCCTCAGTTGTTGTTGTAAGATTATCTTTCTCCACATGTAATGGGGTGGGGTAATTTTTAACACATATCAAACTTACGTTCTGCATTGAACATTAGAATGGTTCTGACTCTCAGACCTTAGGCCTTCTTACAATAGGAAATAGACCTAATAGCTCTCTTGCGAGTTTTAGTTAGTATCTCAGGGGTTCAAGAACAAAAGAGAACTGAGTGGACTGAGGTGGTATGAGAAAGTTTCTTAAAGAAAATAACCTTTTACATTGATGTGTAGGATCTGTCCACGAGAAGCAAAGAACAACTCCCATGAGGGAGAAGAGATGTAATAATTTTGGAAGAGCTTCTGTGCACACGATGCTTGGCCCAGCCATTCACTATTGTGAGAGGCAGTGGAGACTAATGGTTAAGCGTGCAGCCTCTGGAAACTCTTCAGTCTCAAAGTGTAGCTCCACCACCTACTAGACGTGAGGCTTCAACCCCCGTGCACCTCCATTGTCTCATCTGTCTAATGGAGGCGTCATTGTAACCCACCGCACGGTCTCATTTCATTGGTGACATCCACCAATACACAGAAGCACTTCCTAAGTCTTGATACTTACTCTGTGTTGACTATTCTGTCACTCACAACAGCCCCACCTTAGCTGCACTGGGAGGATACACACCCAGTTTGATGGCCAATACTTCCTACAGAGGAGGGCTACTGAGGTGAAGAGAGAGAGATTCTCTTCTTCCCCTGCATAGAGTCAGGAAGAGGGAAGGCGAGAACTCAAACTGAGCCTCACCTGTTTGTGAATTCTGCACTCTTTCCTCTCTCAACCACACCACCTCTTCCTCCTTTGTGCTCAAAAAATGTGTGTTGCGCTGGATGCAATAAAAGAGCAAACACAGGTTCATTCTATTTTTTTCCCACCCTCTGGCTGAAACAAGCAATTTCATCACAGAAAATTGTATTGCCGTGTTACCCACCCTGGTGTGGATATTGGATATCTCAATCACTCCGTAGTAAGTAGGTTTAGACTCAACCCAGGCTCTGTGCCTTTCTTCTCTTCAAAGGCTTTTTCTACCTTAGAGTTGCCTGCATTCCACATATTTGCCAAATAATAGTAATAACAAAAACAACTACCACCACTTAGCAAGCGGTGTATACGCCAAGCTCCCTGTGTGCTAAGCACTTTACATGCATCATCTCATTTAATCATCACAACAACATCTCATTATTCCCATGTTTACAGCTATCAGAGTAAGGATAGAGATTTAAGCCCCTTGCCCAAGATCACACAGCCAGTCAGTTCAGTAGCTGGAATTTGGTCCCAGGTTTGTATGATTCCCTATACTCTCTCCCCAGTTCGTGATGTGCTTTTTAAAATATTCTGTAAGCAGAAGATTAAGAATTATGACTGTTGAGGTCACCAGTAAGAAAGACCTCACACTTCATTTCAGATGATGAGATGATTTCACACAGTAAAATCTTCTCTTCAAAGTTTATACAGATATGGTTGTCTTGCTTCTCTGGTTACCTTGGAAGGACCCAGATTCAACATGACCTACTTTTGCCCATAAAACCTTTTCCTTTCCCACCCTTACTTCTGATGGGAAACTGAGGCATGCAGTTTAAAACAAGTGAAATGCCAATAACATGTGGGCGCGATTTAAATATTGACGAGATGTGTTCCAATGTAGATAGAAATATGGTTATTTGTACCCAGGAGAGAAAGCTTCCTGTTACCATTAGTGTGATGTTGTATGGCTTCTTGATTGCAACAGAGATCAAAATGCCTGAGAAAAACAACAACAACATGGCATAATCTCATCAAACTGGAAGGCAGCCTAATTAATTGAAAATGCTTTCTTTAAGAAATACAGTATAATCTTTATCAGTCAGGATAGATGAGGCTATGCTGTGGGGAAGTCAGGCCAAGTCAAGGTTGTTGAGGGACCTTCCGCTCATCCAGAATGCCTGGGCTGTGGAATGTTATCACTATCAGATATTGACTATTGATTAGTGCACCGAATACTCAGTTCAGGGAACCAGGCAGATCACTGATGTGCCCTCAGTCCTGCATTTCCTCACTTTTAAAATGAAGTGTTGCCTGTTTCAAAATTCAATAGTTCGAGACTGGCAAAATGTTAGCAATCAAAGCTAGGGGATGGGAACACAGGGGCACACTATGCTATTCTCATACTTGGCGTAGGTTCAAAATTTTACATAAGGTTCAAAAAACAATCTGTGCTTAAACCAGTTTTCTAGGATAGCAAATATAGCACAGATGACCTTTGACCCATACATATCCCAAGGTTGTTCCAATCCTTCAGATTCACAAAAATCACGATAGCATTGAGTTTGTTCTGACCACCCATACTCCCCCCCACGTTCTGAGCAATACAGTAGATAAATATAAATTAAATTCATATGTTTTTTCCAGACCCTCAGTGAGAGTAATTTCACATGTAGGAGCAATTGAAATGCTGGTGATCAGGTAGCTTCAGATGAAAAACTCATTTTCCTACATGGAGGATGTAAGCTGTTGCCTTATCAAAACGACACCTGCAAGTGCATCTATAGTAAGTAGAAAATGCAAAAGTGCGGTCCCCTAACTCATATGTGCCCAGAGTGGGATTTTCTTTATTTTTCTACAACTTAATCTGATTTCTATTTCAAGTTCCCTTTATGCCAGAAGAGCATAAACTGAATCACATTCTATTTGAGGACTCCCGCCTTCCCTGGGGGTTGTGTGTAAGTTTGAAGGGAGGGTTCAAATGGTATCATTGTGAGGGGGGGGGACCTTGCCCCTCGGTATCATCATTTCTTCGGGCTGGCATCTGCTGAGACATTTCAATTTCCATCTGGACTTCACTTATCCATCAAAGCAGTTCCTGAGTTGTTCCTCATCTCCACGGAAGGCCTTTGGGTGCAGCTCTCTCAGCTGCGGCCAAGCTCCACTAAGGGGCAGGGGGGCAATTCTGGGGCTCCAGCACCACGCTGAACCATGGTAAGACCCGGAGGCTGTGTAGGACCCCACATGCCTCAAATTACTGCACAGGCAGCCACTTCTCTGCTCATTGGCTTCTTTCCTAGGATGCTACCTAGGGCAGGAGGCTCAAGGCATCTTTGCTCTCAGATTTCCCCAGTTGAACAGGAAGTGCTCTCACCCCCAGATGAGTGACGGGTTGAGAACACTCCCCCATTCCCCCACCAATCCACAACATACACCCATTCTTGGCTTCCTCTTTATTTTTCTCCACCCCTCATCCAAATTCTGGGAAGCCAGAGCTAGTCTAGAGGTAAGATGCCTTCCCCTCACTCACCAGGTATCAGTCCAAATCTATTGTTTATGCCTTAAGTACCCTCGAGGCGAGGCTTTTGAAACTCAAAGACTTTTTTTCTGGTTTTGCAATAACATCAATTCTCCATGGCAAAGAACACCTCAGAGTCGGGGCTTGAAAAGGGGAAGGGTCAGGGGGTTGTAGGGTAACAGAAAATATCAGGAAAATTAAGACTACTATTAATATTTTAAAATATTATTTCACCGCAGGTATTCTCGGGTTGGTTGCAAGCCGCAATTTCAAGAGCTTCAGTTCACCTTCAAAGTTCTTCATCCCTTCAACTCTTCTGAGGGGGGGAAATCCTATAATGTGCTTTCACCGTTGTTCCCTCCCCCTGCTAACTGCCAGCTCAGGCTCAGGAAACCCCTGGGGCCACTACAAAGGCCCCCTGTGCCACTTCCTGTGGCTGCCCGAACCCGAGGCCCCAGGCTGCCAAGTCAGCGAAGGCTTTTCTGCGCTCTCGACGTCCCCTGGGGATTTGAGAGAGACAGTTCTTTTAGCTTCTACTCACTGTTTAACTTCCTTGGCCGTGAGCCCGTGGGGCTGGTGCAGGGGGGAGATCTGAGTGACAGACGTGGTCCCTACCCCCCAATGGCATTCAACTTCTTGTGCTCGGAGCATGAAGCATCCACGCTTTCCTCTGGCACGAGAGAGAGTCCTGTCCAGCAGGCTCTTGGGTCCCGCAAGCAAAGAGGCCTCTGGTGGGTCAGCTCCACGGGCCCCCTGGACGTGCTCAGATGGGTTTGAATCCTAGGACAGAGACAGTCAAGGTTCTCAGGCTGGGACCCACAAAAATTGATACCAAAGACTGATCAACATACATACAAATACTGGCATTTGGCATCCTTTCCACTTCTAGGTGGTAGAGGCTCAGAGGCCGGGACTAAGGAACTTTGTCTCTGTTCATGGACACCAGTCTGGCTACCTCCACCTCTGCTCTGAACTCAGAGACTAAGGGGGGCACACCTGTGAGGACAGGCCAGGCCCCAGAGAAAGACTGGATACCTTCTTCCCCCTTCTTGGGAATGCAATGGCCTTTTGTACTATAGCCCTCCCATGCTCTCCTCAGATAAATTCCTTGGCAAGTAAAAATTTTAAATCACTCTTTAAAAGTCATTGAGCCTGTAACCAACAAGGACCTATTGTATAGCACAGGGAACTCTGCTCAATCTATGTAACAACCTTAAATGGGAAAATAATTTGAAGAAAAATAGATACATGTATATGTACAACTGAATCACTTTGCTGTACACCTGAAACAAACACAACATTGTTAATCAACTATACTCCAATATAAAATTTAAAAAAAAAAGTCACTGAGCCTGATACATTGAGAAAATAAAAATTTCCTCTTTGGGTGGCCCTGAAATATGGCCATGCCCTAGTCCCCAGGACCAGTGACTATGGCAAAAGAGACTTTGCACGTGTGATTAAGAATCTTGAGGTGAGGGGATGAGCCTGGATTACCCAGTGGGCCTGATATAATCACAAGGGCCTTTATAAAAGGATGCAGAAGGAATCAGAGTCAGAGAAGAAAGCAATGTGAGGATGGCAGCAGAGACTGGTGTGATGGGGCCACAAGCCAAGGAATGCCAACAGCTTCCAGAAGCTGGAAGGGGAAAGGAAGCGATTCCCCTTGGAGCCTCCAGAAGAACTCAGCCTTGC
Organism: Eubalaena glacialis; assembly: GCF_028564815.1. NCBI lineage: Eukaryota > Metazoa > Chordata > Mammalia > Artiodactyla > Balaenidae > Eubalaena > Eubalaena glacialis. Next base: position 54,181,552 of record NC_083724.1, on the reverse strand, counting down.
CCACACCTTGGTTTTAGCTCTGTAAGACTCATTTGGGACTTTTGACTTCCAGAACCGTAAGACTCCCAAAATACTAAGTGTGTGGGAATTTGTTACAGTGGCAATGCATAACTAGTACAGCCTCCTTACATGAGGTAACACCAAGTTCAGACCCTGTCACAGCTCAGGAAAATTACTACAATAGCGGTGTTAACTTAAATGTGGAATTTTACCACATAGCACTAGAGCTGTAGAAGGGATAGGAGATTGAGAGAACCTAGAACTGGTGTTTCTTATCAAGGAGATGGTTGGGATCCGCTTGCTTATTTGTCCTTCATGGAATGGTAAGCCTATGTGAGGCATAGCACACTAAACCTAGAATCAGTAGACCACTTTGAACCTGGCTGCCATTTGCTAGCTGAAGGATTCAGCGCAAGTAACTTAACATTTGTAAAATGGGAGAACTCATTAACTATCTAAAAAGATACTGTGAGAGTTCAATGAGATAATGTAAGTGAAAGGATTTCCTATCCCACAAAGACCTTTACAAAGAGTATAAGCTACTCTTAACAGAGACAAATATGGCATAGAATGTATAAAAGATTCCAGACATTTGCATGTCCTGGTTGTTTGCATTTCAGATAAATGGGAGTTAACTGAAATCTGCCTCAGGTATTCTTTTAAGGAGCTCAGATTTCAGGGAAAGCTTTGGACTCCATCTATAAGGTCCCTTCCAGCTCTGCCATTCTATAATTCTAAATGTCAGCCTGAACGACGCTATGATAGCACCATTAATTCTCTCATGGCAGATAGATAGGACCAAAAGCCCAAGAAAGAAGCTAGAGTTGATCAAGAATGAAGGATGGTGTGGGCCAGTGTACAGACTTCTGAGTAAGAGTGTTTTATTCATGCATTCTTTATTCATTTATTCATTACACATATAATCACCACATGAATACAATATATGTCAGCGGCTATGCGAGGCACTGGGTAGGAAGAAGTAAGAGTGATTGAAGGACAGGGAAGAGTTATAAAAATGAATAAGACAAGTTCATGACCTCCATGACTACACAGTCAAGTAGGGGAGACAAATATGCAACCCCCAGACAGCCCGACTATCTCTAGGCCTCACCTTCCTGGGGTCTCCAGGGAGGTCACATTACATCTCCTTGATTTCAGGGATGCACCTACTCACGCAGAAATTCAGCCCCTTGCTAAATCGCCCAATATTTCTAGGGCCTCTGGAGATTATCTCACCTGAGCTCACCAACATTCTGGGCCTGCTGGCTGCTGCCACTCCCAACAGGGACGCCACCAGGTGTGCCCTGTGCCATCACAGCCATCAGGCAGGCTCCTCTGCATGTCATTGATGTGGTTAACTTTCCAGCCAGCTTTCATTGCAGGGCTTGTGACCACCTAAACCTTCCCATAATTTCTGTAAGTTTCCATGGTTTCCATCCTCCTTACCTGCTTTGTTTATCACTCACCCACTTCCAACACCCTTCCCTGCATTCCTGCTGCAGAACTCAGCTCCTTCTACTGTTTCCAAAGAAATCCATGCACATCAAGCACTTCCATTCTCCCTCCCTCCCTCCATTCCTTCCTCCCTTTGGTTGATTTAACTGACTGTAGGGTAGGGAAAGGACAGAGAGGGGATTCAAAGGGAGAGCACATTGCAGAGGGATGTCCTTCTGCCACCCACTCGCTCCAACCCCCTCTCTCCCTCCTCCCCTCTCTCTCTCCCTTCCCTCTCCTAAGCCACCAAGCCAACCCGCCCCCCTCAGTTTCCACCCAGTTGCTTCGGAGACTTAGCTCCTAGTACAGGTGCTTAGCCAAGTATTTTCCCAAGAAAGATTTGTGCAATCCCGAGAAGGGGCTGAGCCTCACGTGCAGAATCTTTCGGGATACAACACAGTAGATCCAGCCCTTAAAATCGCTTCCATTTCATCACCTAAAGCCTTAGCATCCATTCTGTCTGGGTTCCAGTGTCATTTGAGATAATACAGGCACGAGGACATGAGCCAGCAGAGTGGTGCTGGGCTGCTGCTTTTTGTGTTATGAGGACTGTGGGATGCGGTGGGTCTGGGCACCTGCCTCGTGTAGTGACAGATTGGACACAGCAGGACCCCCTGGTAAACACAGAGCAGGGGCCCTTCCATGTTTTAGGGTCCTGAGTGTTTCAAAGTATCAGTCATACACCAGATGTCACTAAAGGAAGCTTTTTTGAAACAATCTGACTTCAAATAATGAGGCTCAGATTGTTGCTATGAGCTCAGGGGGACAAAACATAAACACAAGCTGAGGCGGATTTAGCCTGAAGCTAATAAAGCTCAAGCTTCAGTGTCTGTCGCTCTCGCAGATTTTTTCTGGGGCCTGTTCCTAATTTTGTTTTTGTCATTTTTTTATCCATTTCCTTACAAAAGCTCCCCCAGTTGTTAAGTTTCAGGTCCCATGAAACCAACTGCCCCAGTACACCGCCTGAACACAGACACGGGCTCTCAGAGGACCAGCTCTTGCCAAATCAGGCAAAGTGAGAGCTCTGTGACTGACATCCTTCCACCCCTCCCGTTTCAGATCTTGCGGCCTTGAACCTTAGAATCCTCTGTGCCCCACTAAATGTGCACCACCTTCCTCCTGGGTGCACTCAGCTGCCTTCCATCCCCTTGTCTAACCCAGCCATCTGCAAACTACTGCCTGGGGGTCCAATCCGGCCCACCTCCCATCTTTGCAAAAGCCGTTCTAGTGGAATACAGCCACACTCATTGCATCCACATGTTATTTATGGCGCATGAGGCAGGATCGAGTAGTTGCAACAGAGACCAAGCCTCCTCAAAGCCTAAAATGTTTGCTTTTCTGGCCCTTTGCAGACAAAGTTTGCCAACCCCTGATCTCATCCCAATAACTTCATAACCGATATTGAGAACTCATTCTATCAACCAAAGATCTGTATAAAAAATAAACCAACTCCTGCTCTCTCTTCTTCCTCCCCATGAAACTTAAAAGGAAATCCAGCTCCTTACCAGGCCCTGCCAGGGTTTATGTGATCAACACGTAATCCTGACTCCCTGATGTCTTCTCCTGCCCCTCACCCTCTCCCTCATTGTGTCACTCTCACTTTCTTTCTGTGCTTCAGACACTAAGTGCTTCCAGCCTCTGAGTCTTCGCACATGCTGTTCTCTCTTCCTGGGATCTCACATAGCTAGGCCTTAGGATTCAGATTGCAGCGTAAACACTGTCTCCCCAGAGAGGCCATCTGGGACTGCTACCGAAACAAACTTGGGTCCACTTACCTGCTCTCAGTACATAAAGCCAATCTACTGACACTGGATTGTGCTGAAGGAAAGGGCAGTGTTTACTGCAGGCACCAGGCAAGGAGTCCAGGGCAGCTAGGACACAAGACACTGGAACTCTCCGATGGGTTTCAGGAAAGCATTTTTTTTTTTTTAAACATCTTTATTGAAGTATAATTGCTTTACAATGGTGTGTTAGTTTCTGCTTTATAACAAAGTGAATCAGTTATACATATACATATGTTCCCATATCTCTTCCCTCTTGCATCTCCCTCCCTCCCACCCTCCCCATCCCACCCCTCTAGGTGGTCACAAAGCACCGAGCTGATCTCCCTGTGCTATGCGGCTGCTTCCCACTAGCTATCTATTTTACATTTGGTAGTGTATATATGTCCATGCCACTCTCTCACCCTGTCACATCTCACCCCTCCCCCTCCCCATATCCTCAAGTCCATTCTCTAGTAGGTCTGTGTCTTTATTCCCGTCTTGCCACTAGGTTCTTCGTGACTTTTTTTTTTTTTCCTTAGATTCCATATATATGTGTTAGCATACTGTATTTCTTTTTCTCTTTCTGACTTACTTCACTCTGTATGACAGACTCTAACTCCATCCACCTCATTACAAACACCTCCATTTCATTTCTTTTTATGGCTGAGTAATATTCCATTGTACATATGTGCCACATCTTCTTTATCCATTCATCCGATGATGGACACCTAGGTTGCTTCCATGTCCTGGCTATTGTAAACAGAGCTGCAATGAATATTTTGGTACATGACTCTTTCTGAATTATGGTTTTCTCAGGGTATATGCCCAGTAGTGGGATTGCTGGGTCGTATGGTAGTTCTATTTTTAGTTTTTTAAGGAACGTCCATACTGTTCTCCATAGTGGCTGTATCAATTTACATTCCCACCAACAGTGCAAGAGTGTTCCCTTTTCTCCACACCCTCTCCAGCATTTATTGTTTCTAGATTTTTTGATGATGGCCATTCTGACTGGTGTGAGATGATACCTCATTGTAGTTTTGATTTGCATTTCTCTAATGATTAATGATGTTGAGCATTCTTTCATGTGTCTGTTGGCAATCTGTATATCTTCTTTGGAGAAATGTCTATTTAGGTCTTCTGCCCATTTTTGGATTGGGTTGTTTGTTTTTTTGTTATTGAGCTGCATGAGCTGCTTGTAAATCTTGGAGATTAATCCTTTGTCAGTTGCTTCATTTGCAAATATTTTCTCCCATTCTGAGGGTTGTCTTTTGGTCTTGTTTATGGTTTCCTTTGCTGTGCAAAAGCTTTTCAGTTTCATTAGGTCCCATTTGTTTATTTGTGTTTTTATTTCCATTTCTCTAGGAGGTGGGTCAAAAAGGATCTTGCTGTGATTTATGTCATAGAGTGTTCTGCCTATGTTTTCCTCTAAGAGTTTGATAGTGTCTGGCCTTACACTTAGGTCTTTAATCCATTTTGAGTTTATTTTTGTGTATGGTGTCAGGGAGTGTTCTAATTTCATACTTTTACATGTACCTGTCCAATTTTCCCAGCACCACTTATTGAAGAGGCTGTCTTTTCTCCACTGTATCTGCTTGCATCCTTTAACAAAGATAAGGTGACCATATGTGCGTGGGCTTATCTCTGGGCTTTCTATCCTGTTCCATTGATCTATATTTCTGTTTTTGTGCCAGTACCAAACTGTCTTGATTACTGTAGCTTTGTAATATAGTCTGAAGTCAGGGAGCCTGATTCCTCCAGCTCCATTTTTCGTTCTCAAGATTGCTTTGGCTATTTGGGGTCTTTTGTGTTTCCATACAAATTGTGAAATTTTTTGTTCTAGTTCTGTGAAAAATGCCAGTGGTAGTTTGATAGGGATTGCATTGAATCTGTAGATTGCTTTGGGTAGTAGAATCATTTTCAAAATGTTGATTCTTCCAATCCAAGAACATGGTATATCTCTCCATCTATTTGTATCATCTTTAATTTCTTTCATCAGTGTCCTATAATTTTCTGCATACAGGTCTTTTGTCTCCTTAGGTAGGTTTATTCCTAGATATTTTATTCTTTTTGTTGCAATGGTAAACGGGAGTGTTTTCTTAATTTCACTTTCAGATTTTTCATCATTAGTATACAGGAATGCAAGAGATTTCTGTGCATTAATTTTGTATCCTGCTACTTTACCAAATTCATGGATTAGCTCTAGTAGTTTTCTGGTAGCATCTTTAGGATTCTCTATGTATAGTATCATGTCATCTGCAAACAGTGACAGCTTTACTTCTTCTTTTCCGATTTGGATTCCTTTTATTTCTTTTTCTTCTCTGATTGCTGTGGCTAACACTTCCAAAACTATGTTGAATAATAGTGGTGAGAGTGGGCAACCTTGTCTTGTTCCTGATCTTAGTGGAAATGGTTTCAGTTTTTCACCATTGAAGCCAATGTTGGCTGTGGGTTTGTCATATATGGCCTTTATTATGTTGAGGAAAGTTCCCTCTATGCCTACTTTCTGCAGGGCTTTTATCATAAATGGGTGTTGAATTTTGTCGAAAGCTTTCTCTGCATCTATTGAGATGATCATATGGTTTTTCTCCTTCAATTTGTTAATATGATGTATCACGTTGATTGATTTGCGTATATTGAAGAATCCTTGCATTCCTGGAATAAACCCCACTTGATCATGGTGTATGATCCTTTTAATGTGCTGTTGGATTCTGTTTGCTAGTATTTTGTTGAGGATTTTTGCATCTATGTTCATCAGTGATATTGGCCTGTAGTTTTCTTTCTTTGTGACATCTTTGTCTGGTTTTGGTATCAGGGTGATGGTGGCCTCGTAGAATGAGTTGGGGAGTGTTCCTCCCTCTGCAATATTTTGGAAGAGTTTGAGAAGGATAGGTGTTAGCTCTTCTCTAAATGTTTGATAGAATTCGCCTGTGAAGCCATCTGGTTCTGGGCTTTTGTGTGTTGGAAGATTTTTAATCACAGTTTCAATTTCAGTGCTTGTGATTGGTCTGTTCATATTTTCTATTTCTTCCTGGTTCAGTCTCGGCAGGTTGTGCATTTCTAAGAATCTGTCCATTTCTTCCAGGTTGTCCATTTTATTGGCATAGAGTTGCTTGTAGTAATCTCTCATGATCGTTTGTATTTCTGCAGTGTCAGTGGTTACTTCTCCTTTTTCATTTCTAATTCTATTGATTTGAGTCTTCTCCCTTTTTCTCTTGATGAATCTGGCTAATGGTTTATCAATTTTGTTTATCTTCTCAAAGAACCAGCTTTTAGTTTCATTGATTTTTGCTATTGTTTCCTTCATTTCTTTTTCATTTATTTCTGATCTGATCTTTATGATTTATTTCTTTCTGCTAGCTTTGGGGTTTTCTTGTTCTTCTTTCTCTAACTGCTTTAGGTGCAGGGTTAGGTTGTTTATTCAAGATGTTTCCTGTTTCTTGAGGTAGGCTTGTATTGCTATAAACTTCCCTCTTAGAACTGCTTTTGCTGCATCCCATACGTTTTGGGTCGTCGTGGCTCCATTGTCATTTGTTTCTAGGTATTTTTTGATTTCCCCTTTGATTTCTTCAGTGACCACTTTGTTATTAAGTAGTGTATTGTGTAGCCTCCATGTGTTTGTATTTTTTACAGATCTTTTCCTGTAATTGCTATCTAGTCTCATAGCGTTGTGGTCGGAAAAGATACTCGATACGATTTCAATTTTCTTAAATTTACCAAGGCTTGATTTGTGACCCAGGATATGATCTATCCCGGAGAATGTTCCATGAGCACTTGAGAAAAATGTGTATTCTGTTGTTTTTGGGTGGAATGTCCTATAAATATCAATCAAGTCCATCTTGTTTAATGTATCATTTAAAGCTTGTGTTTCCTTATTTATTTTCATTTTGGATGATCTGTCCATTGGTGAAAGTGGGGTGTTAAAGTCCCCTACTATGATTGTGTTACTGTTGATTTCCCCTTTTATGGCTGTTAGTATTTGCCTTATGTATTGAGGTGCTCCTATGTTGGGTGCATAAATATTTACAATTGTTATACCTTCCTCTTGGATCGATCCCTTGATCATTATATAGTGTCCTTCTTTGTCTCTTGTAATAGTCTTTATTTTAGTCTATTTTTGTCTGATATGAGAATTGCTACTCCAGCTTTCTTTTGATTTCCATTTGCATGGAATATCTTTTTCCATCCCCTCACTTTCAGTCTGTATGTGTCTCTACGTCTGAAGTGGGTCTCTTGTAGACAGCATATATATGGGTCTTGTTTTTGTATCCATTTAGCCAGTCTGTGTCTTTTGGTGGGAGCATTTAATCCATTTACATTTAAGGTAATTATCGATATGTATTTTCCTATTCCCATTTTCTTAAATATTTTAGGTTTGTTATTGTAGGTGTTTTCCTTCTCTTGTGTTTCTTGCCTAGAGAAGTTCCTTTAGCATTTGTTGTAAAGCTGGTTTGGTGGTGCTGAACTCTCTCAGCTTTTGCTTGTCTGTAAAGGTTTTAATTTCTCCATCAAATCTGAATGAGATCCTTGCTGGGTAGAGTAACCTTGGTTGTAGGTTTTTCTCCTTCATCACTGTAAGTATATCCTGCCACTCCCTTCTGGCTTGCAGAGTTTCTGCTGAAAGATCAGCTGTTAACCTTATGGGGATTCCCTTGTGTGTTATTTGTTGTTTTTCCCTTGCTGCTTTTAATATGTTTTCTTTATATTTAATTTTTGATAGTTTGATTAATATGTGTCTTGGTGTGTTTCTCCTTGGATTTATCCTGTATGGGACTCTCTGTGCTTCCAGGACTTGATTAACTATTTCCTTTCCCATATTAGGGAAGTTTTCAACTATAATCTCTTCAAATATTTTCTCAGTCCCTTTCTTTTTCTCTTCTTCTTCTGGGACCCCTATGATTCGAATGTTGGTGCGTTTAATGTTGTCCCAGAGGTCTCTGAGACTGTCCTCAGTTCTTTTCATTCTTTTTTCTTTATTCTGCTCTGCAGTAGTTATTTCCACTATTTTATCTTCCAGGTCACTTATCCGTTCTTCTGCCTCAGTTATTCTGCTATTGATCCCTTGTAGAGTATTTTTAATTTCATTTATTGTGTTTTTCATCGTTGCTTGGTTCCTCTTTAGTTCTTCTACGTCCTTGTTAAATGTTTCTTATATTTTCTCCATTCTATTTCCAAGATTTTGGATCATCTTTACTATCATTATTCTGAATTCTTTTTCAGGTAGACTGCCTATTTCCTCTTCATTTGTTAGGTCTGGTGTGTTTTGACCCTGCTCCTTCACCTGCTGTGTGTTTTTTTGTCTTCTCATTTTGCTTATCTTACTGTGTTTGGGGTCTCCTTTTCACAGGCTGCAGCTTCGTAGTTCCCGTTGTTTTTGGTATCTGTCCCCAGTGGCTAAGGTTGGTTCAGTGGGTTGTGTAGGCTTCCTGGTGGAGGGGACTAGTGCCTGTGTTCTGGTGGATGAGGTTGGATCTTGTCTTTCTGGTGGTCAGGTCCACGTCTGGTGGTGTGTTTTGGGGTGTCTGTGGCCTTATTATGATTTTAGGCAGCCTCTCTGCTAATGGATGGGGCTGTGTTCCTGTCTTGCTAGTTGTTTGGCATAGGGTGTCCAGCACTGTAGCTTGCTGGTCGTTGAGTGAAGCTGGGTCTTGATGTTGAGATGGAGATCTCTGAGAGATTTTCGCCATTTGGTATTACGTGGAGCTGGGAGGTCTCTTGTGGACCAGTGTCCTGAAGTTGGCTCTCCCACCTCAGAGGCACAGCCCTGATGCCTGGCTGGAGCACCAAGAGCCTTTCATCCACACGGCTCAGAATAAAAGGGAGAAAAAATAGAAAGAAAGAAAGAAAGAGGATAAAATAAAATAAAATAAAGCTATTATAATAAAAAATTAAAAAAAAATTATTAAGAATAAATTTAGTAAGAAAAAAATTTTTTTAATTTTTAAAAATAGATTTATTAATTTTTTATAATAAAAAATAAGAAACAAATTAAGAAAAAATTTTATTAAGAAAAAAATTTTTAATTTTTTTAAATAAAAAATATGAAAAAACTTATTAAAATTTTTTTTAATTTTTTTAAAAATAGAAAATAAGGAAAAATTATTAAAAAACATTTATTAGGGAAAAAAAATTTTTAAGTAAAAAAAAAAAAAAAATGCGGACGGACCTAACCCTAGGACTAACGGTGAGAGCAAAGCTATACAGACAAAATCTCACACAGAAGCATACACATACACACTCACAAAAAGAGAAAAAGGGGAAAAATTAATATATCCTGCTCCCAAAGTCCACCTCCTAAATCTGGGATGATTCGTTGTCTATTCAGGTATTCCACAGATGCAGGCACATCAAGTTGTTTGTGGAGCTTTAATCCGCTGCTTCTGAGGCTGCTGGGAGAGATTTCCCTTTCTCTTCTTTGTTTGTACAGCTCCCGGGGTTCAGCTTTGGATTTGGACCCGCCTCTGCATGTAGGTCGCCTGAGGGCGTCTTTTCCCCGCCCAGACAGAACGGGGTTAAAGGAGCAGCTGATTCGGGGGCTCTGGCTCAGTCAGGCCGGGGGAAGGGAGCGGTACGGATGCGGGGCGAGCCTGCGGCGGCAGAGGCCGGCGTGACGTTGCACCAGCCCGAGGCGCCGTGCGTTCTCCCGGGGAAGTTGTCCCCGGATCACGGGAGCCTGGCCGTGGCGGGCTGCACCGGTTCCCGGGAGGGGCGGTGTGGAGAGTGACCTGTGCTCGCACACAGGCTTCTTGGTGGCGGCAGCAGCAGCCTTAGCGTCTCATGCCCGTCTCTGGGGTCCGCGCTGATCGCCGCGGCTCACCCCCGCCTCTGGAGTTCGTTTAGGCGGCGCTCTGAATCCCCTCTCCTTGCGCGCCGCGAAACAAAGAGGCAAGAAAAAGTCTCTTGCCTCTTCGGCAGCTGCAGACTTTTTCTCGGGCTCCCTCCCGGCTAGCTGTGGTGCGCTAGCCCCTTCAGGCTGTGTTCACGCCGCCAACCCCAGTCCTCTCCCTGGGATCCGACTGAAGCCCGAGCCCCAGCTCCCAGCCCCCGCCCGTCCCGGCGGGAGAGCAGACAAGCCTCTCGGGCTGGTGAGTGCTGGTCGGCCCAGATCCTCTGCGCGGGAATCTCTCTGCTTTGCCCTCCACACCCCTGTGGCTGCGCTCTCCTCCGTGGCTCCGAAGCTTCCCCCCTCTGCCCCCCGCAGTCTCCGCCCACAATGGGGCTTCCTAGTGTGTGGAAACCTTTCCTCCTTCACAGCTCCCTCCCACTGGTGCAGGTCCCGTCCCTATTCTTTTGTCTCTGTTATTTCTTTTTTCTTTTGCCCTACCCAAGTACGTGGGGATTTTCTTGCCTTTTGGGAGGTCTGACGTCTTCTGCCAGCGTTCAGTGGGTGTTCTCTAGGAGCAGTTCCACGTGTAGATGTATTTCTACTGTATCTGTGGGAAGGAAGGTGATCTCCGCGTCTTACTCTTCCACCATCTTGCCCAGACCTCCCCTATTACTGTTTTTGATTATGTCAGCAATTTGACTTATTTATCATTCATGTTAGCGTCAGAAATTTTCATGCTCATGTCTTCCATTTTCTGGAAAAATAAACAAAATATCTTCCTTGAATCTTAATTCCTAGGAAAGCATTTTTAAAGGCAAGATGAGGGAGGGGAGTCCCAGGGTATGTGATCAGCTCATGCACAGTTCTCTGACTGGCCTATGGTGAGGTAACAGGGGTAAACATTGTCAATCCTTAGGTGCCAGTAGGCCTGAGGGCTATGTGCTCATGGTCATCGAGTAGTTAATTTCTTCTGTTTGGGGTGGTTTTAGCATCTGTGAAACAACTCAGGAAATGTGCCTCAGATACTATTGTCCAGGTACTTCAGAGGAGAGCTAAAGCAGAGGATATGGGGGAGAAGTCTGTCCCGGGAAGGCCCCGTAGGGTCCTGCTGGTTTACATGACCACTTATCAAATATCGTCTCCTACCTTCAGTCACTTTTGGTTGCAGGCCCTGGTTTCTTTTTTTATAGCTCTTGCGATCATCTTGTTGGTTTACCTGTCTACCATCAACATCTCCCATTAGAGTGTAAGCTGCCCAGGAGTAGGGCCAGGAAAGGACTGTCTTATTCAGTGTTGGAAAATGCCTAGAACAGTGCCTGGCACACACTAGGCTCCCAAGAATTATTTGTTGAACACATGAATGAACAGAATGGTTATGTCTTAATAGGAGGACTCTGAAAGTTGAAAAGGAATCACCTTTAACAGAGGAATTTCAGAACCTCACACACAGCTGTGTGGGTACCTTGCAGGGAGACCAGACCAAGGGTCCATCAGATTCTCCTTCTGGGAGCCTTGGGATATAGGTTTCAGGTTTAATCTATGACCAGGAAAGCACCCAAAGCTGAGATGGATGTAATGCAAGCCACACCTTTCATACTCTCACTGGAGAAAGAAAACTCACCTTAGGGTTCAGCCTGGACTAGTGAACCTATTTGTTTGTCACCATGACATATTTCAATAAACGGCCTCTGACACTGAAGCAATAACCAGAGGTGAGGCCTTCTTCGCCTTGAAACCTCCTTCTCGGTAGCAACAAGCATCTCCAATTGCAGGCATTGCCCTGACATTATCCATGATTTTTTTTTTTTTTTTTTAATCTCTTCCTGCTGTTGTTTCCACCCACAGCAGCCTCTCCAGTCACTCCCGACAAGCTTAGTACTTTCTCCGCCCTGCTTCCCTACTGTCCTCCCTACACTGGGAACGCCCTCCGCATAGCCTTCACCTCCACTTGCCGTGGCCTGCCCTTCCCCAAGGTCATATTAAGTCCCAATCGCTACCATCCCAGTGATCCCCAAAGTGAGCATTCACCTCTTACTCCCTGACATCCTGTCTTCCTTACTACTTTACTACTTTGCCTATCACTGCATCACAGACCACCCCAAAACTAGTCAGCTTAAAACAACCACCATTTCATTTCATCTCATGATTTTGTGGATCCCAGATTTGGGCAGGGTTCAGCCTGGTGCTTTTTCTGCTCCCCATGAGGTCAAATGAAGTCATTAGGTGGAATTCAGCTGGTGAGTAAGTCAGTCTGGTCTGAGACAGCTCCCTCAATGTTTAGCACCTCGGTGGGGCTGGAGGAAGGCTGGACTCAGTGGAGGTGTTGTCTAGACACCTACACGTGGCCTCCAGCATGTGTAGGCGGGTAGTTGGACTACTTTGGTAGCAACTCAAAACTCCCGGAAGAGGGATCTAGGAAACACGAAGTGGAAGCTTTGGGGGCTGCAGTTTCCTCTCTGAAAATAAAACCATTGCATTGATGAGGTGGTCTCCCGATTGCCTCCAGCCCCAAAGTCTCACAGTTTACTGTCTCAGAGTGTGTGCACTCAGCAATTAATCCCTTCTTTACCTGGAAAGCAGAGAACTTCGAGGAACATCAGACAAATCACAATAGGATATTTTAAGAACTGTTTGTTAGAAGGGCTAAGGGTTATGAACCAACCTGGTAGAACAGGATTGCAAATGCATACGTACTTCACTATGCTGGCAAAAAACAAAAATAAAATAAGCTTCTTTATATTCTTTAATTGATCTTATCTCTCTCATTACAGCTTCTCTTCCAACCCTACTAAATAGTGGGGATATGGGGCAGAATTTAACTTAATTAATAGTATCTCTATATGAAATAACTCTTTTAGACAAAAATTCACTTACTTTAAATTCTTTAAACAGAGCTGTTTCCCCTCTCCCCTTTCTCTTTTTCAAGGTAGCTTCTGAGTGAAGGTAAAAGCTTGAAAGTATTTCTGATCCCTGGGGGAGCAGGGATGCAGAAGGGAGCCAAGGCAATGAGAGGCAGCTGGCCCAGGAAATGTCCCTCTCTGCAGACCTGGCACAGAGTGGCTGTGTTGATCTGGTTTCAGAATTGGCATCTGCAAAGACGGTGCCATCTGTATAGCAATAAAGTTCCCTATGTAGAGAAGTGAGATAACTCATCTGAATGCACACATTTAATAAGAGGCAGAGCTAAGATTTGAATCCAGGTATTTCTAATCCTTGGTCTTCTTCCCTAACTGCCGTGTTATACCAGCCCCTCTTCTCACCAATTAAATGGCAACATACAAAACTAAGCCTTTAGCTCCCAGCCTAAAATAATTTTGTCTAAATTAGCTGCAGTCAGTGGGCCCCGCTCTTCTCTCCCTTTAGCTTTCTTCACCATCCCAATAATGGTTAATAATGTTACTACTATCCCAATAATGGTTAATAATAATGTTACTACTCCCTAATAAAGTATGAATAATTAATATTAAATTTTTAGCACTGATAGGTATTAAATTGTGATGAATAATTAATACATATTAATCAAATGGCAGCTGGGCGGTTGAGTTAATTCATTGGATAGAAACTTGGGGTCATGATCCCTCTGAATCACTGGTTCTCTACTGGGGGAGGGGTGATTTTGCCCCCCACCTCCACCCCAGGGGACATTTGGCACTCTCTGGGGACACTTTTGGTTATCACATCTTGAGGGCGTGCTACTGGCATCTAATAGGGAGAGGCCAGGGATGCTGCTGATTGCCCACAATGAACAAGGCAGCCCCCCCTGCAAGGAATTATCTGGCCCCAAATGTCAGTAGCGCTGAGGTTGTGCAACCCTGCTCCCATCAAAGCACAGCGGTTGTTGCTTCCTAAACCTAGTGGTGAGATCAGTCCTGAGACCCTCAGATGGGTGAATCACTTGGTTTGTTTGCTTCCAGCTGGCCTCCAGCAAGAGAGTAAATCCTGGGACCCAGGCTGAAGGCAAATAAGATTAGCACACACCGCAGAGCATGTGAGGCAGGGGTGCTGATGGATGACACCCATCTCCTGGGGGTGGGGAGTAGGTGAGGCGGGGTGGAAGGATGCAGGTCCCAGTGTCCTGCAGAGGGATGGGGGTGGTCTGAGAGACACAGGGAGGTCCCTCAGCCCTGGATCTAAACCTCCACACTCAACCTCTTCGGCAGCCACCCCTGGCTCCAAATAAGACTGTGACTCCAGGGAATTGGTGCTTTTTTTCAGCTGAGCTATACTCTTTTATCCTTCATTCTCCCCCCCCAAACTTTTTTTTTTTTTTTTTTTTTTTTGCAATCTCTCTTTTTTGTGATTTTTTTCTCCAAAGAAAACTTGAAGCACACTGGTATCCTTTTTCACTATTTTTCATTCCCCTAACTGGGGGCTCCTTGAGGATATTTTCTTTTTCATCAACCAAGGGCCTGGTACATAGCAGATGCACAAATACACATTGGTGGGAATAAAGGACTTTCTAAGATGGAGGTAACAATGCAAAAGCAGCTAATGTTTTCTGTGCTTAATGGTTAACATATGTGTGGCAGAGGAGTTGATTTGAGTCCACAAACGCTCACCGAACATGTACTAGTCAGTGTTTCAGGTGCTGTAAGGGATATACAGATAAATAAATCATGATTTCTGCATCAAGAAGTTAAAATCAATGGGGGGAAAAAAGCCAATTTGCGAAGACTTAGCTAGTCCAAACAAATTATGGCAGATACTAAAGTGAGAATATAAGCAGACTGTCAAGAACACAGAGAAGAGACACATTTAGAGAATTTTGTTTTAACAAGAAATCTTAGAGGTGAGGCGACATCTGAACCGAGTCCTGAAAGCTGGGGAGATATTGATTGGTCCCGTCGATCCACATTATACCTGCAGGCGTGATGCCCTTGACATTATTTTTAAATTTTTAATGTAAATATAAGGACTAGACAGAAAAGTGCACAATTCATAAGTATATCATTCGATGAACTGTTACAAAAGGAGCACACTTGTTTACTACCCAGGTTAAGAAATAGAACACTACCCTGTTTCCAGAAGCCTCTTTGTGTTCTTCCCCAATATTACCCCTCCCAGCCCCCTAAAGTTTAGGACTCTCCTGTTTCTAACAACAGATTCATTTTGCCTGATTTTATAAAAATGGAATTTCATAGTATGTTTTTGCTCATGTGTTGGTCAAAATTACTTTTATGAGAATCATCCATTTTTTCCCCACATAGCTGTAGTTGACTCATTTTCATTGCTGTATAGCATTCTACCATATGAATATGCCACAATTTATTTAGAAAATTTCGAATTTATCCACTCTACTGGTGACGATAAGTGATTTGTCTCAAGTTTTTGGCAATTTCAAATATTGCTATTTTTGTATGGATTGTCGGTAGACATGTGTTTACTTCTTTATTGGGTATATGACTTAGGATTAAATTTGTAAAAGCAGTTTAATTCCATGAATTAAAGACTGGAGACTGAATGTACACGTATGTCCTCATCTATTCTTAACTGGGGGTGAAATCTTTGCACGTGAGGTAGTAACCTGGGGATGGATGAGATGATTTCAAACCCAGAGGGTTGACAAAATGGGATACACAGGTGAGATGAACATGCTACAAAAACACAAGGCTTGCTGATATGTTGAGCACCATAGATGTGGATGCCCTCCCTGTATCATCTGACAGAACCTTGTTGGGACTTGGAAAGGAGTCTAGAACAGCAGTGATTCCATCCTCCAATTTCAGCTCCCATCTTAACCGCAGACGTCAGCCAGACTGAGCCCATGCGCTCTGGCAAGACTTTCCATGTAACTGAAATCAGGTTTCATCTCTGATTTATTAGGATTTTCTCAAATTGCTAAAACCATTATTCTACCCCCATCCGTTTCATCAGCAGCAGGTTAAGCTCAGGGGCCTTGAATCAGTCACAGTCTCAAAGGTTTATTTGGCCTTATATTTCTTAACACAATTTATAGCATTCAAATATTGAGTTAGATTTCGGGATGACATTCATCAAGCCTGCTGTAATATGCCCTCGGCTTTTTTCTCATCCTCCCTGTCAACTATCTTGGCAGTAAAAGTGCCGCTGCCTTTACCTCTGTTCCATATGATCAGATAAAATCACTTTTTCTTTCCTAGGCTTATATTCCAGCAATACCCAAGAACTCATCTACATGTCCTGCTTAAATTGCATTCTTTCTATAAAGCTTTGTAATAAACTCACTTCTTCAAATACATTTTTCCCAAGGGCATACCCCAAATTTGGTCTTTTTTTTCCTTTCTGAATGCCAGAATTGCTTACGTGGGTAAGGGATATTATATTTTCTGAAGCAAAGATCAGCTCCCCTGGACCTCCAAGAATGTATGTGTTCATGGGGACAAAGGGCTGAAATACTGTGAGTTAGGCTGGGAAGATCTCATTTATAGGGGTCGTTGTTCAGCCTGAGTTACTTCCCAATGGATAAGTCCCCAGGACTCCAGCCTAAAAGGCAGAGTTCCTAGATTCCCTGGAGATACGGCTGCTCTATCCTGACTCCTTTCAGACTCTAACAGAGGCTACAGTGGGATCACCCAGTCCAACCCCTCTTGTTTCATAAATTGGGAATCTGAGATCTATAGAAACAAATGAATCCTAATAAGTCCTAATAAGTCTAATAAGTTACCAGGCAAAGTTCCAGATGTGCCCTGTGGGTATTGTAGCATCAATCATTCCCAAAGACTGTCACAAAACCCCCCACTGTAGAAACTCCAAGGGAAAAAGTGCACAGGCTTTGAGAACATACAACCCCAGATTTGCAGTGAGGACTGCCCCCCCACCTACTGATATTCAGGAAGAGTATTTTCCTCCCCTTTGAAATGGGGTATGACACCGCCTCCCTGAAAAATCGCAGAGAACCCATATAGGACCTAGACATTGTGGAGCTCGGTAAATGGCAGCTAAACGGTAATGTTGGAGAGCTGGGGAGCAATATGTAGACACTGGCCATTGGGGAAAAGAGCCAGGGAGTTGGGAGGTAGGTGGAGTCTGAGGAAGACCTGAGAAGCCAGTGAAACCCATGGGCTGATTCGCACAGTCTACCAACACCTGCTTTAAGATCTCTGGGCCAGGACTTCCCTGGTGGTCTGCCTTCCAATGCAGGGGACGCAGGTTCAATCCCTGGGCGGGGAACTAAGATCCCACATGCCTTGGGGCATCTAAGCCCTAGCGCACCACAACTACTGAGCACGTAAGCCACAACTAGAGAGCCTGAGTGCCACAACTACAGAGCCCATGCAGTCTGGAGCCCGCACGCCACAACTAGAGACAGAGGCCTGCGTGCCGCAACGAAAGATCTCCCATGCTGCAGCGAAGAGCCCGAGCGCTGCAACTAAGATCCAACACAGCCAAAAATAATAAAATAAATAAATAAATAAATAAATGTTTTTTAAAAAAGGAAATTAAAAAAAAAAGATCACAGGGCCAATTTGCAAGACAAACGACCTCAGTCAGTCAAACCACTGCAGTTCAGAGAATTCAGTTTCCTGGAGTTCTCTAGATCCTGCCTAGTGTCACGCATCTAGTTGTTGTTCATCTCCTGCAGACAGGAAGAGCAGAGGAAGTCAGGTAAAAGAAGAAAAAGATACTGGCCAGAGCCCGCCCCCCTCTTTCAGTAAGAAAACTAGATCTCACTCAAACGTGCTGCCCTCTCCCCCTCTCCTTTATTCCAGGTCCTGAGTGCACGCAGATGTCAGTGTTTCAGTGCTCCTCTAAAGGACGTCCTATAGCTCTCTCGCTCAGGATTCCTGGCACATTGCTGCACATAAGGAGAGGCATCCAATAAATCATTTGTAAAGGCATATAGCCGGAAGGGAGTTGAGAGGGAAACTCATTTTACCAGGGAGAAGATGGAATGAGGATGGGAACTGGAGAGAGCTAATAGCATCAGCTTTCCTGCTGTTTGGGTATAAGAGTGGGTATAACAGTGTTCCAGAAGATCAAAGCTCGACCTACAGTCCTTCCTCTTAACCATGCTTTCTGGCTCTCTGCTCTAGGTGACCACAGGGGCAGCCATGGTTTCTGTTTTCACTCAACCTCCCTGCTGAATCTTGCCATCTTGCATCATCGAGTGGCTCTGCAACCACCCACAGCCAAGTGAGAGAACGATTTCCTCTTCCTCGAAACTTTTATATGGCCTTTGTTCTCCTCTCCTACTTTAGCCTGTTCCCAGCTAAAGTTGAATTCCCAGTTTGGAAGTAAACACGTGGATATATGATTTAATACATTCTTGTTGGTAGAACTGGAAGACTTTCTTCAGAAATATACAGCTGTAGCTCAGACCCAAGATCATGGTTTAACAGCAGAGAATAGTAGGGACCAAAAGAAAAAAAATACTATATATAGTATTAAGGTTCAGTGATCCCAAACTCAGACGACTGTCACCTTAGCCAGGCAAGTTAAGGCCACTATCTGCAACAGCTGGGTTTCCGTAAATATCACCAAGCCTCTTACTCATCAGTGGCATTGTGTCTCCAAAGCCATGTTGGTTTCACAAGACTGCCTGCCTCTTGGCACCATTTCAGTGTGTGAATATTTCCATTGAAGATTTCCCCTTCTGGCAGCTGCCAAGGCAGTCATGCCCTGGTTTGCTTGGCGGTGTCCTTACAAGGGGATCAGGCCACTGAGAACGTGACACCTGCCTATGGACTATGCGGTAAATAGCCAGGCAAAGCAAAACGTCACAGGGCATGGCTGCAAAGAAATAAATTAAATATGTTGCATGCTGTAGGTGTAGCCAGGTGACAGAAGTCCATCTGGATGTAATCTATTCCTGAGAAGCAGTCAGAGATCCAAGAAGTGGCAGATGCACAAATGTAGAAATTTTTATCCCATGTCAGTGAGCTTGCAAAGTTTGGATTCTCCGTAGAGCTCCACATTTGGGATAGTCACCCAGCTAATAATAACATCTTTTCAGGTCCATGAACGTCACTACACTTTCCTGGGCTCGAAAGAGCCAAGCAATCTAATCACATGCTAGTCTTGGGAGATGGATAATGAGAAAAGCCAGAGGTGCTCTATCTTCATCCTGGTGACCTCTACTGGAGAGCTTAATTAAAATGTTTAGGGAAAAGGAGGAGGGCATGTAGTAAAAGTAGGTTCTCATTTTCTTTCATGGCTAAAAATGACCTCTTATTCCATCTCAACACAAATAGAATCCTGATTTATGTTTCACGATTTTCATAGGTGATTTCCTGTACTTTTGACAGTTTCAATATATATTAGGCAGTTAGGCCCCCTCCTTCACTGGGAAACTGGAAGGGAGAGGGGAGTCAGGTGCCTTCCTGTGCCCTTTGGGTGTCAAGTGGATGGTGTCTAGGTCAATGCTTTGCATATGGTAAGTGCTCAATAAGTATTTGTTGCGTTGAATCTAAGCAAACATATTCACAAGGGAAGAGGGCAGAGACCATGTGGGAACAGGACTCAGTGTTCCTGTCACCCCCGAGACCACTCCAGCCCCTCACGGTGGGAATTAGGGATCGGCTGAAGTCGCCTGCTCATCTGATTGAATTGTTATAAGAATGATTCCAGGTCCTTTACCCACGATGCTCAAACCTTTCTTAGTGAGGAGTAGTTGTAAGGATCTGGTGGTGAAGTAGCCAGTTTGACTATCTACTAGCTGCATGGCCCTTAGCAAATAATCTAACCCCTCTAAACCTCAGTTACCTTATCTGTAAAATGGGAAAAAGTCATAGGACCTCTCCAGTGGTGGGCTGGTGTCAGCTCTCTCTGGATTGCAAGGGCTGATTTTGTGCTTCTCTTCCCAACTCCAAGTTCAGGGACTTCACATTAAGTTGAGAATGACCAGTGGGAGTATTTATACCATGGAAATTGGCAAAAGCTACAGATCAGAGCTTTTTCTTTTTGGAGAGCCAGCTGTAAAACATTTTGTGTGGGTTAGATAATATAATTCATATTAAAGGGCTTCACAGTGTCTTGCACACATTAGGTGCTTGAGAATTGTGGATTATTACCAGGTTTCCTAGACTTTATGACTTTTGATTTACGTTTTTACATCTTTGAGACCAGAATGTGACTTATGATCAGTAGCATCTTACAATTATAATCGGCAGTATATTTCCTCAGGAGCTCACAAAATAATGGCTCACGTAACAATCAGCGGAGTATAAAGGGTCAATGAAACATTGTTATTATTAGCAGCAGCAGCATTATACTAGGTCCTTTGTAACAGTCTATGTATATGATTTTCAGAAGATGAGGGAAAACACACCAAAGCCTTACCAAACCAAGTAGCATCCGGTTGATTCTAGGGGAAATTTCAAAGTAGATAAAACCTCCCTATCTTCATCCTTGCCTACCCCTGACAGCTCTGCCTCATCCAGCCAAGCCTTGTCTCAGGAATGATCCCATAGGACCCTTGGGACTCACTCCTCTGAATGTGACCCCTCCCTGAGCAGTTTTCCACTGACACCCTGACAGCTCACTAGGTACCAGGAGTTTGAGTCCCATTTAAAGGCACTTCCGGTGTCTGTGGTGGGCAGATGAAAGGGGCTGGGCTGTCAGGAGCCTTTCCTGACACCAACATCATCCATACGGGTTGCTGCTTGCAAAGTAGCCAGTCTTACAAACCTTTACAGACGATGGCCGAGACTCAGTACACGTTTGTTGAATAAGCCGATGAGTGACTAAGTGCATAACAATATCAAAGTTATGCCAAATATAAACGTTTTAACGTATGAAATCATCAAGTATTATTTAGGATGTACTCAAAGACCTTGCTGGTGGGATGTAAATTGCTTTAGCTCTTTTAAGGGACACTTTGCTGGTGTGTATTAAAATTTAACACCTGGAGAGAGGCACTCACACTCGGGCACAAACTAGAGGGCACAAGGATGTTCATGGCCGTGTCACCTCTAGCGGCAAAAACTATAAGCGGCCTAAATACTAGTAAGGGATGGATTAAATAAACACTATGACACCCATAACCATTCTATGTGCAACAGTTAGGAAGAATGAGGCAATTTGTATATACTGATCAAGATAAAAATATTAGTGGGAGAAAAAGCATTTTATTGAACACTGTACATAATATGCTAATGTTTCCACCTTTAAAACATGAAAGAAGACCTTTTTTCTGTATTTTTATATATGAGCCTAAATGCCTAAGAAAAGGTTAACAACAGTTACCTCTGGGAAGGGGGATACAGTGTGTGGGGAGGGGGATGGAGCATATGGCCAAGGCAGACTTTAGCTTTATTTTTATGTTTGGATTTAAAATTGTGCAACCAAAAGGTAGCCATGTGCTATCTGTGTCATCAACATTTTTTTTTTAAATTAATTAATTAATTAATTTTTTGCTGTGTTGGGTCTTCGTTTCTGTGCGAGGGCTTTCTCTAGTTGCCGAGCGGGGGCCACTCTTCATCGCGGTGCGCGGGCCTCTCACTGTCGCGGCCTCTCTTGTTGCGGAGCACAGGCTCCAGACGCGCAGGCTCAGTAGTTGTGGCTCACGGGCCCAGCCGCTCCGCGGCATGTGGGATCTTCCCAGACCAGGGCTCGAACCCGTGTTCCCTGCATTGGCAGGCGGATTCTCAACCACTGCGCCACCAGGGAAGACCCTCATCAACATTTTTAAATAAATAAAAGGGAAGCCCGGCCGGTGGTCGCTCAGGCTGAGGCATAAAGCCGTGCAGCAGCTATGGGAGCACGCTCTCTGCTGGGGACGAGTCTGAAGTGTGAGCAACGGAGCACGCCCTGAGAGGTGATGCTCGGAGACCGAGGGAGCCAGGAGCCCCTCATGGGCTGATGGGACAGCGGTGGCCACGATGCCCCTGCCTTCCTCCTCCGCCCCTTTGTCGATGCCTCTGTTGATGGTGTGTGTATGCATGTCTGTGTGTGTGGTGGGGGAGGGGAGGGGGATGAGGAAGGAAAAGGGAGGGAGGGGTGAAGAGAGAGGAAGGAGAGTGGAGTCATCCAAGACAGGCATGCCTACCTGGTCACTGTACTAAGAGACCGGGCTTTCCATAGCAGAGAATTCAAGGGATTTGATGATTTCTCCCCTGCTCCTTCATTCCCCCTACCTCCTGGGCAGAGTGATCTGTCTGGGCTGGTACCGAGCTCCAAACCTCCTCACACTACATAGCCTTAGAGCCAGTTGGGACCTCAAAGAGCTATCTCTTTGAGTCATCCCCTCCTAGGAAGTTAAAAGTTAAGCAGGCCATGGGGAAAAAATCATCACAATACACCCAGAACATTCTTTTTTCTTCTTTGGAAACCAAAATATTTTTGCTTTCCCTTTGGGAGTCCACGTTCTTATTTATTTCCTAAAATTGTCACAGAATGGGATTCTACCATTTGCTTGGTCTGCATGTACCCATCCATCCATCCATCCAATCACACTTATATAGCACCAACCTCATGTATACAAGTATCTCATTACTACAGGGCACCTGGTTTTCAAGGGTGAAGAGTTTCAAAGATGACCTTGAGGACATAACACAAAAAATGAGTAGCATGTGTTGAGATTCTCCAGGCAAATATTTGGGGGTGTGAGTGATGAAGGGCGGGAGTAGCATGACGGCGAGAGGGGGCGGGGACCAGGGCAAGCACACTCCAGACCAAAGGGAAACATGGGCTGCAATTGTGTTTTAGCAACTCAAGCTCCCCTGTACTCAGAGAGGGAAAAAGAAAGTATAGGAAGCAACTCTCAACTCAGGGATGAATCAGTGAATTAGAGTTCCTGTAGGATGCTGGGTGAGATTTTACAAAGCACAAAGAGTATCAGTCTGAGGGACTTTTTTGCTTGCTAATGAAATACCAATAAAAGCTATGGAGGCAGAAACACAGTCAAGTGATTCGCAACTGGAAACTGAATTTCCGGTGAAGGCACCTGGATTAAGAGGGTGCTGGTGTTCCTTACTTCCAAACCAGGGCAGCTGGACAAAGTCTGATGTGCTCGGGGGAAACTCAACCACGAACTTGATTTTTCAAACTTTTAAGTTATGGAAATCACCCTTTGCAGAAACAAAGTAAAAAAAAGAAAAAAATCAGAATCTGAAAAACAGACACATTCTATTTGGGAAGTAAATTAAACCTTTTAAGATGTTTTAAGAGGTAGCTTTTCTAGGATAATTGTATTGCAAGGATTCCAGGCCAATCACTCTTTAACCCAAATGTCACCTAGCTGTGGGTACCAAGAGGTCACATCTAAATTGACGTTGTAATTACAGTGCCTCTGAATCCAACAGACGTTCAAGCAAATCAGTGCCCCTTGCCCTGGGTATGGCTGGCGGGCTCTCAGGGGTGTCTCCTTGTGTCCATGGGGATCGGGCAGGAGGACTGCCACAGATCCCTCTCCCTGTTTTTCTCTCCTGCCCCGCCCCACCTACCCGTAAAGGAAACTCACAGGTGCCCTGCTGTTGCTGCTGCCTGTCACAGATGCCAGTGTCCATGCCCAAGGGCACTGTCTCTGGTGACCCCAAAGCTGTCAGCTCTTGGAGAGCCAAAGTAACCATGGTGGTATGAGTGAATTCCCCAACACTGGGACCACTTGTTGTGCTCGGGTCCTGGCAGCCACTCTGTGTATGACCAGAGTCCCACAAAGTCCCTTATAAAATCAGTTCTGTCACCTTCTGACTTTGGCTAGCAACACCGCCGAGGCACTTAGCTGACCTGGCAGGGAACAAAGATCAGGCTGTCTCCTACAAGGTCCTCCTCTCCCTTCTCTTCCGCTGCCCCAGCTCCAAACACTCCTCCTTACTCCCCGAGTTCTGGTAAGAGCCTCCAGGGCATCATCAAACAGATCCAAGGTGGAGGAAATCTGCCCGGCCAGCAGGGAACAAACAGCTTCATCAGCCAAAGGCCCTGTGATGCTGCTGCCGGGGCTTCTAAAGTCATTTGCTTGGTGTTAGTGGTCTATAAACCTAAAATAAGGTTCCATTAACCCGTAAGAAAAACAAAAATTGCAACTCAAATAGCTGCATGATTGTTTTCCAAGTTGCATTATAGTTGTTCCTCCTATAGGACCAGGTTAAGGTGACTGAGGCATAAAAAATGATGAACGAAGTAAAAGTGATAAAGGCATCATTATGCCAAATGGGAAATGCAGAAGATGGTTTACTACAGGTAAATTAGTATTATAGCTATTCATTAGAAGCTGAGGCAAGACAGCAAGCTATCACAGTAACAATTCCTTCAAAGGACTCATTGGTGAGGGGAGGGCTGTGATACACTGGTTAACATTTCTTAGTTACGTCAAGGTCATTTTTAACCCTCTTCATTTCTGCCTAAAATTAACTTCTTCCACTTCAGCAAATTCATCAGAGAGAATTGATTAGAATAAATTCGTTTATTCCTTTACTGCATAGTACTGTGTTTCTACTGTGTGCCAGGCACTACTTTGGGGTATGATACATGATTGACCAAACCTACCAGACCCAGACTTCATGGGTTTGGCTTTTGTAATTGAGGGACAGACAAACAACAAACAAACAAACAAAGAAATATTTAATATAATGTCAGGTAGTGATGAGTTACGAAGGTAAACAAAGGAACTACAGGTGATAGGAATACTTCAGATAGGGTCAAAGCAGACTCTCTGCGGAGGTGACATCTGAGCAGCTGTAGGATTGAAATGGGGCAGCATCCATAGGGTTATCTAGAGAGAAGCATATCCAGTAGGGGGAAACAGCAGGTGCAAAAGCCCTGAGGTGCTCAACACAGGTGAAGAGTAGAAATCCGGGGTGAGAGGAGTGAGAGTTTGGGAAGGGACGCCAAGAAGTGGTAGCATGTGTGCAGTGGGTAGGTCATGGTGAGGACTTGGATTTTACTCAGCATCTTTGATAATTACAGATAATTTCTGACCTTAGAATCTACTAATATTTTTTGTTGTTGTTGTTTTTGTTTGTTTGTTTTTAATTTTATTTATTTATTTATTTTGGGCTGTGTTGGGTCTTCGTTTCTGTGCGAGGGCTTTCTCTAGTTGCGGCAGGCGGGGGCCACTTTTCTTCGCGGTGCACGGGCCTCTCACTATCGCGGCCTCTCTTGTTGCGGAGCACAGGTTCCAGACACGCAGGCTCAGTAGTTGTGGCTCACGGGCCCAGTTGCTCCGCGGCATGTGGGATCTTCCCAGACCAGGGCTCGAACCCGTGTCCCCTGCATTGGCAGGCAGATTCTCAACCACTGCGCCACCAGGGAAGCCCCTAGAATCTACTAATATTTTGATCATTTGTTTAGTGGATGCTATGCTGAACCACCCAGACTCCCTAATCCCTCTTCAGGACCTACATAGCCATTCCCCTCAGCCGAGGGGAGTACAGGCTGCTGAAGGCCCAGGCCAAGACCCTCTCCAGGAACTGTGGTTTTAAGAGAGCCGCCTCACACAAGCTGACACTCCCTCTCTCATCAACAGCAGCCAATGACTGGTCAGCGTGGGAGCACAGAGGCTCAGCCCCTTTCCTCAACTGGAATAAGCCTAAGGGTCAGATTCACTTCTGAGCTTTCTGTAGGGTCGGCTGGGGCTTCTGCCACGACTGTACCACAGTCCAATGTCTCCTCTGGCCAATCCTGCTTGCCTCACGCCACACAGGTGTTGAATCTACCCAATAACTCTCTGGCACACAAATCTCAAAATCTCAGAGTCTCTCCCCTGAGGAACTCAACTAAGGACAATTCTCAAGAACGAACTACATTATACAGATCTTCATCTGTAGGTGGAGAAGTGAAAGATGACAGCAAATGTATTCTGACAAGTTGACAGAACCGGTGAGTTAATTTGTTTTCATTGTATTCCTGATTTGGATTTTTGTCATTTGGTGCTTTTCTTTAAAAAGTAGAAGACTGAGAAGAAAGAGGGAGGAGGTAGAGCGTATTCTGCGTTGGAATCTTTATTTTATTCTCATGAGCCAATCAATTAGTTCATTCCAGGATATGGAAAGCGTATTAAGAGTATTTAATGCAGTGTGAAGAGATGTGCAAAAGTAACTCTTAGAAGTTTTTGTCAGTTTGGCTACCACTTTTCTGACTTTTGAAAAATCTAAAGTCTTCAAAATAGATGTAATGCTGTTTATCTTGAAAATTTCGTGTTACTAATAAGTCTTGTAAATGTCTTCACTCAGCTGGGTTGAATATTGTTGTAGCGTCTTGGTCTTACACAGGTGTTTGATGTAACTGCTTCTCGGTACAAAATTGCACCTTGAAGGTAGATCCTCATTTACCCACTGAGAGAATTTGTTTTACCACCATCATGCTGGGCTCAAAACAGTAATCAAAATGTGCCCAGCGCCTGTGCTTTAGCGACGTTACTCTCCTCCTAGTTACCTCCCTGGTATCTGTTGACCTTCTCTTTCTAACTGAATCTCCGTACTGTTGGGAGTAGCTATGCAGCCAGTGAAAACCTACATTTCCCAGGTTCTCTTGCTGTTTGGGATGGGAGGAAGGGAGTGCTGGGGAGGTGAGGGGTGCTGGGAGAAGTAGCCAGAAGTCATTTGGTGGGGCTTCTGGGAAACATCTTCATCAGGACCTGAGTCAGCTGATGGGCACCCTTCTGCCTTCCCCGTTGTCTTTCCCCTTGCTCTCTGGATCATGGCTCCCAAACTTGAGGGTGTCTCAGAATCACCTGAAGGGCTTGTTAAAATGCCAATTGTTGCTTGTTAAAACCCCACTCCCCACCCCCCCCCCCCCCCGCCCCGCAGTTTTCTGAGGCAGCTGGTCTAGAGTGTGCTGGAGGAACTTTGTAACAAGTTCCCAGGTGATACTGATGCTGCTGGCCTGGAGACCACACGTTATAGCTGCAGCCACAGTGACCATCTTGTGAACACAAGATGATCTTGAGGTTAGAAGCCAAGTCCTAAGGGTTGCGGAACATAAAGGTAGAAGGAGTCTGGGTAGCTGACATTAAATTTGTGATATCATGGTTTATAATAAGAAATATATGTTTGCTCTTTGTCCTGTTTCTAGCACAGAGCTTCTGAAACCCTTGGGATGTCCTAAGGGGTAAGAGAGATAAAGGTGTCTTTTGTTACATTAATGAGGTGACTTTTGGAAAGCCCTTTGGTCCCTTAAGGATGGGAGCTGGTTGCCAGGGGAAGCAACCCTGTGACGGAGGGTTGGGACTTTTAACTTCCCTCCTCTTGACCTCTGGGGAGGGGAGTGAGGAGGTTGAATCTATCACCAGCCACCAATGATTTAATCAATTGTGCCTATGTAATGATGTCGCCATAAAACCCCTGAAAGAACAGGGTCTGGAGAGCTTCCAGGCTGGTTGGTGAACAACGTGGAGATGCGGGGACACTGGTAATCTGGGAGAGGACATGGAAGCCCCGTGCCCTTTCCCCACACCATTCCCTGCACATCTGTTCATCTGGCTGTTGAATTCTTACCTTTCAATATCCTTTGTAATAAAGGATAGTAAGCTGGTCTAGCATATTAATTGAGCCTCAGGAGAAGTTGTTGGAACCTCAGATCTATGGCTGATCAGTCAGAAGCACCTGGGCTTGCGACAGGCATCTGAAGTGGGGGATGGGAGGCAGGTCTTGTAGGACTGAGCCCTCAACCTGTGGACTGGGAAGCTGTCTCCAGGCAGATAGTGTCAGAACTGAGCTCATTTGTAGGGTGCCCGGCTGGTACCCGAGAACCCCCCAACAACATTGGAATTGTGTGCAGAACTCTTTTTAACTCAAGAGTCATCCTACCGGCCTGGATTTCCTTTTCCTAAGAGAAAAATAAAACTCTTATCTTGTTAAAGCCCGACTCCTTGGATTTTCTACTGTACGCATCGGAACCTACCCATATTTGATAAAAAGGCCTCAGGCTGTATCTCATAGTTTCCTCCTCTTTTTAGAAAATCCCAAGTGAACGGAAAATTGGAATGTGACTTTAGTATTTGAACTCTAGCAATGAAAGCCTTGAATCCTTACATTAAATTTGGCTGTGTGGCTTAAAACTCTCCGTGAATCAGTACTTGCCCTGATTATTTTATGAGAGATTGTACACCGTTGAGCCCTGGGTGCAGAGGTGGCAATGCGAGTGGTTCCTCTAGCACTCAATGCACTGTCCCCGGGATGTGTGTTACAGGGATCCCTAAATCCTATGCTCCTGACACCTGCATGTAAGGATTTTACCCTCTCAGTGGAAGCAGTTGGAATCAACACTGACTTTTTTTCTTTTAAGCAAGGAGTGACAAGGTTACCTGCTTTTTCTAGAGGTCACCCTGCCTATCTGATTAAGGAAGGAAAACCATGTAGTGTTTAAAGTTCCTGTGGTGAAAGTCTTTGGATAATTATGCTGTTTCTGAAGGTCCTTTGTTAAAGCTCTGTCTTTGAGAATTTGGTGTGCTTGCTCTTTGAAATAGGTTTTTATCAAAGATTGAGAAACAGCATGACTATTTGTCGCAAATAAGACAACAAATGCTTGCGATTGGCTGTTGCCACGGGTCCATAATTCCTGCTCGGGTTGAAATAGAGAGGTCAAAACATTTATTCCTCACCCACACAGTCTCAGTTGCCTGGTGATACTGGTGGAAGAGGGCAGATGCTGCTTTTTCTGTCTCTGTCACCACAGCAGGTTCATTAGCTCCAGGGCAAGTCATTATATGGGCTGTTGACAAATTCCACCTAAAGGATGAGAGCTGAAGGTACTGCAGGTAACATCAGACATTAGAAATGCATCCTGTCTCAGACTACACACAGGGGAAGCCTGCATCTGTGGGTGAGGCCCTACCCCAGGTACTGTTTAAAGGCAGAGTGTCTAGGAGGAAATAAAAAAATCTCATGAACCCTAATCTTATAAACCTAATCCTAAAAATGGTCATCAAATATCACTATAAAAAAAGCACTTTGCTGATTTTCTGGTTTATAGACTCTTTCCCCACTTTCAAACTAACGTATAGAAAGTAAATCATTGATCCTATAACGTTCTAAGAGACTCTAAGCTGGCTAGGGATCTCAACCAACTGAGTCTCACCTGAAGCACACATTTCACTCTGGGGTTTCCATACCCCAGACGCCAGCCCATGTGACTCCTCAGTCTGGTCACCCTTGGCCAATAGGACCGAAGCCTAAGGCAGAAGTGAGGTGACTTGTGGATATAAGATGGGGAGCTGAGCAAGGGCTCAAGGAGCATGGCAGGTGTGTGGTTGCCATGTGCTTTATTTAATTCAAACAGAATTAAATCCCTACTGAACAGAAGGGGCAGGTAGAGCAAGTCCCAGGCTGACATGACAATCTAGGGCTTGTTTTATTGTCGTTGTCATGGTTTTAACAAGGGTAGCATTGACTACTCACCCTTCTTTGTGGGTATCATGAGCATTAGGCAAGTAGAGATGGGGCAGAGCTTCCCTCCACCCCCAATTGGCCCCATACACACAGACCTCTGGTATTTAGGACCCTCCTCCTTTTCTTGGCTTTATGCATACGCTGCTAAGTTGGGTGTGGGGAGGGTGGATAATGTCCATGGGGGGTAAATTAGAAGGGGTCCAGGGACTTCCCTGGTGGCGCAGTGGTAAAGACTCTGTGCTCCCAATGCAGAGGGCCCAGGTTCGATCCCTGGTCAGGGAACTAGATCCCACATGCCTGCCGCAACTAAGGAGCCCGCGAGCCTCAACTAAGGAGCCCGCCTGCTGCAACTAAGACCTGGCATGCATGCATCCATAAATAAAATAAAATAAGAAAGAAGGGGTCCAGCAAAAGTCCCCAGCACAGACAGGGGAGGTCCTGCGATGAAATCAGGTGTGGTACAGGATGTGAATAAAATGAAGTCCTTCATTACCTAGTTCCTGGGCACAGGCGGTGGGCCAAGTGTGTATATGTATCTATTCTTGCAAAAGTGAAGTGAGGGGAGCTGTGATTCAGCACCCAGGTAGCTCCTGAATGTTCCAATAGTCTGCCTCCAGGGCGCCCACTGAAGGTCCACACAGCCCCTACTTTTTACGGAAATCCCCAATTCCCTGAGGCACTTCCTCCTTTGAGTATCCCCCTTCTTACCTCTTCTTCAAAACCCCTTCTTCCTTTTCTCATGCTAGACGTCGATGGCCCAATAGACATGGAACCCCAAAGAATGGGAACCAGTGTCCTTACCTTGGAGGCCAGGAGGGCTTAATCTTTCTAGGATAACACAGAAAAGGAGGAAGAGGAGAAGCAATTTACTCTCCATATTAGCATTTCCTAACCTTTCACATGTGTAGCCATCACTTTGGATACACTGAGGATGCCAGGCAGGGCTCTTTAAATAAGCCCGCAGCACCAGTGCACACTGAGGACCATAGATATTAAACAACAAGAAAACAATTAAGTTTCTGGGATGTGCTCCGTGGGTGTTTATTCCTGGCAGTAATTATTGGCATCTGAAGTCCTGGGTTGAGGAATTAGAATCAACAGCTCTTTTTCCATTTCAATTTTTGCAACACAGTAGGAATTGTATACATATAAATTTTTCTGTTTGCTTTGAATTATAGGCAACATCTCACAAGTACGTATTTGAGGTGCCAGCCAAGATGCCTACATTTAAATTTCCTAGTAAGAGGTACGGTGAGGTTCTGGAATTGATAAAGCTTTTCAATCTGGCACCGTTTGACCCCTGGCACGTAGATCCATCCCGTGTTGTAAAAGCTGGAGTCGTGAGAGGGCAAGATGAAGAGCCCAGGTCAGGAAAAATCATTTCGGAAGGATGCACAATGCTGCCTAGACAATAACTACTGCCTCTTTTAGTCAATTAATGTTCTCCCAATGGTCCACGAGTACAAATGACTCTTGATATTGATGGTTCAACAGAATAAATCAGAAAAGCTCCCTACTCTCCCTGTTATTGTAAGGATATGATTTTTAAACTAACAAAGCATATCATTTTCATTTTATTTCCTCATGCAAGAGCTTGGATCAAACACCCATAAGCCCAGCTCCAAATGCAAATTATTTTCAGTTTACTCACCTGCAGAATTGATTTTCTTTTTTCCTGACAGCCTCCATTCCTTGATTAAATCCTGGAACTTCATTGAATATGTTAAGTCAGAACCAGAGTCCCTAAAAACAAACCAAATTAATAATGCAATTCATTATCTAGGAGGCTGTTTCTTTCACTGTTTTGTTTGCTGAAAAGGAGTGTGAAAAAAATGACAGACCAAATAAATAAAAACAATAGAACAATAGGAGAAATAGATGAAAAGAAAAAGGGAGATGATAAATATGGTAAATAGGTTTGAAAACAGATGTGTGTCAGATGAAAGGCTTTCCAATCCTTTTCTCAATTAAAAAGAATCTCATCAACCTTAATTTCTTTATTAGGTTCTTATCTCTTTTTTTCTGCTTCTCTAATTGCACAGAGAGCAACGTATGAGCATCTCAACAGTCGTCCTATTAGATCAGAAATTATACTGCTTCAGATCATTTGATAGAAGATTTCTCAAAATTTTGACAAATTTTGGTGGTTTTGGAAACAATGGTAAAACTCAAGAAGTTGTAATACAAACATGCTTTTGGCATCATGATCATCTTTAATGCCTTAGTCATTGTTACCATCATCACTGATGTTGTTGATATTAGCAAACATGGAACATAACTGATTTTAATTCCAAAGGCAAACAAAAGTTTGCACTAAGTTGAAATCATGGTCTCTGGTTTGGATTTGATGCTTTTTCTGGATGTATAGAAAACCTTTGGTGACCTTTAGCAAATGAGTTCACTTCTTTGCTTTAAAGATGCTTGATTAGCAAACACAGGGCAACAGGAATGAGTAGGCAGATTTCTACAGAGAAGCCAAGGGCTTAAAAAATGTAGAATTCCCAACAATGGAGAAATCACCCAACAGAATATAAAGAATTTTTCCTCTAATTTGGTCTTGTTAAACGCAGTAGGAACTAAACATTTTTGTACTTTCAAACAGCTACCTCTGTCCTCCAGATCTTGATTGTGGTGGGGAAGGAGACCAGCAGCGTTGGGCCGTGATAAATATTCGCTGTATCCAAATCTGAACAAGTAGACTAGACAGCCCAGGGAACACTGTTTACATCATGACTCCTGCCCCATCACCACACTTCCAAAAAACCTCTCTCCTATAATCCCACCCTTAGGAAAGCATTCCTTTGACTGAACAAGTTTCTATTTGAAAAATGAAAAGAAGTCCTTGAGAAGGTTAAGACAATAAATAGTAATGAGCCATTGAGGGGTGAGGGGTGAGGAAGAAGATGTATATTGTCTATTGCTCCTTCTCTGAGCCTGGGTAAGAAGAGGGGATAGTATGAAAGGGTGGCTAAAGCCCAAACTAGAGAGTCAGGGAGACCTAGATTTGAAGCCTAGCTCTGTCCCTTGCTAGCTGTGTGACCTGAGGCAAATTGCTTCACTTCTCTGAATTTCAACTGCCTCATCTTTATTTTTATTTTATTAAAAAAAATTTTTTTTTAATTTATTAATTTATTTATTTTTGGCTACGTTGTGTCTTCGTTGCTGCGCGTGGAGGCTACTCTTCATTGCGGTGTGCAGGCTTCTCACTGCGGTGGCTTCTCTTGTTGCGCAGCACGGGCTCTAGATGTGCAGGCTTCAGTAGTTGTGGCTCGCGGGCTCAGTAGTTGTAGCTCACGGGCTCTAGAGCGCAGGCTCAATAGTTGTGGCGCACGGGCTTAGTTGCTCTGCGGCATGTGGGATCTTCCCGGACCAGGGCTCAAACCCGTGTCCCCTGCATTGGCAGGCAGATTCTTAACCACTGCGCCACCAGGGAAGCCCCCTCGACTGCCTCATCTTTAAAATAGGGAAAATAATCCTACTTCCTAGGATGACTTGGGGAATCAAATGAGATTACAATATATATATCAATCCTACATATGCAGGCAAGGTAGGATATGTAGAATAATAGTTATTGCCTAATTATCTGACGTGCCTTGCCAGTTCTCAGGTGTGACAATGACCTGTGGTTTACAGTGTAGCCCAAGGTCTGCCCCAGTACAAGGGCCCTTCCAGAGAGACCCGAATCTGGCCTGAGTGGATCGTGTGGTAAAGAGATCACCTTCAATGTCCTTCCCCTTTCACATAAGTAGAGCTGCCCTGCTGTGGGCAGGATGGATACTCTTAAATCTAGGTCTTTAGGTTTAAGATAAAGAAATAAATAAAAGTCTCTCTCTGCCTATACTGCACACTTCCTTTTGGCTACCACTTTCTGCTTTTTTTTCTTTTAATTTATTTTTTATTGAAGTATAAAAACATTGAATTACAGTGTTGTGTTAATTACTGCTATATAGCAAAGTGACTCAGTCATATATATATATAGAGAGAGAGAGAGAGAGAGAGAGAGAAAATATATATATATATTCTTTCTCATAGTCTTTTCCATTATGGTTTATCACAGGATACTGAATATAGTTCCCTGTGCTATACAGTAGCACCTTGTGGTTTGTCCATTCTATATATACAAGTTTGCATCTGCTAATCCCAAACTCCCACTCCACCCCCCTCCCCCTTGTGGCTGCCACTTTCTGAACTAATTACTCAGTCTAGTCACTGGCAGCTCCTATCAACAGCCCCGTTGCTGGCATCGCTCCCTATACACTCCTGTAGCATTAACATTTCATGAGGAACAATAGGGTAGGACCATACACCAGTTTCTGGAAAAGAATAAAGCACGGGAAAGAATGAAATAAAATGGCCTGAATACTTGGAGGGAAATGCGATAAACCCAGAGCCAGTTTCCTCAGCGGTGTTTTACAGAAAAGGATTTATTGTACAACAATGAGCTTTTATTTATTCTTCTTTCAGGAGGCATTTTTGCATTATTATTCATTCGGCAATTCAGCTGGCTATTCAGAAGTGACAGCTGGCCAATTTTTTTTCACAAACATTTTGGACTTTAACATCGTAATCCGAAGTCATTGCGGTAATTTCACGGGAGTAATGGGTGGGAGGGTGTGGGGAAGGTAGCAGTGTTTTCAAGATGCTCAGACCAAGAGGAATTGTGCTAAACACGTAGCTCTGACCGCTGCAGATGGAACGTTTGCGTCTCTGCTTGCCGACGGAGAGCAAGAACAGAGTTAGATCGGATGTCGAAGTACTGCTCCCTCTGTCTTCTCCCATTCTAGAAAATGACCACACCTGTGCCAGCCAAGATAGCACTTGCTCTCGTCACCTTCTCTTTGAAAGCAGCAGAGTCACTGAAGCTATCAAAAGGCCATACCTAATCAACCAATTAATCAATATTTATTAGGTATCTACTATGCCTAGTGAACTCTCTAATCCTTTATCTTGCTTTATTTTCTTCATAGCACTTGCTATTCATAGTGTTATATTTCAGTTGATTTATTTGGTTCATTTTCTGTTTGCCCAGTTAGAGTGTAAGTTCCATGAGGACAGGCACCTTGTTGGGTCTTATTCACTGCTGCATCGCCATCACCAAGAACAGTGGCTAGCACACAGTAGGGGCATACTATTGGTTAGATTAATGAGTGTATGAATGTGGGAATGCTAAATGCTGAGGCAAATTAAAGAGTGGTAAGACATTTTCCCTTATCTTGCTGTATACGCTAGCAGGAAAGCAAAGTGTGTGAATGGTAAGAGAGCCTGCAAAGCCAGGCAGGGCTTCAGAAGCTCTTGGTTTTCCTTGGAAGGGTATTCCCTACAAGCAATGACAAGGAGCTTCCTGTGCAGAAGGAAAAAGAATCTGTTGCCACCCCTGTTTCGATACTAACCAGTAAAAATAAACTCACATCACCCTTGGACCTGCTTTCCAAATCCTGCCTTGCACACTCTACCTTACTCTGTTCCTGACCCTTACAAAGTTCCTTACTTTGTATCTCATGGCTGAGGTCTAGAGGTGCCCCACCTGCCAACGTTACCAATTGGTTTGCCCCCTTCTTATCCTGTTAACTATGTTCGGATGGTGGCTTGATACAAATGCATCCCTGAAAGAGACAGCTTCAGCCATGGTTCTCAGCTTGTGTTGCAAAAAATAAAATCTTTGTGGCTATTAATAGAAATGTTATGGGAAAATGTTTCCACAGTCGAATGGGTATGAGGAATACAGAGTTAATCAAAGTCACTCCCATACTGGTGTGCATTTAAATATCTGAGACAGGGCCAGAGTACATGGTGGGTATTTCCTTTAAATTTATTTGACAATGGAACTTTTCTCTCCTAAAATATACATTACCTCTTGCTATCACTGAAACATAATCTAGGAAACATTGGTCTACAAGCTTTGCAGGAGAAGGGCACGTAGAGGTGGTAAGCCAGAGCTAGACCTTTGGGGGTTTGACCTTTGAAGATTTACTGATGGTTCATCACCAAGTGATTGGGGATTACCATGATATGTAAGTTTATAGAACCAGGACCATAACAATGCAGAAGATGGGAGAACCAAGGTTTCAAGGAAGGCATAGGATGGAGCTGGGCTTCAAGTGATAGGAGTTAGATAGAGGAGGAGAAAAGAAAATTTCAAGTGTGGGCAAAAATGACAGACAGGGAGATGCATAACAATGAGTATTTTTATTTTCAAAATTGATTTTCCTCAGATTTCTGAAAATTCAGTGGGACTTTTATTAATGGTTCCAATACCCAGTCCTGTTTTTCTTACTACGTCAATGAGTTGGTTTGCATCCTCTGAAGCAGATACTAAAACAGAATTCAATGTACGAGGATTTTATTAAGGGAAATAAAATCTGTGTGACAGAAAATGGGGAGAAAACTGGGAAAGCTATCAGACCATTATACAAGACTGACCCCAAGTGAAGGAGAAAGGGAAGGGAAGTTGGGTAGAAGTGTTCTCAGCTACTGTGAAGTCTAAAGAAGGTTTAGCAATACAGTCAGGCAGTCTTGTGTCAAAGTCAGACACTGGAAGAGTCCACTGTCTCCCAGGACTAGCTCTGTCCAAGCATTCCCACTGCGCTGAGTTACCAGCTGGAAGCAGCCCATGGGAAACATGGCTTTGGTGCAAATATGGTGATGGGTTTCAGAGCTCAACTGCTGGTCCCTTGATCAATTAAGCTCCCTGTCGTTGGAATTCTGCAAGACACATTCTCATGACCACCACACTCAAGAAACAGAGCTCTATAAAAAGTGAACTGACATACATATGAGGAACAAACTGCCCCCAGACTCAAAGTTACACATCTGAAATGAGGGATAAGGGCAGGACAGTAGCTGCTGCAAATGACCTTAGGCTTAACCTGGTAATAAGAGAGAGTCTTGCTACTTCTCATTTTATAAATCTCCAGATAAGAATATTTTATTTTCTCCAGGGGGTAGATTCATTTTGTGGGAATCTCAGCTTATAAAATTGGATGTTGAGGATGGGGAAGACTATAATTAAGAACAAAGAATATAAATTACAAACCCGGAATTATCAGAGCTCCCCCCGGGGCCTTGGAAAGGGGCCCTGCAAGTAAGAGGCCAGCTCCAGACTCACTCGATGCATGATAAATCCACCCCTGCCCATCTGCAACTTATGGGTAAGAAACTTGGAGTATACTGAATGAACATATTCAAAAATAATTCACTGTTGATTGATTCATGAAGATGTAAAATGCCTCACAAGTGTTTAATTATCTGAACTATGTGTGCTTTTGGCGGCAAAGAAACAGCTGATGAGAGACAGAGAGAGTGAGCCCCCGAGGTTAATGCACAGAGGATGACCCTGGTGTGCTCTCTCCAGCTGAGCTGACTGAGCTGCTGACACAGATCCAGAAGGACGGGTTCTCAAACCCCAGCTCCGTCACAGTCTTTGGAGGGGAGCACAGTGCGGCTTTGGTTCTCTGATTTTTCCCTGTCTCTTTAGGGCCACAAAATAAGGAAAACGGGGGGACACATGCAGCACAAAAAGATTTGTTCTTTTAGCTAAGCCCCACAATGCAGTGCAAGAGGCAGTCAAACTCTGAGGGCTGCAACTAACACAGTTGTGTTGGTTTGTAAAGATCCAAGGATGACAAGATGTTTCCCAGAATTCACTTTTCTTTCCCCCCAGAATTCATTTTTGTAGAGGACTCCAAACTATTCAAATGGAGAGGCTTCTAATGAGAGAAATAAAGCAAAACAAAAGTGAAAATGAGGGAGGAATGAGGAAGAAAAGAGGAAGAGGAAGTGAGGACAGACGGCAAAGGGAAAGGAAGAGGAAAGAGAGTGGAAGAGAAAGGGGAAGGGGGGAAGGAGCAGAGGCCCATTGCTTCTGGATCTTGTAGCGTCATTTGAAAATAGAATATTAGACTCAGGCAGATCTACTTAGGGGAAGCTCCGATACTAGAGGTGCCTTTGCTGGACTCTGATGATCCAAAGGTCTCCATCCCGATGGCTTTCTAGTTTGGTTTCTAGTCCCTCCGAATATTCCATTGCTGGGATAGTCTTCCTTACACCCAATGACACGATGACATTCCGACTCCCCTAACTCAGCATGGAGTGAAACTCTACAGCTGGCCAAGCGAATCCAAATCCTCCCCTAGCCCAGTCTTGTACCACTTGTTTCCTCCATCTCACCTCATTTCTTGCTATTGCTCTCTCTCTAACACTTGATCAGCCCTATTTCTCATTTTTTGTATTGTTCTCTACCTAGACCCATTGTTCCAACCAAACAGATCCTGGTCTGATGAACTTAATCATAATAATTAAAATTTCCTCCTGATCTTTGTATTCCCCATATTTTATAAGCTCCAAGACATTTATTGTCCCACTCATAGCACCTATCCCAGCGGATGGCAGATAGCAAGATCACGATCAATATTTCCTGAAAGAAATGAATGAATGAAAAAGATATTTATATGCATATACACTTCCCTTTACTTATGATTCCTATGACTTTTGCTTAATTATCTCTTTTTCTTTAAAAACCCAGCTTAAAGTTTGTCATTTCCAGAAAAATGTACTGAAATACTCATTTTACACACACACACACACACACACACACACACACACACACACGAAACTTTGTGTTGGAAGGTTCTAGGTGCTGCTTTACTTTTCATTTGTTTTCCTACTGTGAAGTAGTTTGTAGCAGACCAATGATTCAGGAAAGCTCGTATTTAAAAAAAAAAAAAATTCTGCTTCAAGGCATTAGAGAGCAACTAAGAAAATCAGGATTTGAGGGGCTAAGATCCCAGGAGGAAAGGGAGCTCATTGATGTGACCCCAACATTCTACACTGCATTTCTCCTCAGGATATATGCTAATTTTTGACATGGTTTGAGAGGCTGAGAATCCAGGCAAAAGGTTGACATCTAAGATGTTGAGAAGCTAGCTGAGCTTTTGGCAATCTTCTGGAACTAGGAAGAAAAAAAATTTAAGTTTGGGCTACCAATGCATTAGGGCTTGTATAATCCAGAACTCTGAAAGAAGGGATAAACAGAGAAGGAAGCCCAACACTTGGAGGTTTTTCCTCCTCAATGTATTTGATGATTGGATAGAAGGCTTAAAAGCCAAGTTAATACCATCTAAAAGTCACAGTGGAGTTCTTAGCAGTCACTTAGTCCTGGGGAGACAAAAATTGGAGTTCAGGATAGGCCATATTAAACAGCTCAGCATCTCATCTGAGTATTCTAAAGGACTGTCCCCTAGAAGCAGGTGAAAAATCAGAAGTAAACTGAGGCTTACTTAGTCCCTAATAGCACTGAGGTGAACTGTCCCTCATCTAGCTGCCTGCGGAGGATAGGGTAAATTCCCTCTGGAAGAAGATAACATCGTGCAAAGCCTCTCAAATTTTTCTTACGCAATATGTCTAGCAAGCAATCAAAATTTG
The DNA here is from genome assembly GCF_028564815.1 of Eubalaena glacialis. Taxonomy (NCBI): domain Eukaryota; kingdom Metazoa; phylum Chordata; class Mammalia; order Artiodactyla; family Balaenidae; genus Eubalaena; species Eubalaena glacialis. The sequence goes on along the minus strand of NC_083724.1, from coordinate 54,142,808 downwards.
CTAAAGATATGGAAAAAAGGACAGAGATGAAAACAGAAAAGAGGGACAGATCCATAGGTGCTCAGATACTGAAATTATCAAACATTGGCTGGACCACGTTCAAGAAAATAGATAACAAGATGGAGAATTTTACCAAAAAATGGAATCTATTTAAAAAATGACCAAATGAGAATTCTATAGTTGATATTAAGATATCAATAAGTGGATTTAACAGATTATTAATACAGCTGAAGTTTAGTTAACTAAAAGTTAGCAGGAAATAGCAAAGCTTATAATCGCAGACAGCAAAAGGCATGTAGAATACAGAAAGGAGCATGAGACAAATAAAACACAGGGAGAAGGTTTAACATATTGTAATTGGAATCTAAGAAGGAGGTGAGAGAATAGGAAAGAAGCAATATTTGAAGAGAAAATGATAATTTTCCAAAACTTTTGAGAGATATCAAGCCACAGATTCAAGAAGTTCTATAAACTAAATACAAGTGGGTTAAATACAAAAAACCCAAAAAACTACACCTAGACGTATTATCATAAGACCACTAAACACTAAGGACAAAGGGAAATCTTAAAAGCCGCCGGATCAAAAGACAAATTACCTTCATAGGAGCAAAAATTAGGCAGATGGAAGACTTCCCCCCAAAACAATGGAAGTTAAAAGACAAAAGAATGACATTTTTTAAAGTGTGGAGAGAAAAATCCTGCCACCCTAGAATCTGTAATCAGGGAAAATAGCCTTCAAAAATAAAAGTAAAAGACTTTTCCAGTCAAACAAAAACAGAATTTCATCTCTTGCAGAGCTGTGCTTACAAAAGGGAGGAAGGAAAGGGAAAAAAGGGAGAGAGCTTTCTTCAGGAAGAAGGAAGATGAGCACAAAAGGAATTACAGAAAAGCAAGCTGGAATAGACAACAATGAAAAGAGAAAAATATGAGGATAATTTTAGGTTAATATAGACTGCATAAAACAATGGTGGTGGGATTTAAAACATAGATTCAAAGTGCATGACAATAATGCAAAAAGGCAACATTTAATTCATTAACAACTGCATTAATTTCATCTTGTCCATCTCTGTGTCATCAATGCCAGGCATAGTGGAGAGTATACAGTTAGTGCCATATAGTTGAATGCTCCTTGAAAACCCTCATTTTACAGATGAAGAACAGGGAAGACCAGAGACATAAATTTACTGTCAGAGGGGTGCCCAGCATCCAGGTCCTTTTCACTGACCAGCACTCCTCTGGTGCTGACTTCAGAGTCTAGCTTTGCCCTCCGCCCACTTCAAGACCGGTGACATTTTAGACTACTTTACATTCCATAAGTGCGCCTGGGAACAAAACCTTGCACCCCATTACAAGAGTCTGACCCCAGGGCAATTCTCTGTGTGCTCACCCACCAGGGGCCCAAATCTAATCTGGGTCCTGGTGTGTAACCACTTTCCTACCCTCTTTTGTAAATATCCTTCTCTAAGTGGCAAAGCTTTGAGAAAGCCAGACTAACCTCTGAGACCTGGGTGTAGGTCATGGTTATTTATATTGGCTCAAGCCCCCTTTTCCTCCAACTGTTGAGGCTTTGTTCCGGAAGAATGCAAGGGAGATGGAGGAGAGCAGTGCAGCGGCCTATTGTCTGCGGAGCTGTCAGAGTTCATTTTCCAAGCAATTCTTCCAAAGGTCTTAGGATGACAAATGGCTTCTGCCTTGTCGGTGATTCTGTTTTTAAAGGGAAAGCCTTGGAGGCTGCAGGGAGTTGCTAAAGGGGAGAGAATAAGATGAGAGCTTGAGCTTTCTTACAACCCACTTCCACTGTCCTAACAGGACCAAAAACAGCTGGCATGGAACAGGTATATAGTACAGGACTGGTCTGCAGATTATACAGTGACTTTGTGATATGAAATATTTTATTTTGTACAATCAATTTTTCGTTAATGTGCAAAACAGTGAAGTAGGTTTCTGGGCAGGGGAGGAAGAGCTTAGGTCTTGCAGTTCCACAGCTTAATTTCAGTCCTTATTCTGCTTCATAGATCATAGACCAATCACCTAACCTCTCTGAGCCTCAGTTTCTCCATCTGTAAGTGGGGAACATAGTAATCCCTACCCAGCTTACTTTACATGATTTTACAGGGAGATCAAATGAAATAACATGTATAAATATGCTTTTGAAATGGAAGAGTCCTGAGAACAATCTCAATTTTTGTTACTTGCCTTAAGAACACTGCAAATATTTCAAACTGTGACAACTGATGAGGAATGCATGGGAAAAAAATGCCAAGAGTGTTTAGAACTGGATGGATACTTAGGGCCCTTCTAGCCGAATGCATTTATTTTTCAGATGAGAAAACTGAGTGAAAGCCAAACAAGGAAAGTTACTTTCCCAAAGTAATGAAATCAGAAAAAGAGGGGGAAGGAAGAGCTTCCAAATCTGATCCAAATTCTGCCTGGAGTCTCCCGGTGCAGGGGAGTCAGAATTACCAGATCCTGGTATTTACTATTTCCTGTTTTTTGATGTACACAGAGAGTCCTGATCTGAGCAAGGAGATTAGCGGGTGATCAAAGAGAGATGTTAAAAGTCATAAGCATCTATCTGATGTTTTCTTCCTGGCATAATATCAAGAATTACAAAAGCACTGGGAGACTTCTGTAAAGAATGTAGGCAACTTATCTGAAGAATGTTAGGTCAATAAAATTGTCTCCGGTGAAGGCACTGACATACCTCCTCAGAATGAGGGGTGGTGGTCTGGATACCGCTTCAGGACCATTTCTGAGACTTCTGGGGTTCACTTGCAGTTGCTCAAATGTCAGAGAGAAAAACATGGATTTCTAGTGGATCCTGCATCATCTCGAGAGCAGCAGGAGGGAAGAAAGGAGGACACCTGACATGTGAGGGTGCGTCTTTGGTGTGCATGACAGACCTTTGAACACACGCTACCCTCGGTCTCTACAGTGATGGCCACATAAACTCCTCCATTGAGTGTTGGGACGATTTCTGATATCAGGTTGGAGTTTCTCCAACAGCACAATTTTAGGGGTCTGCACAGAGAAGACAAGCCCACCGTCCACTTGGTACAAGACTTAGAAAAAGTTACTTGAGCCCTTGATCAAACAGCTATGAAAATAACACTCCCTACCCCTGTCCCCTTCAGTGCTGTGAGGCCTCAGGAGTGTTTGAAGATGAAGTGGCCATTTGATCCTGAACTTGCTACCACCACCACAGCGTGAATCAAGGCTTTCCAGCAACTCTTTTCTTCCCCCCTGTTCAAAGGTTAGAAATCAAAGAGCCCCAGCTCTCCGTGGGTCCCAGAATGCTGCTGGTTTACCCAGCCACACATTGGCACTGGGTCAACGCCATTGTTTGGACTTGGGTGTTCCCAAGATCACATTCATCCTTAATCAGTGTTGTCCTCTGAAGAGGTCAGCCCCAGAGCCTGCCCCAAATCTGCAGATTCATTGATTTCATGTCATCAGGGACGGAATAGAACACCTCTGGTTCAACAAAAATAACTGTCACTGACTCAGAAACAAGAAACGTTTCTTGTCCCCAAGGGGCCAAGTCACCAGGCAGGAGGGCCCTCCCTAAAGCCTGGCATGATCCCTTTGTTCTGTGCCAGTCAGCTACTGCCTTAAACTTGTGTTGTCATCTCTGATTCAGGCCTTTCTTTCCATGCAGGGGGACTCGGGGATGGGGAGGTTAAGTGCTCTGGAAAGTCTGGCTACATTTAGTTGATAAAATACAGCCAGTTACTGCCAAGCCAAAGGGGGCAAATGGATAGTCCAAGAATGCACTGAAGTAGAACACTGAGGAACTTGACAAATGGCAATGGCTGCACACAGCTGGGGAGGGACCACAGTGGATGGGTTTCTTTGGCCTTCAGCCATTTTGTGCAAAAGCATCAGACGCTCTTGGGGACAGAAAGTCAGAGCCACAAGCACTGGCCTGACCCATAAATGCCAGTCGGGCACCACAGAGAGGCAGGCCACAGTCAATAATTTTAGTCATCTATTAAACATACGCTAAATACCACTCAGTGTAGGACGAGCACTATGGTAGGACAGTAATTATCCATAGAGGAGCAAGGTGTTCTCTGAACCTAGCAGGCTGGACCCTGGTTAGGTGAGATAGGATAGCACGCAACTTGATGCTCATTTTGAGCAATAACTAAAGAATATATATATATGTTTTTAAATTTTATTTATTTATTTTTAATAGATCTTTATTGGAGTATAATTGCTTCACAATACTGTGTTAGTTTCTGTTGTACAACAAAGTGAATCAGCCATATGCATACATGTGTCCCCATATCCCCTCTCTCTGGAGCCTCCCTCCCATCCTCCCTATCCCACCCCTCTAGGTCATCGCAAAGCACCGAGCTGATCTCCCTGTGCTATGCGGCTTCTTCCCACCAGCCAACTATTTTACATTTGGTACTGTATATATGTCAGTGCTACTCTCACTTTGCCCCAGCTTCACCCTCCCACCCTGTGTCCTTAAGTCTATCCTCTATGTCTACATGTTTATTCCTGTTCTGAATCTAGTTTCATCAGTACCATTTTTTTTTAGCTTCCATATATATGCATTAGCATATGGTATTTGTTTTTCTCTTTCTGACTTACTTCAATCTGCATGACAGACTCTAGGTCCATCCACCTCACTACAAAAAACTCAATTTCGTTTCCTTTTATGGCTGAGTAATATTGCATTGTATATATGTACCACATCTTCTTTATCCATTCATCTGTTGATGGACATTTAGGTTGGTTCCATGTCCTGGCTATTGTAATAGTGCTGCAGTGAACATTGTGGTACATGTCTCTTTTTGAATTATGGTTTTCTCAGGGTATATCCCCAGTAATGGGATTTCTGGATCATATGGTAGTCCTATTTTTAGTTTTTTAAGGAACCTCCATACTGTTTTCCATAGTGGCTATATCAATTTACATTCCCACCAACAGTGCAAGAGGGTCCCCTTTTCACCACACCCTTTCCAGCATTTATTGTTTCTAGATTTTTTGATAATGGCCATTCTGACCAGCGTGAGGTGATAACGTCATTGTAGTTTTGATTTGCATTTCTCTAATAATAGTGACGTTGAGGATCTTTCGATGTGCCTCTTGACCATCTATATGTCTTCCTTGGTGAAATGTCTGTTTAGGTCTTCCACCCTTTTTTTTTTTTTTCTTCCACCCATTTTTTAACTGGATTGTTTGTCTTTTTGAGATTGAGCTCCATGAGCTGTTTGTATATTTTGAAGATTAATCCTTTGTCCGTTGTTTCTTTTGCAAATATTTTCTCCCATTCTGAGGGTTGTCTTTTTGTCTTGTTTATGCTTTCCTTTGCTGTGCAAAAGCTTTTAAGTTTAATTAAGTCCCATTTGTTTATTTTTGTTTTTATTTCCATTACTCTAGGAGGTGGGCCAATAAAGGTCTTCCTGTGGTTTATGTCAAAGAGTGTTTTTCCTATGTTTTCCTCTAAGAATTTTATAGTGTCTGGTCTTACATTTAAGTCTTTAATCTATTTGGAGTTTATTTTTGTGTATGGTGTTAAGTAGTGTTCTAATTTCATTCTTCTACATGTAGCTGTCCAGTTTTCCCAACTCCGCTTATTGAAGAGGCTGTCTTTTCTACACTGTATGTTCTTGCCTCCTTTGTCATAAATTGTGTGTGTGGGTTTATCTCTGGGCATTCTATACTGTACCATTGATCTATATTTCTGTTTTTGTGCCAGTACCATACTGTCTTGATTACTGTAGCTTTGTGGTATACTTTGAAGTTGGGGAGTCTGATTCCTCCAACTCCATTTTTCTTTCTCAAGATGGATTTGGCTATTCGGGGTCTTTTGTGTTTCCATACAAATTGTAAAATTTTTTGTTCTGATTCTGTGAAGAATGCCATTGATAGCTTGGTAGGGATTACACTGAATCTGTAGATTGCTTTGGGTAGTACAGTCATTTTCACAGTGTTGATTCTTCCAATCCAAGAACATGGTGTATTTCTCCATCTGTTTATGTCATCTTTGATTTCTTTCATCAGTGTTTTATAGTTTTCTGAGTACAAGCCTTTCGCCTCCTTAGGCAGATTTATTCCTAGGTATTTTATTCTTTTTGTTGCAGAGGTAAATGGGAGTGTTTCCTTAATTTCTCTTTCTGATTTTTCATTGTTGGTGTATAGGAATGCCAGAGATTTCTGTGCATTAATTTTGTATCCTTCAGCCTTACCAAATTCATTGATTAGTTCTAGAAGTTTTCTGGTGGCATCTTTAGGATTTTCTATGTATAGTATCACATCATCTGCAAACAGTGACAGTTTTACTTCTTCTTTTCCAATTTGTATACCTTTTATTTCTTTTTCTTCTCTGATTGCCGTGGCTAGGACTTCTAAAACTATGTTGAATAAGAGTGGCGAGAGTGGACATCCTTGTCTTTTTTCCTGATCTTAGTGGAAATGCTTTCAGTTTTTCACCATTGAGTATGATGCTTGCTGTGGGTTTGTCATATATAGCCTTTATTGTATTGAGGTAGCTTCCCTCTATGCCCATTTTCTGGAGAGTTTTTATCATAAATGGGTGTTGAATTTTGTCAAAAGCTTTTTCTGCATCTATTGAGAAGATCATATGGTTTTTATTCCTTAATTTGTTAATGTGGTGTATCACATTGATTGATTTGCATATATTGAAGAACCCTTGCATCCCTAGGATAAATCCCACTTGACAATGGTATATGATCCTTTTAATGCACTGTTGGATTCTTTTTTTTTTTTTAACACCTTTATTAGAGTATAATTACTTTACAATGGTGCGTTAGTTTCTGCTTTATAACAAAGTGAATCAGTTATACATATACATATGTCCCATATCTCTTCCCTCTTGCATCTCCCTTCCTCCCCCCCTCCCTATCCCACCCCTCTAGGTGGTCACAAAGCACCGAGCTGATCTCCCTTTGCTATGCGGCTGCTTCCCACTAGCTATCTATTTTACGTTTGGTGGTGTATATATGTCCATGCCACTCTCTCACTTTGTCCCAGCTTACACTTCCCCCTCCCCGTATCCTCAAGTCCATTCTCTAGTAGGTCTGCATCTTTATTCCCGTCTTGCCTCTAGGTTCTTCTGACCTTTTTTTTTTTTTTTTTTTTTTAGATTCTATATATATGTGTTAGCATACGGTATTTGTTTTTCTCTTTCTGACTTAATTCACTCTGTATGACAGTCTCTGGGTCCATCCACCTCACTACAAATAACTCAGTTTCGTTCCTTTTTATGGCTGAGTAATAGTCCATTGTATACATGTGCCACATCTTCTTTATCCATTCATCTGTTGATGGACATTTAGGTTGCTTCCATGTCCTGGCTATTGTAAATAGAGCTGCAATGAACATTTTGGTCCATGACTCTTTTTGAATTATGCTTTTCTCAGGGTATACGCCCAGTAGTGGGATTGCTGGGTCATATGGTAGTTCTATTTTAGTTTTTTAAGGAACCTCCATACTGTTCTCCATAGTGGCTGTATCAATTTACATTCCCACCAACAGTGCAAGAGGGTTCCCTTTTCTCCACACCCTCTCCAGCATTTATTGTTTCTAGATTTTTTGATGATGGCCATTCTGACTGGTGTAAGGTGACACCTCATTGTAGTTTTGATTTGCATTTCTCTAATGATTAATGATGTTGAGCATTCTTTCATGTGTTTGTTGGCAATCTGTATGTCTTCTTTGGAGAAATGTCTATTTAGGTCTTCTGCCCATTTTTGGATTGGGTTGTTTGTTTTTTTGATATTGAGCTGCATGAGTTGCTTGTATGTTTTGGAGATTAATCCTTTGTCAGTTGCTTCATTTGCAAATATTTTCTCCCATTCTGAGGGTTGTCTTTTCGTCTTGTTTATGGTTTCCTTTGCTGTGCAAAAGCTTTTAAGTTTCATTAGGTTCCATTTGTTTATTTTTGTTTTTATTTCCATTTCCTAGGAGGTGAGTCAAAAAGGATCATGCTGTGATTTATGTCATAGAGTGTTCTCCCTATGTTTTCCTCTAAGAGTTTGATGGTGTCTGGCCTTACATTTAGGTCTTTAATCCATTTTGAATTTATTTTTGTGTATGGTGTCAGGGAGTGTTCTAATTTCATTCTTTTACATGTACCTGTCCAGTTTTCCCAGCACCACTTATTGAAGAGGCTGTCTTTTCTCCACTGTATATTCTTGCCTCCTTTATCAAAGATAAGGTGACCATATGTGTGTGGGTTTATCTTGGGCTTTCTATCCTGTTCCATTGATCTATATTTCTGTTTTTGTGCCAGTACCATACTGTCTTGATTACTGTAGCTTTGTAGTATAGTCTGAAGTCAGGGCACCTGATTCCTCCAGCTCCGTTTTCTTTCTCAAGATTGCTTTGGCTCTTTGAGGTCTTTTGTGTTTCCATACAAATTGTAAAATTTTTTGTTCTGGTTCTGTGAAAAATGCCATTGGTAGTTTGATAGGGATTGCATTGAATCTGTAGATTGCTTTGGGTAGTAGAATCATTTTCACAATGTTGATTCTTCCAATCCAAGAACATGGTATATCTCTCCATCTATTTGTATCATCTTTAATTTCTTTCATCAGTGTCTTATAGTTTTCTGCATACAGGTCTTTTGTCTCCTTAGGTAGGTTTATTCCTAGATATTTTAGTCTTTTTGTTGCAATGGTAAATGAGAGTGTTTTCTTAATTTCACTTTCAGATTTTTCATCATTAATGTATAAGAATGCAAGAGATTTCTGTGCATTAATTTTGTATCCTGCTACTTTACCAAATTCATTGATTAGCTCTAGTAGTTTTCTGGTAGCATCTTTAGGATTTTCTATGTATAGTATCATGTCATCTGCAAACAGTGACGGTTTTACTTCTTCCTTTCCAGTTTGGATTCCTTTTATTTCTTTTTCTTCTCTAATTGCTGTGGCTAAAACTTCCAAAACTATGTTGAATAATAGTGGTGAGAGTGGGCAACCTTGTCTTGTTCTTGATCTTAGTGAAAATGATTTCTGTTTTTCACCGTTGAGGACGATGTTGGCTGTGGGTTTGTCATATATGGCCTTTATTATGTTGAGGTAGGTTCCCTCTATGCCCACTTTCTGGAGAGTTTTTATCACATGGGTGTTGAATTTTGTCAAAAGCTTTTTCTGCATCTATTGAGATGATCACATGGTTTTTATTCTTCAGTTTGTTAATATGGTGTATCACGTTGACTGATTTGCGTATATTGAAGAATCCTTGCATTCCTGGGATAAACCCCACTTGATCATAGTGTATGATCCTTTTAATGTGCTGTTGGATTCTGTTTGCTAGTATTTTGTTGAGGATTTTTGCATCTATGTTCATCAGTGATATTGGCCTGTAGTTTTCTTTCTTTGTGACATCTTTGTCTGGTTTTGGTATCAGAGTGATGGTGGCCTCGTAGAATGAGTTTAGGAGTGTTCCTCCCTCTGCTATATTTTGGAAGAGTTTGAGAAGGATAGGTGTTAGCTCTTCTCTAAATGTTTGATAGAATTCGCCTGTGAAGCCGTCTGGTCCTGGGCTTTTGTTTGTGGGAAGATTTTTAATCACAGTTTCAATTTCAGTGCTTGTGATTGCTCTGTTCATATTTTCTATTTCTTCCTGGTTCAGTCTCGGAAGGTTGTGCATTTCTAAGAATTTGTCCATTTCTTCCAGGTTGTCCATTTTATTGGCATAGAGTTGCTTGTAGTAATCTCTCATGATCCTTTGAATTTCTGCAGTGTCAGTGGTTACTTCTTCTTTTTCATTTCTAATTCTATTGATTTGAGTCTTCTCCCTTTTTACCTTGATGAGTCTGGCTAATGCTTTATCAATTTTGTTTATCTTCTCAAAGAACCAGCTTTTAGTTTTATTGATCTTTCCTATCGTTTCCTTCATTTCTTTTTCATTTATTTCTGATCTGATCTTTATGATTTCTTTCCTTCTTCTACCTTTGGGGGTTTTTTGTTCTTCTTTCTGTAATTGCTTTAGATGTAAGGTTAGGTTGTTTATTTGAGATGTTTCTTGTTTCTTAAGGTAGGATTGTATTGCTATAAACTTCCCTCTTAGAACTGCTTTTGCTGCATCCCATAGGTTTTGGGTCATTGTGTTTTCATTGTCATTTGTTTTTAGGTATTTTTTGATTTCCTCAGTGATCTCTTGGTTATTAAGTAGTGTGTTGTTTAGCCTCCATGTGTTTGTATTTCTTACAGATTTTTTCCTGTAATTGACATCTAGTCTCATAGTGTTGTGGTCAGAAAAGATACTTGATATGATTTCAATTTTCTTAAATTTACCAAGGCTTGATTTGTGACCCAAGATATGATCTATCCTGGAGAATGTTCCATGAGCATTTGAGAAGAATGTGTATTCTGCTGTTTTTGGATGGAATGTCCTATAAATATCAATTAAGTCCACCTTGTTTAATGTATCATTTAAAGCTTGTGTTTCCTTATTTATTTTCATTTTGGATGATCTGTCCATTGGTGAAAGTGGGGTGTTAAAGTCCCCTACTATGATTGTGTTACTGTCGATTTCCCCTTTTATGGCTGTTAGTATTTGCCTTATGTATTGAGGTGCTCCTATGTTGGGTGCATAAATATTTACAATTGTTATATCTTCTTCTTGGATTGATCCCTTGATCATTCTGTAGTGTCCTTCTTTGTCTCTTGTAATAGTCTTTGTTTTAAAGTCTCTTTTGTCTGATATGAGAATTGCTACTCCAGCTTTCTTTTGATTTCCATTTGCATGGAATATCTTTTTCCATCCCCTCACTTTCAGTCTGTATGTGTCCCTAGGTCTGAAGTGGGTCTCTTCTAGACAGCATATATACGGGTCTTGTTTTTATATCCATTCAACCAGTCTGTGTCTTTTGGTTGGAGCATTTAATCCATTTACATTTAAGGTAATTATCGATATGTATGTTCCTATTACCATTTTCTTAATTGTTTTGGGTTTATTATTGTAGGTCTTTTCCTTCTCTTGTGTTTCCTGCCTAGAGAAGTTCCTTTAGCATTTGTTGTAAAGCTGGTTTAGTGGTGCTGAATTCTCTTAGCTTTTGCTTGTCTGTAAAGGTTTTAATTTCTCCATCAAATCTGAATGAGATCCTTGCTGGGTAGAGTAATCTTGGTTGTAGGTTTTTCTCCTTCATCAGTTTAAATATGTCCTGCCATTCCCTTCTGGCTTGCAGAGTTTCTGCTGAAAGATGAGCTGTTAACCTTATGGGGATTCCCTTATGTGTTATTTTTCCCTTGCTGCTTTTAATATTTGTTCTTTGTATTTAATTTTTGATAGTTTGATTAATATGTGTCTTGGCGTGGTTCTCCTTGGATTTATCCTGTATGGGACTCTCTGTGCTTCCAGGACTTGATTAACTATTTCCTTTCCCATATTAGGGAAGTTTTCAACTATAATCTCTTCAAATATTTTCTCAGTCCCTTTCTTTTTCTCTTCTTCTTCTGGGACCCCTATAATTCGAATGTTGGTGCGTTTAATGTTGTCCCAGAGGTCTCTGAAACTGTCCTCAATTCTTTTCATTCTTTTTTCTTTATTCTGCTCTGCAGTAGTTATTTCCACTATTTTATCTTCCAGGTCACTTATCCGTTCTTCTGCCTCAGTTATTCTGCTATTGATCCCTCTAGAGAATTTTTAATTTCATTTATTGTGTTGTTCATCACTGTTTGTTTGTTCTTTAGTTCTTCTAGGTCCTTGTTAAACGTTTCTTGTATTTTCTCCATTCTATTTCCAAGATTTTGGATCATCTTTACTATCATTATTCTGAATTCTTTTTCAGGTAGATTGCCTATTTCTTCTTCATTTGTTAGGTCTGGTGGGTTTTTGCCTTACTCCTTCATCTACTGTGTGTTTCTCTGTTTTCTCATTTTCCTTAACTTACTGTGTTTGGGGTCTCCTTTTTGCAGGGTGCAGGTTCGTAGTTTCCATTGTTTTTGCTGTCTGTCCCCAGCGGCTAAGGTTGGTTCAGTGGGTTGTGTACGCTTCCTGGTGGAGGGGACTAGTGCCTGTGTTCTGGTGGGTGATGCTGGATCTTGTCTTTCTGGTGGTCAGGTCCACGTCTGGTGGTGTGTTTTGGGGTGTCTGTGGCCTTATTATGATTTTAGTCAGTCTCTGTGCTAATGGATGCGGTTGTGTTCCTGTCTTGCTAGTTGTTTGGCATAGGGTGTCCAGCACTGTAGCTTGCTGGTCGTTGAGTGGAGCTGGGTCTTGGCGTTGAGATGGAGATCTCTGGGAGATTTTCACCGTTTGATATTACATGGAGCTGGGAGGTCTCTGGTGGACCTGTTTCCTGAACTTGGCTCTCCCATGTCAGAGGCACAGCCCTGACGCCTGGCTGGAGTACCAAGAGCCTGTCCTCCACATGGCTCAGAATAAAAGGGAGAAAAAAAGAAAGAAAGAAAGAAAAACATAAAATAAAATAAAGTTATTAAAATAAAAAATAATTATTAAGAAAAAAAAAATTTAGGTAAAAAAAAATAAACACACAGACAGAACCCTAGGACAAATGGTAAAAGCAAAGCTATACAGACAAAATCACACACAGAAGCATACACATACACACTCACAAAAAGAGAAAAAGGGAAAGAAATATATACATCTTTGCTCCCAAAGTCCACCTCCTCAATTTGTGATGATTCATTGTCTATTCAGGTATTCCAGAGATGCAGGTACATCAAGTTGATTGTGGAGATTTAATCCGCTGCTCCTGAGGCTGCTGGGAGAAATTTCCCTTTCTCTTCTTTGTTCGCGCAGCTCCCGGGGTTCAGCTTTGGATTTGGACCCGCCTCTGCGTGTAGGTCGCCTGAGGGCGTCTGTTCTTCTCTCAGACAGGACGGGGTTAAAGGAGCAGCTGATTCGGGGGCTCTGGCTCACTCAGGCCTGGCGGAGGGAGGGGTACGGATGCGGGGCGAGCCTGCGGCGGCAGAGGCCAGCATGACGTTGCAGCAGCCTGAGGCGCGCCTTGCGTTCTCCTGGGGAAGTTGTCCCTGGATCACGGGAGCCTGGCAGTGGCGGGCTGCACAGGCTCCCGGGAGGGGCGGTGTGGATAGTGACCTGTGCTCGCACACAGGCTTCTTGGTGGCGGCAGCAGCAGCCTTAGCGTCTCATGCCTGTCTCGGGGGTCCGCGCTGATAGCCGCGGCTTGCGCCCGTGTCTGGAGCTCATTTAGGCGGTGCTCTGAATCCCCTGTCCTCGTGCACCCCAAAACAATGGTCTCTTGCCTCTTTGGCAGTTCCAGACTTTTTCCCGGACTCCCTCCCGGCTAGCTGTGGTGCACTAACCCCTTCAGGCTGTCCTCATGCCGCCAACCCCAGTCCTCTCCCTGGGATCCGACTGAAGCCCGAGCCTCAGCTCCCAGCCCCTGCCCACCCTGGCGGCTGAGCAGACAAGCCTCTCAGGCTGGTGAGTGCTGGTCGGCACCGATCCTCTGTGCGGGAATCTCTCCACTTTGCCCTCCGCACCCCTGTGGCTGCGCTTTCCTCCGTGGCTCCAAAGCTTCCCCCCTCCACCACCCGCAGTCTCTGCCCGCGAAGGGGCTTCCTAGTGTGTGGACACCTTTCCTCCTTCACAGCTCCCTCCCACTGGTGCAGGTCCCGTCCCTATTCTTTTGTCTCTGTTTTTTCTTTTTTCTTTTGCCCGACCCAGGTACGTGGGAAGTTTCTTGCCTTTTGGAAGGTCTGAGGTCTTCTGCCAGTGTTCACTAGGTGTTCTGTAGGAGTTGTTCCACATGTAGATGTATTTCTGACGTATTTGTGGGGAGGAAGGTGATCTCCACGTCTTACTCTTCCGCCGTCTTGAAGCTCCCTGCTGTTGGATTTTGTTTGCTAGTATTTTGTTCAGGATTTTTGCATCTATATTCATCAGTGATGTTGGCCTATAATTTTCCTTTTTTGTGACATCTTTGTCTGGTTTTGGTATCAGGGTGATGGTAGCTTTGTAGAATGAATTTGGGAGTGTTTCTCCCTCTGCAATTTTTTGGAAGACTTTGAGACAGATAGGTGTTAGCTCGTCTCTAAATGTTTGATAGAATTCACCTGTGAAGCCATCTGGTCCTGGACTTTGTTGGAAGAATTTTAATTACAGTTTCAATTTCATTACTTGTGATAGGTCTGTTTATATTTTCTAATTCTTCCTGGTTCAGTCTTGGAAAATTGTACCTTTCCAAGAATTTGTCCATTTCTTTGTGGTTCTCCATTTTATTGGCATATAGTTGTTTGTAGTAGTCTCTTATAATCCTTTGTATTTCTGCAGTGACAGTTGTGATTTCTCCTTTTTCATTTCTCATTTTATCGTTTTGCATCCTCTCCTTTTTTTTCTTGATGAGTCTGGCTAAGGGTTTATCAATTTTGTTTATCTTCTCAAAGAACCAGCTTTTTTTAAAATTAATTTTTGCTCCTGTTTTCTTCATTTCTATTTCATTTATTTCTGCTCTGATCTTTATGATTTCTCTCCTTCTACTGACTTTGGGTTTTGTTTGTTCTTCTTTTTCTAGTTGCTTTAGGTGTAAGGTTAGATCGTTTGAGATTTTTCTTGTTTCTTGAAGTGAAATTCAATTGCTATAAACTTCCCTCTTAGAACTGCTTTTGCTACATCGCAAAGGTTTGGGGTCACTGTGTTTTTGTTGTCATTTGTTTCTAGGTATTTTTTAAATTTCTTCTTTGATTTTTTCAGTGATCTCTGGTTATTTAGTAGCACACTGTTTAGCCTCCATGTATTTGTGTGTTTTACAGTTTTTTTCCTGTAATTGATTTCCAATCTCATAATGTCGTGGTCAGAAAAGATGCTTCGTATGATTTCAATTTTCTTAAATTTTCCGAGGCTTGATTTGTGACCCAAGCTGTGATCTATCCTGGAGAATGTTCAGTGTGCACTTGAGAAGAAAGTGTATTCTGCCACTTCTGAGTGCAATGTTCTATAAATATCAATTAAATCTATTTGGTCTATTGTGTCATTTAAAGCTTTTGTTTCCTTATTTATTTTCTGTTTGGATGATCTGTCCATTGGTGTAAGTCGGGTATTAAAGTCCCCTACTATTATTGTGTTACTGTTCTCCTTTCATGGTTGTTAGCATTTACCTTATGTATTGAGGTGCTCCTATGCTGGGTGCATAAACATTTATAATTGTTATATCTTCTTCTTGGATTGATTCTTTGATCATTATGTAGTGTCCCTCCTTATCTCTTTATTTTAAAGTCTATTTTATCTGATATGAGTATTACTACTCCAGCTTTCTTTTGATTTCCATTTACAGGGAATATCATTTTCCATCCCTTTACTTTCAGTCTGTATGTGTCCCTAGGTCTGAAGTGGGTTTCTTGTAGACAGCATATATATGGGTCTTGTTTTTGTATCCATTCAGCTGGTCTGTGTCTTTTGGTTGGGGCATTTAATCCATTTACATTCAAGGTTATTAACAATATGTATGTTTCTATGACCATTTTCTCAAGTGTTTTGGATTTGTTTTTGTGGGTCTTTTTCTTCTCTTGTGTTTCCCACCTAGAGACATTTCTTTAACATTTGTTGTAAAGCTGGTTTGAGGGTATTGAATTCTCTTAGCTTTTGCTTGTCTGAAAAGCTTTTGATTTCTCCATCGAATCTGAATGAGATCTTTGCTGGGTAGAGTAGTCTTGGTTGTAGGTTTTTCTCTTTCATCACTTTATGTATATCCTGCCACTCCCTTCTGGCCTGCAGAGTTTATGCTGAAAAATCAGCTGATAACCTTATGGGGATTCCTTTGTATGTTATTTTTTGTTTTTCCCTTGCTGCTTTTAATATTTTTTCTTTGAATTTAATGTTTGTTAGTTTGATTAATATGTGTCTTGGTGTGTTTTTCCTAGGGTTTATCCTGTATGGGACTCTCTGCACTTCCTGGATTTGGGTGACTATTTCCATTCCCATGTTAGGGAAGTTTTCAACTATAATCTCTTCAAATATTTTCTCAGTCCCTTTCTTTTTCTCTTCTTCTTCTGGGACCTCTATAATTCAAGTGTTGGTGCATTTAGTGTTGTCCCAGAGGTCTCTGAGCTTGTTTTCAATTCTCTTCATTCTTTTGTCTTTATTCTGCTCCTCGGCAGTTATTTCCACCATTTTGTCTTCCAGCTTACTTACTTGTTCTTCTGCCTCAGTTATTCTGTTATTGATTCCTTCTAGTGTATTTTTCATTTCAGTTATTGTGTTGTTCACCTCTGTTTGTTCTTTAGTTCTTCTAGATCTTTGTTAAACATTCTTGTATTTTCTCAATCTGTGCCTCCATTCTGTTTCTGAGATTCTGTATCATCTTTACCATCATTACTCTGAAATCTTTTTCAGGTCGATTGGCTATTTCCCCTTCATTTATTTGGTCTTGTAAGTTTTCCCCTTGCTCCTTCATCTGTGACATATTTTTTTGGCATCTCGTTTTCTTTTCTTTTTTTTTTTTTATGAGTGGGATTGTTTCCCTGTCTTACTGGTTTTTTGGCCTGAGGCTTCCAACACTGGAGTTTGTAGGCTGTTGGGTAGAGCTGGGTCTTGGTGCTGAGATGAGGACCTCCGTGAGACCTCACTCCAATGAATATTCCCTGGGGTCTGAGGTTCTCTGTTAGTCCAGTGGTTTGGACTTGGAGCTCCCACCGCAGGAGCTTCAGCCCAACCCCTGACTCATGAACCAAGATCCTGCAAACCATGTGGGGTGGGGAAAAAAAAAAAAAAGAGAACAATAACAAAGTAAAAAACAAAATTAGACTAGGAAACTAACAGATATGTTAGAAAGAATATAAAAACAAAAATGTAGATGAATAAACAACTGGAAGGTACATCAGTACCACAATAAAAAAAGGAGGAGGGAAAAGGAAAAAAAAAAAAAAGGAGGGGGAGGAAGGCCTTTTCTGTGGAGGGCGGGGCCTATGCTTAGGACCCATAAGGCTGGAAAAGGCCCTGGGGGCTGTGGGTGGTGGGGCTTAGGCTCAAGGAACAGAAGGGGCCCAGACATGCCTCCCACCCCTGGTCTCAGAGGGCAGGGGACCTCACTTGGGAGCCCAGCAGGCTTCTGGGCTCTAGTGGGCAGGGCAAATGCCCTCCTCTCCTCTCCTCCTCCTCCGGTCCTGGAGGGTCCCTCCTGCCTGCCTCTCCTGATCTCCCCAGCCTCAGGGGCACCGATCCTGTCTGGCCTCCACTTCTCCTCCCCCTCAGTCCCCCCACATCCTACCTGTTCACTTGGGGTTTCCTCCTGTCTCTTTGGGCATCATTCAAATGATTGAATGGTTCCCCACCAGCAGACAGCAGGCGCCCCTCGTTGTGAGGATATGCTAACTCAGCGTCTTCCCACACTGCCATCTTGACTCTCCCCCCTAAATTTATTTTTAATATATATTTATGTCTTGTGTATATTCTACATTGTATATTATGTATATGTATACACATACATATATACATAAATACACATGCATACATATATATACATATACATCTTTTTTTTTTTAAAACACCACCTGTTGCCCTCCTCATCTGCATGCTGACTGAAACTACTCCTATGCAGAAAATCTCATGATAATTGGGTTTAAAACCAAAAATTACTATGTAAAAACACCTTTTTGAAGTGTAAACACCACGTGCAAATATAATTTACTTCAGGCAAAGACTCATAAAGACAGAGAATTGAAACTGTTTTTTAAATGTTTGAATTGGGTTAGAGTATAAGCTTGTCTTGGTTGACTCCACTGGAGTCTGAACTCTATTTCTGAATTCAAGGCAGGGGTTATTTGCAGTGGCTGAGCTCAGGAGAGAAGTCCTTCACCATCAAGAGGGCTGGGCCTCCAGCAGGCACTCACAGAGGCAGTGGTGATGCATGTGTTGGGAGGCTGGGGGCACCATCCTGTTCAACCTACTTGCCAGCCTCATTCCTGGGCTCCTCCTTAGATGAGTGTCAATGCCAAATAAGTCAATAGTTTACATTAGACATAATGTTTTACAAAGATAATTCCAATTATGGCATAAAGTATGACTTAGAGGTGGGGCAAGATTGGAGGTAGAGAGAACAGTTAGGAGGATATTGTACTAGGTACCTAATACAACATAGTGGGGTGGGGATGGAGACTCAGGAAAGGTGTAATTGGTGAGACTCACATGGGTATCGATGGCACACTGAGACAGGGCTGATGTGCCAGAGAAGAGAGTCTTTCCCTTACATGCCCAGACTCTAGCTATAATAGTGAGTTTAATTTCTAGCACATGCTACAGTAACAAACAACCCCCAAATCTCAATGGCTTAACACAGTAAATGCTTCTTTATGCAAAGACCAGAAGTCTCCATGGATGTGAGTGGATACAAATAGTTACAGGGGGAAATGATAACTAGTTCCACTCGCCAGAAGTACAATCCTTCAGGCCTGCCAAGATAACAGGTACGGAAATGCAGGTGTTTCACAGAAAAGACCAACTCATTTCAGTTGCTAAAAACTGCACGACGAGGAGAATGATGTACAAGGCAAGGCAGTCCAACACATGGTGCTTGATATTTATTTTTTGAAGTATGTTTTAGGACTTCGGAGGCTGCAGAGCCCAGTTTTCATTCTTTCTGCATGTCACCCCTAGTTTTCTTCTGTCATCTGGTTGAGCTGCCATCATTGGCCAAGTCACCACTCTAGTGTGAAGACAGAATAGCAATATAATAAAATGACAAAAATAAGTCACTACATGTATATAGAGTTTGGTTGAAAGAGGTAGAGAAGGATGGTAGAATAGCTGCAGTTCCCTTCATTAAAATGGGAAGTAACCTCCAGTTTGTTCTCCTCCTGTAGATCATCAGTGACACGTGTGGAATAGTCAGGCTTATTGCTGCTATTCCTGTTTTCTAAAAGAAGAATATAGAAGGTTAAAACTGAGAGGCAGTTGAAAGTTTACGTAGCCCACCTGTCCCATTTCATGGACAGGGAATCTGAGACACAAATGGCTTGAATAAATTCCCCAAATTACACAGCTGACAAAACCAGGACTGTAGAATACCCAGTTCTCATCACCCATCCCAATCCACTGTACAAATCCTTTCTCCTCCTCTCCCTCCCCTTCCTCCTCCTCCCCCTCCCCTTCCTCTCCATCCTCTTTCCTTCCCCCTCCCCTTTGCCCCCTCATAAAAATCATCTTAAGAAAACAAGTATGAATAAAATATATAATATATAAAGTAGTTAGTCCTATCAACTCATAGCTCTGATAAGGTTTAGGTTCCTATCTGTGGATTTTAGTATCCATCATTAGACAGGTGCTCCTGGGG